>NC_091469.1:201180794-201840599 GCF_036971445.1 Narcine bancroftii | reverse complement strand
GCTTAATGAAGGACTCAAGCCCAAAACATTAGTTATGAATCTTTATCTTTGCTATATAAAATGCACTGTTTGACTGGCTGAGTTTCTCCAGCATTGTGTTTTTACTTAAAATTGATGAAGAAAAGATAAGAATCACAGTGTTAGAGAATTTCCAAGAGGATCTATAAGACCAGTTGATTTCCTTGGCTTTACAGAAAATGACTTTAAATTTCTAGATGACTGCATTGTGTTTGAATTTGGTCTTCCCAACCTTTTCCATTTAGGTATGCTTTTGTGCCCAGAGGGGAGAGTCCAGATGTTCGTGTTGGTCACACTCTCACATATATTCCAGAAGCCTCAGGAAAAGGAAAGGTCGTTATAGTTGGAGGTGCAAACCCTAATGGAAGTTTTTCTGATGCCCATATCTTAGAATTAGGTAATAACACGACTTTAATTAATGCGCGGTCAAATTGAAGCATTCATTGCCTCTGTCTTTACTACAGGTATGTGTCGCTTAACATCCATGCTATGTTCTGTGAAATTTGGTGTTATGCAATGTAGACGTTGTGTGACCACTATATTACTGTATATACTTAGCAAAGCTAAACAGGATGCTGAACTTATGATAAATTAAACTGTTTAATTTTTTTTTACACATTTTTAAACTTTTATGTAAATGCTTTCTTAGCCTTTGTCACACACAATTTAACATCACACTATTCTCAACTTCTTCATAACGTTCCACTAGAAGAGTTTCAAGTTGAATAACTTTCATTGATGAACTGTCACCCTGTAATGACTGAAGGACCTGGCTGAGGCTCTTCCTGGGGAGGTGTTGGCTTCTTCAGGAATATATCCAGTGTTGTTTGCCGAGTTTGCTTTTTCTTTTCATAAATTTCTTTATATGCATCAAGCAGTTCATGAGCATTCCTTTCTGTCGGTGAAAAATGTTCAGTGTTTGGGACCATCTCTTCAGCAAGCTGTTAAGGTCTGCAAAGAATTTGCCTAGCACCTGTTCTTCTTCTGCAGTTTCCTTTTCCCTTGCCTCTTCTTCAGCTGTTTGCTCTTGATCTAGCTCCAGCAACATTTAATTAGTTAGTTGCTCATGAATCACGTATAGGGATTCTTCAATGTCCTCATCATCTATGTCTAGGTTCAGGTTGTTGTTTACCATGTTGACAATAGCTCTATTAATCCTTGCAATCTCATCATCTTTTTCAAATCCCTTAAGGACATGCACATACTGCTTCAGTATTTTTTTCATATGCTATTCATGTCTTTGGTCAGATCATTCCAGGCCCAAACAAGGTTCTTTATGCAGAGGAAAATGTACTCCTTCCAGAACTGCATCAGTGTTTTGCCAGTGTCATCAGTTACAGCAACAGCCTGAGCAAAGATTCTCCTCAGGTAGTAGGCCTTGAATCCTGCAATAACCCCTTGGTCCATTTGCTGGATTAAAGAGGTGGTGTTTGGTGGGAGGAACACCACTTTGATGTTGGGGTGGAGGTCATCAATGAAGGGGAGGGGGGGAAATGTCCTGGAGCATTGTCTACAATTAGCAAAATCTTGAAAGGTATGCCTTTTACCAAGCAGTACTTCTCCATTTCACTGGCATAGAAATTGAGAGGGGCATCCTGAAACGGCATTTGTGTCATCCAGGACTTTTTATTGCTCCTGTAATAAACTGGAAAGATGAGTTTGTTAATGTTCTTGAAAGCCCTGGGGTTTTCACTTTGCCAAAAAAGAAATGCCCAGCAATGTTGCCTCCTAACAACACTGTCACTCTGTTTTAAAGCCTGGCATTGACTTGCCCTCCTGATGGATGAAGGTCCTTTCAGGCATTCGTTTCCAGAATAACGTTTTGTCCAAATTAAAAATTTGCTGGGGCAAATAACCTCCCTCTACAGTTAGTTTATCTTCGGTTTCAACGAGTTCTTCTGCAGCCTTCACATCAGTGCTCACAGACTCACCACTCACTTTCACATAATGTAGTGAAAAACGTTGTTTGAAGTGCCTGAACCACCCAGAGCATAAAACTCAATATCATAGTCTGGTCCTGCTTTTTCTTAAAGCATCTGGAACCAGCTTCGTGCCTTAGCAGTGATGCTGAGAGGGACTCACTTTTATGTTTGGCCCTCAATCCACATCATTAGCAATATCACCATATCTGATATAGGTCCCTCTTGGATTTTCGTTAGCTATGTAGCCAATCTTTTAACAGCTTGGAGAATTTTTTCTTTGTTTTTGAGGATCCTTGTGATTACTGGGTGCCACATTGCCTAAATTGCAAGCGATAACATTCACTGTTTTTCCACCTTTGTGTTCTTTAATAACCTTTTGTTTCATTCCAAATCGATACTTCTCCTTTGCCTCTTGCTGCCGCTATCACTAGCTCTGGTTTTGCAGTCTTTGGGAGCAATGATGCTTAAAAAGTACAGTACCTATAAACATAAGCCTTTGTATACAAAAGACGTGAGATACATGTATTGCATACGGGAAGTTGTTGCGTACGTCAGGTGACATCCCGTTCTCCAAACTATTATAACCTATGGGACCACGGACGATGGATGTATATGCGGTCGAACGTGGCCTGATCGGTCGTTAAGCGATGCATACCTGGATAATGCAATCCAAGTACTCGCATGTTTACTATATTTAAATAATTGTGAGGTTTGTTTTGAACAAGACATCAAGTCATTAGGAGGAGGCCTTAGAAATTACTGGAAAATAGTTTTGGTGTCATGTTATGAGTTTACAATTTCTATGATATCTTTGCAATGTTATTTAGGGAGAACACTGAACTAGAAACAGATTAGACTCCAGGGTCCTGTAGGATATAGGTTCAGTAGATGACTTGAGGTTAAATGCAGATGTACCACTGAAGAACCCACAGTATTCTAAATATGTATATAAGAGTCCAGAAGTCAAAAGGCTAGGAGAATGGATTACATAGTTGACATTGAAGATATTTACTGTAATTTAATCAAATGCAGATGAAATGCATGCATATAATGATGGTTAATATGTGATGTGTCTAAACCATTTTAAACAATTTAAATTAGCAATTAAGTTTATCATGGAAAGAATCAAAGATTCCGTATGGGTGAGTTTCTTAAAATATTCAGTTAAATTGTTTTGATGAAATTATGAGACTCGGGAACCCTTGTACAATATCAATTGGTGAATATCTATTTCTGTAATAGGGAAATTTTAACCCTTTCCAAAATGAATATATTTGTTACCATTCCTTTCCCTAATTTTATCATGAATAGTTTATTATTGTATACGTCAGTACAATGTACAGATCCAACAAAATCTTTGCTTGCTGCAACTTCACAGATACATAGAATACGCTAACAACAATTTAATATAATTAACATCCAAGATACCACAGAAAAAAAAAAAATATTTATAGATGGCTGGTTGTGCAGAAAGTATATTATATGATGCGTATCTGGTAATAAGATCTCTTTCGATTCCAACTCAGTCAGACACCTTTGATTATATTTTTCAAAGTAACATTGGAGTCCAGTGATGTATTTCTCAGGTCATGTCTTCTCGAAACTTTCTCATCACATATTAACGATCGCTTATTTCTCGTGTCTGTATATTTCAGTTCCTAGTTTTCATCTGTAATTTCATTCCTTATTTAACAGACAGACATGAATGGAACGTACCTGAGTGGAAGGGTTTACTGCCACGATATGAGCATGCCACCTTTGCTCCAGACCCTGTACCTGCTGGCCTGTGGCTGTTTGGTGGTGCAGATGAACATGGAAACAGGAACTGTATCCAAGCTTTGAACTTTGGTAAAATTACTCTGCACTTTAGTTCTGGTGCTATTGGTCAGCTACAAATAATTGAAGCTTTATAATTTCAAACATGTCAATGTTTTAAATAATTGCACACACTTTTTTTTAAAACCAAAAATCAGCTAGAAGTTAAGATTTTCAATTCCTGACTTATTACCCATCCCATCAAAATGCACCATATAACCAATCAGCCTAACAGCCTTGTATGTCTTTAGTACATGGAAGGAAACTGGAGCACCCAGAGGAAACCCACATGGACTCAGAGAGAATGTACAAACTCCTTGCAGAGAGCAGCGAATTTGAACCCAGGTTGCTGGCGTGGTAATAGAGTGTTGCTAACTGTAATAAAACCAGAAATTGCAGGAATCAATCAGCAAACCATGCAGTATTTGTGGGAAGAGAAACAGTTAACACTTAAAGTTTAAAAAGCCTTTTTCGTGACTGTCAGAAAATTTATTGCAGTTATTAGTTTTTAAATAAAACAGTAAATTTGCAGCAAATTATTGGATGATTTGCATTGCTCTCTCACTAGCCTTGTAAAATGATAGCTCAACATCAGTCTGACTGAGAAAATACTATTGAAAGTAATTAAACCTGCTGTAGAAAGTTGGGATTACACAACCTTTTAATCTTTATATTCCTAGAACATGACCCACATTAATATCGGAGATTTTATTTCCTCTTTTTTTCTTTCAATCCAATCTAACTTCCTCTCTCCCTATTTCTGTACCTAATTTGATCTTAACTTACACCATAACTTCCTGCATTCTTGCTTTGCCTATTTCTGTACCCCAAAAGCCCATGAGATAAATTGCTGGTCCTGTCATCTCCCAATGTTATGTTTGTCTTCAGCTTCCAACATTTTACATTGCAGTACCTTTTATACTGGATGTGAAAAACCTTTGAAGAGTACCTGCAGGGAGATGTGCTCCAGAAAGATCTGGACCTTTGTTTTGAAACTCTTCATATGTTAAATTATTTTGATTTGACATAGCAAATAATTTTCTAAAGCTAAATAATTAGTAGACATTTTCCAAGCAGAATTACTAGACTAGAGTACCATTTTGGTGCTTGGATTGGGGGACTTGAATTATAAGAGGGACTGACTTTTCTTCCTGCAATGTAGGAGGCCAAAGGGCAAGTTAATAGAGGTTTTAAAAAAAAATCAAAGATCATAGATAAGTAAAATAGTCATACCCTTTTTTCAAGAATAAGTGAATCTAAAACTAAAGGACATAGATTTAAGATGAGAGGAGAAAGTTAAAAGGGATCTGAGGGGCACCTTTTTTGGACAGAGGCTGGTGGGTTAAATGCTACGAGTTGCCAGAGAAGGTGGTGGAAGTGGGGACAATAGCATTATTCAAAAGACATTTAGACAGGTATGTGGAGAGGAAAAGTTTAGTCAGGTCAAGATGGGCTAAAGGACCTGTTTCCAAGATGTAGAACTTTCTGACTATTTGTTAGTGGTCAAGCATAATGTAATTGTTATTTTATCCTGTGTTATTTAAAACCAGAAACTGGAGAGTGGAAAATTCCAAAAGTAAGTGGGACACCACCTACACCAAGAACATGTCACGCTTCTACTGCAACTATTGGAAATTGCCTTTATATTTTTGGCGGAGGATACAAGGGAGCAGAGCCTGTACAAGATCCACAACTCCATGCATTTGATAAAGGTAGAAATAAACAGATTCCCAAGTAAAAGGTTTTAAGTGGGGGGTGGGGGAGGAAATCAGCAGATGCTGGAAATCTAAAATACTAAAGATTGTAAGTATCTAATAATTTTACTGACAGAAAAACAAATTTATATAACTTGTCTTAGGTACCCTAAATAGAAAGATCACGAATGAGGACATTTAGCTCAGAGGAAGTAAATATTAAATGAAGTATATAGTGCAAAGATATTTGAAAGTTATGATGTAGAAGAATAACTTTGGAAAATCGAGTGATTGGAAGATTGTGCACCTTGATTGGGAGAGGTCCAATGCATGTAAATTATTTAACGAGAATAGAGGATGTAAGCTGAGTCAAAGCCGGGAAAATTGTGGAGATGTGGTGGAGTGAGGCCAAGAAGGATAAGAGTTTTGAAATTCACAAAGTAAATGTTGAAAATACCCAACAAATCTGAGTATCTGTGGGAAGAAGTTCTGACAAAATATTCATTAAAACTTCAAAACTGAAGGAAGGATGAATGTACAAATGAGTATCAAAATTGTATAATGTTGTGGGAACAAAATTCCATTGCTTTGTACATTTTCTTGTTCCTCTTTCCTCCAACACTGCACTATATTTTAACTCTGGCCTTACTAATGTTTTGTATAGATCTAATATTATATCCCTATTCTTGCATGGGCCAATAAAGGAAAGTTTCCATCTGACTTACCTGCTATTTTAAGGGATCTGTGGAAATAAACCTTTGATTTGCATTTGCCACTCTGTCACCCCGTTGAATTACCTCTTTCCCGGGTTTACAACTTTCTTCATCGTGCTCATGCAAGTTTCTGAATCATGACTGCTATTTGTAAGTACATAAAACAAGTACCATGTCCCTTGAAAGCCCACTCTAAGCAGTTCTCTGGATACGTGAATTCTTGTCAATTAATATTCTTTTCCTTTTTCCCCACTGAAATTTTATTTCAACTTTCTTATCAGTCTGTTTCCTATCTCTTCCTAATGATCCATTTTTATCAGTTCTTTAAATTAAAATAATTTTAAATTATGATTCAACCTATTCCTGAGAAATTATTGGCAATATGACTAACCCATTTCATTTGACCTATATCCTTTCCCCTGGCTTTAGATGTTACCACATTAGCAACCTTCCAGCATGGCTTTAGCAAGAGAATAAAAATTATCTTTTTCTTTGCCTCTCATGAGCCTCGAATATATCTTCACTGATTTGTTTAGTATTAAAAAGGGTGAACTACTTGATATTTTCCCTCTGTAATAATTTAATGTTTCACACACCTACAACTATCTCTGTATTATCACTTACTTTTTCTTTTAGAATTGGGTTCATGTCTTTTGCTTCCACTTGGTTACCTTTTAGATCACTAACACTAGCTCATTCTTTGTTATTGTCTTTCCATTTATTGTACTTATTTACTAAACTGACTGGGGATATTTAAACCCTCTGGTCAATGCATTCCTAATTTCCCTTTCAATTACAACACTGCAGTTCCTCTACTCTTCTGCTATTTCCTCTACTGATGTTTTAGCATTCAAGAACCCACTCTTTTTGATATTAACTAGTATGCTCTTTGTTATAATTTTATTTAAATTTCATACATGTCCTTCAGTTTTATATCAACACTCATAATACATAAAATTTTCCCCCTGTACTTCCCAAACCCTCTCCCCTAAATAATAAGCCCATGGGATAGAAAAAAGGAATAGAAGTAAAGTAAAAGAGAAAAGAATATCTGATTACAACAACTTATAAAAGTTAAATTATTTTTGCCTGTCAGCAAGGAGTTGATAAGGATCAAGGCTCAGGGAATCTTTCACAATGTAATACCTACTATATGTAAATATGGGCATCAAATTTTTTTTTCAATTATACCTATTTCTCAAATTCTATGTAATTTTTTTAAAGTGGTGTACAGCTAAGTATTTCAGAGTGCCTTTTATCTATTCCCAAATTTTAATCTAATTTCCAGTAGACTGCTATATTTTTCCTTGCAAACTGCCAAAGCATTTTTCACAAATTGTGTTTGATATTGATTAAGCTTTAATTTTGGCTTAATTCTAAAAGATTACCTATCCAAAAAAAATCATTAGATCTTGAGGAAATTTAACTTCCATAACAGTTTTCAAAAATATTGCTAATTCTGTCCAAAAAGGACTCAATTTTGAACATGACCAAGTAGAGTGTGTGTGTGTATATTTTTTAAAAAGTACCTATCTCCTGATTACACCTAAAACATTTATTTGGTAAATCAGACTTCAACCTATTTACTTTCTGTGGGGTAAGATATAATTGATGCAAAAAAATTATATTGAACTAATCTGTAATATTGTATTTATCATACTATCAGAGCACAATTCGGACCACTTTTTCCTCTCCAATAGTAATATTTAAATCAGTTTCCCACCTTTGTCTAGATTTAAGAATTCCTCATTTCCATACTCTCATTGCTGATATAAACTTCTTAGTAAATTTATTAGAAATCAAATTTTCTATTTCACTCCTTTCAGGTAATAAAATTGTTGGACCCAATTTATCACAAATATGCCTTCATTTGATGATAACAAAATATTGTATTGTGACAGAGTATATTGGGATATATAGATATGTTTTTGGGAGATAAATTGGGAAAAATTTGTTAGAGTAGGTTACATATCTTTTCTTTGGCTTGGCTTCGCGGATGAAGATTTATGGAGGGGGTAAAAAGTCCACGTCAGCTGCAGGCTCGTTTGTGGCTGACAAGTCCGATGCGGGACAGGCAGACACGGTTGCAGCGGTTGCAGGGGAAAATTGGTTGGTTGGGGTTGGGTGTTGGGTTTTTCCTCCTTTGCCTTTTGTCAGTGAGGTGGGCTCTGCGGTCTTCTTCAAAGGAGGTTGCTGCCCGCCAAACTGTGAGGCACCAAGATGCACGGTTTGAGGCGTTATCAGCCCACTGGCGGTGGTCAATGTGGCAGGCACCAAGAGATTTCTTTAGGCAGTCCTTGTACCTTTTCTTTGGTGCACCTCTGTCACGGTGGCCAGTGGAGAGCTCGCCATATAACACGATCTTGGGAAGGCTACATATAAACACTTTAAAACAGATCTTATTTGAAATACTGTAGCTCTGCACATGCTAGACATATCGGGGCCTCAACAGCTTTTGCAAGAGCTTTCAAGAGACTTCACTAATGGATTGTTGTTTACCAAAGGCAACAGATGAAAGAACAGGCTGGAGGCACTATTGTCTGAAGAACTTGCTGTTGTAAGAAGGTCATGTGGTTTTGCATGCAGAGAGTCAAAATAGCTTTCTCTCTGAGAGAAAGCAGAAGTTGCTGAGACTGGAACAGGACAAGCTGGCAAGCCCATTTGAAAGACAGTCTGGTCAAAGTCCTTGTGGTTCATGCAAGAGGAAAGGATTGGCTCTCATGTTCCACTTGGAATAAGAAAAATAAAATAGAACTCTGTGGTGACCTGAAAGAAAGAGGTTATCATCTGGAGATATGTCAGCAAGACACTGGAGTGGCTGATGGAATTTCATCGGTTTTGGATGTCCTGGAATTACAAATCTCTCTCTTATAACCTACAAGAACCTTCCTGAGTGGTAACCATTTACCTTTCAAGCACCAAAACCTGGTGAACTTTATAAATGTTAAATTCTATGCACAGTTTAAGAATGCTTGCAACCGGTGAACTTGGAGGAATGAGAAGTGAGATTGGACTGTGAACCAAATACTTTTCTGAACTTACACACACGTGCGCTTAGAATTAGAAGGGGGTTAAGTTAGGTTTAGTAGCCACTTTCAGGCGGCCAATTGCCCTGCTTGTAAAGCTGCATATTTTGGCAATATGCAGCTGTTGGGAGGCCATGTGAATGTGCAGGAGGCGGTTGCAAGGCGAACTTTGTAACTTTCCTCCGAGGGATAATCGCCGCAGCACAGTGGCCTCCCCAGCCATCTGAATGCATCCGCCTAAAAATGGCTGCATTTGGGATGACAGTCAGCTAGCGAGCGACTGACAGCTACCCTCCGAGCTGCCCATTCCCCCGGCGCAGGACGTCGGGGCAGGGGCAGCTGGCTGGGCTGTCAGTGCGGGGATTGCGGGGCTGGAACGGCTGACGGGGGAGAACGGGGGCTGGAGCAGCTGGTGGGGCAGATCGGGGGCCGGGATGGCCGGTGGGGGAGAAGGGGGGCTGGGGCAACCAGCGAGGGAAAACGGGCTGGCTGAAACAATGCTGGTACCCGACTTGAGTGCCTACTCCCCCGCCGGCCGCCCCAGCCCCGTCCTCCCCCGCCGGCCGCCCCAGCCCCGTCCTCCCCCGCCGGCCGCCCCAGCCCCGTCCTCCCCCGCCGGCCGCCCCAGCCCCTCCCTCCCCCGCCGGCCGCCCCAGCCCCTCCCTCCCCCGCCGGCCGCCCCAGCCCCTCCCTCCCCCGCCGGCCGCCCCAGCCCCTCCCTCCCCCGCCGGCCGCCCCAGCCCCTCCCTCCCCCGCCGGCCGCCCCAGCCCCTCCCTCCCCCGCCGGCCGCCCCAGCCCCTCCCTCCCCCGCCGGCCGCCCCAGCCCCTCCCTCCCCCGCCGGCCGCCCCAGCCCCTCCCTCCCCCGCCGGCCGCCCCAGCCCCTCCCTCCCCCGCCGGCCGCCCCAGCCCCTCCCTCCCCCGCCGGCCGCCCCAGCCCCTCCCTCCCCCGCCGGCCGCCCCAGCCCCTCCCTCCCCCGCCGGCCGCCCCAGCCCCTCCCTCCCCCGCCGGCCGCCCCAGCCCCTCCCTCCCCCGCCGGCCGCCCCAGCCCCTCCCTCCCCCGCCGGCCGCCCCAGCCCCTCCCTCCCCCGCCGGCCGCCCCAGCCCCTCCCTCCCCCGCCGGCCGCCCCAGCCCCTCCCTCCCCAGCCCCTCCCTCCCCAGCCCCTCCCTCCCCCGCCGGCCGCCCCAGCCCCTCCCTCCCCCGCCGGCCGCCCCAGCCCCTCCCTCCCCCGCCGGCCGCCCCAGCCCCTCCCTCCCCCGCCGGCCGCCCCAGCCCCTCCCTCCCCCGCCGGCCGCCCCAGCCCCTCCCTCCCCCGCCGGCCGCCCCAGCCCCTCCCTCCCCCGCCGGCCGCCCCAGCCCCTCCCTCCCCCGCCGGCCGCCCCAGCCCCTCCCTCCCCCGCCGGCCGCCCCAGCCCCTCCCTCCCCCGCCGGCCGCCCCAGCCCCTCCCTCCCCCGCCGGCCGCCCCAGCCCCTCCCTCCCCCGCCGGCCGCCCCAGCCCCTCCCTCCCCCGCCGGCCGCCCCAGCCCCTCCCTCCCCCGCCGGCCGCCCCAGCCCCTCCCTCCCCCGCCGGCCGCCCCAGCCCCTCCCTCCCCCGCCGGCCGCCCCAGCCCCTCCCTCCCCCGCCGGCCGCCCCAGCCCCTCCCTCCCCCGCCGGCCGCCCCAGCCCCTCCCTCCCCCGCCGGCCGCCCCAGCCCCTCCCTCCCCCGCCGGCCATCCTAACTTGACAGCTCAAGGAACGGGAGCTGGAGTGCACTCAGATGTGCTGTCCTTTCAGGTGGCTTGCGCTGCACTTTTAGCTCTGCCACCTGAACAGCAAATCAAAGGGCTGCTTTCTCTTCTTCAGGCGCATTCTTATCGGACAATACACCTGAAGAAGCCTAGTGCTAAGTTAAAGTTTGATTCTATTTTCATGTTTATGATAATTAAAAGCAACTTTTGTTTATAATTCCTTTATTACTGCAATTTAAAAAAAAAATTATTGTAAAAGGGATGTTTTGAGTTAATATCATTTTAGATATTTGATCATTATTAATTCCCATTTCAACATTTATCTTGTTCTATACATTTAGCAAGTGTCTCAACAAAGGAGTATCTATATCTCCAATTAAAAAAATATTATCCCATTTATATATAAAATCTGGTATTGTCTCACCTATTTTATCCATCTCTATCTTAATCCATGCTTTTTTTTTTAATTTGGAAGCTGCAAACCTTCTAATTCAAATTTCCAAGTCTAATGAGACTCTACCCATTTTATCCTTCCAAAGAAATTTTCTTATATATCTATTTAATTCTTGAAAAAAATTCTGGGGAATAGGTGCAGACAATTTTTGAAAAAGGTATTGTATCTGAGGGAAAATATTCATTTTAATACAATTAGCTGTACCCAATAAAGTTATAAGTAATCCTATCAATCTTTTAAAATCTACTGTTTTCTTAACCTAGAATTATAATTTAATTTAAATAAATACCATGCCTCTTGACAAATGGGATGGAAGGGCATTGTGCGAGATTACTTGAGTATTACTCGCTCTCTTAATCAGAACAATATTGCCTTGAAATTTCATTATGTTCTCCTCAAAAGTCTTTCTTTTCTCTGGTATTGCCTTACATTCAGAGATCATTTTATACTCATTACATTACACCTCAAAATTGGAGAATTGGTCTTATCCTAGTCAGAATTTTACTCTATCATTACCCTTTTCTTACAACTGCTAAATTCAACCAAAATATTTACTATCCATTCCACATCCAGTTTAGTGAATGTCCAGACTGGCTTATCTCGTTATGGCTCAACTTTTTTTTAAAATCAAAAGTTCTTTTGAATGCACTTTAAGAATTTTAAATAATCTGTACCCTTTCTATTTTTTACCTGTTAATATCTGGGCAATTGAAATCCTTACTATTAGACATCCCTATTACAGATTATTAAATTACTAGTGTTAACATTTTTTTCATTCCAATAGAAATCTAATACACATTTATCTGCATTGTCCCTCGTGTTTTTAGCCACACTTAGCTGGTCACAAATGTCAATGGAAGGCGAGCCACCAGTGCCAAGGCATGGCCATGTGATGGTTGCTGTAGGCAGCAAGTTATTCATTCATGGAGGATTAGCAGGGGAGAAATTCTTTTGTGAAATGTATACTGTTGATACAGGTAGGTGCTTATGCATAGAAATTTAAGATATGATAAATGTTTATAGAAATTGTTATGCTCAGTAAGGGCAATGGGAGATATGTTGAAGGAAAGTAATGTGCTTTGCAGAAGCTTATCTTTCTTTACTGTTATATGGGCTTTGGATGATTTGAGTTTGACATTAAAACAGGAAGAAACCTGTAAAAATACATCAATAATAACAATGGATTTACAATAATAGCAATGGATTTACCTTTTGTGATGTACAGCTGCAGTTAATAAGAAGTGGATAAAAGTAAATATGAAGGGTGATATCCCAGGTGGACGTGCAGCTCATTCTGCAGTTTCCCATGAAAAGTACATTTTCATCTTTGGTGGTTTGGATACGACAGGGGCACTGAACACCATGTACAAGTATCACATTGGTAAGTACTTATCCTCCGATGAAGAGAATAACGTTGGATAATAAAGCTTTGGTAGTGAACTCTTAAATTGTCATTTAAGAATTTTCTTCTCTACCTATTAGCAATTTCTTTTAAAAAAAAACTATAACTTTTCAATACCCTGATTTTATAGAAATAATTTGGACCCAAAAGGAGTTGTGTAAAGGAGTTAAGAGTAGGTATAATCCTATTACCAATCAAGTTTAGATTATATTACAAGATCCTATTTTAGTAAAATGGGAGTATCACAGTAAGGGATGGTCAGTTAACATTTCACACTAGTCACTGCTGAGTCATAATTTGATACATTTCTAGAACTGAGGGACGGCTTGTCGCAGTCTGTTCCAGAATTCAGTACATTTGCAGACACTGAATTTGAAGAACCATTCTTACTGTTGAAGGGAAAGCAGCTTTTTGAAGCCAGCTATTTTTGTGGAATTCAGAGCAGAGCATGCTCAGTGAATGTATTAACCTATGCCAGAAAGCAGTGTCATTTTGATTATGACTCTCAGTGAAGGTCACTTGACACTAGTGCCAGGGTCTTGGAAGTTGCCCAGTTCAAGTCTTGCCTACAAAAGGACCAGGAGTGTTATGACCACATCTCAGGTGGATGGACATTTCTGAAATGGCAATTCAAGAAGAATTTGAGAGTCTGCAGCAGCCATAACTCCAGTTTTCCCATCAGTTCAACATTAATTCTGGGCATCAAATAAAAAATTTTTAAAAAAAAAATTCTGGGCATCAAATTTCAAAGGCTCGCACTTCAACACTGAACTTTGAAGTGACTTTCTAGATTTTGGCCTGGACTGTAATGGTTTGGGTAGATCACACACACACAGACACCTGCCCATAGTTGTTGATAGATTGTGTTAAGGATAGTTTCAGAGTAAGAAATAAAATTAGTGATTTAAAATTAAACACTATTGCTGTTTGTTATAGCTACTATATTTAAGAGATTCTTAATTAACCACATCATTTTCTTTTTTCCCCCCACAAAGAAACCCAATGCTGGACATTATTCAAATTTGATTCCTCTCTTCCTCCAAAAAGATTGGACCATGCTATGTGTGTTATACCTTGGAAAATAAGGAAACTAGAAATAGACACTTCTCAACGAAATGATAAACTGCCAGATGAAGGGAACAAGGAATGTAAAAATGGCAACAATGTAGACCCTGCCACTATGAAATACTCAGCATTAAGTCAGACAGACAACATTGTGTATTTATGCTTGATATTTGGTGGTATGGACACTCAAGGTGAAGTTTATAACGACTGCTTTGTCACTCTTCTTCAGGGTTACTAGTTTCACATTTTTCAGGCTTTTGTTTATAAACAAATCAGCCAGAATTCAACTGGTCAGTTACAAACTATTTTCAAAATATATTGAGAATATTGGTAACACGGCTATGGTTGCACAGACCAAATTCAAGATTGTTCATTTATGAAGTCTGGAATTCCAGGCTATTGTATTTTTGTGTCAAAACTATAGCTTGTAACCATTTAGCTACAAATATCTTGTCAGGAACAGTTCTAGTCAAAAATTTCACATGTAGATCTGGACCATCAAACAGGAATTTACTGGTGGCTGCAGCAACGTATTGTTAAATTGCTTCCCAATGGAAACCATTCAAGTAGCTAGAGTGAAATACAACCTGTCACTGTTATCCAAATGTTTAATGCATTTTGGCAATAAATGAAATTTGAAGATTGATGTGTAGTTGAAGTAAATATTTTCACTGTTCCTTCTTTGTTGTGCCAGTGGGAAAGAACCAAATGGGCAATTGTACCTCATTGCAGATGGTCATTAACTTTGATGCTCCAGGTAGATAGGTGGCTTGGGTAACCACCACCTATGGAAGCAGTCTCCAAGCAATAACACTAATCATTAATCTCTTCAGTGTCCTGCAAATCATATTTTTTCTATCTATCCTTGGATGAAAACCAATTACTTTCAACAGCACCTCTTTGGAGAAGCCTTATGTAGCACATCAACAGCATCCCAATCACTAGCACTGCAAGGCAGCAACTTCCAGCTGCTAAATTTGCCACACTGAATCTTGACTAGAAACCTGGCACTCTCACAATAACAATCTAGAAGATATGAACTAAATATACTGGACAATTTCTCTCCCCCAAAGATTTGCTTCCTGAAACAATTGGGGATTATGCTAGATAACTTCAAGCTGAACACAAATTTCAGCTTTGTTACATCACTTGGAAGTTGGAGAAATTGTTTTATTGATTTTTATACCTACCACAAATGTAACAGAAGGTATCAGAGCTGCTGCAACATTTCTGCTGTATTGAATCAACTTGAAGGCAATAAATGCTATTAAGTACACTCACTATGCTACTGCCTGAAGAACATGGGCATATCAATGTAATGCACAACCTATGTGACTGCTTTTCTAGCTTATCTGCATCTATCCTAAGCATAGCAAGGCCTAAGACACTTGCATTAGCACCTGCACTGAGTGCATGCCCAGGCATGCTTTGACTGACCAACTTGCTTTGTGAGCAATATACTAGACTTCAAACATGAAAAAAAAAATCAAAATTTTACAGCTGTTTGGTATCAGCCCACAATCCAGAAAATACACCCAAGTGTTCAAGGTGCAAAATAGCTCTTATCCAGTGAGAGAGGCAAGTTTAAATTGAATCATCAGATAGTCTTTCAATACATGTGGTAGATGCAAAGGTTCAATGACATCTTTACTTGGATTGGGACAATGCCAATAGATCTGCTGTGCAGTTGGATGTGACCACATTCAGCAATTTAGACTTAAACTTATGATAATCACTTCAAATTTTTTTCTTCTAGTTTAGAATTCCAATTTTAAAAGTACACTCTAGTTACTGCAGCATTTTATTAATTGTCCCAAGATCAAGACCTCCATGGGAGCTAGCTATCCCCAAATAACTCAATACAGGTAGTCCTCAACTTGCGACCTATGCGAGTTGCATCCACCTGCACTTACAACCCATTTTACTTTATACTTGCTGAGATTCTTCATTAAAAATTTATTTGATGAATTTTTTGTTGTTGAAAATATTACTTTAATACCTCATTAAGACACAAATCTGACTTACGACCATTTATGACTAATTGGGACTGAAATCAAATTGAGGACTACCTGTAATCAGACTACAGGCTAAAGCCAGTGAAGTGAAATTATTTTAAATGCAAAGAGTGATCACACTGTCCTTTAAAATACAACATTTTTTAACTAGACTTCAAAATAGTATTCAAAAATGGGTCAGTTTGCAAAAAAAAAATTGTATCAGACATTTTCATGGACATCAAATCAGAATGCTGATTTACTAAATTAGGAGTGGTAATAATTGATTTGTTAGTTTAGTCTGCACTCCACATTTGCCTCAAACTACTCTAACCAACCAACACTTCTTGATTGAATGAATCCACAAGTGAGATTGTTGACCAACTAGGGAAAATGTTGCAATTTTAAATTCAATTTCATTGCTCAATACACTTAAACCCTACACAAGATGACACATTTAATCCATTTAATGATGTGCACAACCCAACTCATTTCAAGACATTGTTATCTGTAGATTCAAGTGTAACAATGAAAAGTGCATCACCACCACAGAAAGGTAGTTTGTAGTGCTGGTGGCCTTTCAACACCAAGATGCTAAGAGAAATTTTAATATCAAACATAACATTTATTGGTCATCAGTAGAAAATGTTTTCTACGCTTACACCGACCAAACACAAGATTGCAAATAAATAGAAAAAATGTGCATTTGGAGAACTTTGTTTTTTTTTTAAACCCACCCTCTTCTCCCAATTAAGTTCTTCCTACAGACAATTGGTGCTGAGACTGCAATGGAAGTTCAAAACCATTTCAAACATTCACACCACTCATGAAAATGTTGCACATACATTCAAGAGTTTAGTCTTTATCATTCAGATTCTTTCCCAAACAGCAAAGTTCAAGTCCACTATTTACAAAATTGAATCATTATAATTCATCCTTTTCAGTGTCCTCCTCTTCTGGAGGGGCACCACCTGCACTTCCATACAGCTTACTAACAATTGGCTGAACAATCTCTTCAAGCTCCTTCTTCTTGGCTTTGAAATCTTCTATTTCAGAATCTTGGTGGCTTTCAAGCCATTCAATTTTCTCCTCCACAGCTTTCTCTATGGTCTCTTTGTCTTCTGAAGACAGCTTACCACCGAGTTTCTCCTTATCACCAATCTGGTTCTTCAGTGAGTAAGCATAGCTTTCCAAATCATTTCTGGCATCAATACGCTCTTTCAATTTCTGGTCCTCTTCAGCAAATTTTTCCGCATCAAACACCATTCTCTCAATTTCTTCTGGGGTCAGGCGATTCTGGTCGTTTGTAATGGTGATCTTATTTTTATTTCCAGTGCCCTTATCTTCAGCTGTAACACGCAGAATTCCATTTACATCTATCTCAAATGTTACTTCAATCTGAGGGACACCACGTGGTGCTGGAGGAATTCCAGTTAGGTCAAAAGTACCAAGCAAATGGTTATCTTTGGTTAGAGGACGTTCACCTACAAAATATTAACACATCAGGTTGATGTTCCATTAAGCTTTAAAATCCAACAGTTTTTGATTATGCAATTAAGGAAAATTCATAAAAGACTATGCCTATGAGAATTCACTTTCAAACTTTAATCCAAAGTACTTTTATATTCCAGAAATTAATTATTTTTAATTTTCTTTTACAGAAATTAAAGATAACTGCAACTCACCTTCATACACCTTGATGGTAACAGTGGGCTGGTTGTCGGAAGCAGTTGAAAAAATCTGAGATTTTTTGGTTGGAACCACTGTATTACGAGGAATCAGTTTGGTCATGACTCCTCCAACAGTTTCAATTCCAAGAGTCAAAGGGCAGACATCGAGGAGAACAAGGTCACCTAATTTCAACAAACTAGAAGTTAGAAACAACTTGAACCATGTTCTGAAGAATGGTGTTAAACTGGTGTAACATAAGAAGGCTTCAATTTACCAGTATCTTCTTCTCCTGAAAGAACACCAGCTTGAACTGCTGCCCCGTATGCCACAGCTTCATCAGGGTTGATACCGCGAGATGGCTCTTTGCCATTGAAAAATTCTTTTACCAGTTGCTGGATTTTTGGAATACGCGTGGAACCACCTACAAGGACAATTTCATCAATTTCTGTTTTCTTCAAATCTGCATCCTCCATCACTTTCTGCACAGGTTTCATCGTTGATCGGAAGAGGTCCTGTCAGCAACAAATAAGTATATTTTACCCCAATAAATTTCACACAAGACAGTTTAAAATTTAAATGGAATAAAAATCAACACAAGTTGCTTGGAACTATATGTACTACTGGGTAAATGATAGGACAGATGAACTGTCAAATTAATGGGACAAACAGCAGTCACACACAGAATGTGGAAATTTGGGAATGGGGTTTGCTGTTTAACATTTTTGACATTCAACACTACTCAAAGCATTTTTAATTCTTCAACTTGTGCAGCACAGCCAGCTTCATTATAACATTGTCCAACATTTAGATGGGAACCTTAAGTATCAAAGCCAAGCAGTGAGAACACTCACCATATTCAGTTCTTCAAACTTGGCACGAGTTAGTGTTTCAGAGAAATCTTCTCCCTCATAGAAAGATTCAATTTCAATTCTGGCCTGATGTTGGGCAGACAAGCCACGTTTGGCCTTTTCTACTTCACGACGAAGCTTCTGTACAGCTCTGTTATCCTTACGAACATCTTTTCCAGTTTTCTTTTTGTACAGCTTGATGAAGTGATCCATTACACGTTGGTCAAAATCTTCACCACCTATGGGCAGAAGTAATGCAGTTTAGAATTACTCGCCAAAAACCAAATCCAAATGTTGTTTCAACCATATTTTGCCTTACCCAGGTGTGTATCTCCATTAGTAGCAACAACTTCAAAAACACCATTGTCGATAGTGAGCAGCGAGACATCAAAAGTACCACCACCAAGGTCAAAGACCAAGATGTTCTTTTCACCTTCTCGTTTGTCCAAACCATAGGCAATTGCTGCAGCAGTCCTGAATTCGGATGGATGAAAGGCGATCAATTGAAAACCAGGACTTCAAAAACCTAGATTTTAGTATCAATTGGCCAGCACAGACATTTAAAGTTAAGGAATAGATGACATGGCACACTAGACCTTTGGAGCAATTCAGGGAATATACTTACGGCTCATTGATGATCCGCATAACATTCAAACCAGCAATGGTACCAGCATCTTTCGTAGCCTGACGCTGAGCATCATTGAAATAAGCAGGCACTGTTACAACAGCATGGGTAACCTACAAATAAAATAAAGGCAATGAAAGACTTCAACAAAAGGGGTGGAAATAGGTATCTTTGATTTTACACATCTGTAAAAACTGGTTTCGCACTTGGGTAACAAAGTCTAGTTAAACTTTTTAATAGTTTTCAAGGAAAAAGGTGGCCCTTAGCCATGAAACAAGGTATCATGGTCAGGGCAAAGAACAGAGCATACTGGATTCATTGACAATTTACAGAAGGGAGGTCAAATTACATCAGAATAACTTTGGATAATACCAGGGACAACAAATTTGGCGAGTCTTCACAAGGAGAGCATATTAGCATAGCTAGTGGTGCCACTGCCTCGTATGTATTTCCTCAGGGTGCTTTGGTTTCCACCCCCATCCCAGACATGCAATTGCACCAGTCAGGGATCAGGAGGAAATCAATGGGAATGTGAGGATTAATATAGAATTAGTGTAATGACAGTGCAGAAATGGGCCCTTGGCTCCAACTCTTCAATCAATGTAAAATTTACAAGTCTTCCTGTGATTGTGGTCATGTCGAAGCATTGAAACATGCAACCAAATGTATTAATGGGACACTGATAATTCAAAAATTTTGAGAATTTATCACACGATCTGTGAAATTCTACTGTCATACACCATTTCTGAGTAGTAGCAGATATAAAATTCAACTCAAGAAAAACTGGTTGTAATCTTACTAGGGGCCATTTCCTGCAATTACTTTTTTCAAAACTAGTAACAATGAAGAAAGAAAAAAAAAGTCATGAGCACTTTTCTTGCCATTCCAAAATAGGAAAAAATCTTCAAATTCTTATTACCTTCTTCCCAAGATATGCCTCAGCAGTTTCTTTCATCTTAGATAATACCATAGCAGATATCTCTTCTGGAGCAAAAGTTTTGACCTGATCAATAATATCAAGTTGAACATAGGGTTTGTTCTTCTTCTCAATCACCTGAATACAAAATATGCACAAGAGTTAAATGGGCTACCAAAAGCAACTATTCTTTCAAGTGTCTAATGCACATGAGACACTTCTATTTTTAGAAGTGGTGGTCAATGCTCACAGCAATTGTTTGCCTTATTTATGACAATAAATGAAACCAGTGGGTTGTGATGCTCCATTTAGAGAGCCCACAGAAATGTAAGATTCCTGGTGAAATTCTTCAATTCAATGGAAGGAGACCAAAACTTCTTACAAGTGCTTCTGCAAAACCAGGCCAGATGGCCAATGGAATCCCAAGTCAAACCAGTGGCCATCCAATGTAAAAAAAAACCAAAATGCTGGAGAAGCTCAGCAGGTCAAAGTGTATTTTATGTACCAAAGGTAAAGATACAGAACTGATGTTTGGTGCTTGAGCTCTTCTAAGTATGAGAACATTTTCTTTACGGTGCTGCATAAAGGATACTGACCTGCTGAGCTTTTCAAGCATTGTGTTTTTTTTTACTTCAACCAGTGTTTACAGAATTTTGTGATTTACTAGTAGCTATCCAATGGATCACTATTTAAATGTTTGAAACATCACTTGTCGAGATCAACGATCCAAATTTACTACTTCCATTTTCAATGAAAAGTTGAAAAAAAATCATACAGAACAGCTAAATAAGTTGTATTACCTTAAATGGGAGATATTTAATATCTTGCTGAACTGCCGGATCATTCCACGTGCGCCCAATGAGACGTTTGGCATCAAACACAGTATTCTCAGGGTTTGAGGTCAACTGGTTCTTTGCAGCATCACCAATCAGACGTTCTCCATCAAGGGTAAAGGCCACATAAGAGGGGGTGATTCTGTTACCTTGGTCATTGGCAATAATTTCGACTCTTCCATTTTTGTAGACACCAACACTGTGAAAAACAACAATTATAGATCTTCCTTCCAAGTTTCCAAACCATGCAATATTAGACAACCTTTGAGATCTCCAAACTTACCATGAGTAAGTGGTACCAAGATCAATTCCAACCACCGTACCAACATTTTCTTTCTTGTCCTCTTCCTCCGCAAAAACACTGCTGAGTAGCAGCAGCAGGTAATAACACCCTTTCATTTTCAGAGAATTGACTATAATGTAGGGAAAATGATCTAAACAGAGAATTTAAAAATTAGCAGTTTCTCCACAATCCCCTAAAAGCAATCCTTCTAAATAGATTTTAAACAGCTATAATCAGTCATGAGAGACAATAAACTCCTCCAGTTTCCTTCATGAAAGCAATCCTAATCCTTAGACTCCCGAAGGTACAACTCCAGAAACCCCAAACTAGGCTTAGTAACCTGGTGAGTCATCTCACAGACAATTAATGGCGAAACCAAGCAATGAACCTCAATCTTCCACGCTGAGAAAGTGCCGTCTCGACGATCGAGGTCGATTGGAGCTTCCAGCCTGAACAAAAGCTGAATGGGGCCGCAATGCTCCGGAAGCCATTTTATAACCAGCCGCCGTCAGCAGCCGCACGCGTTCCCGGCCCAGCCGTGGGCCCAGTCCTCACACGCAGGGAAGCGGGGGAAGGAGGGCGGGAAATCATCGGCATCGTTGGCCACTTTGCGGGACATTTCACCGGACTGAAGCCGCGTGACCGTCCCGGCGCGATCAGCACGGCGCTGGGCTCGGAAACCAGCCAACCCTCCCTGAGTTTTACTGAGCTGCAGGCTGGTGTTAATGATTCCGCCGCTCAGGTGACCAGACCACTCGATGGACGGCCGATCAGGCTGCCCCCAGCACATCTCAGCCCACAAGTACTTACCCCTGCCTCCGACTCTGCACTAATCTCCCAATACCACAGGCACGGCTCAGGCCTTTATATAGATTAGCGACTTCCTCGTCGTGGAGCACTACCATTGGTCGACTGTCCTTGCGTTGGAGGCTGCTGATTGGTCACAGGTCCAATGCTAGCCACTCCGGAGGCTGACACGTACAGGCTTTCGGGAGACTCTCGTCAGTTAAGTCCCCGAGATCCCGCCTCCTCACTGGTAGCGTAAATCCGATTGGATTCGGCTTTAAACACGCGGTCCACTGGGAATTGGAGTTATCGACTGCCCTCTACAATCGTTGGATAAACCTGCTGTCAATCGGTGGATCCTGTCAGTTCCCTCGGACGTCACCTTGTGAATGGAGATTTCATGTCTGTGGCGTTATTACTCCCACCTCCCCCATCCGATTCTGGAATTTTTAATCGCTTGTGTGGTCAAAGTTGATCAGTTTTGTCAGCAAATCAGCACGTTACGAGTAGACTGGGGGGGTATGTAGTTTAACATGCCAAATATCAGCTAAAACACTTTTCTCATGTACAGGTGTCTGAGGAGATTCGGTATGTCTTCGAAGACTCTTGTAAACTTCTACAGGTGTACCATGGAGAGCATTGGGGCTGGCTGCATCACTGACTGGTACGGAGGCACCAACTCTCAGGGCAAGAATAAACTCCAGAGGTTGTTAACTCGGCCTGCAGACTTCACTCCATCAAGGGCATCTACTTGAGGTGGTATCTTGAAAAAAAGCAGCCTCTGTCCTCAAAGACACCCACCCCACCACCCAGGCTATGCCCTCTTCACTCTGCTATCAGTGGGGAAAAGGTACAGGAGTCTAAAGACAAGCACTTAAAGGCACAAGGTCAGCTTCTTCCCCGCCGCCATCAGATTCCTGAATAATCAATGGACCAAAGACACTGCCTTACTTTTCGAGCACTAGTATTTTAATTTTTGTTATAGTTAAGTCATAAGATGGTTATAATATGAATACACTATAACACTGATGCAAAACACCAAATTTCATGGCTTGTTCATGACAATAAATTCTGATTCTGAGAAAGGAACAATTGCTAGGGTAATCCTTTACGTAATGTCCTTTCTTCCCACAGCTAGAGCAAACCACGTCGTTCATTGGACTGCGTTTCCTCAGGTGTTTGTGCAGGCCACAGAAGTAGCACTTCGGGTGCCTGCAGAGTACCGCGGCCATGGTTGAGTCGCTGACAGGACATGGAGGTCCTCCCACTTCCCAAGATGGTGGTACCCACGGTAACCACGAACCAGCTCTGTTATCAGCTGAGTTTGCATCTATGTTTTGGAGGGCCACCTCTAGCCTGTCCACTAGCTTGACTGTCTTTTGTAAATTAAGCTCACTCTGCTCCAACAGTCTCTGCCGGATGTAGCTAGATCTTAGGCCCATGACATAGGTGTCTCTGATCAAGTCATCCATGTTCACTGTAGCCGTCATGGCCTTTCAGTCACAGGCCCATCCAAGAGCTCACAGGGTCCAAAGGTACTCGGCGCTCGATTCCCCAGGTTTCTGTTTTCGGGTAGCCAGGAGGTGCCTCTTTTACCTTCCTCCGGAACTGGCTTTTCAGTATGTCCATCACCGCTGGATAAGACTCAGCGTCCCTGATCATCAAGTGTACCTAGGGGCCCGACCCAGGAATACAGTACTTGCACCCTGTCGTTCTCTGATCGAATTATAGTAGAGGAAACCTGCAGGAACGCTTTGAAGCCACACAGCCAGAGTTTGATGCTGTTGGATGCATCAAGTGATTATGGTTCGAGGTCCAGCTTTTCTGGCTTCAGAGTCTGCTCCATTATCAAAAAATTGTTGTGAATAAAACTGATGCACCATTAATAACTGCAAAGACTAGAAGTTGTAGAGAAACAGAATGGAGGTCTGTCCATGCTGGTCGACTGTCCTGGACTGAGGAGGGTGCTGTGGCATAGTTGCCTTTATTCAGGGGTCAGTGGGAGAAGCTTCAGGCACAGTTAGCAAGGGATGTGTCCTAACACATCCAAACATATATGCAGTGGTTTACCACAGAATGGGAAAAAAAAGCTTGAAAACCACTGTTTTAATCATACTTAACTGACTCGTTATGTACATGGTTTCATAACTCCAAAGGAAACGGGCCAATGACAATTTTTCTCAAGCAAAATATTTCAGTAACAATTGGGTCAAGGGCAGTGGTTCTCAATCTTTTCCCCCCACTCACATACCACCTTAAGTAATCCCTTACTGAGGTTACGTATGATACAATATAACTGGATACACAGGCTATATATTACACCTCAAAAGTTAAATAAATGGGACCCAACAGTATCTGACAGATGTTTTCGCTGTAAAAAGGAAATGGGAACAACAATTCATGCAATATGGACATGTGAGAAAGTGAAAAAATTTTGGGAAGATCTAAACCAGATATTAAATAAAATCACAAAAAGCAATATACCAAAAAACCCAGAGATCTTCTTCCTAAGTAACATAAAAAACAAAGAATTTGGACTTGATTTGGATGGTGCACAAAAAAGATTTGTTAGGATAGCTCTAGCTGTAGCAAAAAAATGTATTATGACAGCCTGGAAATTAGAAGATAACTTGAGAATACAACAATGGTATATAGAAATGAATAAATGTATTCCATTAGAAAAAATAACATATAATTTAAGAAATAATATTACAACATTTTTTAACAAATATGGGATCCATACATGAAATATAATAGAGAAAACCTACCGGGGACATTTACCACCTAAAATGACAGAAGGAGAAGAGAATGAAAAGAACTGACTCAGTGGAATTTCTTGTTTGTCTTTATTGAGTGACAACATTGTTTGACGGGTTTAATGTATCCCATTTTCTGAACTTTAAATGAATGGGAGGGGAGGTAGGGAGGGAGGGAGGGGAGGAGGGAGGGGGGGGGAGAAAACAACACTGTATATGTTCAAGAGGGAAAATGTATGTATCTTGATCAATTTGGTTTATAGTGTGAAAAATTAAAAAAATTTAAAAAAAAGTAATCCCTTACTAATCACAGAGCACCTATGGCAAAGTGATTACTTAAGGTGGTATGTGAGTGAACAGAAAAAGTTTGAAAATCACTGATCTCGAGGGACTAAAGGCCACTTTAAGGAGCTTTCCAAAATATTTTTTAACTATGTACTGTAATGAGTAAGAAGATGAAAAGAAAAGATTAGGAACCAAAATTATAACCCAAATTTCTAGCTGCAAAAGTAGTTCTAAATAAATAGTTTGAATATGCATCCGAGAACAGGTAGTTTTTTGGAATTTACTAAGGATAAAAATGCATTGGGAAAAGTTCAAACATACTATCAGTCAATAAGCCAAGTGTCTAGGTTACTATATTGCTGACAAGTATTAAGAAGAAAGAATGAAAGCGAGTGGACATTTAATTAGTTTCATATCATTAAAACTAAATCAATAGCTAAGCTCAGATAAAGGCAATAGTATCTGAAATAAAAGTTACAGGCTTTGGCTTGAGGTGTGCTAGAGAATCAGAGCATGTTAAATGGGCTAGTCAGCCTTTCATTGGTGGTGGCAAAGTATTGGAAAAAGCAAGGAGACAAGAAGGACTCAAAAGCTTGGCAGAAAGGTTAATAACTCAGGGGCATAGATTTTAACTAACTGGCTGAAGAGTGAGAGGGGAATTGTGAAAACCTTTATTTTTATCCTATTGATTACTGGGTCTCTAAAGCCCACTGCCTTCATTGATGGCTTACCCTTTTTTTACATTTAAAATGTACCTGGATGAGTATTTGAAGATCTGTAACCTGAAGGTTTCTGACAGATCTGTGAAATGGTAGAAACCAAAATGGATCCATTTGTGGCAGGTATTGAAATAGTCAATTAAATGGCTTCCTTCCATGAAAGTGAGCCTTAAAATTTTTGGACATAGAACATTACAGCACAATTCAGGCCCTTCAGCCCATGATATTGTGCTGACCTTTGTAAACCTCCTTTTCAAAAATATAATCCATCCCTACCTCACACACACACACACTATCAAAGTATCTTTTGAATGTCTCCATTGTACCAGCTTCCACCACCACCCACGGCAAAGCATTCCAGGCATCCACCACTCTCTGTGAAAAAGAAACCTACCTTTGACATCTCCCCTAACTTTGAATAGATGTCCTCTGGTAATTGACATTGTTGCCCTGTGAAAAAGGTGTTGACTGTCTACTGTGATGGTACACCACCAGCCTACTGCAGGGAGCAACCTCTGTACCTGCAGAAGTGTAAGGGGAATGGACAACACTTGGCCGGATGCCGATCAGTCAGCCTGAATGGATCAAGCCCCACCCGATCGGGTGTCAATCACCCTCCAGGATATAAGCCTGTGCCAGCCTCCTGAGGCCTCATACTGAGTTGCTGCAGCCACAGCCAGAGGTTTTTGTGGATTAAAGCCTGTTGTTCAGTCTTTACCTTGCGTGTGTCTGATTCTGTCTAACAGCGGACCACAATTTAATCCACAAAATTTTCCCACGGCTGCCATGGAAAAACTCCTGTGCGCAGGGAGCCTCGAGGTCAACCCACACCATCCAGAAGCCCAGACATGCTTCAAGATTTGGCAGCATGCGGTCGAGGCAATCATCAAGGCACATGAGGGCAAAATCCTGGACTCCGATCGGAAGAGGTTGGTCCTACTCCGGTCAAAGGTGGGTCCCCGAGCCTTCCAGGTAACCAAAGGCTGCACCACGTACAAGAGGCAACGGGTAAGTGGAAAACGAGAATGGGGTGGTATGGAAGGCAGTCCTCCTAGCTCTCAGGTCAAAAGGGTGGGCCGTTGAATTCTGGCAGGATGCCCTTCCCGAGGCGTTCGGTGCCATTCGGTCACTGCTGTGCACGGCTACCAATGAGACCCCTCACGAACGTCTGTTCTCATTCCCCAGGAGGTTGACAACTGGAATGTCACTCCCAGTGTGGCTCACGTCCCTGGGACTGGTGCTTCTGTGTAAGCATGTAAGGACACACAAGGCCGAAGCCCTGGTGGAGCAGGTGTTCCTCCTTCATGCAAACCATAACTACGCTTACATTAGGTTCGGCAGGGGCAGGGAGGACACTGTCTTAACCAGGGACCTGGCACCAGCAGAAGCACTCACCACATCACGCTACCCTCCAACACAGGACAACGCTGACCGGGCATACACCCTCATCCCCATGCAGCTCTGGGGCACGCAGGGCCTCCTTAACCACCAGTGGCCCGCTTCAGCCTTAAGAGATGAACCTGCCCCCGCCCCCCCACTCATCCAATACGACCCACATACGTCGACCCCGGCCCCCAAGGCCACCCCTCCATGCAGCACCACACCAGCCACACACACCACTGCCGCCAACCCCCCTCCCCCACTTCCCCTGTTGGTCTCAAGATGTTTCGCCGAAAGAAAGAGGTGAGCCCTGAGCAGTTCTTGATTCCTGGATGGACTTCCAAAGACGATGGGTTTGGCATGTTGGCCAATACCCTGTCTTTGTTGGGACCACCCATTAGTTGGGATGAGAAGTTAGACTCATCAAGTGCACCTCTGGGAGAGCGGGTTGCCACTCTCCTTCGAGAAAGTAAATTTCCTGATAAAAAGGGAACGCTGACGAATGGTTTTTGGTTGCTGGCCACAGCATTACGCCACTCCGTTCAGCGTGAAGCAGAATTAATTCAAAGAGAAGTAGAATCTCAGTGCAAAAGAAAGCAATTAGAGGAGGAGCTAGAAGTCCTGCGACAATGCTGTTCCATGATGAGCGAGATTGTTCGCACCAGTCAGGACAGAGCCAAAGAATGGGAAGATAAGCATGTCCAAATGATTTGCCGTAATATTAAACTCCGGCAGCAGCTCTGTGCAGATAAGGAAAGGCATGGAGTAGAACCCGATCCATATCGTATTCATGCCATGATAAGGAATGGTAACGATCCTGATGTAATTGAGGATTGGGATGGGAATATCTGGAATGACAATGGTAATAATGCAGATACTCCTCAGCATGTGTCTAACATACTACCCTCTCCATCTGCTGTTCACGCCCGCCCTATAAGGCAGCAGATTTCCCAAACAGACAGAAGGGGGGATGATGTAAGGGTAGAGATGGAAGGGATAGATACCCCGGTTTCCCATGTGGACCCAGGGGAAAATACCCAAACCCCTGCTTATGCTCTATGGCCTACTCCCTCTGTTGGATGGCCTCCACCTCCTCCCCTAGACTGGGTGGAGGATCCTGTGAGTCAAAGTGGGAACAGGGGTCGGAAGGAGTCAATGATCCGTGATTTCTCTGTAAAAGAGCTGGCTGCCATTGGAGATCGATTTAGGCAAAAAGCAGGGGAACATCATCCCCAGCTGCTGAGTCCTCCTGGCCCAGCTGTGCTTTCTGCTCCCACTGCTGCTTCTATCGAGCTGGCTTCTCCTGCTCCAGTTACTCATGATGAGGTAAAACAATGGGTTAAACAGGCTCTTAAAGATAACAATAGCATGTGGTCCTGGAAGCCCCCGAACCCTTCTGAAGCCTCAAGGTGTGGGCAGGATTCCCGTGTCTACTCCATCGAGACACGGCGCACACACGGGGATCCGCGGCCCTACATACCGTTAACAATCCACTGGGGTGGGGGTAATGATCGCCAATACTTGGCTTTGGTCGACACCGGTGCAGAGCACTCGGTGATTCCTGGCAATCCCGACCTCTGGACTGGACCGGCCTTTCAAATAGAGGGGTTGGGAGGAGCGGTCACCCTGGCAAAGGAAATAAAAGTCTGTGCCATGGTGGGTGATAGCCCTTCCCCTGTCTGGTTACATGCCCTGGTGGCTGCTACTGACGAGTGTATCCTGGGTATTAATATGTTGGCCGGTATGGCCCTTAATACTAGCCAAGGGAGATTTGAATTTGGAATTCGAACTATTACAAAAAAACTAGTAGTGGGTCAGGTTAAGTGGGATCCTGTGATGGTGCCAGCCCCCATGAAACCAGTGTGCATTCCACAATATCGTCTCCCTGGGGGGCAGGAAGAGATTACTGCCACCATCGATGCTCTGCAAGAAGAAGGGGTAGTGAGGCCCGCAACGTCGCCCTTTAATAGCCCTGTTTGGCCGGTCCAGAAGCCAGATGGCTCCTGGAGAATGACAGTTGATTATCGTTTTTTCAACAAACATGCCCCACCACTTGCTTCAGAAGTTCCGGACATTGTCACCCTTATTGAAAACATTGCTACTGGGAACTCAGGAACATGGTATGCTGTCATTGATCTCGCTAACGCCTTCTTCAGTATTCTTATAGCTGAGGATTCACAGGATCAGTTCGCCTTTACCTGGAAGGGGCGCCAGTATACCTTCATCCACCTTCCAGTATCGCCTTCCCTCTCAATTCACCATTATATTGATGATGTGGCCTCCTGGAGCCTCTGGCAGAAACAAGAGGGTCGCCGAGTCCCACTGGGATTCTGGTCACGTACCATGTCCGAGGCTGCCACTCGTTATTCTGTTTTTGAACAACAGTTAGTAGCCTGTTACTGGGCCCTGCTAGAGACTGAAAGAATGACAGGTGATGCAGATATTCAATTGCGACCTGCACTTCCTATAATGAATTGGGTCCTGGCTAATGATGCTAATCTAAAGATCGGGCGGGCTCAGCAGTCTTCTATTGTTAAATGGAAGTGGTATATTCAGAGTCATGCGACCAGAGGGCCTGAAGGGGTGGGCCACGTACACGAACAGGTGGCTTACCATCCCAGGTCAGGAACTCACTTATCGGAGGAGGGGGATGGTGGCTCCAGTCAGTATGCTGAGTTGAAGGCAGTCACTTTACCACTAGATCCCCATGATCACCCTCTTCGCCTGTTTACTGATTCCTGGGCTTTGGCTAATGGACTTGTGGTATGGATGCCTGATTTGCAAAAGAACAACTGGATGATACTTGACCGCCCAGTATGGGGCAAAGAGTTGTGGCAGCTGTTGTGGGATGCTTCCCACCATCGTGAGATAACCGTTTATCACGTTTATGCCCATACCAATATGGCGATTAACATGGCTCAACATAATGCAGTAGCAGATCAGCTTGCCACTATCAGCTGTGCTGATACCGTCCCCCTGGCTCGATGGGCACATGAACAGAGTGGTCATTTGGGGGAGAAGGGATCAGCTATGTGGTCCCGTACACATGCTTTATCCGTCCATCAGGATGATGTCCGCATGGTCGTACGTACATGCCCAGAATGTCAGCTTGTGAAGTTCCATACCATTCCACCTGGTCCACATGGCCAAATAAAACGGGGTGCTCACTCAGCTGCGGTCTGGCAAATTGATTATATAGGCCCCATGCTAGACTGTATGGGTAAATATTACATCCTAGTAATGGTTGACACCTTTTCGGGCCTGGTTTTTACTTTTCCCACCAAGATGGCTGACCAAGCTAGCACTATCCAAGGACTAAACCATTTGATTTATCGTTATGATGTTCCAGAGGAGATTCACTCTGATAATGGCTTGCACTTCTCCAGGAAAGCAATCTGTGATTGGGTAAATGACAACGGTATTTTATGGATCCACCATATTCCTTATTACCCGCAGGCTGCCGGGTTAGTTGAACAAATGAACGGCTTACTGAAGGAACAAATTCGTTTGGAAACATCACTGGGGACCCAGAAGGGATGGTGCCATGTGCTGCAGCAGGCAGTCGACAATTTGAATCATCGCCCTTTAAAAGGAGGTACACCTTTCCACCGACTTCTTCACGCTCCTGAATTACAGCCTATTCCAGAGGAATAACAGTCATTGCCCCCCATCCCCGAACTAGAGAATGTTGGACAAAAGGTATGGGTGGCACCACCAGGTAGTGGCCCTCCTGTAAAAGGGGAAATAGTGACACCTGCCCAGGGTAACACTCACTGGGTAGCTATTGAGGGACAGGATGATTTAGTCTGTTTAAACACTGAACGCTTATGGTATCATGAGTGACATGTGTCAGGCTTCTTTGTTCCAGGTTCTCCATTTTACACTCCTGGTGATCTGGCTTAACAGCTGCTTTGATGCCAGCAATTGGATTTGTAATGTCGAGGACGTTCCAAGGGAGTTACCCGTGGGAAACACGGTCCGATGCATTACACCAAGGAAGTCCTTGGTCACCAGCCTCAAGTGCAGCTTATATAAATATGTTATTGTTCAGCATGTTTCAAAATCTGTTCGTGAGCTCCAGTACCTGGGTATTGTGGCCAACAAGGATAATTTGAGCCTTGATTGGAATCCTTTCTCATGGCTAACTGCTACATTTGGGGGGGTGGGCCACACTATCCTCCGTTGGTTGCTCGCGTCATTGCTTATCTTTGTAATTGTTGTTTTGATTTCTCTTTTTTCGCTCCCTCTGTACTCAAATACTGGTTAGGCCTCGCAAATGACAGATTGTGACCAAGGGGTGGGATGTAATGGAGGATTAAAACCATGTACCCAGATGCTTTTTGCTTATGTGGAACTGACGACACTGGGTCCACACGCAGGTCACCTTACTTTCAGAACTAGCAGATGTAATTAAACTCAGCCATGGGGACTTATCTGAAGATACACTTTGAAATGGAATTCCACTGTGAGGCCCAGGGAAAGCAGTTGTCAAATGCAACACTCTGAAATTGACGAATTGGTCACAACCTGTCTTGCTCGAGAAGTTTTAATAAGTCTTTATATCTACGAGATAAACCAGGAAATTATAACATCCTGGTTCCATAATAATTAATCTTCTAAATTGTAGAATGTAATGTTCAGTTTTGATTTTGACTGACAAATATTAGAAGGAGTAGGCGCATGATTAATTGTTTTTGGGGTATATAAGCCTGTGGTCCTGCTGCTGAAGTTTAGATTCTCCGAGGGGTGGGAACACCCCTTGTCAAGAAGGAAGAACAGCCAGAGTCCAAGCAACGTCCCGGTCGGGGGAGGTGGAGAAGCTGCTACCAGCGCCCTGACAACCTACTACAAGTGTGCAGTCGTTGCCTCGCTTCGGCAGTTGGGACCAGTCCAAGCGTTGATAAGTATAGTTGGGAAGGGCTTGCATATTGTAGTGTGAAATCAGCTTTTGAATTAGTAATAAACATTTGTATAAACTGAACTGCTCTCGGTGTGTGTGTCTATTTTCTTTCGGTAGCTCAAACACTGTGACCAATCTAAAATGAACAAAATGAGAGGTATAAGTTTACCCAAGACACCCCGCCCCCCCACTCATCCAATACGACCCACATACGTCGACCCCGGCCCCCAAGGCCACCCCTCCATGCAGCACCACACCAGCCACACACACCACTGCCGCCAACCCCCCTCCCCCACTTCCCCTCTGACCAGTGACCAGGACGGTCACAGAGACCCTGGCCGCCGAATTGTCTCAACCTGTAAATATTGTATGTATATAGTTGGTGTGATTCCTTGTTACTGCACCCCCCCCCCCCCACTCCGGGACAATTTTAAAGAAGGGGGTGAATATGGTGGTACACCACCAGCCTACTGCAGGGGGCAACCTCTGTACCTGCAGAAGTGTAAGGGGACAGGACAACACCTGGCCAGCTGCCAATCAGTCAGCCTGAAATGATCAAGCCCCACCCGATCGGGTGTCAATCACCCTCCAGGATATAAGCCTGTGCCGGCCTCCCGAGGCCTCACACTGAGTTGCTGCAGCCACAGCCAGCCTGGTTCTGTGGAGGTCTTTGTGGATTAAAGCCTGTTGTTCAGTCTTTACTTTGTGTGTGTCTAATACTGTCTAACAGCGCACCACATCCACTCCTCATAATCTTATATACCTTTATTAAGCAAATCTCATCCTTTGTTCCTCTAAAGAGAAAAGCCCTAGCTCTGTCAGCCTTTCAAATCTCTTGACATTTTCCTTATGCCAAATTTTAATTCACTCCTGTGAAGTAACTTACTTTGTGTTACTTTAATTGTCTTTCCTGAAGAAATTCTAAGGCCCGAAATGTTGATTGCCTATTGTTTTCAGTGGATACTGCTTGACCTGCTGACTTCATCTAGCACTTTTTTTGCATATTATTACTTTGTGAAAGACGTGTTTAAAGACAAAATGAGCCAATATGCTGGCTGCCATTTTCCGTTCCAAATCTATGCTGGTAACAGAGAGGCCGAGGGTTTTTATTTCACAACTGGATAAGTTTGATGAAAAAAAATCCCCAAAACATTGGAGGTTAAATTTAAATATTCTGGTTGAAACTTACAGCAGATTGCAAATTAAAGGAAAGATCAGATATCAAAATCTTTACATGAGGTAAAAGTATTGTACTTTTATTATAAGAGAGATATATAGTAATAGATATAGAACAGTAAAGAATTTATTTTAAAATACAAAGGAAAACTCTACAAAATAAATAAAATCTATCATGTAGAATAGGAAACAAAATTTGTGAAAGATTTCAAGTTTTTTTTTACATTTTAAAATTAGGGGTAGTCTCAGACAATTTCAGTAAACACAGAAATGCTGGAGGAACTCAGCAGGTCTTGAAGTGTCCATAGGAGATAAAGATAATATAACTGAATTTTTGGATCTAAGCCCTTCTTCAAAGTATGAGTAAAAAGCAGACAGGCATCTGAATGAAAGATCGGAGAAAAGGGAAAATTGGGGAGGGGGAGCAGTGTAGACCAACAGACAAAAGGTGTTAATTGGACATGGATAGGACACAGCAGAGAGGAAAGGTGAGAATTGACTGGGAGAGCGTGGGTTGTTTTTGGCTCTGACAATTTCAGCCTATTTGTTGATACATTGAATAACCAGACAACAATACCTCCTTCACGCACCTTGTTTACATATACAAATTTACCTTTCCCTTTCGATGGCCTCAAAGCCTGCTAAATTTAGTAAAATGTATGGTTTGACTCGGGCAGACTTATCATTATGTGCTGCCGCAATGAAAATGTCATATTCTAGTTCGAATACGTGCCAAATCTCGGCCATATTGCCTTCAAACACGAGTAGGTCAGGCCTTCTGAATCTGTCTGAATATTTTTTAAAGGGTGAAAAACTACAGCATACTGTTGTGCAGAGGGACTTGGGAGTGCTTGTGCATGAACCGCTAAAAGTTAGGTTGCAGGTGCAGCAGGTTATTAAGAAGGCAAATGGAATGTTGGCCTTCATCGCTAGAGCAATTGAATTCAGGAGTAGGGAGGTAATGTTGCAACTGTATAAGGTACTGGCACCTGGAGTACTGTGTCCAGTTCTGGTCTCCATATTTGAGGAAGGATATACTGGCTTTGGAGACGGTCCAGAAGAGGTTTACTAGGTTGATCCCTGGGATGAAGGGGTTGACTTATGATGAATGATTAAATCATCTAGGATTGTATTCGCTCGAGTTCAGAAGAATGAGAGGAGATCTTATAGAAACATATAAGATTATGAAGGGTATGGATAGGATAGATGTAGGAAGGTTTTTTGAGCTAGCCGGGAAAACTAAAACGAGAGGACACAGTCTCAAGATTCGGGGGAGTAGATTTAGGACAGAGATGAGGAAAAATAGTTTTTCCCAGAGAGTAGTGAATGTTTGGAATTCTCTAACCAGGGAAGTGGTTGAGGCTGCCTCATTAAACATATTTAAAATTCGGTTAGATAAATTTTTACATGATAGAGGAATTAGGGGATATGGGGAGAAGGCAGGTAGATGGAGTTAGGTCATAAATTAGATCAGCCATGATCGTATTGAATGGTGGAGCAGGCTCGATGGGCCATTTTTGGCCTACTCCTGTTCCTACTTCCTATGTTCCTATGTTCCTATGGTGCAGTCATAAGTGTATTGCAAACATGGCGTGAGTTACTCACTTTTCATTTGAAGGCTTCAGATTCAGACTTCTGACACCATGTTTGTCGATGCATCGAATAAACGGCAATCTCTAACAAATGCTTTACTGTTAAATTCAACAATACAATGTATAAACAGGAGCCCCTGGAAATGGCATCCACCACCAACCAAGCTCCATCTCCTTTTCAACAAATGTGCTTTGCGGGGACTTGCGCATTGTAATGAGTACAGTGGGTGCAGATAGCCAATAAAAATGGCTGTCTACACTGCCCTTTAAAAACTGATATGGGTTATATTACAAATAATGTTTATTAATATTGCAGCAGAGAAAGTAGATTCAAAATATAAATTAGATCAGTGCAAAATAAATGTTAAATTAAGAAAGAAATTGGTATTAGACGTTAGCTAATACCCAGGCTTATATAGTTTCTAGACCAGGTGAGGAAATTGCATTTGCATTTGTGGTAATCCTCTAAAGTTATTGCTACTTAAGAATTGTAATTTTAAATAGAACATTACAAATATATTTCTATTATTTGAGAAAGATAAAAGAGAAATGAAACTCAGAAAAATGAGAAAAAAGGTTCTTAACCCAGTGAGCAGTTTGATTGGATGGTAGTGATAGGAAGTGTGGGGGTAACAGGAATACACTAAACTTGGGAGGAAACCTCATAGTCTTTGAATGAGGGGTTGATCATTTCAGAAGGCAATGAAACCTTCTCTGACATCCAGGGCTATGAAGGCTTGGTTTTTCAGTCCTTTCAAGATAGTGATTAATTGCTTTTTGAATATCAAAGGGTGTGTCCAGGAAGGATGTGGTGAGGTAAAAGATCACAGTCGTAATCTTATTGTATAATAGAGCAGGACAAAGGGTTGAATGGCGTACTCTTTGTTCTATTTCTTATGTTCTTCCATTAATGATAGCACAATAGAAATTCATTTATGCATCTTTAGCATGGGCACAACGATTGTTGATGTTTTAAGTTATGTAAGTAGCATTGATGGAAACCTAGCAAATGGATTTCACTGCAAGTGAATGTGAGGTCATTCACTTTGGATCAAAGAAATGTAGATGCAAGTATTTACAGTAAAACCCCTGATATCTGGAATTCAAGCAACCGGCAAAAAAAAGAGGAAAATATATTTTTTAAAATTAACATAAATAAGAATAAAAAATTGTTAAAATACGTAAGTTTAAAATTGTACAAGTATATGTTCTCTGAAGTAATACATCAACCTTTTGGTGAAGATGGGAGCAAATATTCTGCCAGCAGGGTGTCTTGGTCATGCTTTGCTCATAACAGCTGTTTGAATAAAGTTGTGTGAAACAGTAATGACATCACCCAGGATGAAAAGCTGGTTGATGCTACTTGTCTTTGGGGTGACTCTCATAAAGTGTCTCCTTATCCCTGCTTAATAAGAGTCACCACATTCAGAAGCTTTTTCCGTAACTTGGGGGAGGGGGGCGGGGGGTTAATTATCAATAATGTTATTGTTAGTCTTTTGGGTAGCTCTGTGGAAAGGGAGGTATCTGCAGATGCAGCGACGGTAAAATATTTTCAAAGAATGTGCCTGAAAATCAAGTAAACTGCCTTAAGGTTTATACATTCATGCAAGTGAAGTTTGTTCAGTGAAAAAATAGAATAGTATTTTTGTCTTTAAACTGTTTATTCTTAATACAGTTAGACATTGTGAAAGTAAGCCTCACTTATTCAACATCTATCAATCTCCAAAGGTGCTGGATATCAGTGGTATTATTGAATTAAGGAGTGAAAAGCAAACAATGATGGAGGAACAAAAAAGATATGAGGTCCATACATTAATTGGAGTTTAGTGGATAGATACACAAAGAACATAAGGAAATTTAAAAAGACTAATGGAATTGACAGGATAGTGGGAACAAACTTTATCTAATTATAGGGAAATCTTGAACTGGGGACAATAAATTGAATATTGACTTGTGAAGCTACACTAATAATATAAAGATGGTAAACAAGAAATCTCCAGATGCTGGGATCTAGTGCAGTACACACAAGTGCCCGAGATACTCAGCAGGTCCTGCAGCATCCATATAAAACAACAGTCCATCAACTGCCTATTGCTTTTCATGAATGTTGCATGATTTGCTGAGTTTCACCAGCATTTTTGATACTTCTCTAATAATAAACATGCTTTTTGGCTAAATGTGATTAGTTCTTGGATTTACCATTAGATGGAGCAGTTTCAGACATTAGGTTCCAAGCAGGAAAACCAGAGGTAAACAATCCAATGATCATTGGGGGATCAGAGGTGGAGAGGGTGAGCAATTTTAAGTTCTTGGGAGTCACTATCTTGGAGGATCTTTCCTGAACTTAACACACTAATGGCATTGTGAAGAAAGCATATCAGTGCCTCTACTTTCTCAGGAGTTAGCGGAGGTTTGGTATGACATCGGAAACCCTGGCAAATTTCTGCAGATGTGCAGTGGAAAGTGTGCTGACTGGCTGTATCATGGTCTGTTATGGGGACACTAATACCCCTGAGCTTAAAGCCCCCCAAAAAGTAGTAAACACAGCGGAGGACATCACAGGCAAAACCCTCCCCACTATCAAGAACATCTACAAGGAATGTAACAGCAATCATCAAGGATCCACACCACCCAGCACACACTCCATTACCATTACCACTCAGGAAATACAATGTCCCAGGAGACTTCTGCTCCTCATGCTGCTCTGCAGCTTGGAACTTAAATATGAGAATGAGAGGTCTCCCATCTTTGAATAAGCTTTTATTTAAACATTTTTCTTTTTAGGCTATCCCTTGGATAAAGGATCATTTTCTTCTGTTGCACTTTCAAGTTTCTGAGATAGCTAATGAAGTTTGTGCAGGAACATGAAGAATGCAGGTGATGGCTGATGGGAATGGGATGAGCAATTTACTGTGGACTTCTGTGTGCTTCCAACACATGGCCATGAGGTTCTCAACACTTTATTGAATGTTCCCTTTCACTTTGAGTGTTCAAAAGCTAAACATTTCCAGGAATCATTGGGGTATTTTTCAAGGAGGCTTTGAGCATGTCATTGAATCCTTTTCTATGTCTGTCTGGTAATTTCTTCCATTGTAGTGTTTGTTTCAGAAATCTGTTGTTTGGCCTGTGAGTGAAATGGCCTGTCCAAAGCAATCATCTCAGTATCTTTGCTGAGGGCATCGGCCTGAGAGAGAACACTGACATTGGTTTGTTTGACCTTCAGTGAATTTGAAGGTTTTGGGGAGATTGTTCCAGTGTCTTGGGAAATCTTCCATAGATTGTCCAGGACTCAAAATCATAAAGGATCGCTGTTGACTGGTAGCCAGCATTTTGTTTCAGGTCAAACCCGTTTGCCTGAATCAACCAGACTTGGATGGTGTATTGAAGGCAGTGGTGAATTTCATTATTGATATCTCTCTCTTTGGCTTATTGCGTGTTCCCAAGTTTGAACTCTTTCCCATTAATCTTGAAAATTAGCTCCACACCCATAGGAACTATTTTGGATATGTGTGAACTCTGCAGTACAAGGAAGTTTGAGAAAAGTGTTGGGGCAATGATGCAGTCTTGTTTTACACAGGCCTCCATTGGTTCATGTCATCATGGAACAAGATGGAAATGAATTTCTGTTTGAATATTAATCAAATAATGTAACCATAAGATTCAAATAAAGTGAGATAATGGTTTTCATCTTGAGACTGTTATGAGGAGTTTGGGACTTCTAGAGAACTGGGACTGCCGGGAGCCAATTGGAAGTGATTGCCTTTAAAAAGCAAGTTAAGGGTTAAATGGAACAGTGATTGGTAGTAATTAAAATAAGCGGTATGACAAATAAAAAGAAAGGTAGCTCAAGTGGAGTGCAGCCAGGGGTGAGCTTTATTCTAATAAGGTAAGATCTTTGAATTTAATTAGGAAAAGTTAATGGAGACTGGAGCTAAGGCAGTCAAATGCCCCCATTGCAGGATGTGGGAAATCTGGGACAGCACAATTGTCCCTGATGACTACACTTGCAAGAGGTGCATCCAGCTGCAGCTCCTAGGAAGACTGTGTTAAGGAACTAGGAACTAGGGCTGGAGCTGGATGAACTTGGGAGACAGAGTCAATGATAGGAGGGGCTTCAGGGAGACAGTGACCTCTAAAATTCAGGAGTCAGGTGACTGTTAGGAGAGGGAAGGGGAAGAGGCAGACAATGTAGAGTGCCCCTGTGGCTGTTCCCCTCAACAACAAATATACTGATTTGGATACTGTTTGGGGGGGGGGTGGTCATGTTTCTGGCACAGACGCTGGCCCCTTGGCTTAGAAGAAAAGAGGGGAGAAGAGGACATCTATGGTTAGGAAAGCAGATAGGAGGTTTGTTGAACAAGATTGAGGCTCCCAGATGGTATGTTGCCTACCAGGTACCAAAGGTCAGGGATGTCTCTGATCGTTCATAGCATTCTGGAGGGGAAAGGTGAGCAGCCAGATGTCACGGTCCACGTGGGGGCCAAATACATAAATATGAGTAGAGTTGAAGTCATGAAGAGGGAATACAGGGAGTTAGGAAAGAAGTAAAAAAGCAAGACTTAGAAACATAGAAGATAGGAGTACGTCATTCGGCCCTTCGAGCCTGCTCCACCATTCAATGAGATCATGGCTGATCTTAAAGTTCAGTACCCCATCCCCGCCTTCTCTCCGTAACCCCTAATTCCCTTATACTGAAGAAATATATCTAATTCCCTCTTAAATATATTCAATGAACCTGCCTCTACTTCTCTCTGTGGCAATGAATTCCACAGATTCACCACCCTCTGGGTAAAGAAATTCCTCCTCATTTTGGTTCTATATGGTTTGCCTATTATCCTCGAACCATGGCCCTGGGTTCTGGACTCCCCCACCATTGGAAACATCCCTTCCGCATCCATTCTGTCCAGTCCTGCCAGAATTTTATATGTCTCTATGAGATCCCCTCTCAATCTTCTAAACTCCAGCGAGTACAATCCCAAATTGCGTAATCTTTCCTCATAAGTTATTCCTGCCATTCCAGGTATCAGCCTGGTGAATCGCCTTTGCACTCCCTCCATTGCAAGAACATCCTTCCTCAGATAAGGCAACCAAAACTGCACACAATACTCCAGGTGTGGTCTCACCAAGGCTCTGTACAGCTGCAGTAAGGTATCCTTATTCCTATACTCAAACCCTCTTGATATGAAGGCCAACATATCATTTGCCTTTTTAACCGCCTGCTGTACCTGCATGCTCGCCTTCAGTGACTGGTGCACAAGAACCCCTAGGTCTCTCTGCACTTCCCCATCTCCCAATCTATTGCCATTCAAATAGTAATCTGCCCTCCAGTTTGTATTACCAAAGTGGATAACTTCACATTTATCCAGATTGTAGTGCATTTGCCATGTATCTGCCCAGTCCCCCGATTTATCCAAATCACACTGGAGCTTCCTGACCCCCTCTTCAGTGCACACAACCCCTCCTAGCTTAGTGTCGTCTGCAAATTTGGAGATATTACATCCAATCCCCTCATCTAGATCATTAATGTAAATTGTGAACAGCTGGGGTCCCAGAACAGATCCCTGTGGCACCTGTTAGGTCTGCTTTGTTCAAGAATGAGTGAGTCAGACACCAGACTGAGTCGAAATCAAGGTTCTTTATTGCCGGATTGTAACACTTACAACTAACAGTGTTAGTTGGAGAAGGCGCATTCTCCTGATATCAGCAAGTGGTGTTTTTTTATACCTCAGGACATATACTTAGTAAATTATCATACCATTACACTGTCCAATGAATAAGCTGTTGCTACCCTTCACTGTTAGTCTGCTGCTCATCAGCTTGTTAGTGCCAAGCTTATCTTGAGTGTACAAGGTCACATCTGCATTCTGTTACTCCTTAGTACTGGGTGACTCCTTCTCCGATCCCATCTCATGATGTTTTTACCTTACACACCCCACTGGTCACCGCCTGCCACTCAGAAAATGAGTCATTTATCCCAACTCTCTGTCTTCTATCTGCCAGCCAATTCTCAATCCACATCAATACCTTGCCCCCAATCCCATGAGTCTTGATTTTGCAAGCCAGTCGTTTATGTGGGACCTTATTGAAGGCCTTTTGGAAATTCAGGTACACCACATCCACTGGCTCTCCCCGATCTACTTCAAGGGTGATAATCTCTGGGGATTTTCAAGATGGAATCAGAGAGGCAGTAGGTGCAAAGTAGAACTCCCCAGAAGAAAGAAGACAGAAAAAAAAATCCCCTTTTAAAATTTGTAAAGGAAAAAACACTGAAGAAATAATAAAGATACAAGAGAAAATGAGAAGAAAAAATAAAGTGCTGAATCAAGACAAAAGAGAAAATGGGATAGGATTGCCTCATGGTGGAAATGAAAAGGAGGTGGAAATGAAAAGGAGGTGGAAATGAAAAGGAGGTGGACCTCTAGCCCACGCAGGCATCAGCTGCATGGCAGAGAGAGCGGAGCCCTGGATTGTCTCACGGGCTGGAAACTTATCAGGTGGGGTGAGTGATGGTGGCATTGCAGGAAAGGGAGAATGAGGGGGCCTGGAGAGGACCATGAGCGAGGAGAGCCATTGGGTAATCACGGAGGTTTGGTGGAGGCCAACAGGAGGCAAAACTGACTAGTGCCTAGAGGGGTGGTGAAGGCAATGGTGATGGGAATAAAAAGCACTCACCTGGTAAGGCCTATCCATGAGGAGATCAGGAGATGGAGGGGGAGATGAGTGCACATGGCGTTGGGAATTGTGGGCTGCAGAACCAGGGAGGAGCTGGGATGTTGAGGATGGCAGAGAGAGGCATAGGCAGCGCTAGCCCAAAGACCAGAGGAAGAGTCAGAAGGAGAGGAAGAGGAGGAGGAGGAAAGAAAGGAACAAAAGAGAAAAGCAGGGAGAAAAAAAAAGTCATGTCCAAAATTGAGACCATTTTGGATAAAATTAGGAGTTAAATCTCCACAAGATCCAGTGTTGTTTTTATTGGGTAATATTTCAGTGATAGGACCAAAATTGAAATTGAATTTACATCAATAAGAATTTGTGAAAATTGCATTAGCATTTGCAAGAAAATCTATAGCAATGATGTGGAAATCGGATTCATATTTAGGTTTGGAAAGATGGCAAGTGGAAATACTTAGTTGTATAACTCTTGAAGATTACATATAATTTAAGGAATAATTATGACATTTTAAAAAAAATTTTGTGCCGATATTTATATATTATAGGTATAAATTTATAAATGGTTTTCCCTAAACTTCGTGAAACCTCATTAACTCCATAGGGGGAAAAAAACTGAAAAGGGTAGAATTGAGTGGATGGTGGTAGTATCTTGGCAGCCAGGACGCTTTTTCTTTTCTTTCTTTATTATTCTCTTTTCTTCCTTTTTTCTTTTTATCTTTTTTGTTTCTCATGGGGCCATTATTTGGAGGGAAGGGGTTGGTGGGATTTTTTTTGGGGGGTATATAAACCACTATGTATAATGAATTTCTTTGGCTTGGCTTCGCGGACAAAGATTTATGGAGGGGTATGTCCACGTCTGCTGCAGGCTCGTTGGTGACTGACAAGTCCGATGCGGGACAGGCAGCGGTTGCAAGGGAAAATTGGTTGGTTGGGGTTGGGTGTTGGGTTTTTCCTCCTTTGTCTTTTGTCAATGAGGTGGGCTCTGCAGTCTTCTTCAAAGGAGGTTGCTGCCCGCCGAACTGTGAGGCACAAAGATGCATGGTTGGAGGCGGTATCAGCCCACTGGCGGTGGTCAATGTGGCAGGCACCAAGAGATTTCTTTAAGCAGTCCTTGTACCTCTTCTTTGGTGCACCTCTGTCTCGGTGGCCAGTGGAGAGCTTGCCATATAACACGATCTTGGGAAAGGAGGACCATTGCTTTCCCAAGATCGTATAATGAATTAGATATGGTTATATTATATGACTAATTATACTTTGTATTTTGACATAAATACATGTATGAAAAACTTGCATAAAATATTCCAAAAAAAAGATTAGATTTCCTTTAAAGAAAATTACATATAATTTGAGAAATAAATGTTCTATATTTTTGTGAATTTGGAGCCCGTGTATACAAATTTTAGGTATAAATATATAGAAATATTCTTCCAATCTTTTAAGACCTGTGTTAACTTTCTTCCTTAAATTGAAAATGATTGTATAAAATCTGCTGTGTTCCAGTGTGTTGGGGGCAATGCTCCAGGCAATCCATGATTCTACACTGTTCCTTCTATTTAATGCTATATATAAATCTTTATATTCACATATATTATTTTTTTTGAAGGGGAGGGGGTGAGGGGTTGGGAGAGGGAGAGATGGGGAGGAGTTATAACCATGTAATGAATGAAAATTTCTTCAATTTAAATACTTACTGTATAATGATTTATTAATTAAATATTCAAAAAAAGGAAATACTAGATAATTTAACTAAAAGGGTGGAAGTAACAGAGGAAAGAATAGAAAGAGTGGAAGAAAGGCTGAAAAAAAGGAAAGAGATGGACATGTGGGAGAAGGAAAAAGAAAGAATATGGGAAAAAATGAACACTCTTGAATATTTCAGCAGGAGAAACAATATTAAAATTGTGGGGGTGAAGGGAGGATATGGAGGGTAGAGACCTGGTGGGGTTCTTCAAAAAGTGGATTCCTAAGGTTTGGGAGGGAGAAAAATCATCTGATCTGTCCTAGTTAGGTTCATTCCCTACTAGGACAGAGAGAGAGTTTTATGGGTGGCAACAATGGGAGCAAAGGAGAGAGGGGGTTTGGTGGAATACTGAGGAGTGAGGATCCTCTTTCACTCATATATTAAGAGTACGAGGGGAGAAAATTTTTTTTGAAGACCCTCAGGAGGCATTGGATTATGTAGAAACCCTGCCACTCTCCCAGGCCTAAATATAAATCAGGGGAAAAGGGAAAAAGGAACTGGTGGAATTATTAATTGTATATACTGTAAATATTATGATTGAGAAGTATGTTTTATTGTGTTACTGTCTAAAGAACGGTTGATTTAAAACAAGAATTTTTATGGGGAGTTTGAAGAAAAGGAGGGGGAGACTAGGGTAAGTGTGAGTTTGCTGCATTAGGCACCCCCAAAAATGGCACCAATATTTCTGGAATTGGTGCCAAGAAGGGTAGGGGTAGATCAATGGGGAGAGAAGGGTTGGGGATACTTTTTGTATTTTTCTGAATTGTTAGTATCAGTTTACTTAGTCCATTTAGATTTTGTCTGGAGCATGATCATCTGTGCCAGATGTCTATGGAAGACAAATGGGAAGGAAGATGAGTATCAGAGGAATAGAAGGAAGGGGGAGAAGACATTGGAAGGGCTTATGAATAATAAAGTTTAAGTTTTAACGTGAATATGATAAATGGAATGATAAAGAGAAAGAGTTTTGCCACATCCAAAAAAAGATGCAGGCAGACATGGGGATTCTACAGGAGACCTACCTTACAAAGCAAGAGGAGGTGGGTGGGTGAGGTGGAAATGTCCTCCTTCAATTCCAGGGCCAGAAGAGTGGCTCTCCTGATAGGGAAAAGCATTCCAGTGGTGGCCCGGGGTGTGGTTGCTGTCAAATACACTCTAAATCATGGACACTAATGAATAGTTATCTCCTGAACTTTGATAACAAACAATTTATACAAGATGTATTCTTGAAGGTAACGGAGGTGGGGGGAGGGTGAGAATATCTTGATTTGAGGGGACAGCAATTTTTGCCTGGATCCTATTATGGATAAGTCAACAAAGAAGGTAACAAGAGCCAGAGTGACAAAGTCTACCTTGGCCTTGATGAAAGAGCTTAATTTAATAGATATCTGGAGAAGGCTGAATCCAAGAGAAAGGAATTATTCCTTTTACTTGTGACAATACGATTCCTACACCAGAATTGATTTCTTTTTGGCATCCACCCAGTTGAAGAGTAGAATAGCTGTTGGACCAGTCACCCTTAACTCTGTCCATTATAATGCATGATAAGCAGGCCATAGCGTATAGATGGTGCCTGAGCCGTTGATGTTGGGAAAACTGGAATTTTATAGCTTTGTTAGAGCTCAGATAGAACTGTTCTGTGAGACAAACTGCCCCTCTACTGATAATAATTTCCTAATGTGGGACACATTGAAGGCTTATTTAAAGGGCCAGATAATTGGATATACAAAAGGTATCAAAAAGGGTCACATGAAAGAGATCAACAATTTGGAACATGAAATACTCCAATTGGGAAAAGAGCAGGTTCAGAAGAAAAATATAGGAATTTAATGACCAAAAAGCTTAAATACAATACACTGCAAACATACAAGTCCAAAGGTTGCTCTTAAGATCTAGACAATAGTATTATGGGGGAGAGGGTCCATAAAGTCTTGTCCTGACAGGTGAGGGCAGAAGAGGTCTCAACAACAATCAATGCAATTCAAGATTTCACATAAACCAAAGGAAATAAATGAAACATTTAGAATGTTCTATAAAATAACTGTATAAATCAGAGTCAGAGGGGGAGCCCCACTAAAATAGATGTTTTCTTGCTTACATTGGAACTACCAAATTTGGATCAGGAAGAACTAGAGGGGCTGAATGCCCCCTTCTACAGAGAGGAGATTGAAAAAACCTTGGGCTCATTGCAGGCTAACAAATCACTGGGGGAAGATGGTTTCCCCATGGAATTTCATAGAGTTCAAATATCTCTTGATGCCCCTCCTTATGAAGGTGGTGGATTAGGCAGCAGGGACGCATACCCTCGCGGAGTCTTTCTCAACAGAAATCATCAAAGTGATCCTGAAAAAAGACACGGACCAAATGAGTCCCTCCTCTTATAGGCCCATCTCATTATTGAATACAGACTATAAAATCGTAGCAAAAGCATTAGGTTGGCAGTATATTTGCCAAAATTAACACATCCAGATTAAACTGGATTTGTAGAAAAGAGGCAATCAGCAAACAACATAGCTAGACTGCTGGAATCTAGATAATTTATTTAAATTGAATTATTTACCATTATTAAAAAAGATTGAGGATGATTTAAAAAGATGGAAAGATTTGCTAATATCTTTAATAGGAAGGGTAAATTGTATCAAGATTAATATTTTTCCTAGATTACAATATTTATTTCAATCATTATCCATTCCAGTCCTGGAGAAGTTTTTCTGAGAGTTAAATAAAAATGTAAGGAAATTTCTTTGGTATGATAAAATGCCAGAATAGCTATGGAAACACTGACCTGGAAATCTGAAGAAGGAGGACTAAGATTACCTAATTTTAAAAATTATTATAAAGCAGCACAATTAAGATTCCTGTCTTCCTGTTATCAACTGGAGAAAAAACAGCATGGGTACAGATTGAAATGAGCAAAATAGGAGAAACTAACCCAAAATATTTTTTGTACAAATGGAATGATGAATTTTTGAAAAGAAAAATGGATGAACCAATTTTAACACATTTACTTAAGGAATGGAATTCATTTGGAAAGAGGAAATAAGAATGATCAAATACCTAAGATGTTGTTAACGCAGAATCAACTTATTCCTTTTACTTTAAATAATGTTCTTGAAATTTTGCACCGTAAAGTTATAATGGGGGTAAAAGAATGTTTTTTAGGTTCTTTCTTTTTGACTTTTGAACAAATGAAATAAAAATATAATCTATCAAATAATACAATTTTTTCATATTATCACCTTAAATCATATTTTAAAAAGAAATTAGGCATGAATTTAAGACTTCTGGAACAGTCAATTTGAATATTTAATTATGGATACATTTATTGAGAAATTTATTACAAATATGTATATAAAAATACAGATTATGAAGAAAAAGGAATTATATAAACAAAACAAAGATGAGAGAAAGATTTAAATATAAAAATTCAAGACAAAGTGTGGTCAAGACTGTGCCAAGAGTGTACAAATACAATTAATGTTTGATACCAAATAGTTCAATACAACTTTTGCACCAATTATAGTACACTCCATATAAATTACATGGACTGAATTCAAATTGTTCTGACAAATGTTTTAGATGTAATAAAGAAATAGGGACTTTAGTACACTCAGTTTGGTCTTGTGTGAAAGTGGAAAAATTTAAATATATTATTAGGTCAAATTATGAAGATACAAATACTAAAAGACCCAAGAATATTTTTGCTTGGCAAGATATGAAACAGATATTGAATCAAAATTAAATAATTATCAAAAGAAGTTTATGAGTGTAGCAATAGCAGTAGCAAGGAAATGTGTGGCAGTTATGTGGAAATTGGATAATTTTATAAGATTGAACAGATGGCAGGCTGAAATACAAAATTTTATACCTTTGGAAAAGATTACATAGTTTGAGGAATCAACTTGGTAATTTTTATATGATTTGGCAACCGTATATGAATTTCATTGGTAAAAGTCCATCAACATCATCCATATTTCCCACTCCTCCCAAATGATTTTTAGAAGATAAAATAATTATATTTGAATAATATGAATAGATCTCTCTCACTCTCCGCATTTTCTTTTCTCTTCTTTCTTTTTCTATTCTGGGGAGAGAGTTGAGGGAGGGGGAGAAAAGAAAAATTTTGTGTATCATTTTTTTTCAATCTTAATTGTATTCTGAGATGAATGATTAATTATTTGCATTTGATGCAAATGAAAAAATAAAATTTTCCAAAAAAAGGGGAGGGGGCGTGGGAGAAAACTTAGAAAACGCTTCTTCTGTCAGAATTAATTAGTATCCAACTTACAAAAACATTTTTTTTAAGTTTAACTGGTTTTAAAAATTTCCTAGAGGTCTCAGAAGATGGCTACAAAACAAAATTCAGAATTCAAACTACAAAAAAATTGGTTGTAACTGAAATTATTTTGCTGGAAGTATCAGGGCCTACCTTGAAGACTCCACCTCCGATCCTAGATCCTCTCCAGTCCTGACTAATGAAGGCTTCATGGGGAGCTGGGGAAGATAGCGCTGGAGCACGGAAAAAACTACAGAGATGGTAGTAGAGACAACGTCCATGCACAGAACTTCGCACATGCGCGCCACAGAAGCAATTGAGTCAGGTTCTATGGACACGACTCCAACAACAGTTGCTGGTCAGACAAGGGCTAAACAAAAAACAATTTTACAGTTCCAGCTTTTGGCAACCTCAGCAGAGGAGGGAGAAGAAGAGTTTTTTTTTAACCACAGTCACAAGGAGAGGAAACAGAAGAAGGAGGAGATCAATATATTCAAGGTAAAATGGGTACATATTATGTTATCCCAAAACCTCTTGACCCACAGATTTTTGATGAAAAATTAATTAGTTAAAAAATGGATGCAAGTTTTGTTGAAGTCAAAGCTGATTTTACTAATCATTTGGGAGCTATTAAAGAAGAAATGACTGTAATGTAAACAGATATAGCAAAATGTAATAAATCTGTTGACAAAATTTAAATTAAAGTTCAAAAATTTGAAGAAGATTTCCAAGACTGTCATATTACCATATAACTATATAACCACTTACAGCACAGAACTGGTCAGTTCAGCCCTACTAGTCCATGCCGTAACAAATCCCCAACCTCCTAGTCCCACTGACCAGCACCCGGTCCATACCCCTCCAGTCCTCTCCTCTCCATGTAACTATCCAGTCTTTCCTTAAATGTAACCAATGATCCCGCCTCAACCACATCTTCCGGAAGCTCATTCCACATCCCTACCACCCTTTGCATAAAGAAATTTCCCCTCATGTTCCCCTTATAATTTTCCCCCTTCAATCTTAAACCATGCCCTCTAGTTTGAATCTCCTCCACTCTTAATTGAAAAAGCCTATCCACATTTACTCTGTCTGTCCTTTTTAAAATCTTAAACACCTCTGTCAAGTCCCCTCTCAATCTTCTACGCTCCAGAGAAAAAAGTCCTAGTTTGCACAACCTTTCCCTGTAACTCAAACCTTGAAATCCTGTCAACATTCTCGTGAACCTTCTCTGCACTCTCTCTATTTTGTTTATATCTTTCCTATAATTTGGTGACCAAAACTGTACACAGTACTCCAAATTTGGCCTCACCAATGCCTTGTACAATTTCATCATAACTTCCCTACTCTTGAATTCAATACTCCGATTTATGAAGGCCAACATTGCAAATGCCTTCTTCACCACACCATCTACCTGAGTATCAGCCTTGAGGGTACTATTTACCATCACTCCTAAATCCCTTTGTTGCTCTACACATTTCAATAGCCTACCATTTAATGCATATGACCTATTTTGATTTGCCTTTCCAAAATGTAACACCTTACACTTATCTGTATTAAATTCCATCAGCCATTTCTCAGCCCACACCTCCAGCCTTCCTAAATCACCTTTTAATCTACGGTAATCTTCCTCACTGTCCACAACACCACCAATCTTTGTGTCATCCGCAAACTTGCTTATCCAATTCTCCACCCTTACCTCCAGATCGTTAATACATAAAACAAACAATAGTGGACCCAGGACCTATCCCTGAGGAACTCCACTAGTCACCGGCCTCCAATTGGACAAACAATTTTCTACCACTACTCTCTGACACCTCCCATCCTACCATTGCTGAATCCATTTCACTACCTCCTTATTTATACCTAATGCCTCCACCTTTTTTCCTAACCTCCTGTGGGGAACTTTGTCAAAAGCTTTACTAAAGTCTAAATAGACAACATCCACAGCTTTCCCTTCATCAACCTTTTTTGTAACCCCCTCGAAAAACTCAATCAGGTTTGTCAAGCGTGATCTACCCCTGACAAAACCATGCTGATTACTCCCTATCAATCCCTGTACCTCCAAATATTTGTAAATACTATCCCTCAGAACACTTTCCATCAACTTGCCCACCACAGACGTCAGACTCACGGGCCTATAATCCCCAGGTTTACATTTGGACCCTTTCTTCAACAGCGGAACCACATGCGCCACCCTCCAATCCTTTGGCACTACCCCCGTGGCCAGTGACATCCTAAATATCACTGTTAATGGCCCCACTATCTGTCCACAAGCCTCCCTGAGTGTCCTTGGGAATATTTTGTCCTGTCCCGGAGATTTATCCACCTTTATCTTGTTCAACACAGCCATCACTACCTCCTCGGTTATCCTTATATGCTTCATGACCTCCCCACTATTTTTCTTTACTTCAACTGGTTCAATATCTTTTTCCCTAGTGAATACCGAGGCAAAGAAATCATTCAAAATTTCCCCCATTTCCTCTGACTTCTCACTCAGCCTACCCTCGCTATCTACAAGGGGTCCAATTTTATCCCTCATTAATCTTTTACTTTTAATGAACCTATAGAAACCCTTTGGATTTATTTTTACTCTGTCTGCCAAAGCCTCTTCGTGCCATTTTTTGGCCTTTCTAATTTCTTTCTTAAGATTCCTTCCAAACTCCTTGTAGTCCTCCTTCAAATTCTCAGCTCCTTGTTCTTTATACTTCTTGTACACCTCCCTTTTTCTCCTAACCAAATTTCCAATATTCCTCGAAAACCAAGCCTCCCTATGACTTCCAGCCTTTCCTTTGATCCTCACTGGGACATATCTACTTTGTACCCTCAAAATTTCTTTTTTGAATATCCTCCATTTTTTATTTACATCCTTACCTGAAAAATATCCTGTCCCACTCAATACTCCTCAAATCCCATCTTATACTCAATACTCCCCAAATCCCATCTTATTCCTTCGAAATTTGCTCTTCTCCAATTCAGAACCTCAACTTTAGGCCCCTCCTTGCTCTTCCCTAAAACTACCCTAAAACTAACAGAGTTATGATCACTAGACCCAATTTGTTCTCCAACAATAATGTCCGATTCCTGACCTAGCTCATTCCCTAACAGGAGATCTAGTATTACACCGTCCCGAGTCGGTTCTTCTACTAATTGATTTAGAAAACAATCTTGAACACATTTAACGAACTCTAGCCCATCCAGCCCTCTAACTGTATGGGTATCCCAATCAATGTGAGGGAAGTTAAAATCTCCCATGATCACTATCTTATGATTCTCATACATACACATTATCTCCCTACAAATTTGTTCCTCTAATTCTCTTGGCTCATTTGGCGGTCTGTAATACACCCCTATTAGCACCCTCATGCCTCCTTCACCCCTCAATTCCACCCAAACAGCGTCACTGGACGATCCCTCCAGACCATCCTGCCACCTCACGGCAGTAATGTCCTCCTTAACAAGCAGAGCAACTCCTCCCCCTTTTTTACCCCCTGATCTATCACATCTAAAACTAATGTATCCTGGAATATTAAGTTAATATTAAGTCATATGGAGGTGGAAGAATGTAAAGATACAGTTAATAAGATAGAAGATTCTTTTACAGTGTGGGAAGTTCAGAAGAAAAATTTATTGCAGAAAGTTGATAGGTTGGAGAATCAGAGTAGAAGAAATAATGTGAAAATTGTTGGTTTGCCTGAAGATTTTGAAGGCAATAATCCAGTTAAATGTTTTCAATATTGGCTGCCTGAAATTTTGGAATCAGAGATTTTTCCAAATGGTTTGGAGCTCAATAGAGCACATAGTGTAGTGTGCGTCGAAAGAACCAAAGACTTGTTGATCCAAACCAAGGCTTTTATTAACTAAAAGACTGGAGCAAATCACAAGTAGGTTGACCAGTCCAGAATGACTTGGTCTGGCTAGGAGCAATCCTTTAAGACCTGCCAGTAGGTGTGGCTACACTCTCAGCCAATCACAGTCATCCTACACTACCATCTGTACATGTGTACATATACACATTGGTGATAGAATCTGTACTATCACATAGAGCTCTAAGAAAAAAACCGTATCCGGGACAACAACCCCACTCTGTCTTGATTAAATGTTTACATTATCAAGATGGGAAAATTATTTTAAGAATGGCAGTTCAAAAAGTGAGAGAACAACAAAATCCTTTAGTGATTCAGAACAATAGAGTATTTTTTATGCTGATTTGAGTAATGAAATTGTTAAAAGATGAAAAGAATTTAATCCAGCAAAATACGTTTTGTTGAATAAGGGATATAAATTTGCTTTTCGATACCCTACAGTCCTTAAAGTATTTTATTGTCAATATCAAGATCAATTTTTTGCTAATGAGTCTGAATTTGCCAATTCATTGCCCAATAATAAGCAGAATGGAAGGCAATCTTCTGTACCCCAACAAATGGATGGGGATCAAGAAAAATCGAAAGGAGGGATTTCATCTGGAGGACAGCCGACTGAAGCTCAAGTTGAAATTGATGCTGATCAAGTTAACAGAGACCTTGAAGAAGTCTTTCATACTTGACTGATTGAAGTTTAATTTTGATATTATGTCTGGGGGAGGCAGGTTCTTTTTTTCGCTTTCCTCTTCCGAGGCCTCGTGCCACTAGTGGCGAGGGTCACTTCTTGTTATTAAGGGAGTTAGAGCCGATCTAATGGCGCTTTTGGGGTTTTTTAAATTATTTTTTAGACTTTTTTTTACTTTTGGGGTTTCTTACTTTATATTTTAAAAAAATGTAAGCACTCTAGATGTGTTGTTTTTTTTATGTAGTACATCTGGCACAGTCAAGGGTGGATCCAGGAGTGGCCATTGCTCTGGATGCAGAGAAGGTCAATAGACTGGAATGGGACTTTTCGTTCAAGGTGAAGAGGTAGTTGTGACAGGGTAGTTCTGTCATTTAAGAAGTGGTTAGATGAGTACATGGATGTGAGGGGGTTGGAGAGTTATGGGCAGGGAGTAGATAGGTGGAACTAGTTGGAGTTAGACGTAAATCGGTGCGGACTAGAAGGGCCAATATGGCCTGTTTCCGTACTGTAATTGTTATATGGTTATATGGTTATAAGGTGCTGGAGAAATATTGACTGGGACAAACATTTATTAATTGGGTTAGGACACTCTATTTTAAACCCCAAGCTAAAGTTATAACAAACAGGCAGATGTCTCAAGTGTTTCCACTGAGAAGGTCCAGTAGACAGGACTGTCCATTGTCTCCAGCACTGTTCATACGGCCACTGGCAGAGGCCATTCAGCAGGAACTGCGCTTAAAGGGGTTCATGGTGGGCTAGGTGGAACACAAAATCAACCTAATCACTGGAGTGTTAATATATTAGATGGGTCATTGGTCAGGCTGAGGACCACACTGGAGGATTATGGGAAGGTCATGGGATTATAAGGTAAATCTGGACAAGAGTGAGATCATGCCTCTGACGAAGGGCGATTATAGACAATACCAACAGAGAAGTCGATTCAAATGGCTGCAAAGGCATTAAATATCTGGGGATAAAAGTAGACAAAGATTTTACGCAACTTATACAAACTCAATTTTCTTCCTTTGCTCTGGAAGATGAGGAGGACCTCAGTAGATAGAGAACTCTGCCCATAACTTTGGTGAGCAGATTTAACTGTGTTAAAATGAAGGTGGTGCCAAGGCTACAATATCTATTTCAGTCATTACTCATTCCGTTGCCCCAGGGCTTTTTAAAGATGCTCATTGGATGTGTCAGAAAGTTCCTTGGAATGGTAAAGTTGCTAGAATCTCCAAGGAAAAATTGACTTGGGATTACAAATTGTGGGGTTTTAAAATTGCCAGATGTGAAAAACCCAGTTCACTGATTAAATAATTTCTCAGAGTCAATAGGTGAAGCGATATAACCTTTCATTCAACGTTCTTGCAAGAGCGGGTGTCCTTCAGAGAAGGCACACTCACTGATATTCAACAACCTTTTTTATACATTTCTTTGTGTTAATAACCACTCCTTTGTTAATTTAATTGGTGAGTTAACTGAGTAATTGATATGTTAGTTTAACCTATCAAAAGCTGTCCCACTCCTAGTCTTAAAGCCCACCCTTATTTACTTCTCCCATTCCCATGATTTTTACGACCCTTTTTCTGCAGTTTTATACTTATATAATATGTTGCTTTGTCACATGTTCCCGTTCTTTTGCAGTTTTTTTAATATATCAAGTTGGCCTTGGCTGCAATCTCTTGCAGGAACTTTGTCCTTCCTTTGTATTCTGGTAGACACCCCACTCCCCCCTTTTCTTCTCCCATGTCTCATCTCTGTACAGCCATTGTTAACACTGATTATTACATTTTTCTGAAACAGCACTTTGGATAATTCTCATAATTCTCCCTTTTTCTATTTATCCTGCTGTTTCTGCATCATTGGAGTTAGTACCATAAAATTCCTCCAATTTGGATAACATCATTACCACTAGTCTCTTCCATTTTCTCCAGGCTTTCGTAGTCAAGTAGATACAGCTTATCCCATGTTGTCCCATCTTCTACGTCCCTTAATTGCAGTTTCAATAAGCCGCTGTGTAAGCCCGCGCACAGGGGGTATAATACAACATCCCACACCAGTTAGTGAGGTGTCCACCCTAGAATTTTCAGTCAACTCCTCAGCCAGGGTGGAAAGGCCCTGGAACACTTTTGTAATAGTTCCATCTGGGACTGTATTGTTTGGGATAAAAGAACAGCATTTTCCACCTAGCGTTACACATACTCCTCCTTTCTCTGCTAACATCATGTCTAGCGCTATTCTGTTTTCCCAAGCCAACCGACTGGTGGCGTCCGATTGCTCAGTGATCCCCTTTACAGCATGACGGGTATAATTTACAAACCGCTGTTGATTGTAGTAAATATAGTTTATCTAATCCACATTTTTATTAATAGTTACCCACCAAAAGAGGGTCGACTTGAACCCTGCTGCTATCTGATTGCGTGCCTAAAATTAATTAGGTACTCCCCTTGGCACCCCAATTAAATCAATATAAATTTGGTTATCTAAAGACGTCCCAAGGAACTCCCTCTTACTTTATCCCTATTCCTTTTCATGTTCAAATGCCAAGGTGAAGGGTATGGCCAATTGAATGATTGCACAGGTGCCCTTCCAAATTGGGAGGAAGAATTGGTCTAAGGATTCTGCCTCTGCAGAACCACCATATATCCACTCGAGGTACATTCAAGGCTGAGTAGTTTCCTCCCCTCTCCTCCATCACGTCTTGTACCTTTGTGCATAGTTGTAGCTTTCCTAGGTCCTTTGTGAACTGTCTTCCTTGTCTTGAAATGCAGGCTGTGTGATTTCCTGACACAGCCCAGAATGCCAGCGTAATCCGGACATCCTTCCTCTTCAGAGGAGGGAACATCAAGGACAGAGATTTACAGGACTGGTTACCCCAGGCCTCTCTATCCTGATACAAAGGCATCATGCACCTCATTCCTTGTCCGTCTTTACCCCACCCCAATGGAAGTGGAACCACCTGTGCTATCGGACGTCCAGGAGTGCATGCATAGCAATTGCTCTTGTTTAAACTCTTCACCGTATATTATACCCATTCTACCCAGACATTTGTATCCCCATATCCTGTCTCAATTTCAATCATCTGTCTAAGGTCCTCTACCTCTACTATCTTTCCTATTTTCAGATCATTGGGTGAAGTATAGGGTTGCACGTTGGGCATTATTGTGAAGGTATTATCAGTTGGATTAGTCTTGGCTCCTTCTACGATTATTCTAAAACAACATGCCAACAGGTTCTTCCCACTGATGTTTATCCCTATTCCAATTTTTTTTCCCCATCTACCCCTTTCAAGTAGGTTTTTCAATTTATTTCCTCAATCCATGAGGTTCGTTTAATGGTCATATAGACAGGATTACTCTCTTTGTTCCTACAGCTTGTGACAAGAGATCCTCTCCGAATTGATATGACTTTTTATACGAAATCTTATACTAACCGTCCAGCCCTGGGTCTGGGTAGTCCACCATACATCTCTCCAATAGGGGCAGTATCTATTAAGACATATTTTTCTCCTGAACACTATATCATCTCTGACTCTTGATCCCTCCATATTTTATTAAACTACAAGCATCGAACTGTATCACCTGCAGTTTAGAACTCTTGGGAATGGGAATGGTGAACTTTACTGGCCCTGAGGGCTTGACAATGGATTCCAATCCTCTCCTTACTGGGTTATGAATCCCATCAGGCCAACCCTGGTTTCCACTTACCAACACTATTCAGCATATCCACCACCATCTCATGTTTCTTTCTACCGAAGGAGGAGGGTTGTACATAGGTATTTAATTTATGTTTCACAAACTATTCAAAGTCCTGTTCTAGTGACCATCAATATCTTTCAACTGGATCTTGAGCGGGTCTTCAGTGGGATGTATGCGCCAAGCTGGCGGCTCAGCAGGGGTCCTCACTGGTCCTTTCACTCTGGTGTGATGTGTCCACCCTTTTTCTGCAGTTGTTATCGCTGTCTCAATGGTCAAGAGGTCCCTCCCAACTTGGCTGAAGCTTGGCCTCCTACCACATCTTAACCAGAACCCAATCACTTGGTTGTATTTTGTGAATGGCAAATTCGAGTGGAGGTGTCTGGGCCAACAGACCCTTTTTCATAAGAACAAATAAAGAAGAAGTGAGCGCCAATACATAGTTCCTTAGAAATTTGTCAGTGACTTCTACAGTAGGCAATTCCCCTTCTCTTCCCAAAAATGGCAGTCCGAATAGCATCTCATAAGGGGACAATCCGACATTCCTTCGAGTTGCTGTTCAGGTTCGCATTAATGCTATAGGCAAGCATTTAGTCCAGTCTAACTTTGTTTCTAGCTCCAATTTGGACAATGTCTGATTCATTCATTCTATCCATCCTGGGGAAGTGGGATGCCATGGGGTATGAAAATCCCATGTTATTTCTAACTTTTGGATTGTTTCTTGAAATATCCTAGAGGTGAAGTATAAGTTTCTTGTCTTGTGTGCATATGAATCTATCCACAGTTGACAATAACTCATCAGTCCCAGGAACTTTCTTAGTTCCTTCTTTGTTTTTGGGAGAACCCGTTCCAATATTCCCTTAATCATTTCGGGACTCAATTTCCTTTTTCCCTCACTTATTAAGTGTCCCAAATAGGGAGGTTACTTCCAATATCCATAATGTATAATAATTGCCACATCACTTCCTCATGATCCATTGCGATCAAAATGGGCTTCAAAATGGGTACAGAAGACCCTTCTCCTTTTACCCCTGATATCTTTAATTATTGACTGGTGAATCTAACTCCCTCCGGTATAAAGTTTAATGATGATCTAATGGCCTCTGTGTCCACCAGATTTAAATAGGTGGAATAATTTGCAGATAACCCTAGTAGAGTGAATTTTTCCAAGGGTTCAATATCTTTTTCAGTCAATTTCATGTTGGATTCCTCAAAAAAAAATTAAGGATTTACATTTGATTATTAGGAAGGTTTTATGGGAAGGAAAGATGGTTAGAGTGTTAAATTGACCTTGATGGTTAAATTGACCTGGAAATTTAAATTGGGAGGATTGCAACTTTCCCATTTTAGGAATTATTATAAGGCAGCTCAATTGAAACTTATTAATGGGTTGTTTAATGTAGATAAATCTCAAGCCTGGGTTAAAATAGAATTGAGTAAAATAGGAAAAAACAGTATGGAGGATTTCATTTATAAATGGAATTCAAAATTGTTAATAGGAAGTTTTAAAACATTTGATTGAATTATTGAATAAAATAGATTATAAAATGAATGGAAAAGGTTTGATTTCTTGAAAAATGCCTTGATATCAAAATAGTCCTTACTTTTTCTATGGATAATCAATTTTTGATGTTTTGGAGTCAAATGGGGATTAAAAAAATAGAAGACTGTTTTGAAGCTGGTAAATTTATTACTTTTAATGTTCCAAATAATACCTTATTCAGTTATGATCAGGTTAAGGCTTTCTTGGTTGATAAATTAGGTCCTAATTTGATATTACCTAGATGCAGAATGAATTAGAATTATTGATATGTAAGAGTCGTATGAATAAGTTTATTTTGGTGATGTATAAATTACTTCAAAAAGAATCTCCTAAATTAGTAATTCATAAATCAAGATTAAGGTGGGAGATTGATTTAAATAGATGAATAGATGAAAATGATTGGATGCAATTATGTAAAGAAAATATGGCAAATTATTAATGTTAGCTAATAATTTTTTGCATCAATTATATTTAACTCCTCACACCCCAAAAGTTAAATAAATGGGACCCAACAGTATCAGATAGATGTTTTCACTGTAAGAAGGAAACGGGAACAACAGTACATGTAATTTGGGCATGTAAGAAAGTGAAAAAGTTTTGGGAAGATCTAAATCAGGTATTAAATAAAATCACAAAAAGCAACATACCAAAAAATCCAGAGATATTTCTTCTAAGTAATATAAGAAGTAAAGAATTGGGTCTCAAACTGGATGAAGCACAAAAAAGATTTATTATGATAGCCTTAGCTGTAGCAAAAAAATGTATAATGTCAACTTGGAAATCAGAAGAGAGCCTGAGAGTACAGCAATAGTACATGGAAATGAATAAATGTATTCCATTGGAAAAAATAACATATAATTTAAAAAATAAAATCACATTATTTGAACAAATTTGGGAACCATACATGGAACACAACAGAGAGGGCCTACTGCGGACCTCCACCCCCTAAAATGACAGAATGAGAAGAAGACGAAATGAACTGACCCAGGGTGTAAAAGTAGATGACACAATTTTCTTGTTTATTTTCATTGTGTGATGACATTGTTTAATGGGTTTATTGTATTCTATATGTTGAATGTTTAGTGGGTAGGGAGGGGGGTGGGAAGGAGGGAGGGAAAGGATGAGGGAAAAAGGGGAGAAAATGACACTGTATATATTCAAGAGGGAAATGTATGTGTGTATTTTGGTTAATATGGTTCATAGTGTGAAAAATTTTAAAAATTTTTAAAAATTCTATTTAACTCCTCAGAAATTAAAAAAAATTGAATCCAACAGTATCAGATCTATGTTTTAGATGTGGTCAGGAAGTTGATTCATTTTTGCCTTCTACTTGGATGTGTCCTAGAGTAAAACCTTTTTGGTTGGAGGTAGGACATTTTTTGGAGAAAATATCAGGGGTTAAACTCCCACAGGGCCCAGTTATTTTTGTTAGGTAATATTAAACTGGTTAGACCAAAGTTAAGGTTAACTATGTATCAAATTGAATATTTACGACTAGCTTTAGCTGTTTCTAGAAAGTGCATTGCCATTACTTGGAAATCAGATGTAGATTTATGGATGGAGAGATGGCATGCTGAATTGTGTATTTGTATTCCACTTGAGAAAATAGCTTATAATTTACATAAGTATCAATTTTTTTGAAAATATGGAGCCCATACTTACAACACGTTGGTTTGAAAATTTGAAGGCATCTGAAAACCCATCCTGTTTGTTTGTATATATATATCTATATATATATCTATATATATATCTATATATATATATATAAAACATGTAATTTTTTTTCTTTTATAGCTTTATTGCATATGTATACATAGATGTGGTTTTTAAATTCTTAAATTCTTTAAAAAAACTGTTCAAGTGCCAAATTCAGCTTGTGAAGGTTGCCTTGGTGGTAGCCAGGAAATGTATAGCAGTAATGTGGATGTCTGACTCCCAACTAAATATTACACGACAGAATTCAGAAATGCAGAGCTGCATTTTCCTGGAGAAAACCACATGAAATTTGAGGAGATAATATGACACATTTTTTAGAGTGTAACAGTCTTAACTAAAGTATATTGGTTTGCCGATATAACTATCCCCCTTTGGAACAAGGATACTGAAACAATCTTTCCCAACAGAGAAACCATTAGGATCAAGGAAATGGAATGTGGTGCAGATGATGTGCTCTGTTACTCTTTTTGTTTTTCTTTTTATTCTTTACCTTTGGATTTTCAGTTACCTTGGATGTTTTTTTTCCCTCTCTCCTAGCCTTTTTCCTAGGGGTTGTTGACTCCACTGGTATTTGTGTTTTTCATATCTGTATAATTTACATTGCAAGGGTGGGGGGTGGGAAGGGGGTAAGGGGGGGGGATAAAAATGGAGTCTGTATGTAACACTGGCGTTGGAAGAGATTGCATTACGTGTTTGAATATGAATCTGTGAAAATCAAAAATAAAATATTTTTTAAAAGGGTGGTAATCTCATGATTGCTGCCTGTGTCATGAGCAGAGAGAATAGGAACAGTAACTTGAAGCAGAAGAATGCGTGGCTGAAGAGTTAGTGCAGGGGACAGGGGTTCAGATTTCTGGATCATTGGGATCTCTTCTGAGGAATGTCTGACCTGTACAAAAAGACTGGTTGGACCTGAACTTAAAAAGTACCAATATCCTGATGGGTAGGTTTGCTAGAGCTGTTGGGGAGGGTTTAAACTAGGTTGCCAGGGGGGTGGGAATCGGAATGTGAGTTCAGAGATTAGGGTAAAAGGACAAAAACATGATGCTATGTGTTCTGAGTTGGCGTGGAAGGACAGGCAGGGGACAAAACCTAAATATACCCAGTTAGAGGGCTGAAATGTGTCTATTTCAATGCTAGGAGTATTAGGAATTAAGGGGATGAACTTAAAGCATGGATCTATATGTGGAGCTATGATGTGGCTGTTACTCAAACTTGGCTGGAGGAAGGGCAGGATTGGCTGATGCTGGTACTGGGGTTTAGGTTTTTAAAAGGAATAGGATGGGAGATAGAAAAGTGGGGGGAGTAGCATTACTGGTCAGGGATGGTATCATGGCTATAGAAAAGGAGGACGCTGCAGAGGAAGTGTCCACCAAGTCTATGTGGATGGAAGTCAGAAATATGAAGGGAGCTATGCTGGGAGTAGTCTAAAAGCCCCCAAATAGATCTCATGAAACCAAGGAGAAGATAAGCAGGCAGATTTTGGAATGGTGTAGAAAATACAGGGTTGTTGTTATGGGTGACTTCAACTTCCCTAATATTGAATGGCAAGTCATGACCTCAAGAGGGATGGATGGGGCTGAGTTTATCAGGTATGCTCAGGAAGGACTACTGACACATTATGTGGACTGGTTGATGAGAGGAGAGGCCAGACTGGATCTGGTTCTGGGAAATGAACCTGGTCAGGTGGTGGACCTCTTGGTCAGGGAGCATTTTGGTGAGAGTGACCACAACTCCCTGAGCTTCAATATAGGAAAGTGCTTAACTGGGGGAGGGCTAATTATGAAGCAATGAGGCAGGAACTAATGAGAGTAAATTTTAAACAGATGTTCAAGGGTGAAAGCACAGAAGCAATGTTGAGGAAGTCTAGGGACAACTTGTGCTGGGTTTCAAATAGGTTGTCTCACTGGGACAAGAAAAGGCTGGTAGAAAATGGGAAATGTGGCTGACGAAACAGGAAAAAGAAGAAGGAAGCATATGTTAGATATATGAAGCAAGAAACAGGAAGGGTTCATGAGAAATTTAGGGTAGTCAGGAAAGAGCTTAAAAAAAGAATTAGGTGAGCTCGAAGGGGGCATGAGGGGGCATTGACATGTAGGATAAGGAGAACCCCAAGACATTTTTCTCCCCCAGGGGCTGTCGTGGCTTGGATGGAGTGGAGCAATGGGTAAGAGATTGGGTCTGGGGGTGGGTGGAGATGGAGGGAAAACATTTAGGAAGGGAGACCTCCAAGAGATGCATTTAACCAAGTAGGAGGATCAGAAGTTAAAAAGGGGGTGGGTCAGGTCATAACCTCCTTGTTTGGCTCAAAGGCAAGGGGGTAGCAATTCTAGTGGGGAAGAGTGTTCCAGTGCAGGTGCAGAGGGTGATTACAGACAAAATGGGAAGATTCATTACGGTGCACTGTCAGATAGATTCAGAATCCTGGACCTTAGTGAATGCCTACGCCCCCAATTATTATGATGAAAAATTTATACAGGACATTTCCCTACGATTGGTGGCGGCAAATGAAAATATTCTAATGGGGGGGGGGGGCGCGACTTTAATCAATGTCTGGATCTGGTGCTGGATACATCCACAAAACAAATAACTAGGACTAGAGCGGCAAAAGCCACCACTGACAGCATGATGTCATATTTGATAGATATGTGGTGGAAAAAGCATCCAAGAAAGAGGGACTACTCATTTTACTCAAAACAACATGTCTCCTTCTCTACAATAGACCTTTTCTGGCTTCAGCCCATATAGAGGTTACGATCATAAAAGCTGATTATGGTGCAAGGCTTCTCTTGGACCATTCTGCCCCCCCTGGTTTTGACTAAAGAAATATCGGATAAGCAGGACACAGCATACAGGTGGCATCTTAACACTCTGTGGTTGAAAAAGCCAGAGTTTTATAGTTTCATGAGAGCCAAAATACCCCTGTTCTGTGAGGCCAACTGCCTTTTCTATTCCAGATAAATTCCTTCTGTTGGATACCCTTAAGGCCTACTTGAGGGGCCAGATAATTGGGTATACAAAGACAGTCAAGAAAAATTATATGAGGGAGGTGGAGGAATTGGAAAAGGACATTACCCAATTAGATTTTCAGATATCAGACTCAGAGGACCATTATAGAGCTTTTACAAACAAGAAATTGGAATATAATACACTCCGGATGTATAGTATGGAGAATGCCCTTACGAGGTTGAGGCAAAAGTATTGAGTTGGGGAAAAGAGCTCACAGGGTCCTTGCTTGGCAGCTAAGGGCAGAACAAGCCTCTAGAACAATCAATGCAATACAAACATAGAATGGCCAGATCTTGTATAAACCAAAGGAAATTAACGACACCTTTAGAGAATTCTATGAAGGTCTATATAAATCTGAATTGACTGGGGACTCTAACCAAACAGACTAGTTTCTGGCCAGATTAGATCTCCCAAATTTAAGCCCGGAGGAGCAGGAGGGACTAGACCTTCCTCTTACAAAGGAAGAGCTGGGGAAAGCATTGAGTGCTCTACAGCTGGCAAGTCTCCAGGTGAGGACAGATTCCCACCTGAGTTCTATTGAGAATTTAAGGATTTACTAATGCCAATCCTCTTGGAATCTTTCACAATGGCGATTATTACAGCGATCTTAAAGAAGGGTAAAGATCCACTTCTGCTGCCTTCTTATAGTCCAATCTCCCTGCTGAATACTGACTATAAGATCCTTGCCAAGGCCCTGGCAAACAAATTGGCATTGCATTTACAGAAATTAATAAATAAAGACCAGGCAGGCTTTGTGCAGGAGAGGCAAACAGTGGATAACATTGGCAGACTGTTGAGTGTAATGCATCTGGCACAAATCAGAAATGAGAAGGGATTAGCTGTTTCCCTGGATGCAGAGAAAGCTTTTGATAGACTGGAGTGGGAATTTTTATTTAAAGTGCTGAAGAAGGTGGGGTTAGGGCCAACCTTTTGAAATTAGATTAGGGCACCCAAGGCAAAGGTTACGACCAATAGACAAATCTCTTCAGCTTTCCCACTTACCAGATCTAGTAGACAAGGGTGCCTACTATCACCAGCTCTCTTTGTGCTAGTGATGGAACCACTGGCTGAGGCCATTTACCAGGATCCAGGCTTTAAAGGTTATAGAGTGGGCCAGGAGGAGCACAAAGTCAATTTGTTTGCTGATGACATTCTGATATATCTGACATACCCTGTGGTGACTTTGCCTTGACTGCATGTGGAATTGGAGGACTTTGGGAAACTCTCCGGATATAAGATCAATTGGGGAAATAGTGAGGTGATGCCAATCACCAAGGGGAATTACAGCCAACTTAAAGAAAATAGCAATTTAAAGTGGCCACAGGAGGGGATCAAATACCTGGGAGTTGATATTGATGACAACTTGAATAATTTAAACAACGCCCCCATGCTGGAGAGAGTCGAGGAGGATTTAAATAGATGAATGTCCATAATATTAGTGGGCAGGGTTAACAGCTTCAAAATGAATGTGTGGCCAGGATTCCAGTATCTTTTTCAGACATTGCCTGTGCTTTTGTCCTGGGGTTTCTTCAAACAGCTGCTACACAAGGTTACAATGTTTATCTGGAATGGAAAGGTGGCGAGGGTCTCTATGGAAAAATTAACATGGGACTACAGTCTAGGCAGATTGAGGATGCCAGACTTTAAAAAAAAAAATATATATATTATTGGGCAGCCCAGTCGAGATGCATCACCTCTCTCTTCCAGGGAGGAAGTACACCATCCTGGGCACAAATTGATCTGCACCTGGTGGGCGAGAGGATAGCAGAGGACTTTATTTATAAATGGGATGCTAAATTGCTGTCAGGAAAAAAGGACAGCTCCATATTAAAACAAGTGTTTAATATCTGGAACAAAATTAACCAATATTTGAACAACAAAGTGGGGCTGTCTCAAAAAATGCCCCTGACTCCTAATAAATTGATACCATAATGGTAGGTAATAAGATCCTGGACACCTGGCACCGTAATGGCATCAGGTGCATGGAGGACTGTTATGAGTAGGGGCAATTAATGTCGTTTGAACAACTCAAAAATAAATATGATTTTCCAAATCAGACATTCCACTGCTATCTTTAAATAAGATATTTTTTTTACTGGACATATTGGGTCCAAGTATGGCCCTGCCTTGGTGCAGTGCCAAAGAGACCATGATTCGAAGGAGGAGTGGAAAGAAATTCATTTTTGCAATGTATTTCCTGCTCCAGTTAGATGGACTCAAACTGGGTCTCCATAGATCGAGAAAAAGATGGGAGTCGGATTTGGGTATTGTAATTGAGAGATGCTGGTCTGACTTATGCCGGGACAGCATGATGATGGTCATCAATGCAAGGTACAGGTTGGCGCAATATAATTATTGCATCAACTGTATCTAACGCTGCAGAAAATAAACAGGTCAAAACCAGAAGTCTCGGACCAATGTTTTAGATGCGGCATGGTGACTGGGACATTTGTGCATGGAACCTGGTCATGAGCCAAGGTGAAGCTCTTTTGGGAAGAACTAGGTCAAGTCCTAGAGAAAAATCATAGGTAAACTATTCCCACAAGACCCAGAACTGTTCCTGTTGGGCAACATAATGAACATAAGGCTAACAATGAAGCTGTCCAAATTTCAAATCCAATTCATGTTAATTGCAGTGGCCAGGAAGTGCACTGCAGCTGCCTGGAAGTCCGACTCTTGTCTTAGTATCGAACGATGGAATATGGAAATGCAGAGCTGTGTTCCCCTGGAGAAGGTAACATAATTTGAGAAACAAATATGACACTTTTCAAAAGATTTGGCATCTGTACATGCACCACATAGGTGTATGGTGGTGAATGATTTCCACATTCCCTGCTATGGTATCATCTCCCTCTCACTAATCCCAATTAAGGAAAGTCAGGAATATATATCGGCCCGTTGATTGCCCACCAAGCAGTGACAATCCCTATTCCCTAATTATTATTTATTATCCTGATGTAAAGTTTTCTGTTGTTAGTCGAAGTGTGAATGAGCTGTCCTATGTTAGATGTGGGGGTGGGGGGGGGGGAAACACTGGAAAAGATGCGAGCTGGTCTATGGAGTCAATAGTGTGAATGGAGTTAATGTAAATTTGAATATGAGCTGCCAGGATGGCACTAACAATGTATATGGCTATACAAGCATGTGTGAAAATATATATAAAATATTTTAAAAAAGAAAAATGAGGTACTGGATCTTAAAAACATCAAGATTGATAAGTCTCTGGGGCTGGATGTGATATACCCCAGGTTGTTCTGGGAATTGAGAAAAGAGATACCTGGGGCAGTAGCTATGATCTTTGAGTCGAAAATTTGGAGAATGACAAATGTAGGTCGATTGTTTAAAATAGGTCATAGGGAGAATCCTGGGAATTATAGATTGATGAGTCTTACTTCAGTGGTGTCTAAATTATTTTGGAGAATATTCTTAAAGAGAGGATCTATGAACATTTGGAGAAGTACTGTCTACTCAAGAATAGTCAGCATGGGTTTGTGAAGGGAAAGTCATGCTTCATGAGTCTAAATGAGTTTTTTGAGGAGGTAACAAAAGAAATTGATGCAAGTAGGGTGGCAGATGTGATCTACATGGATTTTAGCAAGGCATTTGACAAGGTCCCCCATGAGAGACTCATCCATAAAGTCATGATGTATGGGATCAATGGAATCTTGGCTGTGTGGATAAATAATTGGCTTGTAGGAAGAAAGTAGAGAGTAGTAGTGGAAGGAAAGTATTCTGCCTGGAGGTTGGTGACTAGTGGATTGCAGCAAGGATCTGTTCTGGGACCCCTGCTTATAAAAATCACAAAATGACCTAGATGAAGAGGCGGAAGGATGGGTCAGTAAGTTTGCAGATGACTTCAAAGTTAGAGGAGTTGTGGATGGAGTTGAAGGTTACAAGAGGATATAGACAGGATGCAGAGTTGGGCAGAAAAGTGGAAGATGGCGTTCAATCCAGGTAAGTGCGAGGTGTTGCTGAGTACAGGGTAAATGGTCAGTTACTTCAGAGTGTTGAACCGTGGGGTTCAAATCCATACATACCTCAAGGTCACTGCACAGGTTGATAGGATGGTTAAGAAAGCCTATGGGATGCTGGGCTTCATTAATGGGGGATTGAGTTCAGGAGTAGAGAAGTCATGTTGCAATGCCACAAATCTCTGGTGAGGCCACAGAGTATTGCGTTCAGTTCTGGTCACCTCATTATAGGAAGGATGTGTGAAGCTCTGGAGAGGGTGCAGAGAAGATTTAGCAGGATGTTGCCTGGATTGGAAAACCAGTCTTATGAGACAAGGTTAATAGAACTGGGAGTTTTCTCTTGGAAGCATAGAAGGATGAGAGGAGACTTGATAGCAGTCTATAAGATTGAGAGTGATGCACGATCTATTATACAAAGTCTGATGTTGCTGAAACTGAAGGCTTTTATTTACAAGAGATGAACAGCATCCCTGTGTTGGTCACTCACTCTGACCCAGATTTGAACTGGGGGCAGGCTTGTGGTATGACAGCCTTTATGGGGAAGAAAGGGGAGGAGTCACGAGCCGTGAGTGGAGTACAAGCCGTTCATAGACCTCGTTCACCTGTACTTTATACTGGTCCTTCAGGATGTCCATTGTGGCTCATTATGCCTGGCAGTCTTGGATCATCCAGTAGACACGGTGCCCGATGTATGAATACAGCAGATGGAGTTTGTCCTCTTCATCCTGGATAGCTGCTGCAGAGGCTGTGAGGAAATTTTCAAAGCAGTGGTGCCAGAGTGTGAACTTGTCAGCTGCTCAGTTCTCTCAGGTTGATTTCCAGGTGATCTAACTTCATGGAATGTTAGCCTTCATTGCTAGAGGGATTGAATTTAGAAGCAAGAAGGTTATGCTGCAACCATACAAGGTACTAGTGAGGCCATATCTGGAGTACACTGTTTGACCAGCTGAGTTTCTCTTGCATTGTGTTTTAACTTCAACCATGGTCCCTGCAGACTTTTATGTTTTACTTCCAGATTTCAGAACATGTTACCTGCAAACATAAAATATTCTACCTGACCTCACAATAGTCCTCAAAATATGCCTATGCCAACTTCAGTTACTTTGTTTGGATTTTGTTTAAAAGTGGCCTCCCTTTAATGACATTTTATTTATCATTTTAATATATTTAACAATCAACAATCACACCAAATATAAAACATCAAGATAATCCATCCCTCCACCCCTCCCTCTTCTTTCTTCTTTTCTTTGGCTTGGCTTCATGGATGAAGATTTATGGAGGGGTATGTCCACGTCTGCTGCAGGCTCGTTGGTGACTGACAAGTCCGATGCGGGACAGGCAGACACGGTTGCAGCGGTTGCAAGGGAAAATTGGTTGGTTGGGGTTGGGTGTTGGGTTTTTACTCCTTTGTCTTTTGTCAGTGAGGTGGGCTCTGCGGTCTTCTTCAAAGGAGGTTGCTGCCTGCCGAACTGTGAGGTGCCAAGATGCACGGATGGAGGCGATATCAGCCCACTGGCTGTGGTCAATGTGGCAGGCACCAAGAGATTTCTTTAAGTAGTCCTTGTACCTCTTCTTTGGTGCACCTCTGTCTCGGTGGCCAGTGGAGAGCTCATCATAGAACACGATCTTGGGAAGGCGATGGTCCTCCATTCTGGAGATGTGGCCCACCCAGTGCAGTTGGGTCTTCAGCAGCATGGATTTGATTCTTGCGGACTCTGCCAGCTCAAGTACTTGGATGTTGGTGATGAAGTAATTCCAATGAATGTTGAGGATGGAGTGGAGACAACGCTGATGGAAGCGTTCTAGATCTGCCCTCCCTCTATATGTCCTATAAAACTGAGAAAGAATGAAGAAAAAGAAAAGAAAGCATCCCATTGTCAGTGCATACTGTAAAACATATGAAGACATGAAAATACCACAGTGTTAAAATCTTTACAAAGGTCCACTGGCTAGCCAGTAGCAGACTTAACTGTATATTGACACCATTGAGGTACCTATATGGTCTAAACAAGGCTGCCAGAGTTTTAGGAAGGTGTGTATCCCTTCCTGAGATTGTATGTAACCTTTTCAAGTGGGATGCAGTTATTCATCTCCGAAGACTAGATGGGAGTCAGACTTACATGTTACTTCCATGCACTTCTTGGCCACATATAAGGCAATTTCTGTAAAATTAATTTGAGAATTAGTTATTAATCTACCAACTGTGGTAAAGTTCTCCAGAAGGCAAAGCTCTGGGTCTACTGGCAAGTTGACTCCCATAATCTTAGTTAGGGTATCACAGAAGTCATACCAGAAGGGCCTCACCTTCGTGCGAAGCCAGGTAGAATGTTAAAAAGAACCAACTTAAAACACATCTCTGATTATTTTTTTTTCTTTTCACACTGTGAACCATATCAATCAAAATACATACAAATATTTCCCTCTTAAATATACACAGTGGAATTTTCTCCCCTTTTTCCCCCTTACCTTCCCTCCCACATATACAATACAATAAAACCATTAAACAATTTCATCACACAATGAAAATAAACAAGAAAAATGTGACATCTACTTTTACACACTGGATCAAGTCATTTTGTCTTCTTATCATTTTAAGGGGTGGAGGTCTGCGGTAGGCCCTCTCTGTTGTGTTCCATGTACAGTTCCAAAATTTGTTCAAATAATGTGACTTTATTTTTTAAATTATATTATTTTTTCCAATGGAATACATATATTCATTTCCATGTACCATTGCTGTATTCTCAAACTCGCTTCTGATTTCCAAGTTGACATTGTACATTTTTTTGCTACAGCTAAGGCTATCATAATAATTTTTTTTTGCGCTTCATCCAGTTTGAGGCCTAATTCTTTACTATTTATATTACTTAGAAGAAAGATCTCTGGATTTTTTGGTATGTTGCTTTTTGTGATTTTATTTAATACCTGATTTAGATCTTCCAAAAATTTTTCACTTTCTCACATGCCCAAATTGCATGTACTGTTGTTCCCGTTTCCTTCTTACAGCAAAAACATTTATCTGATAATGTTGGATCCCATTTTTTTAACTTTTGGGGTGTGATATATAACCTGTGTAACCAATTATACTGTATCATGCATAACCTTGTGTTTACTATATTCTTCATATTTCCAGAGCATAACTTTTCCCATGTTTCATTTTTTATCTTTATGTATAAATCTTTTTTCCACTTTTGTTTGGGTTTATAGCTTATTTCATCATTTTCCTTATCTTGCAGCTTTTTTTAAAAATTTTTTTTATTTTTCACACTATAACCATATTGACCAAGATACATACAGACATTTTTCTTCATAAATATATAGTGTTGTTTTTTCCCCCTTTTTCCCCCTCCCTTCCCTCCCTCCCTCACCCCCTTCCCCATTTATTTGAAGTTCAATCTATAAGATACATTAAACCCGTTAAACAATGTTGTCACTTAATAAAAATAAACAAGAAATTTTACTGAGTCAGTTCTTTTCGTTATATTCTCCTTCTGTCATTTTAGGTGGTGAAAGTCCATGGTAGGATTTCTCTATTGTGTATCATGTATGGCTCCCATATTTGTTCGAATATTGTAATGTTATTTCTTAAATTATATGTTATTTTTTCTAATAGAATACATTTATTCATTTCTATATACCATTGTTGTATTCTCAAGTTGTCTTCTAATTTCCAGGTTGACAAAATACATTTTTTTGCTACAGCTAGAGCTATCATAACAAATCTTTTATGTGCTCCATCCAAATTGAGTCCAAATTCTTTGTTTCTTATATTACTTAGGAGGAAGATCTCTGGGTTTTTTTGGTATATTGCTTTTTGTGATTTTATTTAATATCTGGTTTAGATCTTCCCAAAATTTTTCCACTTTCTCACATGTCCAAATGCATGAATTGTTGTTCCCGTTTCCTTTTTACAGCGAAAACATCTGTCTGATACTGTTGGGTCCCATTTATTTAACTTTTGAGGTGTGATGTATAGCCTGTGTATCCAGTTATATTGTATCATGCGTAACCTCGTGTTTATTGTATTTCTCATAGTTCCGGAGCATAGCTTTTCCCATGTTTCATTCTTTATCTTTATGTTTAGATCTTGTTCCCATTTTTGTTTAGGTTTACCGTTTGTTTCCTCGTTCTCCTTTTCTTGCAGTTTGATGTACATGTTTGTTACAAATTTTTAAATTATCATTGTGTCTGTAATCACATATTCAAAATTGCTTCCTTCTGGTAACCTCAGACTGTTTCCCAATTTGTCCTTCAAGTAGGTTTTCAGTTGGTAGTATGCAAACATTGTATCATGAGTTATATTATATTTGTCCTTCATTTGTTCAAAGGACAATAATTTATTTCCCGAAAAACAATTTTCTATTCTTTTGATCCCTTTTCTCTCCCATTCTCTGAAGGAAAGGTTATCTATTGTGAAAGGGATTAGCTGATTTTGCGTCAATATTAGTTTTGGTAGATGGTAATTTGTTTTATTCCTTTCCACATGAATCTTCTTCCAAATGTTGAGCAGATGATGCAATACCAGTGAATTCCTACGTTGCACCAATTTTTCATCCCATTTATATAGTATATGTTTAGGTATCTTCTCCCCTATTTTATCTAGTTCTAATCTGGTCCAATCTGGTTTTTCCCTTGTTTGATAAAAATCCAATAGGTATCTTAATTGTGCGGCTCTATAATAATTCTTAAAGTTTGGTAGTTGTAAGCCCCCTTGTTTGTAGCATTCTGTTAATTTATCTAGTGCTATCCTCGGTTTCCCCCCTTCCATAAGAATTTCCTTATTATTTTCTTTAACTCCTTGAAGAATTTCTCTGTTAGGTGTATTGGTAATGACTGAAATAGGCATTGTATCCTTGGGAAAATATTCATTTTAATACAGTTTATCCTTCCTATCAGTGTTAGTGGTAAGTCTTTCCAATGCTCTAAGTCGTCTTGTAATTTTTTCATTAATGGATGGTAATTGAGTTTATATAGATGGCCGAGGTTTTTATTTCGTTGTATACCTAGGTATCGCATTGCTTGTGTTTGCCATCTAAATGGTGATTCTTTCTTAAATGTTGTGAAATTCGCATTGTTCATTGGCATTGCTTCACTTTTATTTGCGTTGATCTTGTACCCCGATACTTCTCCATATTCCTTCAATTTCCTATGTAATTCTTTTATTGATGTTTCTGGTTCTGTTAAGTATATTATAACGTCATCTGCAAATAGACTGATTTTATATTCCTTCTCTTTTATTTTTATCCCTCTTATTTTATTTTCTGTTCTTATCAGTTCTGCTAGTGGTTCTATAGCTAACGCGAACAGTGAGGGAGATAGCGGACATCCCTGCCTTGTTGATCTGCTTAAGTTAAATTGTTTTGATATATATACATTTACTGTCACTTTCACCAATTGTCCCTTATATAATGCTTTAATCCAATTAATATATTTCTCTGGTAGGCTGAATTTTTGTAGTACTTTGAATAATAATTCCATTCTACTGTGTCAAAGGCCTTCTCTGCGTCTAAAGCAACCGTTACTGTTGGAGTTTTATTTCCTTCACTGCATGAATTGAGTTAATAAATTTACAGATATTGTCTGTTGTTCATCTTTTTTTAATAAATCCAGTTTGGTCTAGATTTACTATTTTTGGTACATAGTCAGCCAATCTGTTTGCTCATAGTTTAGCTATTATCTTATCATCTGTGTTAAGTAGAGATATTGGTCTATATGACGCTGGTGCTAGTGGATCTTTCCCTGTCTTTGGTATTACTGTAATTAATGCTGTTTTGCATGAATCTGGTATGCTTTGTGTTTTATCAATCTGGTTGTTTACTTCCAGGAGGGCAGGAATTAATAAGTCTTTAAATGTTTTATAGAATTCTATTGGGAATCCATCCTCTCCTGGTGTTTTATTGTTCGGTAGTTTTTTTTTAAATCTCTTGTAATTCTTCTATTTCAAATGGTTTTATTAATTTATTTTGCTCCTCTGTTTGTAATTTCAGTAGTTCAATTTTAGCTAGAAATTCATTTATTTTGTCTTCTTTCCCTTCGTTTTCAGTTTGATATAGTTGCTCGTAGAATTCCCTGAAGTTTTCATTGATCTCTGTTGGATTATATGTAATTTGTTTGTCCTTTTTCCTTAATGCCAATACCATTCTTTTAGTTTGTTCTGTCTTAAGCTGCCACGCTAGAATTTTGTGCGTTTTTTCTCCTAGCTCATAATATTTCTGTTTTGTCTTCATTATGTTCTTCTCCACCTTATATGTTTGTAGTGTTTCATATTTTATTTTTTTATCTGCCAATTCTCTTCTTTTAGTTGTATCTTCCTTTATTGCTAATTCTTTTTCTATATTTGTTATTTCCCTTTCCAACTGTTCTGTTTCCCGATTGTAGTCCTTCTTCATCTTAGTTACATAACTTATTATTTGCCCTCTGATGAATGCTTTCATTGCGTCCCATAGTATAAACTTATCTTTCACTGATTCCGTATTTATTTCAAAGTACATTTTAATTTGTCGTTCAATGAATTCTCTAAAATCCTGTCTTTTAAGTAGCATGGAGTTTAATCTCCATCTATACATTCTTGGTGGGATGTCCTCTACCTCTATTGCCAATAACAGGGGTGAGTGGTCCGATAATAGTCTAGCTTTATATTCCGTTTTCCTAACTCTCCCTTGAATGTGGGCTGATAACAGGAATAGGTCTATCCTTGAGTATGTATTATGTCTACCCGAATGATATGAATATTCCTTTTCCTTTAGGTGTTGTTTCCTCCATATATCCAAAAGTTGCATTTCTTGCATCGATTTAATTATCAATTTAGTTACTTTGTTCTTTCTGTTGGTTTTTTTTCCCAGTTTTATCCATGTTTGAGTCCAAATTAAGGTTAAAATCCCCTCCTATTAGTATGTTCCCTTGTGTATCTGCTATCTTCAAAAAGATATCTTGTATAAATTTTTGATCTTCATTAGGTGAATATACATTAAGTAAATTCCAAAGTTCTGAATGTATCTGACATTTTATCATTACATATCTCCCTGCTGGATCTATTATTTCCTCTTCTATTTTGATTGGTACATTTTTATTGATTAATATAGCTACTCCTCTGGATTTTGAATGATATGATGCTGCTGTTACATGTCCTATCCAATCTCTCTTTAATTTCTTGTGTTCCACTTCAGTTAGATGTGTTTCTTGTACGAATGTTATATCAATTTTTTTCTTTTTTCAGTAAATTTAACAGTTTCTTCCTTTTGATTTGGTTATGTATTCCATTGATATTTAAAGTCATATAGTTCAACATAGTCATTTCATACTTTGTTTATCTTTCCTTTCCGTTTCCTCATCACCACCTTCCCTTCTTATCCATTTCTGCTTTCTTTTTTTGAACACATTATAAGACAATATTTCTAAAACATAAAATATTTCCACTATTCTCATATCTAAGATTCCTTTAACCCCAATAGTCCCTTCCCTTTCTGAGTTGCCCTTTGTCCCTTGTCGGGCAACCACATCTCCCCTCTCCATTTGGATTTGCGAATCTGCTCGCAAGCGTCAACTGATTTCGCAGTGACTGTTATTTCCCCCCACCCAGCCCCCCCAGAAAAGATTTTAATCTTCATATATAACAAAGGTCACTCTCTTCATTCCCTCCTTACTTCCTTTCTTCCCTTTCTTTCCCTTCTTAGTTCTTACCTATACTCTATTTTTTATATATCTTTGGCTTGGCTTCGCGGATGAAGATTTATGGAGGGGGTAAAAGTCCACGTCAGCTGCAGGCTCGTTTGTGGCTGACCAGTCCGATGCGAGACAGGCAGACACGGTTGCAGCGGCTGCAGGGGAAAATTGGTTGGTTGGGGTTGGGTGTTGGGTTTTTCCTCCTTTGCCTTTTGTCAGTGAGGTGGGCTCTGCGGTCTTCTTCAAAGGAGGTTGCTGCCCGCCAAATTGTGAGGCGCCAAGATGCACGGTTTGAGACGATATCAGCACACTGGCGGTGGTCAATGTGGCAGGCACCAAGAGATTTCTTTAGGCAGTCCTTGTACCTTTTCTTTGGTGCACCTCTGTCACGGTGGCCAGTGGAGAGCTCGCCATATAACACGATCTTGGGAAGGCGATGGTCCTCCATTCTGGAGACGTGACCAAGCCAGCGCAGCTGGATCTTCAGCAGCGTGGACTCGATGCTGTCGACCTCTGCGATCTCGAGTACTTCGACGTTAGGGATGAATATACATACACATATATACATACATACACACATACATTTAGTTTATTGTCATTTTGTTCTTGTTACATCTCTTCATCTCTCTGTCTGTTTTGTAGTTGTTCTGCAAATTTTCATGCTTCTTCCGGATCCGAGAATAGTTTGCTTTGCTGCCCCGGAATAACTATTTTAAGTACCATTGGGTATTTTAACATAAATTTATAACCTTTTTTCCATAGGGTCGTTTTTGCTGCATTGAACTCCTTCCTCTTCTTCAGGAGTTCAAAACTTATATCTGGATAGAAAAAATTTTTTTGACCCTTGTATTCCAGTGGTTTTTTGTCTTCTCTTTTTTTTCATTGCCTTCACCAATATATTTTCTCTTGTTGTATATCTTAGGAATTTTACTAAACTGGATCTTGGTTTTTGTTGTGGTTGTGGTTTAGGGGCTAATGTTCTGTGTGCCCTTTCTATTTCCATTTCTTCCTGTAATTCTGGTCTCCCTAGGACCCTGGGGATCCATTCTTTTATAAATTCTTTCATATTTTTTCCTTCTTCATCTTCCTTAAGGCCCACTATCTTTATATTGTTTCTTCTATTATAATTTTCCATTATATCTATCTTCTGAGCTAACAGCTCCTGTGTCTCTTTAACTTTTTTATCAGATTCTTCTAGTTTCTTTTTTAAGTCATCTACTTCCATTTCTATGGCTGTTTCTCATTCCTCTACCTTGTCTACTCTTTTTCCTATATCTGTCATGATCATCTCTAATCTATTCACTTTTTCTTCTGTACTTTTTATTCTTCTTTTTATTTCACTGAATTCTTGTGACTGCCATTCTGTTACTGTTTCCATATATTCTTTAAAAAAAATATATCCATGTACTTGCCCTTCCCTTCATCTTCCATTTCTCTGTGTTCTTCCTCCTCTTCTTCTGAGTCCACTCCAGGATCTGTGTCCTTTACCTCTGTCTCTTCTGGTTTTCTTGTTGGGTTGTTTGTTTTATTTTGTTGAATATTTTTGATCTTCTTATTTTTATTAAAAGTGTCTTGGTGTTGGTCTTCTTCCTCTGGGTTGGTCATCTGTTGTTTCTTTGATTTCTTATTTTTATTCTCTTCCTTCTTGTTCTCGTTATTTTCTATGTTTTCCTCTTGCTGTTATGTTGTAGTTGTCTGTTTCAGCTGTGGAGATTTACTCCTCAGCTGGTCCCCCCTCCCGTCAGTGTTATTTTTGTCTTGCACATGCGCATGCGCGGTTGCGCACTTTTCTTTGGCTCCGTGAGCCATTTTTGTAGTCACGAGTTTGGGGCTTCCACTGACCTCAGGGAGCGGGCTCCTCTCTCCACGGCAGGCCTCCTCATACCGGTAAGGCCTTCACCTTCCTCTTCCAACGTCCTTCCTTCTTCTTTTCTTCCCGTTGTTTTTGATTTTTCTTCCTTCGCTGCCATTTTCTCCACACTTTTACTTTCACTTTGTTATGGTTTTTATGTTTGTGCCTTTGTTTTTTCTCTATCTTTTTTTAACTTTTCTGGAGAGGGCTGGAGTTCCCCTACCGGCCACTACTCCATCACGTGACTCCTCCCCCTTATCTTGCAGCTTGATGTACATGTTCATTATAAATCTTTTTATTATCATTGTGTCTGTCATCACATATTCAAAGCTGCTTCCTTCTGGTAATCTCAGTCTGTTTCCCAATTTATCTTTTAAGTAGGCTTTCAGTTGATGGTATGCAAACATTGTACCATGAGTTATTCCATATTTGTACTTCATTTGTTCAAATGTTAATAAATTATTTCCCAAAAAAACAATTTTCTATTCTTTTAATTCCTTTTCTCTCCCATTCTCTAAGGAAAGGTTATCTATTGTAAAGGGATTAGCTGATTTTGTGTCAATAATAATTTTGGTATTTGGTCATTAGTTTTTTTTTTCCTTTCTAAGTGAATCTTCTTCCATATATTGAGTAAATGATGCAATACTGGTGAGCTTTTATATCATATCAGTTTTTCATCCCACTTATAAAGTATATGTTCTGGTACCTTCTCCCTTATTTTATTTAGCTCTACTTTAGTCCAATCTGGTTTTTCCCTTGTCTGATTAAAATCTGCTAAATACCTTAATTGTGCTGCTCTATAATAATTTTAAAAGTTTGGTAACTGCAAAGCACCTTGGTTGTACCTCTCTGTTAATTTATCTAACGCTATCCTCGGTTTCCTCCCTTTCCATAAAAATTTCCTATTATTCTCTTTAGTTCATTGAAGAATTTCTCTGTTAAAGGAATTGGTAATGATTGAAATAAGTATTGTATCCTTGGGAACATTCATTTTAATGAAATTTACCCTCCCTATCAACGTTAGTGGTAATTCTTTCCAATGTTCTAAGTCTTCCTGTCATTTCTTTATTAGTGGTTGATAATTTAATTTGTACAGTTGGCTTAAATTATTATCTAATCTAATACCTAGGTATCTGATTGTTTGTGTTTGCCATTTAAATGGTGATTCTTTTTTAAATTCTGTATAATCCGCATTACTCATTGACATTACTTCACTTTTATTTGCGTTGATCTTGTACCCCGATACTTCTCCATATTCCTTCAATTTCTTATGTAATTCTTTTATTGATATTTCTGGTTCTGTTAAGTATACTATGATGTCATCTGCAAATAAACTGATTTTGTACTCCTCCTCCTTTATTTTTATCCTTTTTATTTTATTTTCTGTTCTTATCAGTTCTGCCAGTGGTTCTATTGCTAAAGCGAACAGTGAGGGAGATAGTGGACATCCCTGCCTAGTTGACCTACTTAATTTAAATTGGTTCAATACATATCCATTTACTGTTACCTTCGCCAATGGTCCATTATATAATGCTTTAATCTCTTGGTGCCTGCCACATTGACCACCGCCAGTGGGCTGATAACGCCTCAAACCGTGCATCTTGGCGCCTCACAGTTTGGCGGGCAGCAGCCTCCTTTGAAGAAGACCGCAGAGCCCACCTCACTGACAAAAGGCAAAGGAGGAAAAACCCAACACCCAACCCCAACCAACCAATTTTCCCTTGCAACCGCTGCAATCGTGTCTGCCTGTCCCGCATCGGACTGGTCAGCCACAAACGAGCCTGCAGCTGACGTTGACTTTTTACCCCCTCCATAAATCTTCGTCCGCGAAGCCAAGCCAAAGAAGAATCCAATTAATATATTTTTTGGTAGATTGAACCTCTGTAGTACTTTGAATAAATAATTCCATTCTACCCTGTCAAAGGCTTTTTCTGCATCTAAAGCTATAGCCTATGTTGGCTTCTTATTTCCTTGAACTGCATGAATTAGATTAATAAATTTACAGACATGATCCGCTGTTTGTCTTTTCTTAATAAATCCATTTTGATCTTGTTTTACTATTTTTGTTACACAGTTGGCCAATCTGTTTGCCAATAGTTTTGTTATTATCTTATAATCTGAGTTAAGTAGAGATATTGGTCTATACGATGCTGGTGTTAGTGGATCCTTCCCCGTCTTTGGTATTACTGTAATTATTGCTGTCTTACATGAATCTGGCAAGTTTTCTGTTTCTTCTATTTGGTTCATTACTTCCAGGAGAGGAGGAATTAATAACTCTTTAAATGTTTTATAGAATTCTATTGGGAGTCTGTCCTCTCCAGTCATTTTATTGTTCGGCTGCTTTTTTAATATATCCTGTACTTCCTCTACTTCAAATGGTTTTATCAGTTTGTTTTGCTCCTCTTCTTACAATTTTGGCAGTTCAATTTTAGCTAGAAACTCTTCTATTTTATCATCTTTCCCCCTCATTCTCAGTTTGGTATAATTGTTCATAAAATTCCTTAAAGTTCTCATTAATTTCCATTGGATTATATGTAATTTGTTTGTCCCTTTTCCTTGATGCCTTGTTCTAAGTTGCCAAGCTAATATTTTATGTGTTTTTTCTCCTAGCTCATAATACTTTTGCTTTATTTTCATTATGTTCTTCTCCACCTTGTACGTTTGTAATGTTTCATATTTTATTTTTTTGTCCACCAATTCTCTTTTTGTTATATCGTCCCTTGTTGCTAGTTCTTTTTCTGTACTTACTATCTCCCTTTCCAACTGTTCTATTTCCCGATTGTAGTACTTTTTCATCTTAGTTATATAACTTATTATCTGCCCTCTGGTGAAGGCTTCCATTGCATTCCATAATATAAATTTGTCTTTCACTGATTCTGTATTTATTTCAAAGTACATTTTAATTTGGCATTCAATAAATTCTCTAAATTCCTGCCTTTTAAGTAGCATGGAGCTTAACCTCCATCTATATGTTCTTGGTGAGATGTCCTCCAGTTCTATTGCTAATAACAGGGGTGAATGATCAGATAGCAATCTAGCTTTATATTCAGTTTTTCTAACTCTCCCTTGAATATGGGCAGACACCAAAAATGTATTAATCCTTGAGTATGTTTTATGCCTACTCGAATAATATGAGTATTCCTTCTCCCTTGGGTGCTGCCTCCTCCATATATCCATAAGTTTCATTTCCTGCATTGATTTAACCATAAATTTGGCCACTTTATTCTTTTTTCTAGTCTTTTGTCCAGTTTTATCCAACATTGGATCCAAATTAAAGTTAAAGTCCCCTCCTATCAGTATATTCCCCTGCGTATCTACAATCTTCAAAAAAATCTTGCATAAACTTTTGATCCTCTTCATTAGGTGCATATATATTGATCAAATTCCAAAATTCTGAATATATCTGACACTTTATCATTACATACCTCCCTGCTGGATCTATTTTTCCTCCTCTATTTTGATTGGTACATTTTTATTAATTAATATAGCTACACCTCTGGCTTTTGAATTATATGATGCTCCCACTATGTGCCCTACCCAGTCTCTCTTTAATTTATTATGTTCCACTTCAGTTAGATGCGTTTCCTGCACAAAAGCTATGTCTATTTTTTCTTATTTCAGGAAATTTAATAGCCTTTTTTGTTTAATTTGGTTATGTATTCCATTAATATTTAAATAGTTCAACATGGCCATCTCATATCCTGTTTACACCTCATTTCGACTTCCTCACCACCACCTTCCCCCTTTACCCCATTTTCATCTCTCAATTTTCCCTTTTTGAACTCAATGTATGACAACACATTTAAAGCATAAAATACTTCAACAACTCCCATATCTAATATTCCCTTAACCCCAAATGTCCATCCCCCTCTCTGAGTTGCCCCTTGTCCCTTGCCGGGCAACCACAACTCCCCTCTCCATTTGGATTGCGAACCCGCTCACAAGCGTCAACTGATTTCGCAGTGATGGTTATTCTCTCCCACCCAACCCCCTCCAGAAAAGACTTTTTTCTTCACATATAACAAAGCTCACCCTTTTTCCCCCTTACTTCCTTTCTTCCCTTTTCTTTCCCTTCTTTAGTTTTTGCATATACATTATTTTTACATCTTTATATGTATTTTATCATCGTTCTTGTTACATCTCTTCATCTCTCCTTCTGTCCTGCAGACGTTCTGCAAATTCTCGTGCTTCCTCCGGATCTGAGGAGAGTCTGTTTTGCTCCCCAGGGATAAATATTTTAAGTATAGCTGGATATCTTTACATAAAATTTTTTCCATGGGATCGATTTTGCTGTATTAAACTCCTTCCTCTTCTTTAAGAGTTCAAAACTTGTCTGGATAAAAAAAAAAATTTTGACCCTTGTATTCCAATGGTTTTTTTGTCTAATTTTATTCCTTGCCCGCTCCAGTATATTTTCCCTTGTCGTATATCTCAAAAATTTTACTAAAACTGATCTTGGTTTTTGCTGTGTCTGTGGTTTCGGGGCTAGTGTTCTGTGTGCCCTTTCTATTTCGATTCCTTCCTGTATTTCTGTCATTCCCAGGACCATTGGGATCCATTCTTTTATAAATTCTTTCATATCTGTGCCTTCTTCACCCTCCTTCAGGCCCATTATCTTTATGTTGTTTCACCTACTATAATTTTCCAACATATCAATTTTCTGAGCTAACAACTCTTGTGACTCTAACTTTTTTGTCACTTTCTTCCAATTTTCTTCTTAAGTCGTTCACTTCCATTTCTACAGCTGTTTCTCGTTCTTCCACATTTTCTAATCTTTTCCCTATTTCTGTCATGACCAGCTCTATTCTACTCACTTTTTCTTCTGTACTTTTCATTTTACTAAATTCTAATGTCAACCATTCTTTTAATGCTCTCATTTGTCTTGAAAAAAAAATCTCTATTCTGTCCATCTATTTTACCTTCTATTTCTCTGTGCAGAGCTTGGTCTTCTTCTTCCTCTTCTTCTGTGTCTGCACCTGTGTTTGTGTCTTCTTCTTCTCTTCCTTGTATCTGTGTCTCTTCTAACTTTCCTGATGAGTTGCTTGCCTCACTTTGCTGGGCTTCTTCTTGCTTGGTTTCTTGCTATTGGTCGTCTTCTTCTGGGCTATTCATCTGTTGGGCCTCCTGTTGCTGCTGCTCTTTCCTATCACTCCCTTTCCTGTCGCTTTCCTCTTCCAGCTGAGAGCCCTGGTGTCGGGCATCCCTCAGCTGGTCGCATTGTGTTTGCCCGCTCCTCAGCTGGGCCCCCCTCCCGTTGGTGTTCTCTTTCTCCTTAGTGAGTGCACTGCGCATGTGCGAGGAGTCGCACATGCGCAGTTGCGTGCTTTTGTTTGGCTCAGAGAGCCATTTTTTCAGTCCAGCGGTCGGGGGGGTTGCAACTCTGTGGGGTCATCACCAACCTTGGCAAACGTACTCTCTTCTCCACGATGGCTCCCTGTTTCTTCATGCAGGTAAGGCCTTCTCTTTTCTCTTCCGGCATCTTTTCTTTTTTTCCCGTTGTTTTTACTTTTTCCTTCTTGGGTGCCATTTTCTTTCTTTTGTCTGCAACTTTATCTTTTATTTGTTATGTTTTGTGTTTCTTGAACTTTGTATTTTCTTCACTTTATTTCTCCTTTTCTGGAGATGGCTGGAATTCTCCTACCGGCCACTACTCCATCATGTGACTCACACATCTCTGATAATTCAGGTTTATATTGGTGTAATTTCTGTGGGGTGAGGGACAGTTGATAGAGAAAATTATAATGGACCAATCTATGCCTGACATTGATAGTAGCCATCAAAATTCCCTGACACAGATCTGATCAGAGTTGTTTGTCAATTATTGAGTCTGGTTCTGATTCCCATCTCACTAGGCTTCCAAAATTTTTTTGTTTAAGGTCATGGGTATAAGCTCATTTTGTTTTAAAGGTGTCTTCGATGACGATCCTCTTTTCATTCCAGAGCCTCCACAGACCTCACCCCATATTTTAACCAAATGTTTTAATGACAGCTTTTCAATGGGCAGCAAATTCCATAGATTCACCACCATCTCTGTCCTAAATCTACTATCCTGGATCTTGACTCTATGTCCCTTAGTTCAATGGTTATCAACTTTTTTCGGTCTCAAGCCCACCTGGCTTCCGGTCTAACATTATGTAAAATTATGAAAGGAATAGAGGTAGGTAAGTTGATCCCAGAGGTGGGGGAGACTAGAACTAGGGCAATGCTTCTCAACCGGTGGGCCACATTGTGCTTCCATGTGGGTATTTAAAAATGTTAAATAAAATACTTTAAATTAGATAAAAGATGTGTTTCTTACAGAGCTACCTTTGACTTGAAAATATTGCTCAGTCATTGTCACTTGTGAGCATGGCATGTTAGGCTAGAAGTCAGGTGGGCCTGAGACTGGAAAAAAAAGTTGAGAATCATTGAACTTGAGGACATAGTGTCAAGATCCAGGAGAGTAGATTTAGGACAGAGATGAGGGGGAAATGCTTTTTCCAGAGGGTGTTAAACCTATGGAATTCACGCCCATTGAAGCAGTAAAAATATTTGAGATGAGATTGGATAGATTTTTACAAAGTAGGGCAATGAAAGGATATAGGGAAAAGGCAGGAAGGTGGAGATGAGTCTATCATCAGATCAGCCATAATCTCATTGAATGGCAGAGCAGGGTCAATTAGTTGAATGGCATACTCCTGCTCCTATTATGTTTTATGTTCTTTTTGAAACTGTGATATAAAAAGATGTAATTAAAGGGAGACCACTACTAAACAAAATCCAAACAAAGTAACTACAGTCGCCGTGGGTGTATTTTGAGGACTATTGTGAGGTCAGATGGAGTATTTTATGTTTGCAGGTAACATGTTCTGAAATCTGGAAGTAAAACATGGAAGTCTGCAGACACCATGGTTGAAGTAAAAACACAATGCAAGAGAAACTCAGCTGGTCAGTGTACTTTATATAGCAAAGATCAAGATACATAACCAGCGTTTTGGGCTTGAGACCTTCATCAAGGTACCAGTCCCAGGAACTACAGCTTGTGCCTGGTGGAAGCTCAATAAAATTTCAGCTTCTCCCCAGTTGTTGTTACTATACCTTAAATGTGACCAACAAACACATATGAAAATTAAAATAATAAAAAATCACCATGATTTGATGGAATCCCTAATTATGATCAAAACCCTATGGTTGTAGTCTAATCTGCTATACATGCTCTGCCCACCAGATGGCTCTTTGAAGTCCACTTGAAGGGCAAATTCCTCAAAAATTTCTTTAAAATGATGCAACATAATTCAATTTCAGGCTGATGTTTAGATTACAAATTCTATGGTCTAATGAAAGAAAATATAGTTCAAGAAAAGATTGTTTTATTCAATTTATTCTTGTCTATATCAAAATGAAAATTGAGTAACAAAATCAAGAACAGGACTAAAGATTTAATGTATTGACATATTTACACAATATATACAAGCAGCAGAGAGTTGTCAACTCATCCAGCACCATTATTAAAATAAGAAGAGAAACAAGAGAGTTCCTTCGGAAATATCGAGTGACTGGATCTCAACATCTCCCTCCATTGACACTTGAGGTATCCAAATTGCACCTCCTCTATCCTTGGTTCCAGATTCCAGAGGCATAAAGAAATCATCAGTCTCCAAGCCTTTGCAGAAGGCAGTCACCGTCAAACTGTAGCCTCATGTGAAGCTGACAGCCACTGAGACAAGCTGGATCCTTCCAAAATAGCTGCATCAACCTAGTGGGATTGAAAGAAACCTCCCTGACCACACAGCTTATCTCTGGCTGTGTTTTTTAATCTCTTCAGACTTCCCTCCAGACATTTTCCAAGAACCATAGAACATTACAGCACAGAACAGGCCCCTTTGGCCCCTCTAGTCTGGGCCAAACCATTTATTTTGCCTAGTCCCACTGACCTGCACCTAGTCCATAGCCATTCATATCTCTCCCATCCATGTATGTGTCCAAATTCTTCTTAAATGTTAATACTAAGCCCACATTTCACCACCTCAACTGGCAGCTTGTTCCACACTCCCACCACTGTCTGTGAAGTTCTGCCTGAACTTATCCGAATATGAGATCCAGTAATGCACTCTCTCCAGTTGATATCTCCATATATTGATTTAGTAAATTTTCCTGAACACATTTGACAAACTCCTTTTACAGTATGGGAGTCCCAGTCAATATGTGGAAAATTAAAATCTACTATCACAATCTTATGTGTCTGCTACCTCTCTACAGATTTGGTCCTTGAATTCTATTTGACTATTGTGCAGTTTATAATACATCCCTGTTAGTGTGGTAAAACCTTTCCTGTTCCTCATTTCCACCCATACAGCCTCAGTAGACGAGTCCCCTGGTCTGTCCTGCCTGAGCACAGCTGTGATATTTTCCCTGACGAGTAATGCAGTTCCTCCCTCTTTCAGTCCCCCTCTCCAACCCATTCTATCGCATCCAGAGCAATAGAAGCCTGGAACATTGAGCTGCCAGTCCTGTCACACCTGCAAATAAATTTCATGTGCAATTTTTTTGAAAACTTTATTTATAATCAATAATAGATAATACATACAAAATACAATGTAATACATATTTTATCCCATAATACCCCCCTCCCCATCCCTATCCCTTCCACCCCACTCAAACCCCCACTAACCTACCCCCCAAAAAAGAAAAGAAAAGATAGGGATAATAACTAAAGCAATGCATTGAGATATGTGTCATGGTTTGGGACCACACTACCCATGTATGGGAAAATATTTTAACAATTAGTATGCATCCAATCCATGTACGGGTTCCAAACTTTAACAAAAAAAGGATAATTATTTTGAAAATTGTAATCTAAAGGAATACATGACCTCATCTCTGCATGCCATTGTTGAGTATTCAATTAAATCTCATTCTTCCATGTAATTGCAAGACATTTCCTAGCTACTGCTAGGTCAACCTCAAAAAGGCAATTTGAAATTTATCTAATAACTCTAAACACAATGATTTAATATTGCCTAATAAAAATATCATCAGATCAAGTGGAATTTTAAATTAAAACATAACTTCCAACCATATGCAATCTGCACTCTAAACTTATCTACCTTTCCTATAATACTCCTTGCATTGAAATAGATGCACCTGAGAATATTTTCATCATGTACAACCTGTTGACTTCAAACAGAGCATGCAATTCTCATTGTGGTGATATGTAATTACACCACTAGGTCACCAGGGGTCATCCCGGTGACCTTGTATATAAAGCAGTCCAGAGCTACAGTCTAGCCTTCCAGGTTTGTCTTGCAGAGAGACCAGACCTCTTAGTGTACATATTAGTTTATTAAAGCAGTCTTATATTCACTGCTGGTGTGGTTATTGTCAGTACAATTTAATAGACTAATACGATAGCTACTAGGATGGAAGCTGCTTCTGCTCCAATGCACATTCCTGACCACCTGGAGACTCTTCCTGAGGAATGGAATCCGGGGACAACTAGCACGCATGTGCATCAGAGGACAGAGACGGCGAGGGACGCTGTACTGGAATCGTGGTGGAATGCAAAGAAGACCACAGAAGTACGGTAAGACAGGTAAGAAACAGCCAAGAGCCCTGTCTGTCCGTGGGTTTGCTGGTACAGGCGCCGCCAACCCTAAACCCCGGTCCAATCAGAAAGGGGCCACTACAAGCGCAGGTGGAAGGATCTCCACAAGTCATGCTCCTGGTCGCTATGTATGTGCAGAATTCTCGACCACTCCAGAACCAGGGAAAGTAGACACCACAACCGTCACTCCCCCAGCAGCAGTTTCCCCAGTATCACGAAGACCTGATGCTACCACTGGGATCCCCCCTAAGCCCGCTGCAAATGTCCCAAAGCCAGACACTCAGCCAACAGCCCCAAGCACCCAGGTTACTCCTCCAGTAGACACAAGCCCACAGAGGCTCTTCCAGCAGCTCCCTGTACCCCAGGGTCCACCCTTGCTACACCTAAGGGATCAGAGACTGCAGCTTAGCCATGTGCTGCGACCAGACAGGCTGGAGCTCGACCCCCAGAAATCCCGGAGCCAGCACGCACTTCGGCCACTAGCAGAGATGCCTTCTGAATCACGTGGAGGGTGCTGAAGCATCGGATAAAGAGCTATTAATGCTGCTGTTAGCCCAGCTGGGAGACCACCCTTACTCCCTTATACAGGATGCCAGGTCCCGCATCGGACTTGTCAGCCACAATCGAGCCTGCAGCTGACGTGGACTTTTACCCCCTCCATAAATCTTCGTCCGCAAAGCCAAGCCAAAGAAAAAAGGTCCTACCAAGAGGCTGTAAGGGATAATGGAATGTGAGGAGTCAAGCAAGTGCTAATTAGGAATGAATTATGATGGGTTAAATAAGGGTGGAGCAAGAATGGAATGTGAGGAAGGGTTAAGGAAGTATAATAAAATAGGGGTCTTCAAAAACAGGCAAGTCCTGGGGGTTGATTAATGAATAAGAACAAAGACATGACACTTCCTGGTAAACAAGTTTGCAGGCACATAAATTGATGCTAAACCAATCCAGGAGGCAGAAGAATGTTAAGGGGGAAGGTACCTCTGTACTGAAATGGAATGAATAAAAAGTTGGGTAAGCCTCAGCATCTGTGTGTATTCCCAGGGTAAGGGGAAGCACTCAACTTTGCATTGTTGTAAAATAAATGTTCTTTGTTCTCAATTTTTGTCTCAAGTGAAATCTGTGAAGGCACCTCTGCTTCTCACAAGGCAATGAGCATTTTACAGAGGCATTACAGTAAGGGGCATAGTGAACTCCACTCCCGGTACAGACTCATGACCAGTAGGGGAGTCTGCCAGAGATTTTATACTCTCTCTGAAAGATCTGGCGAGAGGCTGCAACTTTAAAGCAGTATCAGCTCAGGAGTATGCAGAGGACATTATTAGGGACAGAATTGTTGCGGGCATACGGTTCACTGAGACGAAACATTGATTGCTGGAGAAAGGAATGGTGGGGCTAGATGAGGCAGAGACTATTGCAGAAGCTTTAGAAAGCACCAGGAAAGAATTGGAGGAGTACTCACAGGACCCTGGTGCTAGGACAAACATCACACTTCTGGACTCTCTAGCCGCACGAAAAGAAAAGTATGCTGCCTCACAGGAATTCACAGCAGCAGCACACCTTGAGGGTCCCAAATGCTTTTTCTGAGGACAAAGAAAGCACCCCAGAACCCTCTGCCCTGCCAGAGAAAAGGTCTGTTCCAACTGTGGAAAACGTGGGTATTATGTAAAAGTCTGCAGAAGCCCCAAGGCCACAGCCAAGGCCCATTCTCATACTAATGAGAGGCTGGAAAGCTCTTCTTTCTCCACAGAGAAACAGAAGAAGAAGAATGCCATGTGCAGCTAGCCATCTTGGATAAATGCTACAAAGCAGAGGACACAGTCTTCAGGAGATGAATATGACGCCGAATATTATCGGAATGGAAGGACATGAAGGGCATGCCAGACTTGCTTCCCTACACATGAATCAGGCGAGTCCACACAATTTATCTAATGCCACTGTGTGCATCAAAATTAATGATGTGAGGGTAAATTGCTTAATAGTGGAAGCACTGAAAGTTTTATTGACCAGGGGTTAGTCAACCATCTTGCCCTCCCTGAGTGGGCACCAGATCCTGTTAGCAGCCAGCAGCCTTGCGGCTGAAGTAAAACAGTTTTGCAGGGTTACTCTAGAAATCCAGGGCACAAAATACGAAGGGTTCAAATTACTAGTACTTCCTCACCTCTGTGCCCTGGTACTATTAACATAGGAACATAGGAACATAGGAAGTAGTAACAGGAGTAGGCCAAAAAGGACCCATCGAGCCTGCTCCGCCATTCAATACGATCATGGCTGATATAATTTATGACCTAACTCCACCTACCTGCCTTCTCTCTATATCCCCTAATTCCTCTATCATGTAATAATTTATCTAACCGAATTTTAAATATGTTTAATGAGGCAGCCTCAACCACTTCCCTGGTTAGAGAATTCCAAACATTTACTACTCTCTGGGAAAAACTATTTTTCCTCATCTCTGTCCTAAATCTACTCCCCCGAATCTTGAAACTGTGTCCACTCGTTTTAGTTTCCCCGGCCAGCACAAAAAACCTTCCTACATCTATCCTATCCATACCCTTCATAATCCTATATGTTTCTATAAGATCTCCTCTCATTCTTCTGAACTCGAGCGAATACAATCCTAAACGATTTAATCTTTCATCATAAGTCAACCCCTTCATCCCAGGGATCAACCTCCTCTGGACCGTCTCCAAAGCCAGTATATCCTTCCTAAATCCTTCCAGAACTGGACACAGTACTCCAGGTGCAGTCTCACCAGTACCTCCCTACTCCTGAATTCAATTCCTCTAGCGATGAAGACCAACATTCCATTTGCCTTCTTAATAACCTGCTGCACCTGCAACCTAACTTTTTGCGATTCATTTGGGGTTAGATTTTCAGTGCCAGTTAGAAAGCATTATAATAGTGCACAACGGGCCTCACCCTCCCCCCCCCCCACCACTACGCCTTTGGTCAGTCCTGCCTGAGCACTGCTATGATATTTTCCCTTACAAGCAATGACACCTCCCCCTTTCATCTCCCAACCCCCATTCTATTGCATCTAAATCAACGGAAGCCAGAACATTGAGTTGCCAGTCCTACCCCTCCTACAACCAAGTTTTCACTAATGGCCACAATGTCATTAATTCCACATAACAATCCACGCTCTAAGCTCATCTGCCTTTCCTACAATACTCCTTGCATTGAAATAGATGCATTTTTGAAAATTTTCACCATGTACAACCTATTAACTTCTAATGGTGGATGCAATTTTTTCCCTCCTCCACACTTCTATCTGCTCTGGCACTCTAGTTCCCATACCCCCTGCAAGTCTAGTTTAAACCAGCACTGGCAAACCTTCCTGCAAGGATATTAGTCCCCCTCCAGTTCATATGCAAACTGTCCCATCAGAACAGGTCCTACCTTCCCTGGATGAGAGCAGAAACCTGAAGCCATTCCTCATGCACCATGTCTTTAGCCACATGCTAAGATGCATTATCCTCCTATAACTAATCTCACTAGCATGTGGCACGGGTAGCAATCCTGAGATCACAACCCTGGAGGTCCTGTCCTTCATCCTAGAGCCTAACTCTCTGAACTTCCTCACCTTTCCTACCTATGTCATTGGACCCAATATGGACCACAACATCTGGCTGCTTATCCTCCCTCCATGACAATGCCATAAGCTCGATCTGTGATATCTCAGATCCTTGCACTAGGGAGGCAACATACTATACAACTCGATCTCTTCCACAGAACCTCTATCTGTACCCCTAACTACGAAATCCCCTATCACTACAGCTCACCTCTTCTCCTCCCTTCCTTTCTCAGCCACAGGGCCAGACTCCGTGCCAGAGTCCTCATCTGCGAGGAAAGAAAATATAAACTACGATGTTTGGAAAGTTAATAAGGAGGAACTGATATAATGCCCATGACCATTGTTAACACATGCTCCAAATCTTGAGGGCACAGGGAATTGCAGATGCTGGAACCTGAATCTAAACACAATATGATGGAGAAACTCAGCGGGTCGAATAACATCAGTGAGAGAAAAAGAATTGTCTGCATTTTGGGCTGTAACCCTTAATCATAACAGGAGTCTGGGAAAATCTGACTGGCCATTTATACCCATGGATCCTGTTTGACCTGCTTAATTCCTTCAACAATTGTTTGTCTGCTCGAGATTCCAGCATCTGCTGCTTTTGTGTATTTTTTGTTCCCATATGAGATTTTGGAGTAGAATTTAATGTATTTCCTGTAATATATTGTTGGTGTTATGTGAATAACACATTGGATAATGTGAATTAATTTGTAATCGCGTAAGAATACATTCTTCTCACTGTAGTAACTATAATGCACCACTGTGTGGTGTATGTATATGCATGTGTGTGAACAGTTCCCTTAGATGGTGGAAGGCATTAGTAAGTGAAGTCTTTTCTGTTAATGAAATCTCGCTTCTCTAAGTTATTTAAGAAGTCTCCCAAGTAATTCAAAAGACATAATAGTATGGAATATATGAAATAATTTTGTATCAGCACATCTTTCCTGTTTGTGCCACTTGACTTCCTACTTTAATATATTTTGTGTTATAATTTCTTCCAATCTAAATTCCCTTTTTATTATTGTTATTATTATTATTATTGCTGCTCTAAAACCTGGCCATTGGGTTGCATAATCCTCTCAACATTTTTTCTTTGTTTTACCCAACCTTGTTTTTCTTGGTAAATGAATGGTTGAGGTTATTGATGCTTATACACACAAGGAAGGGAGGTTGTATGGTTTCACCTTTGGCAGAATAGATGGTGTTGCAATCTGATGGAGCATCCAGAGGCAGTGGAGAAAAAAATGAGGATTTTTCTTCCTACATCTTTGTTGGTCCATTGCCACTTTCCATTTCAGCGAAGTGATGTCTTCCACAGTTATAGAGGTTGATCTAGTCATCATTAGGGACCTTGCCATGACCATTGGTCAATTTAACAGAAGAATTGAGATTGACTGTTACTTATGGATGCACAACATGATGAGGTAGTTATCATGTTCTACATGGAAGGAATATAAAAGGCAAATGTATAGTGGATTGGATTCACTTTCCTCATACAGTATAAGGCTCTTGAAAAGGACTAATTCAGAGGCATGGTTATTGTTTGCATCACTATATGCTATGACAGAGTATATAGATATGTTTTTGGGAGATAAATTGGGAAAGGTTTGTTAGAGTAGGTCACATACAAACACTTTAAAACATCTTATTTGAAATACTGGAGCTCTGCTAGATATATTGGCCACACAGCTTTTGCAAGAGCTTTGGAGAGTGTCCAAGAGACTTCACTAATGGATTGTTATTTACAAAAGGCAACAGATGAAAGAGCGTGTTTGCTTTGCCTTCTATCTGGAGTTGTTCTAAGAGGGTCATGTGATTTTGTAAGCAGAGAGAGTCAAACAGGTTTTCTGTGTGTGTGTGTGTGTGTGTGTGTGTGAGAGAGAGAGAGAGAGAGAGAGACACATCACTTCTACAGTGTTACATCCAGCAATAGCAGCTGGGACTGGAATAGGACAAGCTGGCAAGCTTGTGGAAAGCCCCATTTTGGAAGACAGGTTTGTAAGTGCTTTATTCAGCCTGGTCAAAGCCCTTGTGGTTCATACAAGAGGAGATGACTGGCTGCTTAATGTTTCACTTGAAATAAGAAAAACAAAAAGGAACTCTGTGATGATCTGAAAGAATGAGGTTATCATCTGGAGAACCCTGAAGGGGCAAGTTTTGTCAGCAAGACACTGAAGTGGCTGATGGAAGTACCTCCATTATGGGTGTCCTGGAACAACATAGCTCTCTCTGAAAACCAACAAGAACCTTCCTGACTGGTAACCATTCACCTTTCAAGCACCAAAGTCTGGTGAACTTTATAAATGTTAAATTTTGTGCACAGTATTAGAATGTCCTGTAACCTGTGAACTTGGAGGAAAGAGAAGAGAGATTAGACTGTGAATCAAAGAACTTCTCTGAACTTACACATTACACACATGTGTGCTTAGAATTGGAAGGGGATTAAGTTAGGTTAGTTAAGTTAAAGTGTGATTCTGTGTTCATGTTTAAAGGTAATTAAAAGCAACTTTTGTGTCAGTAACCATTTGTCTTGGTGAATATCTATTGCTGCTGGGTTTTGGGGTCCTCTGGGCTCGTAACAATGCATTTAATTAATATACAAACAGTAGGTCTATCAGTGACAAAATTTGGCATTCAATCAATCAATGTCTAATTATTGGAGTGAATTGAAAAGCTAATGAGATATCATTGAAGATATCACCAATTACTTTGATTTTTAGATAAGATTAAAATATATTGAATAATGAGCCTTAAGCTGGTAAGCATGGATAATTGAATGAGAGTCACAGCGACAACAGCTGAATTAGTTACAAGGAAGAACTTTGCTCATGTTACTGTTACCGTGATTATGTACTGAAGGGCAATGCATGTTGTTGAGCCTTCAGGCGACAAATGGCCAATATGCATCACAAATGTTATAAAAAGAAATATAAAAATTTCTTCCCAAACACATAGACATCTTTTCCAAACCTCCTGAGCTGCTGCCAGCCATGAGCTGTCCCTGAATCCAAAATAGCCCATTGGATTATTTCCCAGACAGCTTTGATATTCATGCAGCATTACAGGAATGTATTTCTTTGCTTCCTTCCTCAGCAATCTGGACAATCCTCAAGATATTGGCCACTGACCAGCCCCAAGACATGGATAGCAATGCACAGTTCTCAGTCATGAAAAGGATAATAATGTTCCTTTTATGTCTCCCTGTTGTCCTTTTACCAGCCCAACTGATTAATACTGAAGCTTATAATACCTTCCGATGAGGCTAATAAGCATTGAGTAGTGGAATACTTTTAAATTTGGATAATAAGCGTGATAATCAAGTAATCCCACGCCAACTACTGTAAAGAGCAGATGCAGGCTGAAGTTTCTTCTATAGCCAGTTTGAATGAACAGGCAATCATCTCTAGCAAGGCCCAGGTGGTTAAGATGAATATCAAGGCCGATGCCATTTAGCTTGAGCTGATTTGGGAACATTAGGTTCAACCCAAAGTCTGTTTCTTCCTTTTGGAATAATTTTACTTCTGCAGCTGCTCATCATTAAAATTCACATTCCAAATGAGTTGTGCTTTTGCAATTTCTTCCACAGCTTTCACATAAAGTCATGCCTCAGCTTTTTTTGGAAACTGCCACAGACAAATACAAACTTGTCAGGAAAACAAGCAGAATTTGGGTGCTTCATATTTGAATGCCCTTTTCAAAAGATTACACATATCTAGATAGCAGCACTGCTGCTGCTGTTAAAATGCTGGTGCAGACCTGGAAGGAGCTAAGGAGTGGGGTTGCAGTCTTTCAGTGCTCCACTGCGAAATCTAATGCTTGGCATTCCCACCCAACAGATTTTATTTGCCTGTAGGATGGGCCAGCAGTGGGTTTTTTGGACAATAAAGATCCATGGAGTCCAAGATGGTAGTGTAAAATTTGGCACCCAGACTTCCATGGATACAGTCTTCAAGAAAGCATTGGACTGGTGCAAGGCTCCAGAGTGGGAGAACACCTGTCCCCTTCTCCCTGCAGAGAAGAAGAAGCTTTGCAGTGGACCCTACAGAGTATGAAGCCAAAGCAGTGGACCTTTGAGAGTCTTGGTGGCCAAAGGCCTCACACCAGGCTGTGGATTGTTGGTGGCCAGCTTCTGGGAAACATTTATCGGGACTGGGATTCAGGCACTGACAACTACCTACTCACTTCAAAGGTTCGGAACTAGGGGCCAAGGAGGTGTGGAAGATCAGGTCACTACTGGACCACACAGGTGGCCATTTAGATACAGATATCACAAGGGCGTAAGTGGTGACAACATCAGAGGAGGCGGTGGGATCCACAGATACACTGTCTCTAGTGGGCACTCTTTCTCATGTTGATGGAGTGCTGGACTAGTGGCGCCTCTTTGTGTGCCTTTACAAGGCAAATAAAGGAAAAATTTTGTGTACATGACAATAAATGGAATCTTGAACCTTGATAATCAGAATTAGTGCATGTCTAGTATGTAGTCTAAGGAATTATTAAAATATATTTTTGTTCTAAAAGCATTTATAGATTACCTTTCATGTCCATCACAGGATATCCACAGTGCCTTCTGGCTAATTTTGGAGCTTAATCACTGTTATAAGGTAGGAAAGGTGACAGTGAATGTGCGGACAGCAAGTAATGTGAAAATGGGTCAATATAACTAAGGGATAAATATGAACTACTTTTCTCTGTTCTTCTCCAGAATAGTCCCTGTCTGAGGTAATATGCTCTGGAACCCTGAACCTAGCCACCCAGTTGTGCAGGAGGGCCCTGGCCCACATTTCCACAGAAGTCTCTGGCAAAGGGATGGCTTCCAGCCACCTGGTCGATCTGTTTACTAGGGTCAGTAAGTAGCATGCACCTCTGGATATTGGTAGGGGGCCCACCACATCTATGTGGACTTGGCTGAAATAGCGTCGTGGCAGTTGAAATGACTGTGGGGGAGCTTTTGTGTCTGGCCCACTGAGGTCTGGCACCGTGTACAATTCCTGGCCCACTGGTTGACTTCTTTGCAGAGGCCTGCCAGACAAATTGACTAAACAACCATTTTGATGGTCGTTATGATGGCAGGGTGTGCCAGGTTGTGTATGGCCTCAAAAATGCGCCTCCTCTGGATAGTGGGAATGATGGGATGAGGCTTACAGGACAGTCTGCTCCCCAGGGCCAAGCTGTGCGTCCTCCAACTGGAGATCAGTAATATCAGGGCAATATGCATCAATGTCCTTATTCGCTGCCTAGGCTTCAACCAGAGTCTTATAGTCAATGCTTGATGTTGAGCGTGTACCGCCTGAAATGTGAGATGTGACAAGGCATCGGTCACCATGTTGGATTTTTCCGCAATATGCCGAATGTCATTAGAAAATTCTGAAATATATGAAATGTGCCTCTGTTCACTAGCTGACCGTGGGTCGGAAACCTTAGTGAAGACGAAGGTGAGGGGCTTGTGGTCTGTAAAAATTTGGAACTTCCTGCCCTCAAGAAAATATTTAAAATATCTGATTGCCAGGTACAATGCCAGGAGTTCTCTATCAAAAGCACTATATTTCAGTTCAGGTGCTGTAAATGTCTTCTGAAAAATGCAAGGGGTTGCCAGTGTCCACTCACCTACTGTTTTAAGACTCATCCTACTGTTGTATCAGAAGTTGTCCACAGTGAGAGCGATGGGGGAATCAACTTTAGAGTGTTTCAGGAGGGCAGCATTAGCCAGAGTGTCTTTTGTTGCCTGGAATGCATTGGATGCCTCTTGGTTCCAGAAAATCACCTTCATTCTGGTCATAAGGGAGAATAAAGGTTTCATGGTGCGAGCATCCCCTGGCAGGAATCTATGGTAAAAATTCACCATGCCGGGGAACTCTTGTAGTCCCCTTACTGTTGTCAGCTTGGGGAATGCTTGAATGGCCTCTACCTTGTTGGGTAGTGGTTTAGCCCCGTGGCAGTCAATCATGTGACCTAAAAAGTCAATTGAGTCTTTGCTGAACTGCCATTTTGCTGGATTAATTGTCAGGCCAAACTCACTCAACCTGTGGTTCAACTGTCTGATGTGAGCGGCATGTTTTGCATGGTCATGGCTTGCAATCAGAATGCCATTGAGGTAGATGAACACAAACTTCAAATCCCTGCTTTCAGCATCCATAAGCCTTTGAAAGGTCTGTAAGGTATTTTTTAGGCCAAAGGGCATTTTGAGGAATTCGAACACCCCAAATGGTGTAATAATGGCAGTCTTCGCAATATCCTCAGGGTTGACAGGGATCTGATGATAGCCGCGGATTAAGTCAGTTTTGGAAAATATTCGTGCCCCCTGCAGGTTTGCGGAAAAGTCCTGAATATGGGGGACGGGATATCTATTGGGCGGGGTGGCTTCATTTAGCCGGCAGTAGTCCCCACATGGTCTCCAACCCCCTGATGCCTAAGGGACCATGTGGAGGGAGGGAGGCCCAGTCGCCATACCCTGTGTTCGGGATCAGTGGAGTTAAAGTGCGGCATCATGATGGAGGAGAACTCAGCTAGAATCTTGGCAGGCTCATTGCTTGGATGCCACTAAGTGTAGGTGGGGAGAAATCAGTTTGGTGCCTTCCAGTGCAAGGGTCTGAAAGGCCTTTGTGTGTACTAACCAGCGGCCCTTGACGTCAACTAGGAGGGAGTTGGATCTCAGGAAGTCTGTCCCCAGGAGAGGCTGGTGGATGTCTGCTAAGACAAATCGCCAAGTGAGGAGATGGTTGCCGAAATGGAGGGGGATAATATGGGTGCCGTAAGTTCGTATTAAAGAGTTGTTGGCAGCCCGTAATCCATGCCCTGCCTTCCAGTGGCGTGCATTAGAGGTGGAGGGGGGAAGATGCTGACCTTGGCCCTGGTGTTGACCAAGAAGCATTGGACTGACACTGTATCCCAGACATGGAGAAGACTGTTGTGTAGGCCACAGCCACTAAAGACAGCCAGCGTTGGCGTTTCCCAGGAACCCACAGGATTATTGGCATCGGCAGGCTTCAGCACCCTATTGCTGATGGTAGAAACAATACAACTTACCAGGGTTTGCAGGCTTGGAGGAAGACTTGCTGGGCAGTCTGTCAAAAGGTCTCCTGGTAGGCCAATGTTGATGAGAAGAGGCCACATGGTCTAATGAAACACAGGTTTCTCTTTTTGCCACCCAGAGCAAGTCAGCTCTGGCGGCTACCTTTCTGGGGTCCGTGAAGTCCTCTTCGGCTATGAGTAGCCTGATGTCCTCGGGTAATATCTCCAGGAAAATTTGCTCAGTTAGAGCACAAAGGGTATGGCCATCATTCAAGGCGAGCATGTCGCTCATGAGGGTGGATGGGGCCCTGTCCCCCAAACCATCCATGTGCAGCAGACGGGCAGCGCACTCGTGCTGTGAAAGCCTGAAAGCTTGGGTTAGTAGCTCCTTGATAGGCTGATACTTCCCTTGATCCGGAGGTTTCAGGAAGAAGTTGGTAATGCATGTTGCCATGTCCTGCTGGAGGGCGTCGACCACTTAGTAGTATAGCGAACTGTGATTCGACTTGCTGGAACCACACCTGTGGCTGTGATGTCCCAGAAGCTGGGCAACTTCAATGAGACCATGTTGATTGTAGGCTGGTTGCTCATTCTTCAGGTCCACAATGCCGGTTGGACCAGTCAGGGGTCACCACTGCAGCGGCTGATACTGTTGGAGAGGTTATGCTCAAAGAAGAGACACACACTATGGGAGTGAATTCAACTGGTTCATTGTGCTGGCAGCTCTGCTTATAAAGGGCTCAGAAGCCCATCTCTGAAGTCATCATGCCACTGACTTGTGGCATTACAATCCTCTTCCTGGGAATGGTTGTTTAGTGCTATCCAGGGAACGGCCAGTCAGTGAGCGCCTCTCATCCCCGGGTGTGGCATCTTCTCTAGTTCCACCTGATTGGCTGCCGCTGTCCAGCCCATCGGAGTAGGACGCTGCAGCCACGTGCTGCTGAGTCAGGGTGCCGACTTCAAAGAGCGTAGCCCATCTTAGCCAGGTGTGTAGGCCGCGGGCTCCCAGTGTCGGGTCGCCACTTCAGACATGACGCATTTGGTGGCCCGCAACACAATAATAATTTAAAGAATTTATATGAATTGAATTATTTACCATTACTTTAAAAGGTAGAAGTAGGAAAAGTTAACTGTGTTAAGGTATATTCCCAAGAATATAATATCTTTTTCAAACTTTACCTATATTACTACCTCAAAAGTATTTTTCAAGAATTAAATAAATATGTTGTAGCGAACACAACAAAGAGCGGATGAACAACACACACTCGATGCGACTGTAGTCAAGTCTGTTTTTATTGCTCTCCCTGCCCTTGCTTATATAGGCCCAGCTTCCCACCACTGGCCCAATTTTCTCGCCATTGTCGGTGGAAGTGATGTCACTGGCATGCCAGCTGCTGATTGGTCAACATTCCTGCCAATATTTGCTGTTTCCTGCCGTGAAGGCTGTCAGCCAGTAAGAAAGGCCATTAGCCCACGTGTACTTTGTGAGATCACTGTGTTCGTCTGCCATTTTGTGTATTGGGTCGCCTCCTGGGTAGCGGGCCACTACACGATGTAGCAGGATCAATAACCTCCCGCAGACTCAAAACACGTGGTCAAAGGCTTTAATGTCCTGAAGCATCCAGCATGTAACTACATGCTTCTGGCCTAGATCCAAGGCTGGAATTGAGGGAGGAGACTAGGGCTCACAGTTTTTATTGAGAAACTATGGGGAGGAGTTACCAGGTCGGAGGCAGGCCGTCTGATCAGTTCAATGAGGTCCCCACCTGCATTACCATGTTCCACCACATTCACCCCTTTCTTTTGAATAAAGTTCCGGGGGGTGAAGGGGGACAGTGTCCATTATCTTCGGTCATGCAGTCTATACCAGTTCATAGGTTCAACATCTTTATCTGTCACTGTGATCGCCACAGCACTGGTGGTGTCATCCTTGGCTCCTGTGGTGTGGCAACCCATCTAGCAGGCTGAGTGTCTGGAGGCTGAACCGTGGCAGTTCTGAAGCAGGGTGGGAATGTCAGTTGTTCCATTGGAGGTTTCAAGGGTGTTGGGGGTGGGGGCCTGAATGATCATGATGGTGGTTGTAAGAGATCATTAACTTGGATGATACGAGGGCTTCTGATTGTACCTCCCGTCCTGGGGCTCCTGCTAGAGCCAGGTGCAGGATAGACACTGTGTCTTACCGCCCATCTGCATATTGTACATGGGTGTTCTGGGAGTTAGCATGCAAGAGGTTCACCTTCTCCACCAGCGGGTCTGCCTTGTGGGTCCTAACATGTCTGCAGAGAAGCACCTCCCAGGGATTATCAGCCAGACTGGCAGCCAGATTCCCAACACTGACCCCTTGGGTGGTGTTTGTGGCCGTACAGAATAGGGAATCTGGTGGTGTGTAGTGCTTCCAGGAGGACCTATTGCCACTGGGAGACAGACATTCCTTTTGACTTGAGGGTCAAGAGGATTGCCTTCCAGATGGTGCAGTTCTGCCTTTCAACCTGCCCATCCCCGCAGGGGTTGTAACTGGTGGTCCTGCTTGTGGCTTTTCACTTGGACAGGAAGTACTGACAGGAAGAGGACCCCCAGTCACTGTGAATGAAACTGGGGTATCCGAACAAGGTAAAGAGGTTGTGAAGAGCTTTAATAACCATGGGTATAGTCATATTTGGACAGGGGATTGCAAATGGGAAGTTTGAGTACTCGTCCACGATATTAAGGAACTACATGTTCGTGTTTGTGGATGGGAGGGGGCCCTTGAAATCCATATTAAGTCATTCAAAGGGGCAAATAGCCTTGATCAGCTGAGCTCTTCAGCTGGTAGAAGAGCGGCTTGCAATCCGCATAGACCGAGCAATTATAGGTCAGCTCTCTCATCTCCTCCACTGAATAGGTGAGGTTGTGGGCCCTCACAAAGTAGAATTTGGTGACCTGCTCAGACACAGGTTCCCTTAGATAGAGCATCGGGTGGCTCATTGAGCTTACCTGACCGATACAAGATCTTGAAATTGAAGGTGGACAGCTCATTTCTCATGATCTTTTCTTTTTTTTTTTTTTTTAAATTTTTTATTTTTCACACCATAAATCACAATAGCCATGATATACACTTTTTCTTTTCCACACATTTACAGTGACTTTTTCTCCCTCCCCCCTCCCTCCTCCCAAGCCACCCCCCCACCCCCCCCCCCTCTCATCCATTTTAGGTATACAATCTAGGTTGCATTAATTCAGTTAGACAATGTTGTCATTCAACAGAAATACACCAGAAATTCTACTGAGTCCATTCTTTTCTTTTCTTCTCCTTCCATCAACTTAGGTAATGTTTGTTCCCGGTAGGTTTTCGCTATTGTATTTAATGTAAGGCTCCCATACTTGTTCGAATATTTCAATATTATTTCTTAAACTATATGTTATTTTTTCTAATGGAATACATTTATTCATTTCTATATACCATTGTTGTATTTTCAAATGATCTTCCAATTTCCAGGTTGACATAATACATTTTTTTGCTACGGCTAGGGCTATCTTGACAAATCTTTTTTGTGCATCTTCCAAGTCAATTCCAAATTCTTTATTTTTTATGTTACTTAGGAGAAAGATCTCTGGATTCTTTGGTATATTGTTTTCTGTTATTTTATTTAATATCTGATTGAGATCATCCCAAAATTTTTCTACTCTCTCACATGTCCAGATTGCATGAATTGTTGTTCCCCTTTCTTTTTTACATCGAAAACATCTATCAGATACTGTTGGGTCCCATTTATTTAACTTTTGCGGTGTAATGTTTAGTCTGTGTAACCAATTATATTGTATCATACGCAGCCTCGTATTTATTGTATTTCTCATCGTTCCAGAGCATAACTTCTCCCATGTTTCCTTTTTTATCTTTATATTTAAATCTTGTTCCCATTTTTGTTTAGTTTTACCATTTGTTTCCTCATTCTCCTTTTCTTGCAGTTTAATATACATATTTTTTATAAATCTTTTGATTAACATTGTATCTGTAATCACATATTCAAGGTTACTTCCCTCTGGTAAACTCAAGTTGTTTCCTAATTTATCTTTCAAGTAGGATCTCAGTTGGTAATATGCCAGCGCTGTATCTCCAGTTATATTGTACTTATCTCTCATTTGTTCAAAGGATAAGAATCTACTTCCTGAAAAACAATTTTCTATTCTTTTAATCCCTTTTTTTTCCCATTTTCTAAAGGCAAGGTTGTCTATTGTAAAAGGGAGTAGCTTATTTTGCATCAATATTAGTTTTGGTATTTGGTAATTTATTTTATTTCTTTCTACATGAATCTTCTTCCATATATTGAGGAGATGGTGTAATACTGGAGAAGTTCTATGTTGTACCAATTTTTCATCCCATTTATATAATATGTGTTCAGGTATCTTTTCCCCTATTTTATCTAATTCTAGTCTCGTCCAGTCTGGTTTTTCCCTTGTTTGATAAAAATCTGATAGGTACCTTAATTGTGCGGCTCTATAATAATTTTTGAAGTTTGGCAATTGTAAGCCTCCTTGTTTATACCATTCTGTTAATTTATCTAGTGCTATCCTCGGTTTCCCCCCTCTCCATAAAAATCTCCTTATTATTTTCTTTAACTCTTTGAAGAATTTTTCTGTCAGTTGTATTGGCAATGCCTGAAATAAGTATAGTATCCTTGGAAAAATGTTCATTTTAATACAGTTTATCCTTCCTATCAGTGTTAGTGGTAGCTCTTTCCAATGCTCTAAATCGTCCTGTAATTTTTTCATTAGTGGATTGTAATTGAGTTTATATAATTGGCCTAGATTTTTGTTTATTTGCACACCTAGGTATCTTATTGCCTGCGTTTGCCATCTGAATGGGGATTCCTCCTTAAATTTTGAGAAATCCGCGTTATTCATAGGCATTGCTTCACTTTTATTTACGTTTATCTTGTATCCCGACACTTCTCCATATTCCTTCAATTTCTTATATAGTTCTTTTATTGATAGTTCTGGTTCTGTTAAGTACACTATCACATCATCCGCAAACAGACTGATTTTATATTCCCTGTCTTTTATTTTTATTCCTTTTATATTATTATCTCTTCTTATCGATTCTGCTAGTGGTTCTATAGCTAGCGCAAACAATAATGGTGATAGTGGGCATCCCTGCCGCGTTGACCTGCTTAAGTTAAATTGCTTTGATACATGTCCATTTACTGTCACTTTCGCTAACGGTCCCTTATATAATGCTTTAATCCAATTAATATACTTCTCCAGTAAACTGAATTTTTGCAATACTTTGAACAAGTAATTCCATTCTACTCTGTCGAAGGCCTTCTCTGCGTCTAAAGCAACTGCTACTGCCGGTGCTTTATTTCCTTCTACCGCATGAATTAAGTTAATAAATTTACAAATATTGTCTGTTGTGCGTCTTTTTTTGATAAATCCAGTTTGGTCTAAATTTACCATTTTCGGTACCTGTTCTGCTAATCTGTTTGCTAATAGTTTAGCTATTATCTTATAATCTGTGTTTAGCAGAGATATTGGTCTATATGACGCTGGTGAGAGTGGATCTTTCCCTTGTTTTAGTATCACTGTAATTATTGCTGTTTTACATGAATCTGGTAAGTTTTGTGTCTCATCAATCTGGTTGATTACATCCAGGAGGGGCGGTATTATTAGGTCTTTAAATGTTTTGTAGAATTCTATTGGGAGTCCATCCTCTCCTGGTGTCTTATTATTTGGTAAATTTTTTATTATCTCTTGTATTTCTACTGTTCCAAATGGTTCTGTTAATTTATTTTGTTCCTCTATTTGTAGTTTTGGTAGTTCAATTTTAGTCAAAAATTCATCTATTTTCCCTTCTTTCCCTTCGTTTTCGGTTCGGTATAATTGTTCATAGAATTCTCTGAAGTTTTCCTTAATTTCTTTTGGATTATATGTAATTTGTTTGTCTTTTTTCCTTGTTGCCAATACCATTTTCTTAGTTTGCTCTGTCTTAAGCTGCCATGCTAAGATTTTGTGTGTTTTTTCACCTAGTTCATAATATTTCTGTTTTGTCTTCATTATATTCTTCTCCACCTTATATGTTTGTAATGTTTCATATTTTATTTTTTTATCCGCCAATTCTCTTCTTTTGGTTGTATCTTCCTTTATTGCTAATTTTTTTTCTATGTTTATTATTTCCCTTTCCAACTGCTCTGTTTCCTGGTTATAGTCCTTCTTCATCTTGGTTGCATAACTTATTATTTGCCCTCTAATGAATGCTTTCATTGCGTCCCATAGTATAAACTTATCTTCCACTGATTCCGTATTTACTTCAAAGTACATTTTTAATTGTTTTTCAATAAATTCTCTAAAATCCTGTCTTTTAAGTAGCATGGGGTTTAATCTCCATCTATACATTCTTGGAGGGATGTCCTCTAGCTCTATTGCCAATAACAGGGGTGAGTGGTCCGATAATAGTCTAGCTTTATATTCCGTTTTCCTAACTCTCCCTTGAATGTGGGCTGATAACAGGAATAGGTCTATCCTTGAGTATGTTTTATGTCTAGTCGAGTAGTATGAGTATTCCTTTTCTTTTGGGTTTTGTTTCCTCCATATGTCCACAAGTTTCATTTCTTGCATTGATTTAATTATAAATTTGGTTACTTTGTTCTTCCTGTTAATTTTTTTCCCCTTTTTATCCATATTTGGATCCAAATTCAGATTGAAATCCCCTCCTATTAGTATGTTCCCTTGCGTATTAGCTACCTTCAAAAAGATATCTTGCATAAACTTTTGATCTTCTTCGTTAGGTGAATATATATTAAGTAGATTCCAAAGCTCTGAATATATCTGACATTTTATCATAACATATCTCCCTGCTGGATCTATTATTTCCTCTTCTATTTTAAATGGCACATTTTTGCTAATTAATATAGCCACTCCTCTTGCTTTTGAATTATACGATGCTGCTGTTACATGTCCTACCCAATCTCTCTTTAATTTCTTGTGCTCCAATTCAGTTAAGTGTGTTTCTTGGACAAATGCTATATCTATTTTTTCCTTTTTCAGTAAATTTAGTAGTTTCTTCCTTTTAATTTGGTTATGTATTCCATTAATATTTAGAGGCATATAGTTCAGCGTAGCCATTTTATATTTTGTTTATCTTCTCTTTCCGTTTTTCCATCATTACCTTTCCTCCTTTTCCATTTCTGTTTTCTTATTTTCAACTCTTTACCAGACAACATTCCTACAACATCCAACATTTTCCTTATTCTCCTATTTCTATCTTCTTTATCCCCAATCTCCCCTTCCCCTCCTGAGTTGCCCTTTATCCCTTGTGGATTTGCGAATCCACTCGCAAGCGTCAACTGATTTTGCAGTGACCGCTCTTTTCCCCCACCCAGCCCCCCCCAGAAAAGATTTCGCTTTTTATATGTCACAAAGGTCACTCTTTTAATTCCCTCCTTATTCTCTCTATTCCATTACCTTCTCTTATTAATTCTTGTCTATACTCTCTATGTTTTCCTCTAATTACAGATACTTTCACATATGCCCATTGTCTCTATTCACTCTTATACCTCTTTACCTGCATACATATCAATCGTGGTCATTTTTACCCTCCTTACCCTTCTTCATCCCTCAGTCTATTTTTGTCTTTACCCACATACATATCAATCGTGATAATTTTTGCTCTCATTACCCGTCTTCATCCCTCAGTCTATTTTTGTAATTGTTCTGCAAATTTTCGTGCTTCTTCTGGATCCGAGAATAGTCTGTTTTGTTGTCCTGGAATAAATATTTTCAATACCGCAGGATGCTTCAGTGTAAATTTATATCCTTTCTTCCATAAAATCGCTTTTGCTGTATTGAACTCTTTTCTCTTCTTTAGGAGTTCAAAGCTTATATCTGGATAAATGAAGATTTTTTGCCCTTTATACTCCAGTGGTTTGTTGCCCTCTCTTACTTTTTCCATTGTCTTCTCCAGTACCTTTTCTCTTGTAGTATATCTTAGGAATTTTACTACAATAGATCTTGGTTTTTGTTGTGGTTGTGGTTTAGGGGCCAATGCTCTATGTGCCCTTTCTATTTCCATTTCTTGCTGTAGTTCTGGACATCCTAGGGCCTTAGGGATCCATTCTTTTATAAACTCCCTCATATTCTTGCCTTCTTCATCTTCCTTAAGGCCCACTATCTTTATGTTATTTCTTCTGTTATAATTTTCCATTATATCTATTTTTTGGGCTAGTAATTCTTGTGTCTCTTTAGTTTTTTTATTAGATTCCTCCAATTTCTTTTTTAAGTCTTCTACCTCCATTTCTGCTGCTATTGCCCGTTCTTCCATCTTGTCCATTTTTTTCCCCATTTCTGTTAAGGTCATATCCATTTTATTTATTTTCTCTTCTGTGTTGTTTATTCTTCTTCTTAAATCATTGAATTCCTGTGTTTGCCATTCTTTAAATGACTCCATGTATCCTCTAACAAGAGCAAGTATATCCTTTACCTTGCCTTTCCCTTTATCTATTTCACTGTACTCTTCCTCTTCTTCTTCCTCTGGGTTGACCATCTGTTGTTTCTTTGCTGCCCTTTCCTCCTCTTCTTTCTTGTTTCCATTGTCTTCTGTGGTCTCTTCTTGCTGCAGGTGTTCTGCAGCTGTCGTTGCCGGCTGTGGAGATCGACTCCCCAGCTGGTCCCTCCTCCAGTCGGTGTGTTTTTTTGCATGCGCATCGCGCATGCGCGAGGAGTCGCGCATGCGCGGTTGCGCACTTTTACTCGGCTCTGTGAGCCATTGTTGTAGTTCTTTTTCTACCGACCTGAGGTAGTGGGGCCCTCTCTCCACAGCGGGCCTCTTCGGACAGGTAAGGCCTTCACCTTTTTCCTCCGTTGTCTTCTCTTCCTCTCTTCTTTCCGTTGATTTTGATTTTTCTCCTTTTGTCTCCATCTTCTTTCCACCTTTATACTCACTTTTCTTTAACTTGTATTTCTGTGCCTTTGTATTTTCTCTTGTTTTTCCCGACTTTTCTGGAGAGGGCTGGAGTTCACCGTCCGGCCACTACTCCATCACGTGACTCCTCCTCATGATCTTTTCATTTTTGATGTTTCCCTGCTGTTTATTGTTAAACATAAAGGCGACGGCTCTCTGGTCCATCAGCAAAGTGAAGAGTCTGCCAGCCAACTAGTGCCTCCAGTAGCGCACCACCTCCACTATAGCCTGTCCCTCCTTCTCAATGGCTAAATGTTGGAGTTTGGGGCCCTGGAGGGTTCAGGAAAAGAATGCTACAGGCCTGCCTGCTTGGTTCAGTATGGCAGCCAGGGCGAAGTCAGAAACACCGCTCTCTACTTGGACAGGGATGGATTCACCAATGGCCGTCTTGGCAATCTTCATTTTAATGCACTAAAATGCCTCACAGGCCTCTGTCGACGGAAGAAAGGTGGTTGTTTTTTTTTACCAGAGGGTGGGTTTTGTCTGTGTAATTGGGGATCCACTGGGCATAGTATGAGAAGAACCCAGGCACCTTTTTAAAGCCTTGGGATTCTGGGGCAGTGGGAGTTCTAGCAGGTGGTGCACGCGCTGGGGTTGGGGGAAATGACACCATATTCCACCTCATACCCCAGTATTGCCAATTGTATGGTACTGAATACACACTTCTTCTGATGGGAAGTTCAGGGTTTTTGTGGCGGCCAGAAACTTTTTCAGGTTCTCATCTTGTTCCTCTTGGGTACAGCCGCAGATGGTGTCATTATCCAAATAGGGATATGTGACTTTTAATTTATTGTCATCCACCATGTGATCCATTTCCATTTGGAGCACTAACACTCCATTCATAAGGCCAAATGAGCCGCAGAAAGTGGTCAAAGTGGTCATTGGCCTTGAACACTGTGTATGGACGGTCCTCCAGGTGGATTGGGATCTGGTGATCTTGAGATCTATGGTGGAGAAGACCCAGAACTGGGTGATCTTGTTCACCATGTCGGCTATATGGGGGTGGGGGTAGGCATCCAATAAGGTGAACCTATTCATGGTCTGGCTATAATCGATGACCATCCAGTGCTTCTCCCCCTCTTAACCACCAGCAACTGTGTCCTCCAGGGGCTGTTACTGGGTTCTATGATACCCTCCACTAGTAGCTGCCCCACTTCAGCTTTTATGAACTCTGTCCCTGGAGCTGTATAACCTGCTTTTTGTGGTGACAGGTTTGTAGTTGGGGGTGGGGTTCTGGAACAGGGGGCTGCAGTGGAGCGATCCAGAAGGAAGCCAGTCCACAGGGCAGTTTCCCTTGATGATGTTCTGGTGTGTGATTGGCCATGTTCAGAAGGGATGGCAGGCCCTCCAGAAATGCTATTTCTGAGCGTGATTGGGGGGTGGGGCCTGTCAAACTGCATCAGCACACTCTTAAACTGACACTGGAAATCTTGCCCCAGTATGACTGGCACGCAGAGATGGGGCATTACTAGCAGTATGAAGTTTTTAAAGATTTTAACGGTTAGGGTCATGGTGCAGCACCTGTGGATTTCTGTGGAGTGGGACTTGGATGCAAAAGCTACCATGCACTTGGCAGGGGACACTAGCAGGGTGTAGGATTGGACCATGCCCGGGTGTATAAAGCTCTCAATACTCCCTATGTCGAATAGACATCCTCTGGTGTGACTATTTACCTAGATGTCCATCATCGACCGTGCCAGTTGATGTAGCCTGCTCTGATCCAGCACAATGGAGGTTTGTGTCAGCTAGTTGGAGTCGTTGTTTCTGTAACATTGGGATGGCTGCCTCCAAGATAGCCATCCTGGGAATCTCGAAGATGGCCACCCCCATGGATCATATATGGAGAGGTCTGGAAGAGATGCTTAGAGTGACAACATCCCATGTCATCTGTCTCCCATTTCCACCATTCGGTTTTCAGCTACCAGAAGTGATGCCAGAGGAGGGTGAGCCAAGATGGTGACACGGGTCACAGCCCACATGCGGCATTTCTGGAAGGGAGTTTAGAGCAGCATACCTTAGCGCAGTGCCCTTCATCTGGCAATTTCAAACAGGTCATGGTATGGACTGGGCAGTACTTCCTCAGGTGTTTGATATAGCTGTAGTAATTGCTGTTTGTGTGCTCAGTGACTGCATTGACAGTCAGGGTCCCCAAGTCTCAAGATGGTGGCACCTGTACACCCCATCTGGCGGCTGCATGGTTTACTGAGTAGGCTTCAGCATTCTTTTGGGCTGTTTCTAATGATTGAGCCAGCTGTATGACTCCTGGATGTGGTGAGAATGGAAACCAGCCACTAACCCGTCACGGATGAGTTCTTGGTAGGCTGCATGTAAAGGTTAAAACCTTGTGTTTTTTATTCTTAGTTAATTTTATGCCTATCTCTTTAAGAAGACTATTGTTTGTAGTGTTACTATAGTGAATATGATGTAATATGTCATAATATCTGCACAGACTAGGAGCCTGCATTTCATTCTTCGATGAACTATGAAGGAGACATGAGCTTGAGATAATTTTCTTTGAATTTGTCTTATTTTGTCTTATTTCTTCTTGTACATCTCCTTAAAGTTGAATACCATATATCTTTAAATAGAGTATATGCTTTGTTTATTCATCATTATGAAAATCTTAATGCAAAGTTAGACAAAATATTTATCCATTTTTATCATTGAATTAAAGCTACTTAAAGCTGCATCTACAAATTTTGGTTTATTGAATTAATAAGATATAACTTGGAATATCATCCACATGCTTCCTTGAAGATGGCACATTTTTAAATTAGGATATACTAGAACCTGGAAAGTGTTGTCTATATTTTAATTCAAAGAAAATTTTAATTGTGAACTTTGTTTGGAAGAAAGGCTTGTAAAATTTGTGTGAAAGAACTCAACTTATTAAAAGTAAAGAGACATTCTCACTGCAACCACAGAATATTCCAGAAGCTTCTGAGAACATGTTTGTGAATTGTGCAGTTTAAAATTGACCCAAAGTCTTGGAAGACACCTGTGACCTTGGAATGATAAATTACAGCTCTCATTTGCAGAATCTGGCAGGAAGCCCAAAAGAATGTGTTCTTAAAAGTTATAAACAACCAGAGATAAAGAAAGCTTGTGTGCAGAACCACACAAAGGCAATTCAGAGAAATTCTCTTAAAGGGATCATGCAAGATACAAATTTGTTTACAGTTCACAGGAACCAGGAGAAGCCAGGTTGCAGTGTGAAGAACCCAAGATGGATAAGAAGAAGTCTCGTCGGGCTAAAGACCTCAAGCAAATAGCTCCTCTCAAAGAACTGTTTGGTTGTGAGTTGAGCCAGCAAAGCGGACTGACAACGCTTGACAGGAGGTTGGAGCCAGCTACCAAAGAAGAAGAAGACTCCAATAAGGCACTGCAGGCCTCATTAGCTGATTTAAAGGTTAGTGGAACTGGAATAGATGAATGTACGTTGCAAAATACCACTGGTGCTGTACCATGTGAAATGCTGAAGATAGCGACTCAATCAGCGGTACCTGAAAGTTCAGATGTGAATCCTGATGATAATATTTCCAAGGTTATGAGCACAGGAAGATCTTCAAAGTCTTCAAAGGCATCTAGAGCAAGTACAGCTTTGCGTGCTTCAAGGATATCAACTATGCATGCTACGGTGCAAGCAGACTTGGCTACTGTCTGTGCACAAAAACAGTGGTCAAAGAAAAGATATGCTTTAGAAGATATGGAAGCTGAAATGAAGAATCAGCAACTAAGGCAAGAGGCTGAAATGAAGATTCAGCAAGAAGAACAAAATAGATTTTTGAATAGAGTAAAGACTAATGCTTGAGGAAAAATATATGGCCAAAGTAAAAGCATGAACTCAGGCTGCTTCAAGATTTATCACTCAAAGTGAAATACCCAAAGGGCTAGCACCTAACATTCCAGCAGATCAATGGGTACCGCAGCCACAAGAAACGAATATACTCGAGCAAGGAGCCACAGGGGACACTGCTAGTGCTCAAATGTCAATGACCAATCCTGTGGAAAGAGCTAGCGACATTTAGTCTCTTCAGAGCACACAATTTATGAATCTTCGGAGAGCATTTCAACCAGGTTCAAGCATGCAAGTTGATCATACTCAACCATTGATGTCTCTTTGTGTTGCTGAAGAACCAGCGACAAGTCAAGGATCCCCACCAGTACCATCACTTACATACCAAGGATTCCTATCAATGCTATCACTTACAACTTAAGATCCTACATCTATGGCACCAGTTCAAGATCTGTTTGCTCCTATCACCATAAGACAACCAGTCACAAGCCATGGTGGACAAGACAACATATTATCACACATAGCAAAACAAACTGTAATTTCTGCTATGTTAGCATGGCAACAAGGTTCATATGGTTTACCTCAGAAGGAAATTCCAGTTTCTATTGGAGATCCATTACAATATCTGACATTCATGAAATCTTTTGAACATCACATTGAAAATAATACTAGAAATGCCAAAGATCGGGAGCATGGCCATGCTAGGTGGCTGATCAGACATGCTTCTCCAAGCTCTCCCAAGAAGAATTTCTAAAAGATGACCAAAAACATACCTTGGATGAAAATAAAAGAATGTTCATACAAAAAATTACAAAATAATACTTTGCAAACCTCTAGGTTGGAGAAATTGATTTTACTTATTAAACAAAAATATTATGAACTAGGGGAAAGAGCACACAAAGTATTGGCATTGCAACTAAAAACAGAACAGCAATCTAAAGTAATTGCAGCAACTAAAATAGGAAATTACATTATATCATACAAATCTAGTGATATAAATGAATAATTTCAAAGATTTTATTCTAATCTGTATCAATCTGAGTTATTAAAAGATGATGGGAAAATCTTGAGTTTTTTAGATCAGGTAAAGTTATCTAGCTTAAGTACAGGTGAGCAACAGAGTTTGGGCACTGCTTTACAAAATAATAAATCACTGGGTGAAGATGCTTTTACATCTGAATTTTATAAAGAATTTAGAGATGTTTTAATCCCAATTTTTATGCAAGTACTGACATAATTGACTGAAATGGGTGATCTACCTGACTCCTTTAAAACTGCAATCATAACAGTAATTTTGAAAAAAGACAAAGATTCATTGATACCAGTTTCTTATAGACCAATATCTTTGTTGAATGTAGATTACAACATTTTGGCAAAATTGTTATCTTACATATTGGAATTTTTTTAACTGAAATTAATTAATAAACATCAAACAGATTCTATTAGAAATTGAAAATCGGCAGATAATCTAACTCAGTTTATAAGCTTGACTTATTGGGTACAATTGAAAGGGAAAAACAAGTATTGCAGTGGCATTAGATGTAGAAAGGGCTTTTGATAGAGTTGAATGGGACACTTTATTTCATACATTTGATAGATTTGGATTAGGCCGTATGTTTATAAAGTAGGTAAAAGCTTTGTATATGGAATCTAGAGCTCGAATTATAACTAATGGTATTTAGTCAAACTATTTTGCCTGGGCAGATCTACTAGACAGGGATGTCTTTTATCCCCAGTTCTTTTTGTTCTGCCAATTGAACAAATTGATTAGACTAAATTCTGATATAAAGGGTATGAAAATAGGGAAAAATGAACATAAATTGTGTTTATTTGCAGATTATGTCTTAGTATGCTTGACAGATCCTGAGAATTCAATAAATCACTTGCAGGAATTACTAGAACAGTATGGGACAGTGTAAGGCTACAAGGTTAATTGGAGTAAGAGTGAAATAATACCTTTGGCAATAGGTGATTATTCAAAATCTCATCAAACCTTGAAATTTAAATGGCATAAAGAAGGAATAAAATATTTGGGTATTAGAATAAACACATCTTTAGACTCTCTTTATAAAATTATTTATGGACTGTTATTTTAAAAAATTGAATAAGATTTAAAGCGTTGGATAGATTTACCTATAACTTTGATAGGATGTTAATTGTATAAAAATGAATATCATTCCAAGAGTTCAATATTTATTTCAATCATTGCCTATTAATGTTCCCAAACAATTTTTTAAAGATTTAAATAGAATTGTCCAGAAATTTTTATGGAAAGGTAAAATGCCAAGGATTGCTGTAGAAAAATTAACTTGGAGATATGAACAAGGAGGGCTACAACTACTTAATTTTGAACTTTATTTTAATACAGCACAATTACGGTTTCTCTCCTCTTTCTTTGAAGAGGGAGACAAGGTAGCATGGGTAAAGGCTGAAATGAGTAAAATAGGAAAGTAAAATAGGATATACAAATGGAATGAAACTTTATTAGTAGGGGAAGTGGACACCCCAATAATGAGACACAGTTAAAGTATGCCATGAGACACATGGGTTGATGGGAATAAAGGGATATGGATTAGCAAATATGTAATTAGTAAACAATAGATTGTTACCATTTCCGGTGGGAAATAAGAATTTTATTGAGTGGTCAAATAAGGGAATACGATATATTAAAGACTGTATCAGGATAAACAATTAATGTTATTTGACCAATTAAAAGACAGATATGGAATACAAAACAATACTATGTTTGGATATTACCAACTAAGGAACAAATTATCGTCAATATATTTGTTATTACCAATCGATGAAATTGAAGGTGTTATAACTAATCTGAATGTTAAACAATATATATCAATTATGTATGATTACTTTTAAAAGAGATTAAAAAGACTAATATGACTAAATCCAAAAATAGTGGGAAGAAGATTTAAATGTAGTTATATCTGATGACAATTGGGCTGAAATATGTTATGATAACATGAAAAGTATTATTAATGTTCATTATAAAATGGTTCAGTATAATTATTTTACTCCAACTGTATATCACACCTCAAAAGCTTTATAAGTTGAAATTGAGTTTATCAGATAAATATTTTTGATGTGGACAGGAAAGTGGAACCTTCTTACATTCCACAAGGGCATGCACTAAATTAAATAATGTTTGGACGAACTTGATAGTTTTTTTAAAGCAAGTTATGGGGGTTTTCTTACCTCAAAACCTATGCACTGAGTTGAAAAACTGCCGTCTCCAGGCTCCTGGGGCGGGGTTTTGCGGTGGGTATGTCCAAAGGAGCATCTGGGCACCTAGGCCAATGGTGAAGTCCTCTGGCCTGAGCCCTGAAACTGCTGTCCTGTATGTGGGAATCTTGGGGTCTGCTTGCTATGCCTTGACCAGGGGCATGTAATCTATCCCTGGGACAAGGTCTGAATAGATAGGATCACCGGCCATGACAGTGCGTCAACCACCAGGTTGGCTTTCCTTGTGATATGTTCAATGTCTGTGGCAAACTCAGACACGTAGGACAGATACCTTTGCTGCCTGGCTGACCACGGGTCCAACACTTTATTGAATGGCTTGTGGTCTGTGAAATCCTACAGTTACCTCCCCTCCAAAAAGTACCTGAAGTGTCAGACAATAAGGTACAGTGCCAAGGGTTCATGTTCAAAGGCGATTGAAGTTCAGGTGGCTGGAGGTGTCTGCTAAAGCCATATCCACTGCCCCTCACTCAACTGTTCGAGTATACCCCTTACCACTGTGTTGGAAACATCTTCTGTGAGGGCGGTCAGGGCATCTGTCCTGGAGTGTACCAGAAGCGTGGCATTGGCCAGTACATCTTTTGCCTTCTGAAATGCCTCTGATGCTTCCCTATCCCAGGTGACCTCGCTTTTTCTTCCCCACCATTAATGCGAACAGGGGGCGCATGTTGCAGGCAGCCGCTGGAATGAAGCGGCGATAGAAATTAATCATACCTGTGAATTCCTGGAGGCTCTTCACCATGTAGGGTTTGGTAAAGCACCTGACATCCTCTACCTTTTCAGGCAGGGGTGTTGACCTGTGTTTGTTAATTCTGTGGCCCAGGAAATCTATTGTCTCTAGCCAAAGTCACTCCGGCAAGTGCACAATTGTCTTAGATGGGCAGCATGTTCCTTGTGATTGCAGCTGGCTATCAGGATATCGTCCAGATAAATGAATGCAAACCTGAGGTCCAGGCCCACTGCGTCCATCAGCCTGTGGAAGTTCTGAGTTGCATTTTTAGCCTGAAAGGCATTCTTAGGAACTCAAACAGCCCAAAGGGGGTGATGATAGCAGTTTTAGTGATGTCATCAGGGTGGACTGGAATATGATGATAGCCCCAGATGAGGTCAATCTTCGAGAATATCCGCACCCCCTGTAGGTTCAATGTGAAATCCTATATATGTGACACAGGATACCTGTCCGGTGTGGCGGCCTCATTGAGGCGGTGGTAGTTTCCATATGCCCTCCACCTCCTGGCTGCCTTCAATACCATGAACAAGGGGGAGACCCAGGGACTGTCGGAACACCATACGATCCCAAGCTCCTTCATCTTTTTAAACTCCTCCTTCGTGAGGTTGAGTTTCTTGAGAGGAAGGCCGCTCTTCAGAGCACATCACCCAAGCTGAAGTCCTTGTTGGTGAGCAGCAGTTGGATATCCTTGGGTAGCTGTTCCAGAAAAACCTGCTCAAAGAGCAGGCAAGGCTTGTGCCCCTCAGCCAAAGCCAGCATGTCACTCATGAGGGCAGAAGGGATCCTCCCCCCAGGCTGTCTATGCACAGCAGTCAGGTGGTGCGCTTGCCATGAGAGCCTGAAAGAGCGGGTTAAAAGCTCTTTGAGGGCTTCATGTTTGTCCTATTCTCAGGCTGCTGCAGGAAATCAATGACCCTTGCTGCTGTGTCCCGGTCAAGTGAGCTCACCACGTAGTAGTACTTCATGTTGTCGGCAGAGATCTGTCAGAGCCAGAACTGGGCTTTGGCCTGTTTGAACCACACCAGTGATTGTGTGTCCAGAAGGTTGACAGCTTCAAGGAAACTGCATGGAGCATTGACTGATCGGTCATCTTTGGGTCCAAATGCCATTTGGACCAGGTGTCACCAATGTAGCGAGCGCTACAGAGAGTGGAAGGGAACACACTCAATGTGACTGTAGTCAAGACTGCTTTTATTGCTCTCCCTGCCCTTGCTTATATAGGCCCAGCTTCCCACTACTAGGCTTGGTTTTTCTGCCATTGGTGGCGGAAGTGATGTCAATGTTTGCTGTTTCCCATTGTGCAGGCTGTCATCTGGGAAGAAAGGCCATTAGCCAGCATGGGCTTTGTGAGATCACCGTGTTCATCCACCATTTTGTGTATTGGGTTACCTCCTGGGTAGCGGGCCACTATAATGTAAGGAAATTTCTTTGGAAAGGTAAAATGTCAAGAGTCTCAATAGAAAGATTAACGTGGAAACATGAATTGGGAGGCCTATATCTTCCTAATTTTAAGAATGATTATCGAATAGCCCAAATGAGATTTTTTTCTTTTTTTGAAGAAAAGCTGGCAAGGGTTAAAATAGAAATAGATAAAGCAGGAGAGAGATTAGCAGAGGAATTTACATATAAATTGGATTCAAAATTAATAGTTGGTGTTAAAGAAACACCATTGTAGAAACATTTGATTTGATTAATGTTTGGAATAGGATAAATGACAAAACTGGAACAAAAGGAGGTTTATGACCTAAGATCCCTCTGTTTCAAAATTGTCTTATACCTTTTTCAAAGGATAACCAATTTTTAAATACTTGGTTTTGTAAAGGGATTAAAAATATTGAGGACTATTATGAACAAGGCCAAATAATGTAATTTGAATAATTAAAAAATAAATATGGAATATGTAATAACCCTATCTTTTGATATTTTCAATTGAGTAGATATTTAAGGGAAAAGTTAGGCCAGCTATGTTGTTATCTACTTGGAGGTGGAAAATCTCATGAGGAGGAGAAATGTTAAGACATTTACTTCTGCAATGTACCTTTTATAACAAACTGGAAGTCCTAAACATGGAGTTCATAAATCTAGACAGGTGGGAGTTGGATTTGAATATTATATTTGATGAGCAAAGATGGTCAAGATCTCTGTCGAGACAGTATGACCAATACTATTAATGTAAGATATAGACTAGTTCAATATAATTTTTTACATCAGTTATACCTTACATCACAAAAATTGAATAGAATGAAATCAGATTTATTAGATCAATGTTTTAGGTGTGGTGAGGAGATGGGAACTTTCTTGCACCTAACTTGGTCATATCCCAAAGTAAAACCTTTTTGGGTGGACTTAGGGCATTTTTTAGAACAGGTTACAGGTATTGTATCTCCACAAAACCCAGATGTATTTTTATTGGGGAATGTAGAAGTAACAAGACCTAAATTAAATTAAAACTATCAGCATACCAATTGAAATTTGTTAAAATTGCATTAGTTGTGGCAAGAAAATATATTGCTGGTTACTTGGAAATTAGATTCACACTTGGGTATGGGAAGATGGAATGCAGAAATTCAAAGTTGTATTCCCTTGGAGAAAATTACATATAATTTGAGAAATAAATATGGTATATTTTTGAAACTTTTATGTATAAATATGTAGTAGTGTTCTTCCTTCTCCTTGAGACCTGTGTTAATCTTCTCTAAACTATAAAGAAACTCTAATGGAATCCTGTGTGTTGGATTGCGAACCTCCGAGCAATCCCTCAAGTTTTTTCTTTTTCTTTTCTTTTATGTTACTATATATTATTATTTTCTTATATATAAACTTCTTTGGGGGGGTGGTTAATTTTTGGGGAGGGTGTGAGGGAGGGGGAGGGCTTATAGCCATCATGTAATTTTTGCAATTTAAAATTTTTTATTATTTTCTTTTAAAATTATTTTTATTGAGTTTTATCTGAAAAACAGACAAAAAAGCAGTAAATCAATTGCAGTGAAACCTTTGCAGATTGACAAATATTAACATATAGTACAGTAGCAATACTACTTAATTCTAAATCCAATAAATAGTAATACATACAACATTGTAAGGGATAAATAAGAAAAAATGTGAAGAAAAAGAAAAAAAATCAAATCCATAGCAAACAAGGTTAGAATTCATATTGTGTGTAGTATTAAATCCAAATACGCAGTCTCAGGGGATCCAAACAAACACGCCCAGTGATATTCATCATTGCACCTGATTAGTCAAATAATGGAAATGAGTTATAAATGGGCCCCAAGTATTATCAAAAGGGATATGGAGTTGCAGATTAATGACCTGCGGCTTGTAAGGGAGAGTGAGGAATTAATCAACTCAACTTTCAGGGCGATAAATACTGCAGAACCCATGTCAGGTAAGTGGGAAACCATCGGGGGGGAAAGAAAAAAACAAGAAAAATGGAGAGCACACCAGTGACTATCCCACTCAGCAACAGTTATGTTGTGTTGGATTCTGTTGAGGGAGATGACCGGACAGAAGATGGCCACGGGCACCAGGTCAATGGCAATGAGCCTGGCAGAGTGGTGCAAAAGAAAAGGAAAAGGAGAAATGCAGTAGTTATTGGGGACTCCATTGTCAGGGGTACAGACAGGAGGTTCTGTGAGCCAGATAAGTATACCTGCAGGGTGTGCTGCCTCCCTGGTGCAAGGGTACGAGATATCACAAATCGGGTCCAAAATATTCTGAGAGGAGAGGGAGAGCAACCTGATGTCTTGGTACATGTGGGTACAAACAACATTGACAAGGAAAGGGAGGAGGTAATGAAAAGGGATTACAGTGAGCTGGGACGAAATCTGAAAGACAGGAACGCTAGGATGGTGATCTCGTGATTACTATCTGTTCCAAATGCAAGTGATGAAAAGAATGTAAGGATAAGGAAAATGAACGTGTGGCTGAGGTGCTGGTGTACAAGGCAAGGATTTGGCTTCTTGGATCATTGGGATCTCTTTTGGGGAAGGCATGATCTTTACAAGAGGGACGGGTTGCACCTAAATCCAAAAGGTGTCAACATTTTGGCAAGTATGGTACAGCAGTGGGGCAAGGTTTAAACTAATTTGGTAGGTGTATGGGAACCAGAGTGATAGGGAAAAGGTTAGGGAAGATAAAGTAATGGCCAGGAAAAGTAAAATAGGAAAAGTAATGTTGGGAGAAGAAAGTAAAAAATCAGATGGTGCAGTGAGTTTTCGGGTCAATGATAGTGTTAAGAAAATTACAAAAAAAAATAGTGGGCAGAAAAATCAAAAAAGGTTACAGAAGTCACTAGATATTAAAAGGACAAAGAGCATAAGGGCACTTTATCTGAATGCCCACAGTATTAGAAATAAGGTTAGTGAACTTGAGGCGCAAATCAGTACCCATGCCTATGATTTGGTAGCCATCACGGAAACATGGCTACAAGGTGACCCTAAATGGGAATTAAACTTTCAAGGGAATCAGGTGGTGCAAAGAGATAGACAGGATGGTAAAGGAGGTGGAGTTGCACTCTTAATCAAAGATGAGCTCCAGGCAGTAGTGAGGAATGATATAAGATCTAAAGAGCATAATGTTGAGTCCATTTGGGTAGAGATAAAGAATAACAGGAAAAAAATTATTGGTGGGTGTTATCTATCACCCACCAAATAACAATAGTTTAGTGGCACAGGAAATAAATAGAGAGATAAGTGAGGCATGTAATGATGATACTGCAATAGTCATGGGAGACTTTAACTTCCACATAGATTGGGAAAATCAAGTTGGTCGTGGGAGTCTGGAAGAGGACTTCATAGAATGCATCTGCGATAGCTTTCTTGAGCAGCATGTTAAGGAACCCACAAGAGAAAATTCTCTCCTGGATCTAGTGTTGTGCAATGAGATAGGTAGATGTCTTGGGTAAACTTGTACCTCTCACTTTGTTCGTTTTAGATTGGTCACAGTGTTTGAACTACAGAAAGAAAACAGAGACACACACCGAGAGCAGCACAAATGTTTATTACAAATTCAAAGCAGGTTTCAAACTACAATATGCAAGCCCTGCCTAATCATACTTAACAACGCCTGGACTGGTCCCAACTGCCGAAGCGAGGCAATGAAGGCACACTTGTAGTAGGTTGCCGGGGCGCCGGTAGCAGCTTCTTCACCTCCCTGCTCAGACTCTGGCTGTTCTTCCTTCTTGACAAGGGATGTTCCCATCCCTCGGAGAGTCTCAACTTCAGCAGCAGGACCACAGGCTTATATACCCCAAAAACAATTAATCATGCACCCACTCCCTCTAACATTTGTCAGTCAAAATCAAAGCTGAGCATACTATTCTACAATTTAGAAGATTAATTATTATGGAACCAGGATGCTATGATATCCTGGTTTATCTCGTAGATACAAAGACTTATTGAAACTTCTAAGGCTTTGCAATGGTATGCTATCCTACATTTAGGAAAGAACAATTAGTCATGCGCCTACTCCTTCTAACATTTGTCAGTCAAAATCAAAGCTGAGCATACTATTCTACAATTTAGAAGATTGATTATTATGGAACCAGGATGCTATGATTTCCTGGTTTATCTCGTAGATACAAAGACTCATTAAAACTTCTTGCAAAGACTCATTAAAACTTCTTGAGCAAGACAGGTTGTGACCAATTCATCAATTTCAGAGTGTCGTATTTGACAACTGCTTTCCCTGGGCCTCACAGTGGAATTCCATTTCAAAGTGTATCTTCAGATAAATCCCCATGGCTGAGTTTAACTACATCTGCTAATTCTGAAAGTAAGGTGACCTGAGTGTGGCCCGAGTGTCGTCAGTTTCACATAAGCAAACAAGCATCTGAGCACATGGTTTTAATCCTCCATTACAGTAGAGTAAATGATGTAATAGTCAGAGACCATCTGGGAAATAGCGATCATAGTATGACTGAATTTCTCATTCAGATGACTAATATATTATGCTTAGACAGGGGTGACTACCATGGGATGAGGGAGGAATTGGGCAGAGTGGACTGGGAGCACAGGCTAATTGATGAAACAGTTGAGGAAGAGTGGAAGATTTTCAAAGAAATATTTTGTAATGCTCAACAAAAATATATTCCGGTCAGGAAAAAGGGCAGCAAGGGAGGGAAAAATCAACCGTGGTTAACAAAGGAAATAAAGGAGAGTATAAAATTGAAGGCGCAGGTTTACAAAGCTGCAAAGAGCAGTGGGAAACTGGAAGATTGGGAAAACTTTAAGAGACAACAAGGGGTTACAAAGTGGGTAATAAGAAATGGAAAAAAGGATTATGAAAGTAAATTGGCACAAAATATAAAAACAGAAAGCAAAAATTTTATAAATATATAAAACGGAATAGGTTGGCCAGAGTTAACATAGGACCCTTGGAGGATGAGAAAGGAAAACTGGTAGCAAAAAAATGAGGAAATGTCCGAGGCATTAAACAAATATTTTGTGTCAGTCTTCACGGTGGAAGACATGTCCAGCATGCCCAAGTGCGGAGTTAAGGATGCGAATGTTGGGGAGGGCTTTGATAAAATAGTTGTTACAAAGGAAGTAGTGATGGAGAAACTAATGGGACTAAAGCCAGACAAATCACCTGGTCCTGATGATATGCATCCAAGGGTTCTGAAGGAAATGGCAGAAGTTATAGTTGATGCATTGGTGGTGATATACCAAAATTTCTTGGATTCTGGGCATATCCCGGCAGACTGGAAGACAGCAAATGTCACGCCACTTTTTAAGAAGGGATGTAGGCAGAAGACTGGAAATTATCGGCCAATTAGCTTGACGTCTGTAGTTGGAAAAATGCTTGAAGCCGTCATTAAAGATGAAATAGTGAAACTAATGGAATGTAAGGGTTCAATCAGGCAGACGCAGCATGGTTTTAGAAAGGGAAGATCTTGTTTGACAAACTTGTTAGGATTCTTTGAGGATATAATGGGTGCGGTGGATAGAGGGGAACAGGTTGATGTTGTATATTTGGATTTCCAGAAAGCGTTTGATAAGGTGCCGCACAAGAGACCTATCAGTAAGTTACAGGAAAGTGGAGTCCGGGGAAATATATTGGCCTGGATTGAAAATTGGTTGTCTGACAGGAGGCAGAGAGTCGGGATAAATGGGAGTTTTCAGGTTGGCAGAGAGTGGTAAGTGGGGTGCCGCAGGGGTCAGTGTTAGGCCCACAACTGTTCATCATTTACATTGATGACTTGGAGGAGGGGACAAAATGTGGTGTAGCCAAGTTTGCGGATGACATCAAATTGAGTGGAAGAGCAAATTGTAATGAGGATGTGGAGAGTCTGCAGAGGGATATAGTTAAGCTGGATGAGTGGGCAAAGGTCTGGCAGATGGAGTACAATGTTAGTAAGTGTGAGGTTATCCACTTTGGCAAGAAAAATAAAAGAGCTGAATATTATTTAAAGGGTGAAAAACTACAGCATGCTGTTGTGCAGAGGGACTTGTGAGTGCTTGTGCATGAATCGCAAAAAGTTAGGTTGCAGGTGCAGCAGGTTATTAAGAAGGCAAATGGAATGTTGGCCTTCATCGCTAGAGGAATTGAATTCAGGAATAGGGAGGTAATGTTACAACTGTATAAGGTACTGGTGAGACCGCACCTGGAGTACTGTGTCCAGTTTTGGTCTCTAGATTTGAGGAAGGATATACTGGCTTTGGAGACAGTCCAGAAGAGGTTTACTAGGTTGATCCCTGGGATGAAGGGGTTGACTTATGATGAAAGATTAAATCATCTAGGATTGTATTCACTCGAGTTCAGAAGAATGAGAGGAGATCTTATAGAAACATATAAGATTATGAAGGGTATGGATAGGATAGATGTAGGAAGGTTTTTTGAGCTGGCTGGGGAAACTAAAATGAGAGGACACAGTCTTAAGATTCAGGGGAGTAGATTTAGGACAGAGATGAGGAAAAATAGTTTTTCCCAGAGAGTAGTGAATGTTTGGAATTCTCTAACCAGGGAAGTGGTTGAGGCTGCCTCATTAAACATATTTAAAATTCGGTTAGATAAATTATTACATGATAGAGGAATTAGGGGATATAAGGAGAAGGCAGGTAGGTGGAGTTAGGTCATAAATTAGATCAGCCATGATCATATTGAATGGCGGAGCAGGCTCGATGGGCCATTTTTGGCCTACTCCTGTTCCTACTTCCTATGTTCCTATGTTCTAAATCTTGATTTTCGTGATATTATGCCTAATTTTCTCCAGATTTAAAAAGGACATAATATCTAACAGCCATTGATGATGTGGAGGTGGGAGCTTATCTTTCTGTTTTAACAGAATTTCTCTTCTTGCTAATAAAGTGGAGAATGCTAGAACCGGACTTTGATTAAAAGATAAAATAATATTTATATCTTTAGAAAAACCAAATAGTGAAATTACTGGATATGGATCTAAAGTGATCCTAAATATGATTGAAAAAGTTTGAAAAATGTTGGCCCAATATTTTTGCAAATTAGGGCGTCCAAAACATAATATCAGAATAAATTTGAGCAAATTTGACTTTGGAGAAATGTATACAATGTAGCACTTTGAATTGAATAAGACTATGCCTAATGCACAATGATGCAAGATTATGCAAGACTATGCCTAGCGATAAGGTATACCTTATCTAAATTCCAAATTCAATTCATATTAGTTGCTTTGTCCACGGCAAAAAAATGTATAGTGATGATCTGAAAGTCTGACTCCCCTCTCCTTATCAGTTGGACTACAGAGCTCTATAGTTTATTTCTATGGAAAAAAAAATCACGTATAATCTAAGAAACCGACACACCTTCATCAGAATATGGCAACCATATTTTACGTACATGGGAGTGCAATTATAGCCACACCCCAATGAAATATCGATAGATTGATTTATAAAACAATTATATAAGGGAGTGGCTGTACTGCTTCTCCAGATGTCCTTTGGAAGCACTAACATTGCATCTAGGTTTTTTTTTAATGCTGTGGCCAATCTGATCACACAGCGCAGGACCAGTAGTTGGTTTAAATTTTTCCTTTCAGGGTTTTTCTTTATAGGGGTGGGGGTTGGGAGGAAGGAAGGGGAAAGCATCGCATGTTTGTAATTAGTTGGTGGATATTTGTATATATTGAAGAAATGTGTAATGTTTTTTATTTTTTATTGATGGAAAATAAAAAAATAAAATATAAAAAAAGACTATGCCAAGCGCAAAATTTTTTATAGTTATATATTAATTGTTTATTAATTAGATGCATGGAAACATTTTAAATAAAATATTAAAAAAGAAGTGGTTATCAGATGGAGAGAATTATATTTCTAGACAGACAATATGTCTATTCACGTATTGTACAGTCAGCTGTGTTCACAAATTATGTTCAGATGGCAAAATAGTTCATTTGGCATTGTTAATGAACCAGAGCTTGATTGGGATCATCACATTTTGTTTCCAGATCTGTCAATTTGATTTTCTGTTGAATTGTTCGTAAAAAATAATCTGATTGAAGAGTCTCTGCTCTCTGATGCCAAGTTGGATTTGGCAGACATAATATGTTTCATCTTAAAGCAGAGATTGAATGCTACAAAGAAGAAATAAGGCAGAAGTTTCCCCATTTTAAGAAACCCAAAAATTAACAAATATAACTACTGTAGATTTGTAGGGCTGGAACAATGGTTAGAATTAAAAATCAGATCAGTTAAGCAAATCCATGAGTTTCCTGAGAGTTGTCAGAGATATGGAATGGGATTATGTTAAATGGGATGTCTAATATCAAATAAAACAAGCAAGGAAATATCTATAAGATGATTGCAAGCAGGCTTGTATTTTTTATTTAAAAATGTACTTTATTCCTAAATTATGCAATTATGCAGTACAATATATTTAAATATCAAAATAGATAATTCTGCTTGCATACAAGATTAATATTATACTGGTATATCCTTATTTTTTAAATTAATTATATCCTATAACTAGACCATGGAATTTTGTTATTCCCACTGTGTGCAAAAGTGAGAGGGCCTCACACTGTGGCCTTTCCCAAAGAGCCTCAATTTGCCTGTTTAAGGAGACGGGTGGCATTAGTGCATTCTAGGAGGATGTTTTGAAATACTGGCACAATGATTACAGACAATAACATTCTTCAAGTGTATTTACTGTATATATTCTGAATAAAGTTTAGTTTTGGAATTTTTAAAAAATCTAGATTCGAACATTTGGTTTTGCACAACTCCTTGCAGTGGAATGCCAACAGATTTTGAGAACGAGAGGCCCCATGTCCAGAAGCATTGGAATTTGTCTTCATATATACCCTGGGAAAAACCTGTAGAACTCAGAGTTCTGATATCCACAAAAATTATTGGCAAATGTACATTCCAGAAGGATGTACAATCTCATTCCCATCACAGCCACTTCAAAGTTGGTGTACAATGCAATGAAATTCTAGATGTGCATGACGGTCTAAAGGATACAGGGTTAACCCTTTGCAGAACAATACCTGTACCAAATCAGTTTCAAACACTGTGAAACACTATAAGCAAAATAAAATCATTCACTGTGGTTTTCTCCTGTGACTTAACCTATTTTGTCCCTCTACTGGCAATTTTTTTAAAAATCCCAAGGACTTCTGATTTACTAATCATCTATACCTGAGTGCAATATGTGTTCAGGCCATCACTGAATATAAAAGTTTGAAATTCAATTTTTGGTTAATCCTGATCTTGCTAGGCTGTTATAAATGCAGTTTGTCTCAGTGTTTTCAGTATAGGAACATGTATCAATCAGTCAAGTTTTTTACTTCTGTTTGTTGTTCATTGATTATTCATATGTCTCCCCATTCCAAGACGCAATAATTTGTAAAGTGAAAAAAATGTCTTTTGAAAGACAAGCAAGTCATTGAACGACATTGCCCAGCCTTGGGAGAGGGTAGGAACTTTCAATTTTTATCTTGTTCTATTATTGTCATAGTTATTTTCACTCCATCAACTCAAATTCAAATTTATTGTCATCTGATTGTACAGCAACATATACAACCCAATGAAACAGCATATCTCCAAACCATAATGCACACTCAGACACACAGTACATCCTACACACAAAAGACTTCATAGATAGCGATCCAAGATAAACACGTCTAAAAATAATTTATGTTTCTAAACTTGTTCAGCAGTTTTACTTCCTGCAGGATCCAGGTTTTTATGCTCCTGTACCTTTTCCTTGAAGGTAGGGTCTTAAAGATACTGCAGCCAGGATGGGAAGGGCCCGCGATGATTCTCTGAGCCTTCTTTAAGCACTGCTCCCTGTTGATATCGTCAGTAGAGGGAAGTGAGACCTCAGTGATCTTCTCAGCAGTTTTAATCACCCTCTGTACTAACCTCTGATCTGATTCTTTGCAGCTACCATACCACACTCTAATGCAGCCAGCCAGGACACTCTGTATTGTGCTCCTGTAGAATGTTATTAGGATGGTGGCCAGTAGCCTTGCCCTCCTCAACCTCCTTAGGAAGTGTAGGTGCTGCTGTGTCTTCCTGACTAATGAGCAGGAGTTGTGAGTCCAGGACAGGTTGTCCTTTAAATAGAGGCCAAGGAGCTTTGTGCTCCCCACTCTCTCTGTGACGGAGCCATTGATATGTAATGGGGAGTGGTCCTTTATCCTCCTGACATCCACAATCATCTCCTTTACCTTGTCCACATTGAAATTCAAGTTGTTGCTCTTGCACCACTCTACAAGCCTTTCAACCTCCTCTCCTCTGTGTAAGCCAACTCATCATTGTTGCCAATGAGGCCAACTACCATTGTGAAATCTCCAAACTTCATGACTCTGCTGGAGCTGAAGCTGGCAGTTCAATTGTGAGTGAACAGCATGAACAGTAGCAGGCTGAGCATGCAGACCTGAGGTGTGCCTGTGCTCAGTGTGATGAGGCTTGAGGTCTTACTGCCAACCCAGACAGACTGTAGTCTTTCAATTAAGAGAGGGATACTGAGTGATAGTCCCAGCAAGGACAGTTTATCTACCAGCCTCTGAGGTATGATTGTCTTGAACGTCGGCTGAAGTCAATGAACAACAACCTGCCGTATGAGGCATCGTTCTCTAGATAGGAAAATAGCCACATATGAACAGAATCATTCCACCCCGGCCACACTCTCTTCATCCCCACCCCTTCCTGTCAGGAAGAAGATTCACAAGTGTGAGACCACACACACCACCAGATTCAAGAATAGCTTCTACCTGCCATTATCCAGGAGAGGGATTTGCTTTCTTTAAGTTCTACAATATACACTTAAAATGCAAACTAAATTGTTGACTGTCGGGTCTTGGTACAACTTGAATTATGGGTCTATGTTTACTTATATTTGCCCTCCTATTTTCCTATCCAATCTCCATTTCTGCTTCCCGTCCATACCAGCAACACAGGGAAATTATGGACGGTTTCCAGTGAATGAGGAACATGATAGAGAAAGAGATTAAGTGGAAGAGATTTTGAATATAGAGTAGGAGAAATTGAAAGTGTATGAAGCCACGAATTAATGTTTGTGTGATATAATTGGAGCAGACACGATCAATTTCTGAAAAAAAGGAATAATTGATGGTGGAGCAGTGTTGGGTGTACATGTCATAGGTACCGTTGGTGTGAAGGGTTAACATCAATGTGGACACTTGATGAGGAGGAATTTGGGCAAAAAACAGATCTCCTTATGGGTTGCTCTGAGCCTGAGTGAGGCAGCCATTGCTCAGTCTAGCCAGCAAGCCAATGAGACCCTGTTTCTTGGCAAGCATCTGGTTCCCCAAAGCACTATAGAGACATTCAGTAGACTGTGAACACAGGAAGGACTGGGGAACAAACTGTAATACTCAGCAAATCTGACAGCTTCTATGGAGGGATGAAAATAGTTAATGTTTCAGATTAATGATTGAGAGAAGAGCTAAAAATATCAAAAGTGGGAATAGAAGGACGTCGAACATCAAGCACAGTACAGGCCCTTCTGCCAACTATGTTGTGCTAATCCATATATACCTACCAAAAAACCCAAAATCCTCTATCTCATAATCCCTCTATTTTTCTTTCATTCATGTGCCTGTCTAAGAATCTCTTAAATGCCCCTATTGTTCCAGCCTCTACAACTACCCCAGCAATGCATTACAGGCACCCACAACTCTCTGAGTAAAAAACTCACTCCTGATGTCTCCCCTAAACATCCCTTCCTTTAATTTATACAGATGTCCTCTGGTGTTTGCTTCTCCCGCCCTGGGTAAAAGGTGCTGACTGTGTCTCTTCTCTATGTCTCTCATAATCTTGTCGACCTTTAAGTCACTTCTCATTCCTACTTCACTCCAAAGAGAAAAGTTTCTGCTAACCTTGGCTCATAAAATGAATTTTCCAAACCAGGCACCATCCTGGTAAATCTCCTCTGCAGCCATCTCCAGAGCTTCCATATCATTCCTGTAGTGAGGTGACCAGAACTGAACACAATATTCTAAGTGTGGTCTCACCAGAGATTTATGGAGCTGCCACATTACCTAATGACTACTGAACTCAATCTCTCGATTAATGAAGCCCAGCAGCATACAATAGGCTTTCTTAACTGTCCCATCAGCCTGTGCAGTGACCTTAAGAGATCTATGGATTGGACCCACACTCCTCTATTCTTCCACATGGTTAAGTATCCTACCTACCATTAACTGTTTATTCTGCCTTCAAGTTTGACACCAAAATGCATCACCTCACACCTATCTGCGTTGAACTTTTCTGCCCAACTCCTGTCCATGTCCTGTTGAACATTTAGTCCTTAGAGCCTGCTCTGCCCTTCAGTGGCTGATCACATAAATTAATATCTGGTTCTTGTTTGTATTAAGTGATAGAGAACAGGCTTGTGATGAATTATACCATATTTTATATATTTTTGAAGGAGAGAGATTGTGGGGGTAGTGTAGGTCACAAACAAACACAGACACTTCACAACAGATCTCATTTAAAATGCCAAAGCTTTGCTCAAACCAGACACTCCGGGCCCAGGGCCTTTGTAGGGACAATGAAAACTGCTTTGCTAGAGGTTTTCATAAGGAGGTGCAAATAGAAGAACCCAAACTTGAGTGGAGTAATGCATTATTGTTTCAAAAGCAACAGATGAATCTACTCAGAAGAGTAGATGCTGCAATCTGTCTGGTTGCAGTTTGCTGTTCTAAGAAGGTCATGTGGTTTTGCAAGGAGAGAGAGAGAGAGAGAAGAGACCAAACAGACTTTCTGCAGTCATAGCAAGCTTGAAGCTTGTTAAAACCCCATTTTGAAGATGGGTTGTGAGTTCTGAGTTCAGCCTGTTGAAAACCCTTCTGGTCCATACAAGAGGAAATGGGTTGGCTAGAGTGTTTCACCTGAAATAAGGGAAACAAAAAGAACTCTGTGGTGACCTGCAGAAGAAGAGGTTATCATTTGGAAAACCCCGATGGGGCAAGTTTCTTCGGCAAGACACTGAAGTGGCTGATCGGAGGGAATCAGTTTGTGTGTCCAATGAGCAACAAATCTCTCTCTGAAACCAACAAAAACATCCCTGAGCAGTAACCAATTACCTTTAAGCACCAGAGCCTGGTGAAATTTCATAAATGTTAAATTCAGTGCACAGTATAAAAATTGCCTGATACTGGTGAACTTGGAGGAATGAGAAGTGAGATTGGACTGTGAATTAAAGAACTTTCTGTCAAATGTAAACATAAGCTCATGAGGAGTAGCACTGGTCACAGTACAGAGTAGCGACCGAACTGAGTAGAGCGCGATCCTGCCAGTATGAGTCTGGAAGGCCTTTTGGCTTCTGGGCAGGTTTGACAGCCTTTCAGATTGTGGCATTCTCTTTTTCAACCAGCCCGTTCCCCCAAGGGGTTGTAACTGGGAGTCCGCTGTGTGGAGAGGCCGCAGGTTGTCCAGGGCTGGTAGGTTGGCGTACTGTGCAATGTAAGTGGAGGTTGGGGCCCCCCCGAAGGCAACAGTGACACTCTGAAGGTGGCATTGGAAATCCAGGCCTAGGAGGAGTGGTGCGCAGAGTTTGGGTATGACCAGGACCCTGAATCCTGTGTAAGTCTCCCCTTCCACTGTTAGATTGACCGAGCAGCGCTTGAGGGTACCAACAGTCTTATCCTTGGCGGCGAGGGCGATCGAGCAGGTGGTGGAGTGGACCTTTAACCTTAGGGAGTGGGCCATGCTCGAGTGAATGAAGCTCTCGGTGCTGCTACTGTCGAACAGGCACTTTGTTACCCGCCCATTGGCTCGCACGTCCATCATTGAGCGCCCGACGTCATGGGGGATGTCTCTGGTCAGCGTGGTGGCAGCCAGGACCGTCTTGGAGTCAGAGTCGTCGCTATCTGGAGGGATGGGGAGTGTAGATAGGGCAGTCTGGTCATTGCCCGTGTTGACCATGTCGACATCGGTCGTGTGGTGCAGCGTGCGGTAGCCGATGGCCTCTGGAGGCAGGGAGAGTGTCGGTAGGGCAGCATGGTCATCGTTCGTGTTGACCACGTTGCCGTTGGTTGCTGGTTGCGGCATGCGGCTGCTGATGGCACCCGAAGGCGTGGGGAGCATCGGTAGGGCGGCCTGGTCATCACCCGTGTTGACCATGTCGTTTTCAGCATCGTCAGGGGCCCTCTGTGTCAGGCGCTGCCTGGCCCAAGATGGCGGTGGCACGTGGGGGGCTGCTGCATTGCTGGCCTCCTTCCCTAGCCCTGTCCGCTGCGCCGGGGGAGTGACATCATCATGGCCGGTAGCAATTACGTCGTTACGTCAGCCAGAAGTGACGTCATGCCATGAGCCAGAAGTGACGTCGCTGTAGATCTCAGAGAGCGGCACCAGCAAGGGCAGGGGCTGGTGCAGATGCTCAGGGTGCACACTGTGACAGTCACTGGCAGGGCTGGATGTTGCACGGTCGAAGTCATGGAAGGTGGAAGTCACCGTGGGGACAAAGGCACCGCCTGGCACGCGCATGTGGGGATGTCTGCAGGGGAGGTTGGGAGGTCATAGAGGGCCGCTGAGCTGCCAGCAGTTTTAGAGTGGCATACTTTTGCAAAGTGGCCTTCCTTGCCGCATCGGGAACAGTATTGGTTCCTAGCTGGGCAGTTTTGGCGTGATCGTCGATCTGACCCACACCAGGACCCACAGTACGTACAGGGATGCCGGGCACCTGCCGCAGCGACTTTCTCCTCCCCACTCAGCCTGGGGCTGCAGCTGCAGTGTGAGAGGGCCATGAGGGAGCATGGGGGAACCTGGAATCAAAGGCTTTGACGTGCAGGGCTGCAGCTTCAAGGGTTTGGACCACTTTCACAGTCCTGGTTAGGGCATAGATGTTGTCTTCTAGCAGTTTCTGCCGGATGGCCCTCGAGCGTAGCCCTCAGATGAAGGCGTCCCGGATCAGCCTCTCAACTTCCTCTGCACCTACTCCGGGTTCAGCCAGACATAGTCGGGCCAACTCTTGCAAGAGTCTCAGCCGTCTCCCGAGGTTGCTGAGCTCGGGTGTTGAGGAGGTACCTTGTACAGACCACATTCATGGGGGGATTGTACAAGTTCTCGAGAGTGTCGTGGAGCAGCCTTTGGTTACCTGGAAGGCGCGGGGACACAGCTTTGACCGGAGTAGGACCAACCTCTTCCGATCGGAGTCCAGGATGTCGCCCTTGTATGCCTCGATGATTGCCTCGACCGCGTGCTGCCAGATCTCGAAGCGTGTCTGAGTTTACGGGTGGCGTGGGTCGACCTCGAGGTTCCCTACAAACAGGAGTTTTTCCATAGCTGCTGTTGGAAAATTTTGTGGATTAAATTGTGGTGCACTGTTAGCCAGAATCAGACACACACAAAGATAAAGACTGTACAACAGGCTTTAATCCACAAAGACTTCCACAGAGCCAGGCTGGCTGTGGCTGCAGCAACTCAGTGTGAGGCCTCGGGAGACCGACGCAGGCTTATATCCCGGAGGGTGATTGACACCCTACTGGGTGGAGCTTGATCCATCCCAGGCCGACTGATTGACAGCCAGCCAGGTGTTGTCCTGTCCCCTTACACTCCTGCATGTACAGAGGTTGCCCCCTGCAGTAGGACGGTGGTGTACCACCACAGTTCATGTACAGGTTTCAGAGGGGTTCTGGGTTTAAGCAGGAAACCAGGGTTATATATGGACCCCTGGGGAAGGATCCAGGAGGCGGGACCATTCATCAGTACAGCACACTTCTAGTGAATCTCAGTTCACTACACTCATACTCTGTTCTAATGGGAGACAGACTGTAGAAACGACATATTGACCAATTGCGACCATTGTCCGACACTAAAGTCCACGAACTACCTCATGACCTGGAGGAGGTAGAACCAGACCTGCCATGGCCTGCCATGACAATCCAACCCCTTGGGCTGAGTGAAGGAGGGGTAGAGATGGGTAGCCCAGTAACTGTGAAAAGCAGCCCTGTGATAGTACAGATTCTATCACCAATGTGTAGATGTACAGATTGTAGTGTAGGATGACTGTAATTGGCTGAGAGCGTAGCCACACCTACTGGCAGTTCTAAAAGGATTGCTCCTAGCCAGACCAGGTCGTTCTGGACTGGTTGACCGACTTGTGACATGCTCCAGTCTTTTAGTTAATAAAAGCCTTGGATTGGATCAACAAGTCTTTGGTTCTTTCGATGCGCTCTACAAGCCCAACATGTAGAATCCCGGAGAAAAGTGAAGGCCGGCAGTTGCCATCGTCCCGACTATCTATGGATCCCACCCAGAACAGCCCCAAGCAAATACCGGTCCAGTATGTCACGCCAAGGCAGTCCAAGAGAGAAAGACCACCAGAATGCTTTAAGGACTATGTTCCATAATTATTGTTCCTTTCTGTATTATAATCACTCATTACATGTACTCTAATTCTCACTAGTAATCATGGGCCCAATGTAGTAATGGTAGTTAGAGGAGGCCCATTCAACATTTACTGCACGGGAGGGGGAAGCATGTTGTGCATAAGCTCATCATGATACCTGTACGTCGGTAACCATGTTAGTCTGATGGTATTAACGAGTGAGAAAAGCACCACGTCTCCGACACCTCATTGTGCAAGTGCATACGCAACAAGTTTGATCCTGTTTTTATGTTTAAAGAAAATTAAAAATGGCTTGTTTAAGTAACCATTTGTCTTGGTGATTTTCAATTGCTGCTGGGTTTTGGGGTCCTCTGGGCTCCAGTTAGCAAATGGTCTATTCTCATTCTTAATTCCTGTGTTTATAAGGAAAAGAGGCAGGTTGTGACTCAGAAGTATGGAGGAAGGCAAAATTCACCACCCAACCTCCTTCATGGCCGCTCCAGCCGGTGGTCAATGAGAGAACCTACATCCCAGCATGCAGCAGGCGGAGAGCGCATGCGTACAGGTCTCGGCCGTGACAGCCGCAGACGGAAGGTGGAAGTGAAGTGAGGAAGGACGCCAGTGGGAGCTGGAGTGCGACAGAAGCGGGGAGTGTGTTCGGTGAGTCTCTGTTTGAGGATGTGTTGGCTGAAGGGAGCGGATTGAATGAGGCCTTCCGATTGTGAGCATTGCCCCGAGGCTGTGGCCTAGCCGACAAGCGGAGTGGCGGTTGCCAAGTGCAGGCCCGGCCGTCCTGTCTGTGTCCTGGGCACACTGACCCAACGGCGGCGTCATCACACACACACACACACACACACACACACACACACACACTGAGCTCGGTGCTCTGGGATCGCTGCTGTGGACCTGCCTCACATTCCAGGTGTAATCCTGCTCCGTTTCTGTGACACTTCATGTTGCCAGACCGTCCTCCGTGTTCACACTTAACGTGGCCGAGTTTTATGGGCAACGTTATTGAGCATAATGTCTATTTTCCCCTCTAATATTTAGCTTTCTGTTACACCAAATGTATGTACATTTCTGGTGCATAAGTTTGCAAACAAGCTTTTCATTTGTGAACCGTATTGTAACATTTTAACTAAACCTAGAATGTATTAAATTGCAGAGACAGGACTGTGTAAGAATTTTGTCCATTAACTATGTGACCTTACCACCATGGCTGTTTATAAAAGGAGTGACTTATTAGGTCATTTCAGTTAGCAGTTGGAGGGCCTGGAGTTCATTTTTAGAATAAAAATGTTTATAGAATTTTGTCATTTGGTCCACAACCATAAAGTAACTTGTTATCTGAAAGGAATGTGTTTAAGTCTATTAGTCATTGATTTGTGCAAGAGACAAATTGTGTTGATTGTTAGCAATTTTTGTGATTCACTATCTTTAAAAAATTTAAGAGGTGGTTGTTTTGACTTGTGTCCCACGTGCGTTGTACTTGTCCTTTTCTCCTACTTCTCCGGTGCCCCCTTTTCACCTCACTAACAGGCTCAGAAGCCATTGTTAATATACAGATGACTTGTAACATTCTACCCCAGCTCACCCAGAAATTTGCTACTCAAGTCTGATCTCAATGGAAGTGTATGGTTTATTAATAATTTTGCATGCTCTATTTGTTTATCTTCACAACAACCTTCAAACTAAATGAATAGATTAAGAAAGGTCACTTCAAGATAAGAATTGAGCCTGCCCAATCTGGTCATTCTGTAGCCTTGTACAGTGTTTGTGTGGGTGGGTGGGGGGGGGGGGGGGAGGGAGTGAGTTAATGCAGGCAAAATTCTGATTCACTAATTCAACAATAATGTGTGGAAGGGCATTATTAATCAAAGTAGTAATGCCATCCTCTGTCAGAAGGTTAAGCTCCCTTTAAGGGAACATATGTACATTAAATTTTATGCTTCCCTTTGATGTCTATTCTGGTGACAGAGACTTCAACTTTGTGGAATATTTGCCTTAAGCACATCTTAACTAAAGATTCTACATAAAGCCAGGCTATTTGACCTATATTCCTTATGCTGATCACACAAATTGTTTCTCAATTCATTCCAAACTTGCTTTCTTTTTCTTTTATACTTTCAGAACTCATTTATGCTTATTTGCTTCAGCCTGTTTCAAGTGGTTGCAAGTTCTACATTTTGTTTATTTTTCCACTTTCTGAACGAATTTCTTGATAATTATCATTGTAAGAATGGCTACCTACCAGTGTTGTTTCTCTGGCAATTGGAAACATGATTTCCACCTCTTCCCTCATCGAACTCTTTCATAATTTTAGCATTCTTTTGAGGTTGCATCTTTTTGCACAGCATCACATAGGATCAATCCTAAATTGTTATAGAACACTACTGCACACTACTTTCCCTTGATGTTGTCCTTAAAAAAATAAAATAAAATGCGTGTATAATTTTCCCAATGTATTCTGATGTTGGTGTGTATGGGAAAATTGGAATATAAATGGTCAGTGTGATTTATAAAATATATTTGTTGGCTTATATTGAAATGTAGAGCATAGTTTGTGCAGCTAGATGATTGTGATTCTACACACTGATTAAAGTGACATTTAAAAAATGTTATAGTAACATTTCAGTGCTGAATATATGCCACTTCATTTGAGGATTAAGAAGCAACAATACTAAATGTAACACTTTAGAGATTAGTTTGTCTTACTGTACAATTGCCACTTTATAACAGTAAATTTATTGCATTTTTCTAAATTAATATTGTGTTTTCAATGCTTGCATTTTTTTTTGGGGGGGGAAAAAAGCTTTATTTCCTATCTGTTTACTCTGCTTGCCTTGTTTTTGAGCTATTTAGGATCAGTTCAAATGCTTAAGCAGTGTCTGATTTTTCTGACAGTCTTACCCACAGCGATGAGTTTGCCTGTCTCTGATTCTGCCAGATTAAAAAAAAACTTTTTGTAGGGGAAATTGATTGAGAGGTTTTTCTGAGAATCTTAAGTAATATTTTAGTTCAATAAATTATCATTGTGGAGCCTTTTTGTCCATCAAAGGACAAGACCAATCCAAGATCTTGCAGTGCATAGGGAGGGAAATGTGTATGGTCATCATAAATTTATTTTGTACTTGTTTCTTTGAAAAATGGTCGTCTTGACTTAGAGGTAAAAGGTTCATCACCTTTGATTCTATGTCCATTTATTGTTTAGTGGTGCACATGATTGACTTGGCAAAAGATCAGAAAAAGTTGTCATAATATAAAACATCAATGGTTTGATTCAACAGTACAGAAAATGAGCCAATCAGTTAAAATAAAGATTTATCTACTATTCAGATATACAGATCATATTGCATAAAAGCTTCTTGCCGATTCCTTGCACTTCAAAGGTACTTCATTGACAGTGAAGCACTTTGGGCTGATTTAGGCCATGAAAGGTACAATCTTGCTGATTCTCCTGATTTGTTATAATGGAGCCAAGCAAAGGAAAGCAAGGTTTAATGACTGGAAAGGAGAGATAACTTTCTTTGTTGTGCACTGAGCTATCACAAACACAAAGTGCTTAACACTTTTAGACATTGGACATTTAAAGGTAGCAGCAAATGTATATTGGTAATAGCCACAGAGAACAATAAAAATGACCATGAATTCATTTTGATTCACATTATTAAAGTGCGACTCGTGTCCAGTACATTTCTGACCTGAATAAGATGCTGTGTTTTGTGTACATCCAAACTACTGGATGTTGTAAGAAGGAATAAATATTTCATAGTTTTGCTTGATTTTATTTTTGGGAGTAGATCATTACAGCAGTTTCTTTGTTTCAATGATTAAGTAAGTTAAAATCCGTGATGTGATTAATTTGCCTACAGGTGGAATTCTTTTTGTTTTTTGGATTGTTTTGCTCCAGTACTGCATCTGTATTGTTTTTATTTCTTCTTCCCCTTGAATTGCAATATGAGCAATTCCCGGTTAACACCAAGAATGTTCTGAAACACAACCAGGGAACTGAGAATGTTGTTGTTATCTCTCTCTGCCCATTGATCATGGCAATGTTTGTATCTATGCTTCCTCTTTTCTGTACCACTTGTTTTTTTTTTTTTGCTGAGAAACTTTCATTGTATAGGCCTTTTTCACTGGCATCCTAGTTAAATGTCTGTACAGTGTCCCCAGGATAGGAAGCCCTTTGTGTCATTTCCACTGGGCCACAACTCATCTCCGGGGATTGAAGTGTTCTATCTTCCACTGGAAATGGGTGACTTTCTGCTGTCCCTTGCTTCAGCTGATGCCGGGGATATGAGTAGGGGTTGAGGTGGTTAAACCCTGGCGTGGAATGACGTCATTTGATGCCAGCGTGCTGACAGTTTTCTTTTTCCACTGGGTTCTTGTCCTAGTTAATTCCTGGGTTGAGATTCCAGTGGAAATACCAAATAAAATTTCAACAGCATTCCAATCATCAGTACTCGTCATCAAATATAACACTTGCATGCTATGTATATTTTGTATTTTAATATTTGTATTTGTCCATTGCATGTTTCAAAGACAGGCAATAGTTTTGTGCTTTCTTACATGAAGAATAATTGAGAGGATAAGCTCTGTTATTTTCAATCAAGTTCAATAAGTTATTTAAGAGGCACTGGCAGAAATCTAGCTAGAGTTCCTTTGCTCAATTGTGTGGTATTGGAATAAACTGTGGAGCTACAGACAAAAAAAAATGCAGTTATTTAAACTGTCAGTATTTCTTAAATCTGAAATCTTGCATTAGTATATTGGTGAACCAGGGTTCTTGGTTGAGATAGACCTTCTGATGTCAATCAAGTAAATAGGAGGGTTTGTGGTCTATGATCTTGTGCGTCTGCCCTGGTTATGTTTTTGCTGCTTGTTTTGTATTAGTTCCAAATGAGGTTTTGGCAGAATAAAAAATAAGGAGTTTTCACTTGGTTTGTGCTAATAGGGATACCATTCTCTCCACTCCTCCCACTTCTCTGCAACTTAAAGCATGTTCATTTTCTAACCTTTCCAAGTTCAGACTAAAAGTCACAAATTGAAGTTTTAAAGAGCTACAAGAGGCTGCAGATGCTGGAATTTGGAGTGAAATATTAAGTCTGAACTGTTTCCATATGCTGCAGTACTTGGTGAATATTTCTAGTCTCTTCAATTTACATTTCCAGCATCTATATTTTTTGTACTTGCAGCAATCCACTGTGGTTTTTTTTTGTCATTAGATTTTTTTTATTTAACTAAGCTAAAAGTTAATTCCATTTTGATGTGTTCAGTTTAATAGGATTTGAATTCCAATCTCCAGATCTTTAATCTAACCTGTGGATTTTGGGAGGTGATGTTGAGATTGTATAAGACGTTGGTGCGGCCTAATTTGGAGTTCTGTGTGCAGTTCTGGTCGCCTAATTATAGGAAGGATATAAACAGAGTGGAGAGAGTGCAGAGAAGGTTTACCAGAATGTTGCCTTGGTTTAAGCATCTGGAGTATGGGGAGAGATTGGACAGATTGGGTCTTTATTCTTTGGAGCGTAGAAGGTTGAGAGGGGATTTGATAGAAGTATTTAAGATTATGAAAGGGATAGACAGAATGGATGTGGATAGACTATTTCCGTTAAGAGGAGGAAAGTTTAAAACAAGAGGACATGAGTTAAGAATTAAGGGGCAGAGGTTTAGAGGTAACATGAGGGGGAACTTCTTTACTCAGAGAGTGGTAGCTGTGTGGAATGAGCTTCCGGGAGAAATAGTGGCGGCGGAGTCAATTGTATTATTTAAGAAAAGGTTGGACAGATATATGGATGAGAAGAAGATGGAGGGTTATGGGCATTGTGCAGGGAGGTGGGATTAGAAAGGGGTGTTTGGTTCGGTGCGGACTAGAAGGGCCTAATGGCCTGTTTCCGTGCTGTAATTGTTATGTTATGTTATATCCCCATCATGGTTTAGTTCCTTCTAATTAAACTTGTAAAACCTCTGAAACTAGTGAACTGCTTGCAGAACTTTTAGGTTCTAGATTTTTTTTAGACATGATTAAAAAGCAGGTTTGGTGCGATCAAGTTTTCATTTTCTTTAAATTTCTGTTTGATTTTTGTCATTGCACTGGTGTTCAAAATTGAAAATGCATTCCACTCAACAATTGAAATTGCTTTTGAGATCCTTGTATATGGGTATAGGTAAAGCTGCAAAAAAAACCATCCTATTTTATTGAGATTGGATATAAGAGATCTCTGTACATACGAGGAAGCTTGAAAGTGATCCATGAATTTTATGAAAACAAAAAATTCACATACAGAGCCTACTTTGTTCTTTATGCGCCCACGGCTGAGTGAAATGTAGGCAAAAATATTCTGTCGTTTATTTTGTGCTGACTGAATTGCATTTATTCATTCATTTTGTTTTGGCAAAAATAATGTAAGTGAAGTACAAAGGTGATGAAAATTGTAAATATATGAAAGTTTTTAAGCATACAGCAAATAATTTTCGTATCTTTAGAGAAATGTGTAAACTCTAAATATTACCCATCCCATTTCTATGTGCTTGCAAACCAATTTGCTCAGTTTTTATACATTACAAAGCACATATTTTGTAACAAGGTAGATTTCTGAATAGGGATTGTTTTTCTCAATTTAAAGTACAGAATTTCAAATCAAACTTTGTTCATATTTTTAGTCATGATGAACCTGACCCAAATCAAATGCTACATTTCAAGTGTCAATTTAGCAAGAATGCATTTATATTTTAAAAAAAAAAGATTTTCTGCTACATGTATCACATGTTTGCAGAGTGTTGAGGATTCATTGAGAAGCTTGATATTCAATATCAAATCCACAAAATTATTTTGGAAAATTTAATGTTGAAGAATGTTGCTTGTAAAAGTTAGAGATGTTGCAGCCAATTATTGGATTTGGTTGATCCTTAAATTCCCAAATGAATTGTTAAGATTTATCCACACTCAACAAGAAAATGTTTCTCTCTTTTAAGCCCCTTTCATACTTGCATCCCACTAATTTGGCCATTCATTGTCCTGGGATAGGAATGGGGATTTGGCTTTTCACACTTGACCACTCTTAACTGGGACATTGAACGCTTTCACACTTGCAAGGAGCCATCCCTGGGGTTAGGTCTATTTTGCCTTCTACCAGTGACATCATGACGCATCAAGTGATGGTGGACCTGCCCTAAATCCTGAACAACGTATTATGATCTTTGAACAAATAATGCCAAATTATAACATAATTAAGCTTTATGTACAGCACAGTATGAGCCCTTCAGCCCCTGTTGTTGTGCCGACCTATAAGGGACCGTGGGAAAATGCTAACAATAAATAGCAATAGTGGATAATTTTTAAACAGAGTGAGAAAGTTGGTAGCACTGTCGCGTACAATTTAAATAGCGTGGGAAAATTAGTAGCACTATTGCGTACAATTTATAAATACCTTGGGACCTCCCCTCCCAGAATTCCATGCAGCAGAGAAGGGACTGTATGTCCAGCTGTATGCGTAGAGCATTGATGGAGTGGTTTCTCTGCCACACAGCATTCTGGGAAGTCAGGTCTGCCATTGCTTTTTCCCCTACAGCACTATAGCGCAACCAATTTTTCCACACTGTTTAAAAATTGTCCACTATTGCTATTTATCTCTCTCTCTCTCTCTTTCAGCTCCCCCCCCACGCTACAACTTTCCCAGGCAAAGTTTATACCTTTATTTTAATCTTTTCTTCCTTCAAGTTCCTGCACTCATGCAAAAACTTTGGTCATTTCAATCCCACAATGCAATTACTAGTTTCACACGTGCCTGATTGCAATGCTGGCATCTGCAGACGTCGGGGATTGTACTAGGGGACGAGGCCGTCAATCTCCAGTGTGCAATGACATCATCTGATGTTGGTGTTGAGCTGATTTTGCTTTCACACTAGGCACTTTAAAGGCTGATTGGCGGTTAATTCCTGGGATCACTTGCAAGTGTGAAAGGGGTTTTAGATTGCAGAGCTTCAAGTCAAATTTGGACAAATTTGTTGAGTCACATGCTAGGGTTAAAATATGATTGACAAAAATGTTTTGTTTCTTTTCCAAATAATTCTAGTTTGTTTTTTTAAAATTCAAAATGATTTTATTTCTTGATCTTCACATATTATGCAAGAATGTAACAGGTTAATTATGATCCTTAACAGGGGAATGGAGGGTTGCAAATGTTGCTCCCCTGCTCAAGAAAGGGAGGAGAGAACACAGGAAATTAGAGACCACCTTGCTTCAAGGTGTTGGATGAGATTCTGAGAGATAGGATTTACAAGCATTTAGGGAGGCATAATCTGATTCTGGATAATCAACATAGCTTCATTAGGAGAAAGCCATGTCTCAAGCCTGATTGAATTCTTTCAGGACATAACAAGTGCATATATCTTTCAGTAAGACACTTGATAAGATTCCCCATACAAGGTTCATTCAGAAAGTAACAAGGCATGGAATCAAAAGAGACCTTTGTAGATACAGAATTGTTGCCCAGAGAAGGCAAAGGGTGGTCATGTTCCACATGAAGATGGTGACCAGTGGTGATTTTTTTAAAAAGAAATGACCTTAGTGAAGGAGTGGAAGGTTTGGTTAGCAAGTTTGTGGGTGATGTAGGTAGTCTGGGAGGGTTGCCAGCGCTGGGCTGAGAAGTGGCAGATGATGTTTATCCCAGAAAAGTGTGGGAGAAGTTCATTTTGTTAGGTCATATTTTTAGGCAGAATGCAATGTTAGTGGGGAGGACTTTGAGCAGTGTGGACAAACTGAGATCTTGGGGTTTGGATCCAGAGGACACTTTAAGGCAGGGGTCTCAAGCTTGCGGCCTGCGGGCCATCTGCGGCCCTCGGGACGATAGTTTGTGGCCCCCGCCTTAATATGAAAGTTTAATGTTAGTGCAGCCCATGAGTTTGATATGATTGGCACTTTTCAGTGTTGTGTGCGGAGCTGTACGAACCTACCAATCATGGTGGGGTATATTGCTCTTGGGGGCGGGACATTGGCTGGGCTTATTGCGAATATAAGCATATTTGTGTGCATTTTCTATTTGTCATTATATGCACGTGGCACATGCGCAATTTCCGCGGCTGCTCCCGCTTCACGCGCTTCGGCGTCCAGTCTGAACCCGGAAGTTGTTGCTCAGCGGGACAGAAAAAGAAGCGGAAAAGATGCATCGGCTAAACACTGAAACTTCGACGCAACAGTGACACCATTTGAATCTGAATAATAATAATTACATTTCTCCAGTCAGCAACTATATGTGGTTTATTCAGTCTTCTATATCTGCTGTATTATTATTATTTTCATTATTATTATTTTCATTTTATTTATTTATTACTGATTGATTTTATTTTTTTTTCTTATGAATTATTAATTTATTTATTTTTTCATCTTATTTTGTGTTTTTAAAAAAAATAAAAAATAAATTTGATAACATTGGAATGTTTTTGTAAGAGCTTTTCTTGTGGAAAACCTGATGCGGCCCAGCCTCACCCAGACTCTACCTCCAGTGGCCCCAGGGTAAATTGAGTTTGAGACCCTTGCTCTAAGGTGATGCACAGGTTGATTGAGATGTGAGGTAATGTTGCAGTTATACAAGACCTTAAATTTAAAGTAAAATTTTTAAATTTAGACATACAGCATGGTAACAGGCCTTTTTATCCCACGAGCCTGTGCCGCCCAATGGATCTACAACCCACAGTACATTTTGAATGGTGAGAGGAAACTGGAGCCCCCAGGGAAAACTCATGCAGACACGGGGAGAATGTACAAACTTCTTGCAGACAGCCCGGGATTTGAATCTCGGTCCTGATCGCTAGTGCTGTAACAGTGTCACATTAACTGCTACACTAACCATGCTGCCCCATTTGGAAGTTAGACCCCACTTGGAATTTTGTGTTCCATTTCTGGTCCCTCATTACAGGAAAGATGTGGATGATACAGAGAGATTGCAGAAGAGATTTGTGTCTTTTTTTTTGGAGTGAAGGAGGATGTGACAAGAATAAGGTGTTTTCGGTGAAGAGTGCATTGATTGTGTGGATGGCCGAAGGCTTTTACCTATGGCTCAAATTGCTAATACGAGGGGGCATAGTTTTAAGGTGCTTGAATCCAAATACAGGTGGGGATGTAAGAGGTAGGTTTTTCCACAGAAATTGATGAGTGCATGAAATGCACTACTGGCAACAGTGGTGGAGGCAGGTACAATAGAAACTTTAAAGAAACTGTTTATAGATGTATGGAACTGAGGAAAAATGGAGGCTGATGCAGTAGGGAAATTCTAGGCAGTTGTTCAGTTGGCACAACACTGGTTCAAAGGGTCTGTACTGTAGATTTCTATGTTCTATGATTCTTTTATTTGTACAGAGATACAATGAAAAGAGCTTTATGCATGGTAAACCAGCTGCATCTTAAGACAAAAGCAGTGAATTGAAATTAACCTTTTGCAAATTATTAATAACCGAAAAGCATGAACATGGGGTTGTGAAAGAATGGGGGAACAAATTATTTTCTTGATAAGTGGAAGCTAGAATTTGTATTTTATTGTATACAGTGTTTGTATTAAGTTACTTGTTTAAAAAGATCTATAGATTATGCTTTGAGATTGTACACCAAATAAAATAATTGATCAATAGTTTGAAGTAAAACTGCTATAATTGTCTGGCTCATATGAACAAATATGTAAATTAGGTAAATTGAGGTTATAAACTTCTTTTAGAATATACAGAGCAGTGAACAGGAACATGATGTTCTGTTTCAACCTCTGATACGTTTCATATCAAACTGAAGACTTTCATCTAAAATTAGAACCCTCCGGTATAAATATTCATTGATCTGCTTTTGTTAAATTGGTTAATTGTTCATTTTTAATTATTTTGCCATATTTATTTACATTTCTAATTGCTCTTATTTTTGAATTTTATGGCATTTTTGAAAGGCTCTTCATTAGTTGTTCAGTGCACTTCCTTTGGAAGACAACTGACTTTGTGTTTCTCCTTTCAGATCAGACTGTAAAGATCGGAATACTGAAGGTTTGGGTTAGATTTCTTCACTGTAAAACTCTGCAAGAGGCCCAGTTGCTGAAGGTTTCTAATGAGTATACTTTTCTGTATCTGAGGGATAAATTTAAAGGCAGTAAATGTACATGACTTCCTCACTTGAAAGGACCTGTTTTACGCTTTGGTATGTTAATGTGAGGAGTGATAGCCAAGTGCAGGTACGAAGTAGTCATTTAATTTAGAGGGACATTGGAATTGGGTTCTATCCTTGAGATACAAGCCTTAGTTAGAATTCAGTTGTGATACTTCTCCCAAAATTAAATGGCTCATAAAGACAATAGGTGCTGGAGTAGGTCAAATGGCCCTTTGAGCCAGCACCGCCATTTATCGGATCATGGCTAATCTAATGAGGTCAGACAAGAAAGACTGCAGATGAGTTTGTTTTTATTCATTATTTCTCACTTTCATGCCATGGCTCTAAAGTGAGCTCCAAGAACTGCTTTGCTGCCAATTCTTTCTGCATTTGGGTTTTAGCTGATTTTTGGAAATTATTATGGTATCATTTTGTTTACTGGGAAATATTGCCTTTTACTGGCAGTAATGGATTTCATGTGCCTTGCTAAAAGTTTACTGGTGGAAGAGTTAAAATTGTGCTTATCTGCTTGACTAAGCAAAAGAATTTGCATTGTGATAAATGAAGTGAAAGATGAAGTCTGCAGATGCTGTGGCTATAGTGAAAACACCGAACTCAGAAGGTCTCACAGTCTCCATCAGAGGGAAAGAGATAAAACCGATGTTTCAGGCCTGAGTCTTTCTATATCTTTACCTCCTGTGGATGTTGCAAGACCTAATGAGTTCCTCCAGCATTTCTGTTCTTTTGCATTGTGGTAAATGCTTGGTGAACTGCTTGAGGGGAAGATGGCTGAGAGTTGCTCCATGTGGGAGGGGGCCATGAGCTGCTATTGACACTCCTGTTCAAATTCAATGAAAGCCAGAAATTGCAGCTTAGCAAAGATAGGTAGTAAGATATCCTACCGTTTTTTTTTAAAGTTTGGGAAAGAATTTGAGAATTGAAGAATGAACATGGGTTCAAATATACTGAGACTCACTGAATGTTTGCAAACTTTTATTGTTTCGAATAATATTTATATTTGGCCTTCCTATAACTTTGTATTGGCAGACAGGTACAATGTACAGTAAAATCCCTGGTATCATGGCACTAATGGGGATTGGCCAGATAAGTGAATTTTTAGGTTGCTTGACTTGCTGTTATAATGTCTAACTAATATACCGGCATTAAGAACAGTTTAAAGACAAAAGGCAAAAATACCATACTGTACTTGCACTGAACAAACTTCACTTGCAGTTTATTTTCAGTCACATTCTTTGAAAACATTTAACCATTGCTGCATCTGCAGGTTCCTCCCACTCCACAGAGCTGCCTGAAAGACTAACAGTAATATTATAGAAAGTTAACAGCAACCCCAGCCCCCACCAAGTTTACAGATTAAAGTCTCTGACTGGGGCATGGATAAGGAGCGACTTTAAGATAGTCACCCCAACAGAGAGTAGCATTGACCAACTCTTCATCCTCGGTGTTGCCACTTTATTCAAACTTTATTCAAACTGCTGCCTCAAAGTATGACCAAGACACTCTGCTGGCTGAATACTTGCTCCCATCTTCAACAAAAGTTTGTATGTTGTTTCAGAGAACATTTATTTTTACAATTTTAAACTTGTGTATTTTTTATTATTTTGTTATTTATTTTAATTTTTAAAATACATTTTCCACAATTTTTTTGCCAGTTGCTTGAATTCTGGATATTTACTGTAAATAAACCACTTTTTGTTGTCAGTTTTTATTTTCAATATATAGGAGTTGCATGCAATTTAAATAGTTTGAAAACTGTTCATGTGGAATTGGTTTAAAACTAGATATTTGTCCGATTGTGACTATCAAATTTAGGTCTTTCCCATAATCATGAACCCACTTCCTGTTGTATTATAGTAATATTTAGTTACGCTTTCAAGCAGAGCATGTTCTGTACTAGGAAAATAAAGCTAGGAAAATGTCAGCTTTCTGTTCTGTTTATGAGTTTCATATCACCCTGAAAGCTTATTGGCGGTAAAGAACAGATGTGGAAGCCAAATAGTCTCGGTAACTCAGAGCCTGCAGGAAGGGATAACCAATGTGCAAAGTCAGCCAATCAGTAACCTTTGAACATTAGTTTTATTTCCCTGGTTTACTGAGGTGAGAATTAAGGCAAGGAATAGTTTATATAAAAAAAATTAATACTTTATTTTTGATTTTTCAAAGACTCATGCAAATCTAATACAGAATTTTACATTCTCTTTTCATGTAGTATGATTTACAGAGTCCTTATTTCCCCCCTCCTTACACCCTCCCCTCCCTATCCCTTAAATTATACAAATACCAAAATATAAAAGTACAAAAATACAGACATACTAAAACTACCTAAATACCTACAAAGAACAGGATCCTCCTTGAAACTAGAGTATCTTGGATATTAGATAAAAACAGGTAGGGGAAAAAACACATTGTCTGTGCCACTTTCCCCATTTCATATTCTTAATTCTTTACTTGCTGGGGTGAATTGTTCCTTTTCTTTCATTATTGGGGGGGGGGGGGGGAGATGTGATGGTGGAGGAGAGGGATGTAAATTTTATCTGTGCACCTGTGTGCCTCCGATATGGTTGCCACACTTCAACAAGTGTGCCACATCTCTTCTGTAAATTGTAGGTGATTTTTCTCCAGGGGAATGCAACTCTGTATTTTCATATTCCATTGTGCGATATTTAGTTGGGAGTCGGACTTCCACGTAACCACTATACACTTCCTGGCTACTGATAAGTCGAGGAATATCGTATTTTCACACACATAGCGCACAAGCAATCTTAAACTAAATAAAAATATTTTTGTATAGTGTGCACATGCAATCTTAAACCAAGTAAAAATATTTTGTATTGTGTGCACACGCATGTAATGCATGGTCACAATTTTAAACTAAGTAAAAATATTTTTGTATATACCGCACACATGCATATGCCACCCATGCGTACCACAGTCATCCTGTCCAGTACCTTCATAAAATTACCTCTAAAACTCACAAAAACAAAGCGATGCATGCGCAGGTGACATTATCTGCCTGTATAGCTATCACCTGCATTCGATCTAGCCTAATCGGTATAAAAGGCCTTCGCATTTAGTACTACCTTTTGAGATCTAGAGTATCGGTAGTTTTCACAATCCAAGGAGTCAAACACAATCTTACACTGCTAATTTCAAACTGAAAGTTGTTACCAGAGCAGAAGAAACTGGCAACAGAGTGGCAGCAAGAGAGTTTGGGTTTGGCGAATGGAGAAAAGAGAAAGGTGAGCTTGAGAGGACGAATCCACGAAAACATGTATATTCTGGTCTGAAAGCTCAATGGGTTCTCTGTCATAGAGAACAAAATCAGGCTGTAACCACAGTTGCCATTCAGATGAAAGTAAGACTATTGGCACAAGAAAGAGGAATCCTGGATTTCAAAACGGTGTTTCCCATGACATCAAAATTTATGAAGCGAAATGGATTGTCAGTAAGAACTAGAACGACTGTAGGTCAGCGACTTTCAGAAGGTTGGGAACAAAAAAAAATTGATTTTTCTCAGCTTCGTCATCAGTAAGATAAGCAAACTTAAAATCACAACTGCAGTCAGTTAATCATCCATTCAAGATGTTCATCAGATCAGAATGCGAGGAATGGATGCAGAACGGCACTCATGAATTCACCCCAGCCAGACGGCTCTTGATCCTCCAAAATATTCCATTTGGAATTTAAACTGGAGGTGGGAGAGGGTGTACAAAAATAAAAGGAGCAAGCTATACTGAAGTTTGCGAGTGGGTTGCCAGAGCATGGGATAAGATAACACCAGAAACTATACACAGTGGATTCAGAAAAGCTGGCAGAGTATATAATGATGGTGATTCCACCGCTGATGATTAAAGCAGCGACAGCGATGATGTGTTAGTATTGATTATAGTAATGGAAGAATGGTTGCAGGTTGTCCTAATGTATTTTAATGAAGAGAGTGAACAATCTGACTTGGAAGGATTTGAAGGGGGTTACAGATGATGATAATGAAGAAGATTAACACAGACAGATGTGAGGTCCCTCAGTCAGTGTCTCCTTCCAAAAATGAACAATGGCCTCCTTTGGGCGGCATAGTTAGTGTTGCAGTTAGTGCAGTGCGGACGAAGATTTATGGAGGGGATAAATGTCCACATCAGCTGCAGGCTCGTTTGTGGCTGACAAGTCCGATGCGGGACAGGCAGACACGGTTGCAGTGGTTGCAGGGGAAAATTGGTTGGTTGGGGTTGGGTGTTTGGTTTTTCCTCCTTTGCCTTTTGTCAGTGAGGTGGGTTCTGCGGTCTTCTTCAAAGGAGGTTGCTGCCCGCCGAACTGTGAGGCGCCAAGATGCACGGCTTGAGGTGATATCAGCCCACTGGCGGTGGTCAATGTGGCAGGCACCAAGAGATTTTTTTAGGCAGTCCTTGTACCTTTTATTTGGTGCACCTCTGTCACGGTGGCCAGTGGAGAGCTCGCCATATAACACGATCTTGGGAAGGCGATGGTCCTCCATTCTGGAGACGTGACCCACCCAGCGCAGCTGGATCTTCAGCAGCGTGGACTCGATGCTGTCGGCCTCTGGCATCTCGAGTACTTCGACGTTAGGGATGAAAGCGCTCCAGTGAATGTTGAGGATGGAGCGGAGACAACGCTGGTGGAAGCGTTCTAGGAGCCGTAGGTGATGCCGGTAGAGGACCCATGATTCGGAGCCGAACAGGAGTGTGGGTATGACAACGGCTCTGTATACGCTTATCTTTGTGAGGTTTTTCAGTTGGTGGTTTTTCCAGACTCTTTTGTGTAGTCTTCCAAAGGTGCTATTTGCCTTGGCGAGTCTGTTGTCTATCTCGTTGTCGATCCTTGCATCTGATGAAATGGTGCAGCCGAGATAGGTAAACTGGTTGACCGTTTTGAGTTTTGTGTGCCCGATGGAGATGTGGGGGGGCTGGTAGTCATGGTGGGGAGCTGGCTGATGGAGGACCTCAGTTTTCTTCAGGCTGACTTCCAGGCCAAACATTTTGGCAGTTTCCGCAAAACAGGACGTCAAGCGCTGAAGAGCTGGCTCTGAATGGGCAACTAAAGCGGCATTGTCTGCAAAGAGTAGTTCACGGACAAGTTTCTCTTGTGTCTTGGTGTGAGCTTGCAGGCGCCTCAGATTGAAGAGACTGCCATCCGTGCGGTACTGGATGTAAACAGCGTCTTCATTGTTGAGGTCTTTAATGACTTGGTTCAGCATCATGCTGAAGAAGATTGAAAAGAGGGTTGGTGCGAGAACACAGCCTTGCTTCACGCCATTGTTAATGGAGAAGGGTTCAGAGAGCTCATTTCTGTATCTGACCCGACCTTGTTGGTTTTCGTGCAGTTGGATAACCATGTTGAGGAACTTTGGGGGTCAGTAACTGTAGCTGTCTGTCCGGTGATTGTACATTCTCCCTGTGACTAAGTCAGTTTCCTCCAAGAATGTACGGCGGTTTGTTGGTTAATTGGTGTATTTTTAATTTTTTTTTTTGACTTTAACATGTTGTCCAGCTTTTTTTTACTTCATATTTAAGTTGTTGTATGGCTATTTAATGAAAGTGTTTTTTAAAAATTAATTTATAACCAGTGGCTGTTCAATTAAGTTCACTTTTATATTCAACATGTTAAAAAAATTATTGTATAACCCACAGTGGGTTGCCTGGTTTGTGTTTTTTTAAAAAAAAGTGTTTTTAAAAAAAAATTGCTAATTTAAATGAGGCCTTTGTTAACCTCAAACAGTTCCATGTTACATAAGAGTACTACGCCACTTTATCACTGATATTCTGCTGGTACGGAACTAGGTTAAAACCTTGTTCCACCTTACTTATGTAGCTTTTGTCTATATCTGGTTAAGGAATTAAGTTACTTTTCATTCTTGTCACATTCCTTTTTTTGTGTCCAATACAAAAGGCTGCTTGCTTCCCGTAAACTCTGAATGATCATCTGCACTTCGCATCTGTTAGTTTGTGCTTTGCTTTGGGGAAGTAAATCCCTTGTATAACTGAGTTAATGGCAAATAATTTCAAATGCCTTGATGTTTGAACTTCTCCACCTTTTGGGCAAATAACACCAATATCATGAGAAATTGAGTATTTTGGACTTTATATGAAACATCTCCATTTTTTTAATGACCTGAGCAAAATAGTAGCTAAAGTGCAAAGCATGAGCTTTATAATTTAAAAATCTGTTTTTGGTTATTTGGAGCTGTATTGTTAAAACTGCTCATCAGTGTGCTTTGTAATTCACATGGTAGTTTAACTAAAGCAACATTCAAAATCAGTAAGTTCTCCAAAGTCAATTTTATGACTAGTTTGATAACTTGAAGCTCTTTGGTTTACAAGCTGATGTATGCAGAAGTAGTTATTCTTCTGTAATCTGTCATGCAAATTAATTTTTATTAGTGATTGAGCTTTTCTGAATTTTATTCGGATTCAAGATTTTGCATATATGATGATGTTGACAGACTTGCAAAACAAAAAGTTGTTGCACGTAAAGTTCAGGTGGTCTGCATGTTGTTTGCCAGCTTTGTATTATTTCATTCCTTAAATGAGTTTGAATTTTAAAAAATGTATCGTAGTTTACATGCAGAAATTTTTCACTAAGAATATTAACTGTGTGGTGAAGCAAATTCTTGTAGCGGCGAACTGGCCCTGCTTGTCACACACAGTTGGCAGGTCAGCCGCAGCAAGGATGGTGTCGCGGGACTATCTCTTCCAGACCAGGCTGGAATGTCATGTGCATGTTTGCGTCATGGGATGCAAGCGTCACGACGTTGTGGGCCAAATGGAATAAGGCTTAAAGGCTGCAGTTGTGATACCGGAGCTCATAGCCTGTTGTCTCCGTCTCTTCGCTGCACTCACTCACAGCACGCCACATTGGTGACTCTAACGAGTCTCCACGTCCTGAAGACTCGAAACAATGGAACAAGTAGCTTTAGGTGCTGTTGCATTGAAGCTGCCGACTTTCTGAGCGAACAGGCTCTTGGTTCGACCAAGCAGAGGCCCAGTTCCAGATCAAACAGATAACCTCCGATTCAACGAGATACTTCTACGTCGTCAGGTCACTTGACCATGAAGCCGCCTCACGAGTCGACCTCATTCAAATGCCGCCAGAGGAAGATAAATACATGGCTCTAAAAAAAAAAACCTCTATGGCACGAGCAAGCAGCCAGGCTCCTGCACTTGGATGGCTTAGGCGATAGAACCTCCTCTGCCCTCATGGACAAGATGGTAACACTGGCAGAAGGGCACAAACCCTTCCTCATGAAGGTTGCCTGAGGAACACTTGCTGACTTCAGCAACCCATGCAAAGTTGCGGTGATGGCGGATGTTCTGTACCATTCAAAACGCGAAGTCATAGATTCTATCAACTATGTTTCGCAGCCACAACAGGACAATGCCCAAGGCCCCACAATGTCAGAGGATGGAGAGGCCCGATCCCAAATGGTGTTTCTATCATTTGCAGATGCCGCCAACCATGTTTATTCGTGGGAAATGATTTGGCCAACCGCCATTATTTGCTGCAGCGGTTGGCCGACCAAATAATTTTCTCAACATCTTGGACAGCACCTCAGGCCGCAAGTTCCTGGTAGACATGGGGCAGAGATGAGCGTCATACACCCTACAGCGCTCAAGAGGTGCACGAGACCACACGGTCCTTCCCTTCGGGATGCCAATAGCACTGCCATCCGAGCCTTTGGAAAAGGACAGATTCCTGTATGTTTCAGCAACAGCACGTTCCAGTAGTTCTTCACCCTCACTTTGGTGTCAAACCCCTGCTCGGCACAGATTTCCACCGGGCCTACTCCCTACTCATCGATCTCCAGGGCGAGCGACTAATGTTGACTTTCCACGGTGCTTCACAGCAGATGAAATGAATCATCCACCCAGCTCACTTCAATGGAGACCAAACATGGGCAGTATAACCAACACCTCGCAGGCTTTCCCTCATTTTGCACCCACAGTTCACGGCAACCATGCACAAACATGGGTCTAACACCATATTGCTACACTGGTTCATCATTGTATTCACATGCATGCCGCCCGGCCCCAGTCAAACTCAACCTCGCCAAGGAAGAATTTAGGTGGATGGAGGAGCTGGGTATTGTCTGTCGTTCTGATAGTCCTTGGGATCATTCTGATAGTCCATGGGCTTCACCCCTCCACTTGGTGCCTATGTCCAATGGTAGCTGGTGCCCCTGCGATGATTACAGACATCTAAATGACACAATGACACCAGACCACTACCCAATTCCCCATATCCAGGATTTTGCAGTGAAAATTCACATTGCAAAGCTTTTCTCCAAAGTCAACTTGATCCGGGGATACCATCAGATCAAACTGACGACCAAAAGTCCGTTATCATCACTCCTTTGGCCTCTTTGAATTCCTACGCATGCCATTTGATTTAAAAAATGCGGCACAAACTTTACAGCGCCTCATGGACGCAGTTGGGAGAGACTTGCTTTGCCTTTTCATCTACCTCGACGACATCCTGATCGCCAGCAGTTAGTCTGCAGAACACATGACGCACCTTCACTTGCCTCGCACAGTTCGACCTCACTGTTAAGCCAGAGAAGTGCCAGTTCAGCCTCACAGATATAGTCTTTCTGGGCCACAAGATCACCCCAGCTGGCGCCACCCTTTTACCACACAAAGTCGATGCCACACCAATGACACTGAAAGGCCTTCAGGAATTCGTGGACATGGTGAATTTCTACAATGGGTTCATCCCTGCAGCAGCCAAGATTATGTGCCCACACTTTAATGTCAGGGTTGTCAAAGGAGCTTCAAGTGGACAGAGGAGGCACACAGTGAGTTCAAACAGATTAAAGAAGCTCTGGCCCATACTACGATGCTGGTACACCCACAGATGGATGTACTGACAGCCCTCACAGTCGATCCGTCCAACATGGCCGTGGGTGCTCTCCTGGACAATTTGTTGATGACTCATGGCAACTCCTCACATTCTTCCAGTTGACACCTGCGACCACCCAAATTGAAGTAAAGCATATTCGACAGAGAATTACTCGGCCTCTACCTGGCTGTCCACCACTTCTGTTACTTCCTGGAAGGGCGCCTGTTCACTGTCTACACTGACCACAAGCTGCTTACCTTTGCCTTCACAAAGTCCTTCAACCCGTGGTATACCCAAAAGCAGAGACACTTGTGCTACGTCTCTGAATTCACCACTGCTATCTGACACCCCTCTGTAAAGCACAACATCGTTGCTGACGCATTTTCCAGGATTACAGTTAATGCCATGTCACAGGTCATCGACTACCATGATCTGGCTCAGGCCCAGCAGAACACCACCGAGACACTCCGCTCCAGAACAGCAATCACAGGGCTGCAGCTCCAAGGCCTCCCGCTGGAAGCCAATGGCAACATGGTCCTCTGCGATGTTTCCACTGGCCAGCCCCACCCTCTCATCCTCGCACAGTAGAGTATGGTTTTCGACTTAATCCATGGCTTATCACACCTGTCCATCCACACAATGGTGTAGCTAGTATCCGCAAAATTTGTTTGGTACAGCCTGCGCAAACAGGTCACTGAGTGGGCAAAGAACTGCACAGGCTGCCAGACATCCAAGGTCCAGCGACACATCAGCCACACACTTTGACGCCCAACCCAAAGGTTCCAACATGTCCATCTAGATATAGTCAGACCCATGCCTGTCTCCCAGGGATCCAGCTATCTACTCACAGTGATGGACAGATTTACTTGCTGGCCAGAGGCCATACCCATCCCAGATGGCTCCACAGAAAGGTTCGCCAGAGCTTTCCTCTCCACCTAGGTTTCCCGTTTCGGTGTCCCAGCAGATATTACGACTGACCGGGGAGTACAATTCACCTTCACCCTGTGGACTCGACTCTTCAGATTCCTGGGCACCCAGCTGCACTGTACCACAGCTTACCACCCTCAAGCCAATGGACTAGTCGGGCGTTTCCACTGCCATCTCATTGGCGCTGATGGCACGCCTTGATAAGCCCAACTGGGTGGAAGAAGTGCCCTGGGTTCTCTTTGGCATTTACACAGCGCCCAAGGATGACCTCGGGTCTCCTCGGCTGACCTAGTCTACAGAGAGACCATTGCAGTGCCTGGACAGTTTCATCCTTGAGCAGCTCCGTGACAAACTGGGCTTCATTGCACCGTTCCCGCCATCATGATATGGCCAACTGCCTTGCAACTACCTGTGGACTGGTCTTCCTGTGTGTCCGTGTTCATGCACAGAGGTGCACACAGAACTGCCCTTCAATGACTTTGTGAGGGTCCACACAGGGTGCTACATTGCAATGCAATGCTTCAACGTTCACCCTTGACATTTAAAGCCTTGACATTTAAAGCCAGCACATGTGGACTTGTCCCAGCCAGTACAGTTTCCCCACCAGCATGTAGAGGTCAACTGCCCAAACAGCATGCCTTTCCCACAACGCATTCCCAGGGCATTGGTGCTGGATCTGGTGGGGGAGTGGGGGGGGGCGGTCGGTTTAAGCGGAGCCGCACATTCTTGTAGCGGCAAACTGGCCCTACTTGCCACGCGCACTGGCGGGGCAGCCGCGGCAATGATGGCGTGGCGGGACCTTCTCTTCCAGTCCAGGCTGGAAGATCATGCGTCATCAGGATGCAAGTGTTGGGATATTGACGGGGGAACGGAATAAGGCTTCAAGGCTACAGTGCAAGATTCAAATAAAGGCAGTTGTGATATCGAAGCTTACAACCTGTTGACTCAGTCTCTTCGCTGTGCTCGCTCACAACATGCCTCAACTGCTTTATGTTTTTAAGAAAGACTAGAAATCCTGAATAATTTTTCAGATTGAAAAACATAAATACACCCTGGATGTTGAATATAACAGAATATAAAGATCTGGATCTTTAGTTTATGGCTTTTTTTCCTGTTTATTTTGTTTGTTCTGATTTTAACCATTTGTTTTAAATTTTATTGCCAATCAGGGTTGAGCCAATGTTTCGAACAGCAGAAAAGTTGGAAAGCAGTTTCCACCCCCCCCCCCCCCCCCCCCCCCCCGGTATACTTTTCTCTCATATTTAATCAATTTATTTCACATTTGATATTTATACTCTGAAGTGAATATGTATTTCAAGTCTGAGTAGTTTTATTAAAATTTGGATAAATGGCAACATATAATAAAGGCTTGAAATAAATAAGACATGAGATTTTAAGTAATTAATCGGCTGCTGTTACAAGATTTTCTGGTTTAACTTGCTGAGAGAAAGTTCCTTTTTATCTTAAAATGTGTTAACATTTTTGGAAACATTGTTTGTTTTGGATGGTTTTTTCTTTCATATAGATTCTGCTAGAAAGTTCCATAAATATTGGTGCACTGTTGGTAAGAATTGAGAATCATCCCTTTTAGATGTTAATAAAGAAGACAATAGTATCTAAAGTTGTAGGGAAAAGGCAGGGGAGTGGAGCCGAGTGGGAGAAGGAGAATGTATCAGCTCACAATAGACACAGTCAGGTGGCCAATTGACCCACTTGTTAAGCCGCATATTTTGGCAAAATGCGGCTGTGGGAAGGCCACGTAAATGTGCAGGAGGCGCCTGCAAGGAGAGTTTGGCAACCCTCCTCCCGAATCCCTGCCTCCTCAGCCATCTGAATGCAGCTGCCTAAAAGCGGCTGCATTAGGATGACAGTCAGCTGGCCAGCGCCTGACAGCTCCTCTCCCAGTCCCCACACTGTCGGGCGGGCTGTCAGCGCGGGGACATCCCCACACTGATCCCACTGCCCCTCTCTCTTCCCACTCCCGAAATCAGTCCCAACAGTGTGGGGACTGATTTCGGGAGTGGGGAGAAAAGGGCTGGAGTTGCCAGTGGAGGGGAAGGGGACTGGCTAAAACAATCCCGGTACCTAACTCGAGCGCCTCCTTCTTCCCCGCCGGCCGCTCAGCCCCGTGAGTGGGGAGAGAGAGGGTCAGTGGGATCAGTGTGGGGACCTCCTGTGCAGAACATCTCTGCACCGATAGCCCGCGCTGGCCGCCCTGTGGGGATAGCCCGTGCCTGCTGCCCCACAGTGTGGGGACTGAATTTGTGAGTGGGGAGAGAGCGGGTCAGCAGGATCAGTGTGGGGACGTCCCCATGCTGATAGCCCCAGCTGACAGCCAGCCATCCTGAATTGACAGCCCAAGGGACAGGAGCTGGAAAGTGCTCAGATGCGCATCCTGGCGCAGCTGTCTTTCAGGTGGCCAGTGCTGTGCTTTCAACGCTGCCTCCTGAACGTCAATTTAAAGGGCCGCTTCTGCTTCTTCAGGCGCATTCTTAGCGGAGAATGCACCTGAAAAAGCCTAATGAGATGGGGGAGCAAACTCGACTTGACGAATGGCCTACTTTTGCTCCAATATCTTATGGTCTTTACTTGCAGTACTTTGAGAGAGTTCACTTAAGCCTAAAGGAAATTTCAAGTGATTCTTTAATGCTTCAGGCCACATGAGGGTATTCATTCAGATTATGATGTTGGCTGGTGAACCTTGCACTGCATTTACCAGACAAGTATTTAAGCCTGATTTAAGAAAAGTGTGAAAAGATTAGTTAATGAACTATAGTTTTGGTTAATTCTGGATCAAGCACTGATACTTTTCTGGTACTGAGGCACATTTGTAGTTTAGAATTTATTCAAATTCAGTTGATTAAATCACTAACAACGAGGATGTTGTTTGACATAGGTATGTTTCATGTTAGCATTGTTTAGTTTTGGTTCTGTCAGGGCTTCCATTAGCTTCACAGTAAAGTAAATTGTAACACTAAAAGATTTGCTTCCGCCATTTCCATCACAGTCAGATAAATACTTGAATGGGATGTTGTGCTGTGCCATGTCTTGCCTCATTTCTAACCTATCCTGTGTGATGCCTCGTGGAATGCAGAAAACCAGTGCAATGTTCTATTTGGAAATAAAAGGAGCTGAGGAATGGAGTTAGGTGTTATAGAAACTGTGATATTCAGCTATTATAATTGACATTTTGTTTACAATCTACTTTTTAAAGCAGAGCAAGTTGTGAAAGAGCAGAAATAATTAGAACCATCAATCATCTCTTTATCTTTACTCAGATGCTGGCATTAGAGTGTTCAGAGAAAATTTACTGGAATGATACCAAGATTGAAAGAGTTAGCATATGAGGAACATTTGTTGATCCTTGGGTTGTACTTACTGCAGTACAGAAGGCTGAGGTGGTGGGGGGGGGGGGGGGGGGAGGGGGGAGGGAGAGTTTTTGAATGCTGAAAGGTCTCGATAGAGTCGATGTGGCAAGGTTGTTTCCCATGGTAAGGAAATCTTGGACAAGAGAGCACAACTTCAGGATAAAATATTGTCAATTTAAAACAGATGTGGAAAAAATTCTTCAGAAGGTCATGAGTCTGTGGAACTTGTGGCCACAGGTAGCTGTGGAAGTGAGGATGTTGGTTGCATTTAAGGCAGCGATTGACAGATGTCGGGTCATCAAGGGTTACGGGGAGAAGGCCAGAGAGTGGTGGTAAGTGGGAGGATGGATCTGCTTATGGTTAGAATGGTGGAGTAGACTCAATGGGCCAATTGGCCTACTTCTGCTCCTATATCTTGTGATCTGATTTCAAAATATACTATGGTGTAAACATTAATTCGTTCATCAAGAGTAAATCTTTTGAATCTTTAGTTTCTCTTTTTAAGCCTTTATTTCATAGAAAAGGGTTGTTTAGAGCAGGTTGTGGAAACATATCTCAAGTGGGTCCATGACTTTTCCTCAGCCTTTTTTCCCATCTTTCATCTGTGCCCCAAAATTATTTAAATTAACTCCTTTTTTATTTGTAATTTGTTTCATTGTTTGTGGATAAGCATAGTAAATCTGGTTGTATATTCCACGAGATTATATAGAAAATAATGTTTCTTAAATCAGTTATGCCTGAAGTGTTTTCTTCAGGGAAATGTCATTCCTCTGACTACATTTCACAATTGTTGTATTGTTCAATCTTCATCGGTGAGCAGTCTAATTTCTAGCTCAAAAGCATTAATTCATTTTTGACATCAATCTAACATAATTTTAGTGTTCTTGTTTTTTTACTTTTTAAAATTGTCTTGACTACTAGATTTTTACCTATTGATTAGTATTTTCTGTGTAATCTGATCAATTAGAAATATTTTTTTAAATTTTCCTGCCATAGAGCATTATCATATGTACAATGATTTTTGCTTTTGATGCCTATATTTATGTGCAGGGGTCTGGTTTCAGGAGCTTTTTGAAGGGTTCATTTGTGGATTTTGATGTTAATAGATTCCTAATTATTTTTGGTCTGGTTGGTGTGCTAGGCCATTTCTAAAGACAGAAAGCTTGTGGAAGAAATCAGTAGGTCAAGCAGCATCTGTGAAGGAAAAAGGATGGAAAAGGTTTCTGATTGAGACCCTGGATTGGGACTCTAATGCATAGTTTTGACCCAAAATGTGACCATCCTCTGCCTCCACAAATGCTGCTTGACTTGCTGATGTTCTCTGCGGGGGGTGCCCACGCAGCACTTTTTTTGTTCTAGATTTCAGCATCTGCGTTATCTTCTGTATCCATATCAATAATGTTGTGGATCTTAAGTTTGCATTCAGGCAAGAACAGCAGATTTTTTCTTTTTTTAGTTCTTGGAAAAACATCTGGTATAGGAATGGATAATGATTGAAACAAATACTGTATTCTTGAAAAAATATTAATTTTAATACAATTTTCCCATCCTTTTAAAGCTATGGCAGGTCTTTCCATTTTTTTAAATTATCCTCAATTTTTTTCAATAATGGTAAATAATTCAATTTAAATAAATTATTTAAAATTCTATATTTTTATTTCTAAATATTTAATTGCTTCTTTTTGCTTCATAAATTTTGTCCCTTTTTTACTTTGTGTATAATCCATATCAACTCATCAACATTTACTTTATAGCCTGATAGTAAACCATATTCTGCTAATCTTACATTTAGTTTACACAATTATATTTCTGGTTTTGTTAAATAAACTGTAACATCATCTGCAAATAAACAGATTTCTTGTTCTTTATTACCTATCTCAAAACCTTTAATCTCATTGTCTCTTCTAATTATTTCAGCAAAGGTTCTAGTGCTAAAGCAAATAAAAATGCTGATAATGGACACCCTTGCCTAGATGATCTTTCTAATAAAAATGGCATTGATATTTTGTGATCACGTTAGCTTTTGGTTGATTATATAATATTCTTATCCAATATATAAAAACATTTGGAATTCCAAATAACTAAAATAAAAAGTCCCATTTTAACCTATCAAATGCTTTTTCTGCATCTAATGCAACCGCTACTGTTGGTTTCTTTCATTTTTGAGCTACACTTAATAAACTCATAAATGTAACATTTATCTACTGATCAATTTTTAATAAAACTAGTTTGATTGATAATTATTAATTGTAAATATTTAGTTAATCTATTAGCTAATAGCTTAGATACAATTTTATTGCTATTTAATAATGATTTAGGTTATTACCCCCTCCATAAATCTTCATCCGCGAAGCCAAGCCAAAGAAAGAAAGAAGAAGGTCTATAAGAAGAAGATTGTAAAGGATCCTTTTTTTTGGAGTAACTTATTAATGCTGATAAAAGATTCTGGCAAATCATGTGACTCTCATTTGATCTTGTATTCTCATTAATACAGGAGTTAACAATTCCTTAAATTCTTTAGAAAACTCCGGGGGAAACCATCTTCTCCTGGGGTTTTATTATTTTGTAATAACATCAGATTCTTATAGATTCTCAGAAAAAGGATTAGATAACTCTAATGTTTCTTCCAGATTTAACAAAGGTAATTTAAATTGTGATAAATATTCTTTTTTTGTTATCCTTCAGGGATTCTGATTGATATAATTTTTTATAAAAATTCCTAAAATTGTCATTTATTTCTTGCATCTTATAGGTGATTTGACTAGTTTCCTCCTTTGTTGCAATTATTGTTCTTGATACTTGTTCAGCTTTTAATTGCCATGCTAATACTTTGAGCTCTTTCAGCTAGTTCATAATAGTTCTGTTGTGTTCTCATTATATCTCTTTCTACTTTATAAGTTTGTATTGTATTAAATCTTAATTTTTTGATTCCAATAATCTTTTTTCTCCATTTTTTGGATATGTAATTCCTTCTCTAAATTTAATATTTCCTTTTCAAATTGGACTACCTCTTTCATATGTTCTTTCTTTATCTTAGAAGTATAGCTTATTATTTGACCTTCATAGAATCCCATATAATAAATTTGTTCAGTACTGAATTTTCATTAGTTTCTAAAAAAAAAACATTTATCTGTTCTCATAAAATCACAAAAATCTTTTCTCTTTAATAATATTGTATTAAATCTCCATCAATAACCTATATTTTGTTCTTCCTCCAATGTAATTGACAAAATTAAAGGTCTGATAAAACTCTTGCTTGATATTCAACCTTTTGAACTCTAGCTTGTAGCTGTGCAGACTATAAACATATCTATATGTGAATATGTTTTGTGCATAAAAGAATAGTCTCTATCAGTTAGATGAGTTCTCAAAATATCTATAAGACCCATATCTTTCATTAAAACTATTGCACTCTTAACTACTTTTTATAATTTTACTATCTGATCTATCTAATTTTGGATCAAAGGTAAAATAAAAATCTCCCTCTACTAATATTTTTCCTTTTGCACTTGCTAATTGTATAAATACATCTTGGATAAATTTTCCATCATCTACATTTGGTGTATATACATTCAATAAAGTCCAATATTCTGAATAAATTTGACAATTAACCATTACATATCTTCCCGCTGTATCTGTAATTGTATCTAATATTTTAAATGGTAATTTTTTATGCATTAATATTGTAACACCTCTAGCTTTTGAATTAAATGAAGATGCCAGTACCAATCCAACCCGATCTTTACAAATTTTTATGCTCTTCTTCCGTCAAATTAGTTTCTTGTTTTTAAAAAAGCCATATCTACTTTTGTTTTTCATATACATTAACAATTTTTTCTGTTTTATTGGATTCTGTATTCCATTTATATTGATACTAATAAAGTTCAATTTCCCTGCCATCAAGTACCTTTATAAAATCCTTTGTCCATCCACCCACTTCTCCCAGTCCTCCCACTCTCATAATATTAACAACATATCTCATAATATTCTTGATTAATCTAGGTGTACAATAGAAAAGAGAAAGAAAGGAAGAAGAAAGGTGCATGATGTTTTTGCATCTTTAAACCTCTGATCTATACAGGATGTGCTCGAAACCACACTTGTTCGCATGATTCTGCAGTAGTCAGCTCCATTTTCCCAATTAACTCACTCAAATGCATTATGACTATACATTCTTATTTATTCATAACTCTTTTAAACATATATAGATCACTTGTAGGTTAAAACCCTCCTCCCAATTAAACTCTCTTGAAATTTTCAATTACATCTTAATTCATTCAATCATAAATTCCCTTCAAGTGTTAGTGCCCATCTATCTCTCTTTCTGGCAATGAATCAGCATACACCTTTGCCTCATTAGGCTCTGTACATAAAAAAAAACCCTGTTTTTCCCATCTGGAACAAAAACTTTCAAAGCTGCCAGATACCTCAAGACAAAGGCATAACCTTTTTTCCATAATATGTTTTTAACTGCGTTAAATTCTTTTCTCTTTTTTAACAAATCAAAACTTATGTCAAGGTAAAAGAAAATCTTATTCCCATTATAAATCAAAGATGACTGTCTTTCTTTTGCTTGTTTGGCTGCTAGTTCCAAGATCATCTCTCATACTTTGCAATGAAGAAATTTAACCAGTATTGGATGAGGTCTCTGATCTGGTTGTGGCTTTGGTCTCAGTGTTCTATGTGCTCTCTCAAAATCTATGTCTCCTTGTAATTCAGTTACCTCCCAAAGATTCTGGAATCCAATGCTGTAAAAATGTCTTAATTTCCTGTCCTTCATCACCTTTTTTAAGTCCACCAATTTTTGTTGTTCTTTCTGTAAAATTTTCTAAAATGTCAATTTTTTGCATTAATTGATTTTTTTGTTGCAGCCGCTTGCACTTACTTCATTTGTTCCTTCATGCCTTGAATTTCAAATTCGTTTCCTTTAAATTTTTTTCATCCAGAACTTCAAATCTTTTGTCCACCTGCCGCATCATTTTTTCCACTTTCCGTGTAAAATTCTTATTTTCTGTTACACTTTCACCACATTTTTTAACTTCTATTAATCACATTATAGATTGCTGGCAATTATCCATGTGATTTTTCATATCAGCTGTAGAAATAAATGACTCTTTAATTTTTCTCATCATTCTGTCCATAAATCCTTATTCAGATCATATTTCTTGCTCTTCTTGTCCATTGGTGCTGGAAGCCTCTTGTCTTTTTAAAAATTGCCTCCTTTTTTTTGTATTCTGCGCATGCATGAGGAGTCACATATGCGCAGTCATTTCTTCACCCGTAGTGGGCTGCCATTGTCGGGAGAGATCCTGCACACCAGTTTCCAAGGTCTCTCCAGCTCCTGACATCTCCCCTGGGCAGTATCTTCCAAACAGCTTCTGGATCCTTCTTCAAGGTAGGCCTTTCTTCTTTATCTTGGTCTTTTTCTTGCTCAGCTTCTTGTATTACTGCAGCTGGTTTTTTTTTTCTTTGGTGACATTTTAAATTGTTCTTTAAATCTTCAGACACTTCTTTCTTCTATTTTTCTTAACTTTTCCAACTTTTTTTTTCCAACTTTTTCGCAGAGAGTAGAGATTTGCAGTCCAACCCCACGTCATCACGTGACACGTCCCAGGTGATTTTCTTTCTTGTTTTGATACACCGGTTGGGTTTTAACGACAATTTGCCTTGTGCCATTTAAAAAAAAATCTTAATTTGTTGCAAGTCAGTCATTGTAGTACATAATAACAATAGAAAAAGCTCCAAACATCTAGCATATGGTAATGCATCGTGCATGTGGCTTAAGAGATGGTGCAGGAGGGAGGGTGAAATACAATAGGCTGCATACGCTGTGATTGTAGTAAAAACACCAAAATGCTGCTGGTCGTTTCAGCATCTATAGGAGACAAAGATATATGGCCGACATTTCGGCCCTAAGCCCTTCTTCAAGGAAAAATCAGAAAAGGCAGAAACAGGATATATCAGAAGTCTCAGAATTCAAACAATGAGGGAGGAATCCAGACCAACAAAAAGTGTTAATTGGATGTGATAAGGAGCTAGGTAGAATTTATCATGTCTGTATGAAATGAGACAAGGAATGGAAAGACGTGGGAAGCAGGGGGTGGGGTGGGTTTAACGAAAGCCAGAGAAGTCTATATTAATGCCATCCTGTTCTAGAGTGCCCAGTCGGAATATGAGGTTTTGTTTCTCCAATTTATGGGTGATCTGAGTCTGGCAGTACATGAGATCATGGACAGACAAGTTGGCAAGGGGATGAGATGGAGAATTGAAATGGGTGGCCACTTGGAGATCCATCGGAGTGGAGGTGCATCCAGTCTCTCCGATATAGAGGAGACCACAGCAGAAGCACTGGATGCAGTAGATAACCCCTGCAGGTTCACAAGTGAAATGTTGCTTCATGTGGAAAGACTGTTTGGGGCCCTGAATGGTGCTGAAGGAAGAGGTGTAGGCACAAGTGGAGCATCTCTTGTGGTCATAAGTGTAGGTGCCAAGGGAGTGATTGGTAGGGAGAGAAAAATGGACAAGGAGCGAGGGCTTCAGGTTTCTGGATCACAGGTCTCTCTTCCAGGGAAGGTAGAACCTCTTCTGACGGGATGGTTTGCATCTGAGCTGGAGAGGGACTAATCTCCTTGCGGGGAGGTTTTCTAGTGCTGCTCATGGGGGGGGTTTAAACTAGATTTGCAGGTGAATGGGAGCCAGTGTGTCAGAGTACATAGTGAAGCGGAGGAGGAAAGAGATAATGTGAAGACTGCATGAAAAGTCAGAAGTCAAAGGGTTGTACATGGTAGAAATGTTCTCGGGTACAGCTATTTCAATGCAGGGTGTATTGTAGGAAAAACAGACAAGCTTAGAGCACAGATTGGTATGTGGAATTATGACATTATGGCCATTAGTGAAACTTGATTGCAGGAGGGGCAGATTCCGGGATTCTGTTGTTTCGGTCGTGTTAGAGCAGGAGAGATGAAAGAGGGAGGAGTGGCATTGTTCATCACAACTGCTCAGAGGACAGACCAGAGGGCTCATCTACTGAGGCTATATGGGTGGAGCTGAGGAATGGGAAAGGTACAACTACACTCATGGGGTTGTATTATAGACTGCCAAATTGCCAGTGAGAATTGGAGGAGCAAATCTGTAGTGAAACAGCAGACGTCTGCAGGAAATGCAAAGCTGGAATAATAAGAGATTTTTAACTTTTGACATATTGACTGGGTCTCCCATACTGGAAAAGGGCTGGGTGATTTGGAATTTGTCAAATGTGTTCAGGAAAGTTTTCGAAAAACAATATATAGAGGTACCAACTAGAGAGAATGCAATACTGGATCTCCTATTAGAAAATGAGTCTGGACAGATGACAGAAGTATGTATCCAGAGATCATAATGCTGTTAGATTCAAGTTAATTGTGGATAAGGATAGGCCTGGTCCTCGGGTTGAGATTCTAAATTGGAGAACGGACAATTTTGAGGAAATGAGAAAAGATCTCAAAAGAATGGATTAGGATGTTTTTTTCTGGCAAGGATGTATTTGGTAAGTTGAAGGCCTTCAAAGGGAACATTTTGAGAGTACTGTGCTGATTTTATGTCCCTGTCAGGATTAAAGGCAAAGTTAACAAGCATAGTGAGCCTTGGTTTTCAAGGGATAATGAGGATCCGGTTAAGAAGAGAGAAGAGTATAGCAGATATAGGCAACAAGGAGCTAATAAGATACTTGAGGGTATAAACAATGCAAGAAACAAACTGAAGAAGGAAATCAGGAGGGCTAAAAGAAGACATGGTTGCTTTGGTAGGCAATGTGAAAGAAAGCACTGAGGGCTTCTACAGGTGCTGTATAGTAAGAGTAAAAGGATAAAAAGGGACAAAATTAGTCACTTTGAAGGTCAGGGTGGTTGGCTATATATGGAGCCAAAAGAGATAGGAGATGAATATTTTTTTGCATCAGTACTTTCTCAGGAAATGGGCACAGAGTCTAGGGAAGTAAGAAAAACAAGCAGTGAGCTCGTGGAACCTATGCATATTATCGAGCAAGAGATGCTTGCTGTCTTAAAGCAAATAAGGGTGGATAAATCCCCAGGACCTGACAAGATATTCCCTCAGACCTTGAGGGAAGCTAGTTTAAAAATTGCATGGGCCCTAGCAGAAATATTTAAATTGTTCTTAGCCATGGGTGAGGTGCTGGAGGATTGGAGGGTAACTCGCATTGTTTTGTTGTTTAAAAAAGGCTCCAAAAATAACCCTGGAAATTGTAGGCCAGTGAGCCTGACCTCAGTAGTAGGTAAATTAGCATGGCCTTTAGTAAGGCCTTTGACAAGGTTCCACATGGGATGTTAGTCGGGAAGTTTCAGACATTCGGTATTCTTGGTGAAATAGTAAACTGGATTCGACATTGGCAATAAGGAAGAAGCCAGAGAGTGGTAGTGGATGATTGTTTCTCAGACTGGAGGTCCATGACCATTGTTTTTTGTCATTCTGTATCAATGATCTGGATGATTATATGGTACATTGGATCAGCAAGTTTGCAGATTAGACAAAGATTTGAAGTGTTATGGACACAAGGAAGACTTTCAAAGCTTGCAGAGGGATCTGAACCGGGTGAAAAATGGCAGATTGAATTTAATGCAGATTAGTATGAGGTGCTGAATTTTGGAAGGACAACCAAAGGAAGGACATCCACAGTAAATGATAGGGCACTGAGGAGTGCACTAGAACAGAGGCATCTGGGAAGACAGATACATAATTCCCTGAAAGTGCAATTTTTACACAGAAATCCCACAATATTCCCATAAAGAAGACCCATCATTAATCTGGCATTGGTCATTTACACTAAGTAAACAAAGCCAGCATGATGCTGGGTCAATTTGTAATTTTACACAGCAAGACAGCATTCCGGGAGCAAAAGAATTAGGATATGTAACACAACAGCATTGGTGCCTTCACATATAACTGACTGTATTTGGCGGCATGTTAGATCCACATTTTTTTTCAAAAAAAAGATCAAAAATATTCCTCCAGTCTTGTTTGCAAAGTTGAAATTAGGTTGATAATGGTGAGTAATGCCAACAATAATCATTGTCGCTGCATGGCTCACTAGCGTCACTGCTATCTATCATTGGGGGCTGGTAGCGGGCTTTCAGGGGGAGTGGGGTGGTGGGATAGTATGGGAACTGGAGGAGAGCTGTTGGGAAGACTCTCTCGGCAGCCCACTTTCGGTGTCCGTACTGGTCATTGTGTTGAGAAATTGTCAGGTTCGGGAGAGACAAGTCTGGACTTAAGGGTTTGCAACCAAACATTACTTTTATTAATACACAACAGTTAATAGAAGAGTGTGGGAAAATCGTGGTGGGAATAAAACACACGTGCACAATTTATAAAAGAGTGTGGGAAAATCTATTGCAAGTATTGATCTGTAGCTGGTAGTGGGCTTTTGGGGGTGGGGTGAGTGAGGCGGTGCGCTTAAGAATGTTCAAACTGAGGACAAACCCACAGACCAACTTGCTCATAGCACAAGGTGATGAGGGACATCTGGGGACAGCTGAGAGTGGGGTGGTGGGATCAATGAAGGGCTGGTCTTTTATCACAATGTCACTCCCTCACAGTAATCTCCTTAATATCTGAAGGTCTGCCAGTCATTCAGTACCTGAGCATTCACACCCTCCTTCTGTTGAGTTCCAGATTCGGTATACTTTGATACATACTTTTAATCTTATTCATGAATGATTAAGCCCTATTTTGAAAGACCAACTGCCACCCCACTTCTGTTCTATCAAGTCCATGAATTATGTACTTATGAATTAAATCATCCCTTTCTTCTCCCAGCAACACATCAGTGCTTTACCAACCTTATGAAACAGTGAGTCTAGTAGAGGATGCATCATTATTTCACCACCAGCTCATTTCATCTTCATCTTCAGCTCCAGCCATTTCATCTACACCTCTTTTCAGACTTCTGCATTTATGGGAGCACGCATAGACATCTGAGATGGGCTAAACCGCAAGTGCCTGCCGGTCAGGTATTACCCAGTGAGCTACGTGTCGGTGAGCTACGACCCTGCCACCCTGATCTCAAATTCTCTTGGTTCATCTCTAGCAGCACTCTCCCTTGATCTCTGTTTCCATCTTAGGAGACAAACTCAACAGACATCTTCCATAAACCCACCAACTCCCATAGCTAACTAGAGTACATCTTTTCCCATCCTGTCCCCTGTAAGGATTCCATTCCATTCTCTCAATTCTTCCTTTTCTGTCGCATCTGCACCCAGGATGAGGACTTCCATGCCAGATCATCAGAGATGTCCTCCTCCTTCAAATGTGGCTTTATCTCCATCACCATCAACTCTGCACTCACCCACATATCTTCCTTTAACTGCACATCTGCCCTGGTTCCCTCCACCCCCACACACCAGGACAGGAATTCTCTTGTCCTCACCTACCGCCCCACCAGCCTCTGTATCCAAAACATGCCATTTCCACCAACTATGGTCCCCTTTCCTCCCCTCTCTGCCTTACACAGGGACCACTCCCTCCATGACTCCCTTGTCCACTCCTCCCTCCCTACTAATCATCCCCTTGCGACCTACCCCTGTGACTGTAGGAGATGCTCCACATGCACCCATATCGCCTCCCTCAGTATTATTCAGGGCCAAAAACAGTCCTTCCAAGTGAAGCAACATTTCACTTGTGAATCTGCAGGGGTTCATCTACTCCATCCAGTGCTCCTACTGTGATCTCCTCTACAATGAAGACTAGATTCAGACTGGGAGGTTGCTTTGTTGATCACCTCCGCTCTATCTGCCGCAATAGCGTAGATCTCCCAGTGGTCACCCATTTCCATTCTCCACCAATTCTGTCCATGGTCTCATGTTCTGGCAGACTGAGCCCATCCCTAAATTGGAGGAACAAAACCTCATCTTCTGACTGGGCATGCTCCAACCAGATGACATTTAACAATGACTTCTCTAGCTTTCGTTTAAAATTTCCCCCTCTCTTTCCCCACCTCCCAACCCCAAATCCTTGCTTTCTTTGCCTGTCTCATTGCACACAGACAAGATAATTCCACAGAGACCCTTATCACATCCAGTTAACACCTTTTGTTGGTCTGGATTCCTCCCCCATTGTTTTAATTCTGAGACTTTCTGATATATCCTGCTTCTGCCATTTTTGATTTTTCCTCCTCTTCCCTCTTCCCCCCCCCCCCACCTTTGAAGAAGGGCTCAGTCCCGAAACGTCGGCAATATATTTTTGTCAAATGATCTTCTAGACACTGAATAAACCAGTTGAATTCCTCCAGCATTTGTGTTTTTTACGACTCTGCTTTTTACCTTTGCTGTATAATTGCAGCTCAATCTGGCAGACGTAGTGTCAAATCAGTGATGCACTGGGAATGGTACCTTGCTGGATTGGTGCTGGACCCAGCCACACTTTGTGATTGCCCTCACCCCTCTTCTATTGTGGGTAGTGGCCCACAATAACACTAACAATTTGCAGCTGGGTGATCCCAACTACTGTGAGGCTTCCATGACTGTTTCACCAAATGGAGGGGGCCAAGAATGGCAAGAGGGTTTCAGACTGTTCAAACTGAGGACAAACCTACAGATCAGCTTGCTCACAACAAAGGTGACTAGAGACACCTGACAACAGCTGGGAGCGGGGTGGTGGGATTAGTGTGGGGGCTGTTGGGAGACTATCATTGGTCCTTGCACTGGTCCCACTACACCCCCATCCCCTGGGGAGAGGGGGGCGCTGGAAAGGAGCAGGTCAGCGGGCTGTCGGGTAGGAGTGGGACAGCGGTATTATTAAAAAGATTTTTCTTGTTCTACTTGCATGTTTTGTCCAAGTTTTAAATGCTTATCCATAAATACACTAAAAAGAATATACGCTACACATACACATCCTTTTCCTTCGTGGTCCCAGAATGCCAGATTTCTTCTTTTACACAGACATTGATCCAGTGCTGTTTCTACCCCTGCTGGAAAAAAGCCAGGACTGGAATGACTGCCTCCCCCACCCCCAATTCCATGTCCGTGCATAGTGTAATAAAGCCGAAAATATCCTGGAATGAAGTGGCTCTGTAAAAGGACCAACAGGTAGATAGGGTTGTAAAGAGGGCTTTTGAAATATTGGTCTTCATAAATCAAAGTGTTGAGTATTGGAGTTGGGATTTTTTGGTAAAGTTGTATAAAACAGAGGTGAGGCCAAATTTGGAGTATTGTCTGCAGTTTTGGTCATCAAATTACAGGAAAGATATCAATAAGAAAGAAAGAGTACAGAGACTATTTACAAGGAGGTTGCTGGGACTTCAGGAACCGAGTTACAGAAAGGTTAAACACATTAGGACTTTATTCCCTGGAGGATGGAAAAAAATGAGGGGAGATTTGACAGAGGCGTACAAAATTATGACAAATATAGATAAATGCTAGTGGGCTTTTCCACTGGCATTGAGTGGGATAGAAACTAAAGGAATGGGTTATGTTATGGATGAAAGTTGAAAAGCCTAGGGGGAACATTGGGGGGAACTTCTTCATACAGAGTGTGGAATGAGCTACCAGTGGACACAATTTTAACATTTAAGAAAAAAATTTGACAGGTACATGGATGGGAGAGGTATGGAGGGCTGTGGACTGGGTGCAGGTCAGTGGGACGAGGCAGAATAATATATGGTTTTTAGACAGCAGACATGTAATGACACAATCAACGAAATTTGTCATTACATGGGCAGTTTAAAAGGGAAAGTACAGGAATTTTTAGTCAATTCTTGCACCGCGATTTATCCTGCAGGACCCCTACTACTTTTTGGGGAAGTCTGCAGTCTAAATCACACTGCAAAACTCACCTCACGATTTCGATGTCCAGCTGATGATACAGGCATGTAAAAGCACCGGAATTAACGCATACAGGAACTTAAGGTGTGCAATGGAAACGACCACAAGGTGAATAATTATGTTAATTAGATTTTTCCGACATTGTAGTCTGTAAAAAAAAAAACAACCAAACAAACCACTATAGTTAGGGACAGACTAGAAGGGTCTTCATTCTGAGCTGTAATGTTTTATGGTTCTATATTGGGTAGTATCTGCAGAGAGAAACTGTTCACATTCCAGTGCTTTCTGCCCTGCAATTTTCAAATTGGCTTTGGATTGTCATCATTTGTTTGCTTTCATGTTTATTTGATCCTTAATGATAGATAATAGGACAAAACATGGTACTTAAATAATTCCAAGTGTTTTGTGGTAAATGAAACACACCACCATGACATATCATAAGACCATGGTAAATCAGAATGTAATGTTGATTATCATTTGTCTGTTGCTTCAAGAAATCCAGTATTACTTAAAGGTAGCTTATTCTTTTTAAAATTTTTGTCATAAATAAATTTTAAAAATTAAATGGCCAGCCATGTGGGTCATGTGTTGGTTAACTAGCATGTTGCAAGGGTAGTAGAGCCATCTCTTCATAATGATTGAATTTTATTAATAAGCTGGTGAAGTTTGCTAAAATGTGTGACAGTGAAGTATTATCTGTTGTGTATTTGGTGACGGGAGTAAGAATGGCAATATTTTGTACAGAATTAATTTAACATCATTGTCCTTTTATTATTCTTCGCTCAAAAGGAAATATTTTTTACTTGTAAGGGTTAGTAAGTAGCTCTGTTTCATTAGTGTAGAATATTGGTTTCTATTCATAAAATTTGGGAATGCTGCATTTTTAAATTAGGATACTGTAGTAAAGGAGATAAATGCGATTACTTGTGTGCACCTAGGAAAGTGTATAATCGTGTCAGTGTTATCAGCAGACAAGTCTGTACTTAATACTTTTAAGTTTGACATTTGTGGTTTGGGAGGATCAAAGAGATAATTCCAAATTCCTAAAAGGCTACTTATTGGGTGATAAATTAATGTGATGCATATTGTGGAGATAACATGGTGCGTGTTGTAAAATGTTTCTGACAAGTAGTTATGGGTTATTGTGTACCTACCCAGCTGGGGCTTGATTTTTTCCCCCTTTGTTTTTACAGTTGGTGTACTCCCCTGTGCCTTTTGAAGATGGTGAAACCTGATCTTCACACTCTGGCCCATCACCTCAAGCAAGAACGTCTTTACGTAAACTCTGAAAAGCAATTGCTACAGCGGTTAAATGCGGATGTGCTGAAAACAGCAGAAAAACTGTATTGTTCAGCATGGATTGCAAAGCAGCAGCGAATTAACTTGGACCGTCTAATACTAACAAGGTGCATTGAATATGAATTTAGATTTTTATTCAAATAGAGGATGGTTTAATTTTAAAAAAAGAGACTAAGTCTCAATTTTGGCAAAATAGTTCAAAGTTGCTTGAAAGTGCTGGAGAAATCAGTAGGTCACGAAGGGCTTGATCCCTTAGTCAGGAATCGGGAAAATAGAAAGATGACTGAATACAAAGGGAGGGATGGGGAGGAGCACAGGCTAATAGATAAGACATAATGGATGGAAGAGAAAAAAGCTGAGGGCTGAGAAGGATAGCTGTCTGATAGAAGGGTGGTGAGTTGGAGAAAAAAAGATGGTGGGAGGAGTGAGGTAGGGAACAAGAGAGACTGGGAAGAAGGTCAACAGAAATTGGAGGTTGATCTCCGTAGGATAGTAGAAATAACGTGCAACTGGAAGCTCAGGATGGGCATTGTGGATAGTGCATCATCTAGCTTCATCATTCCTTACTGGTCCACCTATCATATAGCCCCTGACTCATCCCTCCCCCTCTTTTTACAGGTAGCCCCCGACTTATGACCTTAATGGGGACAGAAGGATTGGTTGTAACTTGGGCTGTAATTTGATTAAGTTGGGGAACGGGGACCTTGGGCTGCTGCTGAGAGCAGGGTCCACTGTATACAGTTATTTTAATGCAAAAATTGTACAATAGTTTTAATAAGGTTTAAAAAAAATTTGGTCGCATGTGCTGGTAAATGTAACTCACGTAAATCAAAAGTCAGGGACTACCTGTATATGTGCCAACTTCCTGCTGCAATCTCAGGCCTGATTCAGGGCCTCAACCCAAAATGTTGGTAATTCCCTTCATTCCACAGATACTGCTCAACCTGCTGAGTTCCTCTAGCAGTTTGTTTTCTTTTGTTGCAGTGTACTACATCGGCTTACCTTGTTCACGCTAATTTCATTGCCGCAAACTTGTCTCCGTATGCTATTGAAAATCCAGAGACATAGAACATAGGATACTACAGCATACTATGGGCCTCAGTATTGTGGCCACCTATATATTCCTATCAAAATAACTAAACCCTTCCTTGAAAACCTCCAAGACTACGAAGATATTTTTATGTGGTAAACTTATTTCATGTTGTCAGGTTTTTGATAAACGCTATATCATCTGCAATAGAAAACTAATTATAAACACGATAAGTCCCAAGATACAATCATAAAATTAGTGTCCGCACTAACAGCCGATTACTTGTGAAGTATCCAGTGAATCATATATTACAAAAGACTATTCAGATCCGATCTCTATGGTGGTTAGTATGAAAACTTTTTTTCATTTGCACCACTTCAAATATTTATTTTTCTTTTTTATATTTGAGTTTGTTTCGACTTTGTGTAATCATGTGCTAATTGTTAGTTTGTTTTATTAGGAAGCTGTGGCATTGCATCTGCACTTGTGTATTTCACAATAAATCATTCATTGAGACCTATCCAATTAGATTCACTGCTCTTTCCCATTCTGCAGCTAATTTCTAGTTTAGAAATGTACATCCAGTTCCCCTATGGTTGCTATTAAATCTGCCTCTGCCAACCTCTCAGATAATACTTGCCAGTTTTAATAGCTTACGAACTCTCCATATCTGCCTCTAGAATTTTTCCCTCAAGTATGTCTTGCTTGGAAATTGACTATTCTACCAGTGGGATCAATTTGTCCATAATTATTCATATCAAAACCCCTTGTGATTCTGACCACCGAATGAAATTAATTTGGAAAATATAAAAAGTCTAGCAAACTATTCTTAACACTTGGCTTGATAGAATCTAAAGTCAAAGGAGAGATGTGCTTGTATAAATGTTGCAATTTGTGAATACAGTACAACTTCAATTTTCCAAAATGGTCGAGACCAGGCCTATGTTGGCTCAATTATTTTTTTCGGAGAACTGCCAATTTTTTATAAACAGCCCAGTAGCAACGGCAACATTCACACTTGTATGAATGTTTAGACAACAAGGGAAGGCTTTTTAAGCATTAAAATAATGTTTAATTCTTACCAAAGAAATTCTGGCCACAATGCCGTCACCCGCTGCTGGTCACTGAGACCTCCTAACAGCTGCTGCTGATCCCCAGGGAGGCTTCCCGGGCTGGTGGTACACTCAATGACAAGTTGGCGGGCTCCTGCTTCCCCAGTCACCGAAGCTCCTGACGCCCAAGTTCCAACTCTGAATTCTCCCCTTAGCCTACAGCACACTGGGGAGTTTGGTGTGCATGTGCAGTAGTAGCCCGAGGGGAGAATTCAGTGTTGGGAGTTCCAGTGTGCCAAGGAGGGAGGAAGGGAAGGGGATGGAACACCATTGAGCCAGAGGTCCCGCTCCTGCCTGGGAGGCTACTTTCCTTGATGACTCTGGGACAAGGGATTCTTCTGACAATTTATGGCTAGGAGACAGTAATTTGAGAGGGAGTTGCAAGAGGGAGGGGAAGGTAAAGAAGAAATGGAAGGGGTTACCTGAAATGAGGATAATGTTCTATTTTCATGTCAGCTGAATTTTTTTCAACCTGCGAGGTCAGTTCATCTCAAAAAAAAATTGGATAAATGAGGACTTCAGATTGCTTCGGATATCCTCGTTTATCCAAATTTTAAAAATTTTTTGGAGAATTTGATTTTGGATGATCAGAGTTGTACTGTAATTGCAGATATAATAATGTGACAGTTTTGTTTTACTTTTAGGCTTGTCTCTCCTACCTCATTTAGACATAGTTACAGCTTCAGTCAAGTCATTCTTGAATTTTTGTACCAGGATTTAATCCTTGGTGTTTCAATTCTATAAATACATTAAATGCAAAAGAATAACTGGTCGCCTTAAAGATCAACAAGGACATCTATATGTGGAGCCACAAGAGATGGAGGAGATATGACATGAATTGTTTTGATTTGTATTTATTGTGGAGAAAGACACTGAGGCGAGGGATCTCTAGGAAGTTAAAATGTCTTGAAGAGAAATTAATTATAGAATAAGTGGTGTTGGTGTTCTTAAAAATGACAAAAGTGGATAAAACGTGATCGAGTGTTATTGCAGGAAGCAAGTGAAGAAGTGCAGCTGCTCTCTTAGAGATATTTGCATCATTATCAATCAGGTTAGGTGCTAAATGTTGAGTGTGGCTAATATGCCTTTATTTAAGAAAGGCTCCAAGGATTTGGGGTGATCTTAATGTCTTTTGTGGGAAAGTTTCTGGAAGGGATTTTGAGACTGGATCTGCTTGCATTTGGAAAGGTGCAGTGTAATAAAGGATAGTCAGCTTGGATTTTTGTGTGGAAATTGTCTCTTTTACTTACTTTATACCCATGACTGCATAGCTTGATACAACAACATCTACAAATCCATAACTACAATAGTCAGTTATGTAAAAAGGGGTGATGAATCAGCATACAGGAAGGAAATTGAAAACTTTGTCAGATAGTGCACGAACAATAACCTCGCACTCAATGTCACCAACACCAAAGAGCTGATTGTTGACTTCAGGAAGGGTAAGCCAGATGTGTACAATCCAGTGATTAATGGTGGATCAGAGGTGGAGAGGGTGAGAAAATTTTAAGCTCTTGGGAGTCACTGTCTTGGAGGATCTTTCCTGGAGCCAACATATTAATGGCATCATAAAGCACGTCAGTACCTCTACTTCCTCGGGAGTTTGCAGAGGTTTGGTATGACATCGGAAACCCTGGCAATTTCTACAGATGTGTGTTGACTGGCTGCATTATGGTCTGGTATGGGGACACCAATGCCCCTGAGTGCAAAGTCCGGCAAAAGGTAGTGGGTGCAGCTCAGGACATTATAGGCATAATCCTCTCATCATTGAGAACATCTACAGGAAATGCTGCTGTCAGAGAGCAGCAGCAATCATCAAGGATTAACTCCTCCCAACACATGGTCTGTCCTTGCTGATACCATAAGGAAAAAGGTATAGGTGCCACAAGACTCATACCACCAGATTGAGATAGCCATTTGTTTAGATTTGTTTACATGTGTACATTGTGTAGTTTTTTCTTTCACTGCCAATAAGAGGTAATTCTGCTTGGCTGGCAGGAAAAAGAATCTCCAGATTCTATGTGATATTTTGTATGTATTCTGACAATAAATCTGAAATCTAGAAGTTGAGTTTTTTGAAGAGGTTACCAAAAAGATCAAGAGCAAGATGGTGGTTGTGGTCTGTGGATTTGAGCAATGCCTTTGATGGTGTCAGATGGTAGACTGGTCTGGAAGGTCAGATTATGTGAGATCCAGGTGAACGAGTCAATTGGATAGAGAATTAGCTTGAAGGTGGGAGGGAGAGGAGTGGAGGCTTATTACTCAAATTGGAGGCTAGTTATCTGTAGTGTGCCGCAGGAATTGGTACTGGATCTACTATCAGCTACTGGAATGATAATGTAATTAGCATGGTATCTTTGTGGATCATATGAAGATTGATGGTATAGTAGACAATTATAAGGGTACCTAAGATTGCAAAAGGATTTGCAGTAAGTGGGCAAGGAATTTAACTCTGGCAAGTGCGAGGTACTGCACTTATGCTGGTTAAACCAGGGTAGGAATTGTATGGTGAATGGTAGGGCCCTGGAGAGTGTTATAGACTTTGAATACGGTTCCATAAAATTGACAACACAGTTGGACAGGGGGTGAAAAAGACATTTGACACATTTGCCTTCATTTGCCGTGTTTAGGAGCAGGTTTAGTTTAGGAGCAGGTACGTTATGTTACAACTGTGCCAGATATCGGTGTGACCACACTGGGAGAATTGTGTGCAGTTTAAAAATAATTTAAAAAAAAAATTTCTTTATTTTTTTTCAAAAAAGATACTAGCAACATTTTAAATGTACAATATTTTAAACTTTTTCTCACAAACACAACAAAAACAGAAGAGTCCCTCCCTTTCCTCCCCCCATACATACAAATCCATCCACTGTCTGAGCTTACATTTTTTTTAAGTATTTAAAGTACAGTTGGGGAAACTGCATTTTTGTGTATATATATATATATATATAATAGTGACTTTTATACCTTTTTATTTCTGGGCCCCTATGTGGTCCAGGTATGGCTACCAGACCTTTACAAAAGTGTTGTATTTGTTATTTAAGTTGTATGTGATTTTTTTTTCTCTCCATAGGTTTACAGCAGTTCATTTCTGCAGTCCATCATGCTATAAGTAGAGGGGAGTCAGAGTTCCAAGCGATCATGATAATTTTTTTTGCTAATTTTAATAAATGAGATTTGATATTTGATTAATTTATTGCTTATTTCTTTGAAATTACCACGTAGATGTGGCTCCAGGTCAACCATGAAGGTCGTTCCTGTTATCTTGGTTAATTTTTTTTGCGATTTCTTGCCAAAATGGCCTCACTTTCACCCATGATCATGTCCCACATCTGAAATACATCTCTGAAATTTCAGCTTTTGATATGTATAACTTGTGAGATAAGATATAATTGGTGTTTTTAAAAAAAAAAAATTATACTGAACCAGTCCATATCTTACATTTATAATTGATGTCATGCTGTCCTTGCACCAATCTGACCAGCTTCTTTCTGAAATCACCACATCCAAGTCTGACTCCCATCTTTCCCTTGACCTCTGCAACCCTGGTTTTGCACTTTTGCTTTGGAGAGCTTAATACATATTTGTTCAGTTTCACTTATTTTTCAGTTTCACTTATTGGGCCCCTTTTTTCTCTTAAGAATGATCTAAGCTGGAGAAAACAGAAGAAAGTTCCATTGGCCTCTCCTTATTTGTGTTTTAATTGTTCAAAGGACATGAGTTCCTTCCATGTAACAGTCATTAAGATATCTTATGCCTTTCTCATATCACAAATTTAATATTCTATTGCCCATGTTCATAGGCAATAACACATTTTTTACACAATTATGCTTTTATTGCTATCCCTACTTTTTTTTTCCCCTATACATTCATTAATTTCTTGCCACGTTCTAATCATATGTATTAGAATGGGGTTATCAATTTCTTTTGGTGATTTGAAACTCCATTTATAGATAGTCTTTTACTTTCCCCCTCCTCTATTGAGTACATTCCCATTTCAACCCAAGACGGGCGGGTGGGGTGTTGTCTTCAGTGAAGAATACTGCAAGAAATCTAACCTGTGCAGCTAGGTAATTTTTTTTTTTTGAAATCTGGAAATCTAAGTCCTCCCAGCCTGTAGTCCCATGTCAGTTTTTCCAATGCAATTCTTGGTACCTTATTACTAGGAGCTCTCTAATATGGTTATTTAGTATCTTAAAAAAAAATTAGGTAGTGGTATAGGCTGCAATTGAAAAAAGTATTGCAGTCTTGGCATCACTTTCATTTTGATGCAGTTGACCCTTCCCACCAAAGTAATTGGTAAGTCTCTCCATTTCTGTAGATCTCTTTCTATCTTCCTAAGTAGAAGAACATAATTTAGTTGGTACAGATTTTGCAAGTTATTGTCAGTTGTTATCCCAAGATATTTTAATCCATCCATTAAAATTTACTTCCTTTTTGGTATCTTAATGGCATTATCTCACTTTTATGCATATTTATTTTTTTAACCTGATATTCTTCCATATTTTTCTATTGTTACTTGTAATTTTTCCAAAGATTTGGCTGGTTCTGATAGGTACAATAGCACATCTTTGGCGAATAGACTGACTTTGTGTTCTTTTAGACCGACTTTGAAGCCCTTTATATACGGAGCCCTTCTTATTATCTCCGCCAGTAGTTCAGTCACTAAAATAAAAAGTGCTGGGGATAGGGGGCATCTCTGTCTACTCTATCTACTCAAGGGGAACATCGCTGACATCTGATTATTTGTTATTATTTTAGTTTGTGGTTTATGGTATAAAATTTTTATCCAATTTATAATGTTCTGCCTATTACCAAATACTTCCATTGTTTTAAATAAAAAAAGGCCATTCCAAACAGTCAGTTGGTTTTTCTCCATCTAGGAACACTGTAATACTTGGATTTTGTTCAGATTTAGCCATGTGTATTATATTAAATAATCTTCCTAGACTATTGAGGAAGGCCTTCCTTTAACAAATCCTACTTGGTCAGTTTTGACGAGTATTGCCCAAACCTATTAGCCTATGCTTTTGCTAGCATCTTATTGTCAGTATTTAACAGGGATATTGGTCTGTATGACAAAGTTTTTTGTGGGTCCCTATTCTTTTTTGGTAACCTTGTAATAATCATGGTTGAGAAGGTCTCTGGTAGTGTTTGTGTTTTCACAGCTTGGTCCAGGACATCCATTAAAAGGGGCATTAATAATTATTTGAATTGTCTATAAAACTGAGGTGGAAATCCATCCTCTCCTAGTTATTTATTAGCCTGTAGGGTGCCCAGGGCCTTTTTGATTTCTTCTTTTGTGAAGTGAGTATCTAATTCTATCCTTTCTCTCTCTTCCAAGCTTGGAAGTGACATTCAGCAAAAATTCTTCTATTTTGTTCTCATCTCCTAGTAATTCTGATTTGTATAGTTTTGTGTAATATTGTCTAAAAGTGTCATTAATTTCTTTTTGTTTATATACTAGTGTCTGTTTCTGTTTTTATAGCATTTATCTTTCTTGATGACTCCTCTGTTTCAATCTGCCAAGCTAAATCTTTGTGAACCCATTCACCCAACTCATAGTATTGTTTTTAATTTTAATATAGCTTTTTTTTGTCCTATAAGTTTGTATTGTATTATATCTTAGCTTTTTCATCTCCAGTAATCTGTATTCTTCTTATAGTCCTTTTCTTTGATTTTTTTTTTCTCTGATTCTTTAATATCCTTCTCCAAACTGTTTACTTCTGCCATATGTTCACTCTTAAAACTTTTCATTAGGATATAATTTGTCTCCTTAAGTATGCTTTAAGTGTGTCCCATATTAGAAAACTATAATTAGTAGACAGCTGATTTGTTTCATGAAACATTTCTATCTGTCTCTTTATAAATTCGTAGAGTTCTGTTCTTTTAAGCAATGTAGTATTGAGGAACTATTTGTATACATTATCTTGCTTTTCCATTGTTGTTATAGTTAATATTGGAGAATTGATAGAAGCTTCTCTACATATTCTGTTTTTATCACTCTACTTTTTAACTGGGCAGACATTAAAAATAAGACAAACCTTGTATATGAGTCATGCACCGTTGAGTAAAAAGAATAGTCTCTCTCTGTGGGATTAAATTGCCTCCATACATTGATAAGATTTAGATCTTTCCAACATGAAATTGTGGTTTTTGCTGCTTTCTCCACTATTATCGATTTATCTACAATCTAAGCAGAAATTAAAGTGTCCTCCAACTAATATATTTTGTCTTCCCTCTGCTATTTTTAAGATGTCCTTCATAAAGGCTTCATTGTCATAATTTGGGGCATAAATATTCATAAATGTTCATGATTCTCTATAAATTTTACAGTGTGTCATTACATACTTTCCAGCTTGATCAATCGAGGTATCTTCTATTCACACTGGTGCATTTTATTAAATAGAATATTCAACCCTCTTGTCTTTGAACCAAAGGAAGATGATATTATTTGTCCCATTCATCCTCTTTTTAATTTTTCATGTTCCAATTTATGATGTGTTTCTGCAAAAAGATTGCCCACTTTTAATTTCTTTAAGTATGCCAAGACCTGCTTCCTCTTCACCGACCTGTGTTAATATTAAGACTGTTTTATCTTTATCATGTTTCACACAAATTGTTTAGCAATATCTTCCCAATTTTCTAAATACTATTGTATCATTTTCCCATTAAAAGACACTTCCAACACATACATTTTCCCTTCAAGGAACAAACACACATTCCTGATGGTGACGTTGACAATAGTACCCAGAAGCCTGCCGGTTCTTCCGATGAAGATGAAACCCTCCCTTTGGTGCCACCTTTTGAAATCACTCCTCTCCCGGCGCCAACTCCCCCCCCCCCCCCCCCCCCAAAGCTGGAGTTCCCACCTTGCTGCTTTCCTTACCATACTTCTGTCTTTTCAGAGCTCTTTATAGAAAACAATGTTTTTTTTCTTTTAACAGTGAAAACGAGACGGCTCAGTACTATTAGTATAAATAAGAAGATATGTCTTTCACTTAGTCCCATTTTGAAATGGTCTTTTCAGCCCTTCAGCTGGTGACTTTCATCTTTTCATAACTTACTTAAAAATTCTTCCACTTCTTTATTCTTGAAAATTTGTCAATTACCTTTTGGATAAATAATTGAATATTTAAAGTTTTTAGATTTAAACTTCCTTTCTTTGTTTGTCTAAGGCAGTGCTGAAGTCCTGGAAAAACATTTACTTTTGCATTGTCCACTACTAATGGACCAATATTATTTTTTGAATATTCATATGCTTCTCCAAAAATTGCATCTCTTTCCCGGTAACTTAAAAGTCTTACCATGACTGGTTGCTGTTCGCCAGTTCTGGGTTCGAGGGTCCGGTGAGCTCTTTCAATTTGCAGCTTTGCATTTAACTTATTTTGTCCCAGCATTTGTGGGATCCATGTTTTAAAGAAACTCACTGTGTCTTTTTCCTCTTCCTTCTCTCAGATCAATGATTCTTACATTGTTACGTCTGCTAAAATTTTCCATATGGTTGATCTTTTCTTTTCTGTTAGCCACATTTTTGCATTTTCTTCCAGTGCCTTCAGCCTGTTTTGTTTTGTCCAGCTCAGCCTCTGAATGAGTCATTCATTCATTTAAGTCTTCCACACTTCTTTTTAATTTCCATTACCTTCTCTAATATATCCATCATCACTGATTTCAAACTCGTAAAATTACTGCATAAAGTTTCCAACATGTTCAGGATAGTGGCTATATCTTGGTCCAACTCTCCAGCTTTGCTGGCTTCAGCCAGACTCCAGGCTCCTGCTGAGTCACTCCTATCAGGCTTCCATCCGATGTTCCTGGCTGAACTGTCACTTCTTCAGTTTTGGTTTTTGGTTGCCTCTGTTATTGAGTACTTGTTTTATCCACTTTTGACAATAAAATTCTGTTTTTTGAGCTTTTAAACTGTCTTTTTAAAACTTTTTGTGGAGAGCTTTTTCAAAACACTTCTGCTCAGTTCATTAGCATGGCCATACTGCCTATTGTTTGCAGTTTTTATTGTTAATCTAGAGTAAAGATATTATTAAGCCGGGAAATGTGCAAAAACAGTTGTAAGAATGTTGTCAGGATTAACTTAAATTTAATATAATAAAATAATGGGCTTGAATTGTCAGGAAAGGCTGGATAGACCTGGCGATTTTTTTTTTTTTTTTTCTGGAGTCCAGGAGGTGAAGCAGGGGACCTTGGAAGTTAATAAAATCATGACTGGCATAGATAAGTTAAATAATCATCACTTCTTTCCTCAGGGTAATGGAATGTAGAATTGTAGGGCATTGATTTAAGTGAGAGGGGAAATATTTAAAAGGGACACCTACACACACAGGATGGTAAGAATATGGAGTGAACTGCCAGAGGGTTGCTGAAGCAGGGACTATTGTAACATTCAAAAGACATTTAGACAGGTACATAGGAAAGCTTTGGAGGGTCAGACCAAATGCAGGGAAATGGGACAAGCTTGGTCTGTGTGGACAAGTTGGGCAAAAAAGCTGTGCTGTAGAACTCTTATAAAGCTATGACAGTTCAAGGCTAGATGCTGGAATTATTTTTTAGATTATTTTTAAACATTATTTTGGATCTGGATGTAAATTTTGGATATTGTCACACAGGAGAAACTGCAGGACAATGACTCAAAATTTGACTGGAATTCTACTGGATAAATCAAGATCACTATTAATTCATTACCCAAGAAGAACGAGGGGAGCAGGAGAAAAACATCTCTGATAGTTTTCCTTTTAAGTTGCGTACAATTCTAGGTTTGAGAGAAGAGTATTGATTAAGTCGATAGGACAATACTTTCCAGCATTTAGAACAAACAGGGAAGATTTTGTCAAAACATTCAACGTTCGCAAAAAGTTTGAGATTAGAAATGGATGATTTTTTTCCCTTGGCTACAGTCTTGGGCTGGAGATGGTTTTAGAATAAGTGGGAGATAATTTTAGACTAAGTTAAGAATACATTTCTTCACTCTGGTTGATGAACATTTGAAATGGAGGACTTGAATACTGTTTATTTCAAAATGGATAGATTTCTAGTTGTTCAGGGATTGTGCTGGAAAAGATGCTGAGGTCAAAGTTCAGTCTGGCTCTGTGTAGTTGGCTCAAGGGACTAGATGATGAACGCCATTAGGATGCAATATTTACAGCTAGTGTTTTCTTTAAAGCACAGTTTTGCGAAGTTAAGCACGGCTGACGTCCTATAAAGTGCAAGAAGGATGACTGAAAATTTAATCAGTTACTAGATGTGAAGGGCAAGTAGTATTGTTGAGTGATGACAAAGAAGAATGTTAATAAGGTGTATAATCACATGGACAAGACCTTTTCTTAGAATAGCTTTCTGATAGTTTGGTAATATACAGAGGTGTATGTCACATTTGTGGCCCGAAATGTGAAGTTAATAAAACATTAAACACAAATTTATCAGGTAAACTTCTGAGTGTCTTTATTCTCCCGTTTCCTTTGTTCTCCTGCTTGTGTTCTTATCTCTTCCTCATACCACGTGATTTCCGGTACATCTCATACATATTCATTATCATGACATCCCTCCTTTAATCAGAAATAAACTTTACCTTCACTTACCAATATCCCTCGGAAACTTACAAACATCGTAACTAATGGTAATACTATAACTCAACTACATAAAATTTACTTCCTACTGCACTCATACATACACTTTATGATATAAGATTAAAATACTGTCCCAAAGTTCTTATCAAAACTATGGCACAAAGTCTTCGTATCGTTTGGGCACTTTCCGGTTTCGTTTCGGCCTGCCTGCGATATTGTCGTCGCTTCTCGGTTGTTCACTCTCGGCGTCGGAAATACTGCTCACCCCGGCTTCGGGTGTTTCTGGCGCTTTAGTCACTTCATCAGGAGTGCTGGTAACTGCCTCTGGAACATCATCAGGTCTCTCAGTTTCAGCATCTCGTATTGGCCTTTCAACCTCTTCGCTCGATGTATCTCTGGACTGGTACCTTTTTACACCTGAGACATTTCTCTTATACAGGACTCCAGTCGGAGACTTGACTGTCACCATACTGCCACTTCTGGATACGACAGTATAGGGTTGATGGTAATAAGGTGTGTCTAGCTTACCACCAGTTTCATGCCTCACTAGAACATTATCTCCTGGCATGATGTCTGAGTACTTGGCTCCACGTTTCGAATCTGTGTACAGCTTTGCTGCACCTTTCTTTTCAGCATCGTGGTCCCTCATCTCCTGGTCGTCTCGGATTTCCTTTATTTCTGGCATTTTTGTGCGGATTTTTCTCCCAAAAAATGGTTCTGCAGGACTTTTTCCCGTGGTTGCATGAGTTGTTGCTCGATAGACAGCCACATAAGATAGCAATGCTTCTCGCCAATTTTGTCCTTCTGCGTGTGCAATCCTCAATCATTTTTCAATGGACTGATTTTGTCTCTCTACTTCTCCGTTGGCTTGCGGCCATTTCGGAGTTACTTAATGATGGTGGATACCTGTGGTCCTCAGGTATTCCGCAAATGTCTCTGAAATGAATTGTGGACCATTGTCAGAGTATAATGTAACAGGTAATCCATATCTTGCGAATATCTCTGCTAACGCTTGTATTGTTTTTTCAGTGGTTGTGGACTTCAACACCACGTACTCATAGTATCTGCTGTAGTAATCTATCACTACCATAATTGATTCACCCTTCGGTAAAGGTCCAAGAAAATCAACAGCTACGTCGATCCATGGTCCTGTCGGAAGTTGCGTACTCCGGATCGGTTCTGGCGGATTACTCTTACTTGTGATTTGACATCCGTGACAAGTTTTAACAAATCTCTCTGCATCTTTATCACAACTTGGCCACCATACCTTGGTTCTGAGGTTTTGCTTGGTACCAACAATGCCTAGGTGTCCTTCATGCGCTAAGGATACGATCTTCGGTCTCAATCTTTGCGGTATCATCAATCTGCAACCTCTCAATACACACTGTCCGATGCAACAAAGTTCGTCTCTAATGGGAATGTAAGCCTTGTGAGTACACTTGTCCCATTGTCCACTCTGTATGCATTCTCTTACTTCCATGAGTTCTGGATCACGTTCGGATTCTCTCTCGATTTCCTTCGTAGTCACAACTTTCGGTGTCGCCTGAATAGCTATGAAGCGTACAAAGCTCTCTGTTTCTGTTCCCAATTCTGACTTGGATTGTGGACCTCCATCCTTCACCAATCTGGACAGCGGATCTGCAATGTTTGCTTTCCCTGCAATGTGGATTACTTTATATTTGTAGGGTTGTAGTCTGAGTACCCATCTCTCTATTGTGGCACATGGTTTGGATCTAGGTGCATAGATCACCTCAAATGGCTTATGATCTGTGATGAGTTCAAATTCAATGCCGTATAAATATGCATGGAACCTCTCACAGGCCCATACAAGTCCGAGTGCTTCTTTCTCTGTCTGAGAGCATCTTCTTTCCACATCTGATAACGATCTGCTGGCATAGGCAATGATTCTTGGTCCTCCATCATGCATCTGGACCAACACGGCTCCTAAACCAACTTGGCTGGCATTCGCTATGACTTTGGTTGATGCCGCCGGATCGTAATATCCAAGAGTTTTTGCATCTGTCAGGCTTTGCTTCAGCGCTGTGAATGCTTTCTTCTGCTCAGATCCAAAATGAAATGGTACACCTTTCCTGGTTAGTTTCCTTAGTGGTTCTGCCACTGTAGCGAAATTATGAATGAACTTTGCACAAAAATTGACCAATCCTAGGAAACTCCTCACCTCTGTTGCGTTCTGAGGTGCACGTGCCTCTGCAATAGCTTTCACCTTGGCCTCTGCAGGGTTTAGTCCTTTCCCTGTAAGTCTGTGTCCCACGAAGTCCATTTCTGACACACCGAACAGGCACTTGTTTCCATTCACGGTAAGGCCTGCCTCCTGTAGTCTAGATAGTACACGCCTCAACCGTTTGTCATGCTCTTCCTTCGTTGGTGCATGGACTATGATGTCGTCAGAAATGTTGGCAACTCCAGGAATACCTTGAATCACTCGATGGATTTCATACTGGTAGATCTCCGAAGCTGCATTAATTCCAAATGATAGTCTCTTGTAACGATACAATCCACAGTGAGTCACAAATGTTGTCACATCTCGGGAACCTGGATCCAGCTCTAATTGATGATAGCCCCATTTCAGATCAATTTTTGAGAATACCTTGCTGGTAGTTAGTTCTTGAAGTATTTCCTCTAATTATAGCTTCATTGGCCATTCTCATGTCAACACATAGTCTTATGTCACCCTTTGGTTTGGGCACAATCACTACGGGACTGACCCATTGTGTCGAATGTTCCACCGGTTCAATAATGTCTTGTTCGATCAATTCTTTAATTTTCGCTTCGACTTTCCCACGAAGTTCAAACGGAGTTCGGCGCATTGGTTGAACCTTGGGTTTGACCGTTTCATCTACCGCTAGCTTCAATTGTCGACCTTTCAGCTTTCCTACTCTTTGGAAGACTGCGGGGAATTCTTGCTTCATATCCTCGTATGACTGAATTGAATTGACACAAGCTCCAATATGAACTATTGCCAGGTCTTGCGCTGTGCTTCTACTCAACAATGGTTCTCCCCTCTCTTCTATGACCATAAACTCTGCTTCGGTGTACTTATCTCCAGCTTCAACAGTTGCAGTAAAACATCCAATGGTCTGCAATGGCTTGGTTGCTGTGTATGGATACAGTTTTTTGGAACACTTCTTTGAGGTACAGATGATCTTTTTCCTTTTCAACTTCTCCCATAAATGTCGATCAATCACATTACTGTCACTGCCTGAGTCTACAATGACCTGAACTGTCACTCCACCAATGATCACTGGGACTTTCTCATGATGTACTTCATTCAACGTAAATTGGTAACAACTCTGTTCCTCCTGGGTATCATCATCGTCACCGTCTATCTGGCGAATGGTATCTTTCTTTCCAGGATACTTTCCTTTCCCCCAGGCTTTGCCTTTGGAAGTTGTACTCTTCCTCTTCTGGTCTGCATTGGACTTGCTTTTGCACTTCTTTGCAAAGTGGTCCTTACCTCCACACTTTCTGCAAACTTTGCCTTTGGCCGGGCAATATGGGTCTTTTCCAAAGTGACCTCGGTTTCCACATCTATAACACTCCACGTCCTGTGTCGACGTATATCTTGGCTGAATATGGCGATGTGAGAGCCTCTTAATTTGCTGGCTTGAGTTGTCTTTCAGGGTTGTGGTATGAAATTGCCCTTCAACAGCCTCTAATGCAGTAGTAATAGCTAAAGCATCGGTGAGTTCCAACTCACTCCCTCTTTCCAGTAGACGTCTTCTGAGTTTATCTGATCTGCAGTGCTGTACAACTTGATCCAATAATTGGTTGTCCAAATCAGCTGGCATGTAATTGCATCCAACAGCTAGCTGGCGTAGTCTCGTCACGTACTGAGCAATTGTCTGGCCATCTTCTTGTCTCATTCTCCGAAACAAATGGCGTTGAAATGTAGCATTCGGTGTCACTACATAGTGTGCATTTAATGCATCTACCGCTTTCCGGTACTCATCCTTTCTTCCAGTATTCAAAAGTGTCTTAAATGTTTCCCGAACTGAGGGTCCAGCAGTAAAAAGAAGTAACGCCCTTCTCTGCACTCTTTGTTCAACTGTACCGGTATCTAGAAATAGGCCACGACTGTCGGCGTAGGATTCAAATTCTTCTAGCCATGCCTTCCACTTCACACTTACAGTGCTTGCATCACCCGTTGGGTCAAAATGAGCAATTCCACTATGTGTTAGAAAGTCACAGTTTGCACCAGCCATGAGGAAATATTCCAGCCCCAAAAGTACTGAGTCACAGAGAAAATTCTTATCACCTTGAAGTTGTCTGTAATCCTCTGTAATCTTGTTTAGTCTTTAATTTTCTTCAAGCTTCTTTCATCCTCGTCGCCAATGTCACATTTGTGGCCCGAAATGTGAAGTTAATAAAACATTAAACACAAATTTATCAGGTAAACTTCTGAGTGTCTTTATTCTCCCGTTTACTTTGTTCTCCTGCTTGTGTTCTTATCTCTCTCTCATACCACGTGATTTCCGGTACATCTCATTTTTTCTTTGGCTTGGCTTCGCGGACGAAGATTTATGGAGGGGGTAAAAGTCCACGTCAGCTGCAGGCTCGTTTGTGGCTGACAAGTCCGATGCAGGACAGGCAGACACGGTTACAGCGGCTGCAGGGGAAAATTGGTTGGTTGGGGTTGGGTGTTGGGTTTTTCCTCCTTTGCCTTTTGTCAGTGAGGTGGGCTCTGCGGTCTTCTTCAAAGGAGGTTGCTGCCCGCCAAACTGTGAGGCGCCAAGATGCACGGTTTGAGGCAATATCAGCCCACTGGCGGTGGTCAATGTGGCAGGCACCAAGAGATTTCTTTAGGCAGTCCTTGTACCTCTTCTTTGGTGCACCTCTGTCACGGTGGCCAGTGGAGAGCTCGCCATATAACACGATCTTGGGAAGGCGATGGTCCTCCATTCTGGAGACGTGACCCACCCAGCGCAGCTGGATCTTCAGCAGCGTGGACTCGATGCTGTCGACCTCTGCCATCTCGAGTACTTCGACGTTAGGGATGAAAGCGCTCCAATGGATGTTGAGGATGGAGCGGAGACAACGCTGGTGGAAGCGTTCTAGTAGCCGTAGGTGATGCCGGTAGAGGACCCATGATTCGGAGCCGAACAGGAGTGTGGGTATGACAACGGCTTTGTATACGCTTATCTTTGTGAGGTTTTTCAGTTGGTTGTTTTTCCAGACTCTTTTGTGTAGTCTTCCAAAGGCGCTATTTGCCTTGGCGAGTCTGTTGTCTATCTCATTGTCGATCCTTGCAACTGATGAAATGGTGCAGCCGAGATAGGTAAACTGGTTGACCGTTTTGAGTTTTGTGTGCCCGATGGAGATGTGGGGGGGCTGGTAGTCATGGTGGGGAGCTGGCTGATGGAGGACCTCAGTTTTCTTCAGGCTGAATTCCAGGCCAAACATTTTGGCCGGTACATCTCATACATATTCATTATCATGACATCGTACATGACAAGGTTTGTGCACCTTGTTAGTTGGAAGCACTACAGTTAGCAGGGATGAGTAAAGTGAAAATTCATTCATTAAAGTGTAGTTTGAGAAAAGTGCTAGAGTTGAATTGATGAATTTAAATTCTGTATCAAAGCATATTTGTGTTGTCTTGTTCAACAATGACTCTAATTCTCTTCCCAGAGCCGCAAGTAGAGATTTGCTGGCGCTTAAAAAAAAATTAAGACATTATGAGGCCAAGGACTCCTTACTGTTTTATATTGGCAGACCCAAAGTGATTCCACTATGTGTAGTTAGATCTTATTGGGTCAGGGTGGTAGCCTGGCTCCAGCTGGAAAGGAGCTAAAATTTTATTAGTTAATCAACTGATGATGTCAGATAAGTTTGAAATAATTTAGTGATACCAATTCTGCTTATATTCGTATGTAAGCAGAAGATCCTTTGTTCAATTTGGGTACCATATTTGGTCCAAGCATCATGGGCCATAGAGCCTGTTCGTGTGCTGTTCTGTAAATTCAGAAAAATAATCTTTTCTCTTTTTATTTCAGTGTTGAAGCATCTCCAGCAGAATGTTGCAAACATGCTAAGATACTGGAGGATACACAGTTTGTGGATGGTTACAAGCAGCTGGGATTCCAAGAGACACTATATGGCGAATTTTTAAATCGGCTTAGGGAAAATCCGAGGCTCGTTGCCTCATGTCTAGTTGCTGGGGAGAAGCTTAATCATGAGAGCACCCACAATGTCATCCTTACAGTATTTACTGCCCTTTATGGTAATTGCATTATGCAGGAAGATGAGAGTTACCTTCTGCAAGTGTTGCGTTACCTGATTGAATTTGAACTGAAAGAAAGTGATAATCCTCGGCGGTTACTTCGAAAAGGTGCTTGCACTTTCAGCATTTTGTTCAAACTTTTTTCAGAGGGACTGTATTCTGCCAAGCTTTTTCTCACAGCAACCTTACACGAACCAATAATGCTGCTGCTTGTTGAAGATGAGGATCACTTGGAAACTGATCCAAATAAGCTAATTGAAAGATTTACTCCAGCACAACAGGAGAAACGTTTTGGGGAAAAGGGCACAGAGCAGTTCAGACGGAAGGTGCAGGAGATGGTAGAGAGCAATGAAGCAAAGCTGGTAGCTTTGGTCAACAAATTTATTGGATATCTCAAACAGAATACTTACTGTTTTCCACATAGCTTGCGTTGGATTGTATCACAGATGTATAAAACCTTATCTTGCATGGAGGGGCTCGATATTGGGGAGGTGAAAGCCATGTGTACAGATTTGTTGCTTGCCTACTTTATTTGCCCTGCAATCGTGAATCCAGAACAGTATGGGATAATTTCTGATGCTCCAATTAATGAAGTGGCAAGATTTAATTTGATGCAGGTAAGATTATTTTCTGCATTTTAAGTAAATTGTCAAAATTGGTCTTCAATTTTTTCATGATAAAACTGAAATTCAACATTACAGGTTATCTGTGTTTAAAACAACAATGAGGCAATATTTTAGATTATTTGTCACTTGAAATCTTGAAGGAAAATTCTGCTGTAACCTTTACCAGTGAAGACCTCACAGTTGTGATTCCAATCTAGTTGTAGCATCAGTCCACAAAAGGGACAGCTTAGTCTTATTTCCTGTTCCCCAGATCATGTACCAGTTAGGTTGCTTGTCTCTAGGGGAGCAGAATTGATTATTTTAAAAAAATTGGGGACTTAATTATTTTTTAAATCTTAGGGTGATTAAAAATGTATTTTTCTATACACTCATCTATATTTAAAATTGTCTTGTTAAATTTTAGATTTGAATTTCTTAAGCAAGGCTATTATAATCAAAATTAGGTCTGTGTGTTCCCTATTCTGTGGCTATTTTAATATTTTTAAGTTGCTTGCATTTATGGATTATGGATAATTGATTACCTTGAATGGAGATGTAGAGAAGGGATACACTATTAAACTTGATATTTTCAGGCTTGATATTGAAAACTGCTCAACTTCAGAAAGCTGTAAACCCCAAATTGCCACACATTTTATTTTCTTTATTTTTGTTAAAATAAATTTGAAGCAGTGTGTTGTGCAATGCATTTTTTTTTTTACTGTGGTGCTTGACTTATGATTGATGTTTTCAATCTAATTTTTACTGCATGGATATAAAGTGTCCACACAATACAGTCAGACATGAATTTGCATGTTAGTAATTCATGAATTTGCATTCCATTTAATGTTGCACAACAGTTTTACTGACGGTTGTCATAGAAAGGAACTTGAAGGATAACCCTCCAGTTTAACTATATTGATATTGCTACAAGCCCAGGGGATCCCAAAACTAATCAGCAATAGATATTCACCAAGACATGATTACTTAAACAAAAGTTGCTGTTAATTATCTTTAAACATAAAAACAGGATCAAACTTTAACTTATCACTATTAACTCACTTATCCTAACTTAACCCCCTTCTAATTCTAAGCGCACGTGTATGTAATGTGTATGCAAGTTAAGAGAAGTTCTTTGATTTACAGTCCAATCTCACTTCTCATTCCTCCAAGTTTACTGGTTGCAGACAATTCTTATAGTGTGCACAGAATTTAACATGTTATGAAGTTCATCAGGCTTTGGCACTTGAAATGTAAATGGTTACCGCTCAGGAAGGTTCTTGTGAGTTTTCAAAGGGAGATTTGTTGTTCGCTGGACACCCACAAAACTGATTCCTTTTAATTAGCCACATCAGTGTCTGGCCGAAGAAATTTGCCCCATCAAGTGAAATATTAAGCAGCCAGTCCTCTCCTCTTGTAGGAACACAAGGGCTTTGACCAGGCTGAACTAAGCACTCACAACCCGTCTTCCAAATGGAATGTTTTCCACAAGCTTGCCAGCTTATCATGTTCCAGTCCCAGCTACTGCTGCTGAACTGTAAAACTGCAGAACTGAATTCTCTCACTCTCTCAAGGCACGTACACCCACACACACACAAAGAAAAACCTGTTTTACCCCCTCTTTGCTTGCAAAAACCACATGACCCTCTTAGAACAGCAAACTGCACTCATACAGCCTGAGGCTCCGATGAGTTCTTTTATCTGTTGCTTTTCAAAACAACAGTCCATTAGTGAAGTCCCTTGGGCATGCTTCAAAGTTTTTGTTAAGGCTCTCAGAGCCAGCCTGTCTAGCTTGAGCAGAGCTCCAGTATTTTAAATGAGATCTGTTTTGAAATGTTCGCATGTGATCTCCAGTTTTAAAAAAAAACTACCACACTTTATCTCCCATAATCGTATCTATATACAATATAAACAATATAAAACAACATATTCTGTCACGATATATCTATCTTTTCAATAAACTTAAATTACAAACTTGTGTTGGAGTTTGTAACCATGATTATATAAAATATATTTCTCATGATTGATAGCTTTGATTATTGCTGTCTATTGTCATGGATGAATATTTATACTGTCACAATGTAGTAATAAAATATAAAATTAATAGGATTGGATCTATAAATTGACTGTTTTCCATCTCTCACATCCTTCTATCAATGACACTTTTAACTGGTACTTTCCTGCATTCTATTTGGCAATGCTTTTTTGGGTGAAAATAGGTAATTTTTTAGAACAAATATCCAGGATTAAATTCCCACAGGATCCATTGTTACCTCTATTAGGAAATGTTGAAGGAATTAAATTTAAATTAAAACTGAATATTTATCAAGTTAAATTTGTGCATATTGCATTAGCTATAGCTAGAAAGTACATAGCTATAATCTTGAAAATCAGATATATATTTGGGAAGGGAATGATGGCATGCTGAGGTTCGGAGCTGTGTACCACTTGAGAAAATAATGTATAATGGATGAGATAAATATATAATTTTGAAAATTTGGAGCCCATATTTACAAAAGGTGGGTTTAAATATTTAATTGAATTTTTGATATTTTATTTCTTCTAAGCTCTCTCTCTCTCTCTCTCTCTCTCTCTCTCTCTCTGTGTATAGATAGATATAGAGAAATAGATATATAAAAAACACTATTATAAAAATGTTAGAGTAATAAAACTCGTGTTGAAATGCTCTGGTCTCTTTCTTTGTTTCAGTAGGGGGTTAGTATGGGAGGAGGGAGCCTTGGCAGATCTATATTTCTATCTTTTTTTCCCCTCTTATATATTACTTGGATTGGGATTTGAATTATATACTTGTAAAATAAATGAATGTGTTGTGGCTTTAAGTCTATAAATAAAATATTTTTTTTTTAAATGCCACTTTTGACAGATTTTGCCTCTTCTGTGGCATGAATTTTCTACTCTCCCTAATTTCCCCTTTGAACTTGAAGCATGTGCTCACCAGTCCCTACATCAGCGGTTCCCAACCTTTTCTTTCCACTCACGTACCACTTTAAGTAATCCCTACGCCAATGGTGCTCTGTGATTAGTAAGGGATTGCTTAAGGTGGTATGTGGGTGGAAAGAAAAAGTTTGAAAACCATTTTTAATTGTACCTCATTGACTCTTTATGTGCACGGTTTCATAACTCCAAAGGAAATGGGCTGATGACAATTTTTTTCAAGCAAAGTATTTCAGTAACAATTAGATCTAGAGCAGTAATTCTCAACCTTCCCTTCCCACTCATTTACCACCTTAAGTAATCCCTTACCATTCACAGAGCACAGATGGCATAGGGATTACTTAAAGTGGTACGTGAGTGGAAAGAAAAAAGTTGAGAACCATTGCCCTACATTATTACCAAACTTATTATGGTTTAGTGGACTGCCCTGTACTTCAGAGCTCAAACATTAGCTTTGAGACACTTCCTCACACCTCCCTCTGAAACAGAGTGGAATTAAAGGTCAGAGCTATGGGATTGATGGGATTTTTCTGGGAATTGGCATAGACCTGATAGGCCAAATCCTCTCCTGTTTTGGCAGAGAATAGAAACAATACTTCCCTCATTATTCTACAGGCTCTACATTGCATTGCACTTCAGCTGATCTTTTTTTCTTTTGAAATTATGAACAGTTTATGCAAAAATTACCAGGGACTTGAGTAAGTGTAGAGCAATGGATGTTGTCTCCATCGACTTTCATAAAGCATTTGGAAAAAGTCCATCATGGTAGGCTAGTCTAGAAAATTTTATTATATAGGATCAAGGATGGTTGGTAAATTGCACCCAAAATTAGCTTAATTATAGAAGATAGAAGGCAAGGGTAGAGAAATATATTTTTGACTGGACGTCTGTGATCAGTGGTGTTCCTTGAGAATTAGTGTTGAGATTTCTATACTTCAGAATAGATATTAATTATTTGGATGAAAATGTAAGTGGTTTGATTATTATGTGCAGATGAAACAGACATTAGTGGTTAGTGAGGAAGGCTGTCAAATGTACAGCTTCATATAGATGAGTTGGAAATTTGGGTGAAGAATTGGAAGATGGAGTTTAATCTGGACAAATGTGAGGTGATGCATTTGAGTGATCAAATGTAAGAGGAAAGTATACAATAAATGGCAGGACCCTCAGGAGTATTGATGTACAGATGGGCTCTGGGGTGCAAACCTATATCTCATGTCAAGTCGAGGGTAGTTTTTTTTAAAAAAGTGTACGGCGTGCTTGCCTTCATAGTTCAGGATATTATGTATAAAAGACAGGAAGTCATGTTGCAGCTGTATAAAACTTTGGTTAGGCCACTTTTAAAGAATTCTATGTAGTTCTGGTCAGCACACCAGTGGAAGGATGTGTGAAGGTTTTGGGATTGGTGCATAAGAGATTTGTCAGGATGTTGCCAAGGTTGGAATGCTTGAACTACAAGGAAAAGTTAGACAAACTTGAATTGTTTTTTCTGAAGAGTTGGAGCGGTAATTTGATAGAAGTATATAAAATTGAGGCAAATATAGGATAGATGGTCTTTTTCCCAGGGTGGAAATGTCAAATACTAGAGGGCATAGATTTAAGGTGAAAGGGGAAAAGTTTAAAGGAGATGTGCAATGCAAGTTGTGTTTTACACATAGTGGTAGGTGTGTGAAATGTGCCACCAAGAGAGGCTATAGAAGCAGATGCAGTCCCATTTTTGGGGGAGATGTGACCTGTACAGTAAGGACGGGTTACACTTAAATCCCAGGGGGACCAGAATCCTGGCAGAGGTATTTGCTAGGGCTACTCAGGATCCTTTAAACTAGAATGGTTGGGGGGAGGGAACAAAATAGTACAGAGCAGTAAGGAGAAGGTTAGAATGCAAACAAAGAAAGTTTGTAGTAAGTATTTGAATATGGATGGGCAGGTGATAGAGAAGGGAAATGCTCTGGAAGAAGATGAAGGGCAATTGGCAGGAAAAGTAAATAATGTTGTTATTAAAGATGAGGGAAAACAGGGATTAAAAATTGGGAAATCTCTGAAATTTTAATGCCAGGAGTATTGTAAAAAAGGTGGATGAGCTGAAGGTGTGGATTGATACTTGGAAGTATGATGTGGTAGCGATTAGTGAGACATGGTTGCAGGAGGGATGTGATTGGCAGCTGAATATCCCTGGGTTTCATTGTTTTAGGTGTGATAGAGTCGGAGGGGCAAGAGGAGGTGGGGTTGCATTGCTTGTCAGGGAAAATATTACAGCGGTGCCTAGGAAGGATAGATTAGAGGGCACATCCACGGAGGCTATTTGGGTGGAACTGAGGAGTAGGAAAAGAGAGATTACACTTGTAGGGGTGTATTATAGACCACCCGGAGGGGACCGAGACCTAGAGGAGCAAATCTGTAGGGAGATAGTAGATATTTGTGATAAGCACAGGGTTGTAATTATGGGAGATTTTAATTTTCCATATATAGATTGGGAAACACATTCTGTGAAAGGACTGGATGGATTAGAGTTTGTGAAATGTGTGCAAGATAGTTTTTTACAACAATATGTAGAGGTGCCAACCAGAGAAGGAGCAGTGTTAGATCTACTGTTGGCAAATGGGATGGGTCAAGTGACGGAGGTTAGTGTTGGCGAGCACTTCGGGTCCAGTGATCATAATGCTATCAGCTTCAATGTCATTATGGAAAGAGAGAAGTCAGGGCCAAGGGTTGAGGTTTTTGATTGGGGAAAAGCTAGATTTGAGGAGATGCGAAAGGACTTGCAGGGTGTGCATTGGGACAATTTGTTTTATGGGGAGGATGTAGTAGAGAGATGGAAGTCTTTTAAAGATCAGATTTTGAGAGTGCAAAAGCTTTATGTTCCTGTTAGGTTAAAAGGAGGGGCAAAAGGTTTGAGAGAGCCGTGGTTTTTAAGGAATATTGGAAACTTGGTTCGAAGAAAAAGGGAGGCGTACATTAGATATAAGAAGCATGGAGTTAAGGAGATGTTTGAAAGATACATTGAATGTAAGAGGAATCTTAAGAGAGGAATTAGGAAAGCTAAAAGAAGGTACGAGGAAACTATGGCAAGCAGGGTGAAAACTAATCCAAAAGAGTTCTACAAATATGTTAATAGTAAAAGGAAAGCTAGAGACAAAATTGGTCCCTTAGAGAATCAGAGCGGAAAACTGTGTGTGGAGCCTAAAGAAATGGGGGAGATATTGAACAGTTTATTTTCTTCGGTATTCACTAAGGAGAAGGATATTGGGAGACGTGAGATTAAAAAAAGCAAATTGGGTAAATATGGGGAATATAGAGATTACAAAAGATGTAGTTTTAAGGCTTTTGAAGAATATAAAGGTGGATAAGTCTCTGGGACCAGACGGGATCTTCCCCAGGACATTGAGAGAAGTGAAGGAGGAAATAGCAGAGGCTCTGGCGGTAATTTTCCAAATGTCATTAGATATGGGGATAGTGCCGGAGGATTGGCGCATTGCGCATGTGGTTCCGTTATTTAAAAAGGGTTCAAGGAGGAAGCCTGGCAACTATCGGCCTGTAAGTTTGACGTCTGTGGTAGGTAAATTAATGGAGAAAATTCTTAGAGATAGTACTTATAAACATCTGGATAGACAGGGTCTGATCAGGAGCACTCAACATGGATTTGTGGGAGGAAGGTCATGTTTGACCAATCTGATTGAATTTTTTGAAGAGGTGACTAGGAATGTGGATGAGGGTAGCGCAGTGGATGTTGTCTATATGGACTTCAGTAAGGCCTTCAATAAGGTACCACATGGAAGGTTAGTTAGGAAGGTGCAATCTTTAGGTATAACTTTTGAGATAGTCAAATGGATTGAACATTGGCTGAAAGGGAGTGGTAATTATGCCAGAGAGTGGTAGTGGATAATTGTCTGTCAGGTTGGAGGCCGGTGACCAGTGGTGTGCCTCAAGGATCTGTATTGGGCCCATTGTTGTTCGTTATATACATTAATGATCTAGATGATGGGGTGGTAAATTGGATTAGTAAATATGCAGACGATACTAAGATAAGTGGAATAGTGGATAATGAAGAAGGTTTTCAAGGATTGCAGAGGGATTTGGGCTGCTTAGAAAAGTGGGCTGAAAAATGGCAGATGGAATTTAATGCTGATAAGTGTGAGGTGCTTCATTTTGGTAAGAAGAATCAGAACAGGACATACGTGGTAAATGGGAGAGCATTGAGGAATACAGAAGAGCAGAAAGATTTAGGAGTAACGGTACATCGTTCCCTGAAGGTAGAAACTCACGTGAATAGGGTGGTGAAGAAGGCTTTATCAATCATTGCATGGAATATAGGAGTTGGGAGGTGATGTTGAGATTGTATAAGATGTTGGTGCGGCCTAATTTGGAATTCTGTGTGCAGTTCTGGTCGCCTAATTATAGGAAGGATATAAACAGAGTGGAGAGAGTGCAGAGAAGGTTTACCAGAATGTTACCTGGGTTTAAGCATCTAGAGTATAGGGAGAGATTGGACAGATTAGGTCTTTATTCTTTGGAGCGTAGAAGGTTGAGAGGGGATTTGATAGAAGTATTTAAGATTATGAAAGGGATAGACAGAGTGGATGTGGATAGACTATTTCCGTTAAGAGGAGGAAAGATTAAAACAAGAGGACATGAGTTAAGAATTAAGGGGCAGAGGTTTAGAGGTAACATGAGGGGGAACTTCTTTACTCAGAGAGTGGTAGCCGTGTGGAATGAGCTTCCGGGAGAAATAGTGGCGGCGGAGTCCATTTTATTATTTAAGAAAAGGTTGGACAGGTATATGGATGAGAAGAAGATGGAGGGTTATGGGCATTGTGCAGGGAGGTGGGACTAGAGAGGGGTGTTTTGGTTTGATGCGGACTAGAAGGGCCTAATGGCCTGTTTCCGTGCTGTAAAATTGTTAAATGCTTTTCCTTGCATTTGACTTCCAAAAATGCATCACCTTACACATGTCCAGATGAAACTCTGTCATTTATCCACCAACTTGTTGATAAACTGGTGTATATTTTGACAACCTGCCTCACTATCCACAACTCCACCAATTTTCATCTCTTTTGCAGAGTTGCTAATCATCAATCAAAATCACTCATTTAAGAGGCACTTCAGCAGGCACATGCAAGCAGAGGAGGGGATGGATATGCAGGTGGAAGGGGAAAAAAAACTCTGCTAGAGCAGTGGTGGGAAACCTACGGCCTGCGATCCAAATTTATCTGGCCCACAGGCACGAAGGCCTGCAGACAGGATATCTGACCCACGATCTAAGTTTATCCGTACAGTGCCACTGCCGTCAACCCTGTGGAAGAAATAGAATTGTTGATCATTTGGGACAGAACACTTCAAGACTGCTGAGTTCCTCCAACAAATTGTTCTTTGTTGCAGATTCCCACATGCAGACCCTTGTGCCTGTAAACATTTGGGATTAGTTTTGATTAATGGTGCAGACACTGTGGTCTGAAGGGCCTATTTCTGAGCTGTACTGTTCACTGTTTGTCAGAAGTTAAATTTAAAAGTGGTTTCTCATTGAAGTATCATGCACCATTCCATTGACCATATCACAATGAGGCTTTATGGTACAGATGCACAATTTTTTTATGCTCTTTATTGATGTTTCATTGTTGGGGGTTTTTTGTAATTAACACTTCAGCCTTCTGATATATGTAATATATGATCCTGCCATCTGAAGGTAATTCACAACAGACATTTGGAAAATAATGTCTTGCATTTTCCCTTATAAGATCAAGGATATAAAGGAATATTAGTATCTTGTGCTAAAATGGCATTCAAATTGTGCTACCTATTTCGCCATATAGAAATTGAACAAAATAGTCATCTCTATCTTTGAAGCGAGTACAAAGAGGAAGCTTCGTGGCAATAGCTAAATGATTCAGATAGGAACAATCTGTGTCACTTAAAGGAGAAGCTATAAGTTCTGGGAATCTGGAACAAAAACAGAAAATGATAGTTTGACACGAAACACATTCACAATTTAATTGGAACCTTTAGAATTTAATAATAAAATCACTATTTAATTCCAAAAAAAAAAGAAATCCTTATCACAAAAAGGAAATGTTTGCAAATAAATTATAAAGGCATTCTTGGACATAAAAGATCATCCCATCGAGCCAAAATAACAAAAGATGCAAATCAGGTGTGCTCTTTCTTCCACACTCATCTGTCATGCCCTGCATTTCCCCAAAATCAAGAAAAATATAATAAATTTTAAGGGGAATTAAAAATAACTAATTCTGCAGTTACCGGTTGTAGATGAAATCTGGAAATAGTGGGCATGAATCCTAAATGTAGTAAAAGAAAAACAGGTCAACATTATTTTGTATTCATTTAATTATGCAGGAGTGTTAATAATTCTGCAATATAAATAAATTAGTGTAGTTTGTTTTCTTATATCAATTTGTTTGACTCTTGACTATTTTAATCTTGTGTTACACAAATTTAATTTTATTGAGAACCTAAATCATGCATAAAATTTAAAATAAACCACAAAATAAGATCATTTCCCATTCTTGTAACAGCAGTGAATTTGACTGAGCCGATTCATTCGGGTCCGATCCCTGTCTACCCTGTGCCGAGCTGAAGATGATATATGGAGTGATGTGCGTGTCTGGATTTTTAAAAAAAGAGCATGACAATTTATCATCTCAAACCAAATTGAAGGATAAAAATGGAGCACACCTCCCCCTACCCCCTCCCCCCCCAAATCCCCCTTTGTACAATTTTGATCCATTCCTTTTGGGTTTGGAATTCTGCTCTATTCAAAGATCTTTTTTTTTAAAAAAACCTTCATTTTGTTCTTAATATTGTTTTATATTGCATAGGTAGTTTTATTTATTTTACATTTTCTAAAATTCCTTGCTCTACTTTGCTTCCACGACAATTATAATCAGTTGCTGGATTGTAAACACTTGGAGTTCCAGCACGGGTTGACACTTCCTTCTGAATAGAAAGACCATCTGTAATTGAATAGTCACAAAAATAAAACAAGCATTCCAATTATTGTTTTGCAGTAGTTCTGGTAATGGCAGAGCTTTGCAATATATTGGCTTTTGAGGTTGATTCCATTTAATTTTATCTTATTTTTGACCATTCAGGCCTTTGTGCTTGGACTATTTTAATCACTATTCTTGTCAAAAAATATTGACGTTTTTCTAGATTAGATTGCAACAGAAGTTGCATTGCCATTTCAGCATAAAATTTCAAGATTCGCCATTCTCTGGGATGTGAATACATAAACAGATAATACTATAGAAACCACATTCACTTTCCTGCAAGGATAGATAAGTGATTGAATTAAAATTGGATAGAAATTTTTTAAAATTTATGGTAATAGAAGGGGTCCTATGCCCCATGATAAAGAATAGCTACAACACTTGATCCTGATGGCATTTGGACTATAGCTTATTGGATCTAGTCATAGTTTCTACTTCGCTCTTTTTAGGAGCGAGTTCTATATGGCCAAACTATCCACTAATCATTCAATCTATGCTGCCATAATAATTGATATCCTGGCTCTGGGAGCTGGATTGCTATTTGGACGACTGCTTAATAAATTAGTCCAAAAAAGAGAAAGCGAGGTAGTGGTTCATTATCCATTCAAAAATCTGATATGGGGGGAGGCGGGGGGAGAGAAGCTGGTTTGGTGCTGCTAAGTGTTTATCTTCAGGCTCCTGTATCTACTTCCTGTTGGTAGTAATGTGATGAAGACATGGCCTGTGGTGAGAGTAGATGGCCGCTTTCTTTAGGCACTGACTCTTGTAGATGTCCTTGATGGAGTGAAGACTGACACCCATGAGTGAAGACTGATGCCCATGATGGCACTGGCCAAGTTCACAACTCTCTGTAGCCTCCATACTAGTATGGATGCTCTCCATGGTAAATCTGTAGAAATTTGCAAGAATTTTTGGTGACATACCAAATCTCAAACTCTTTACAAAATACAGTATAGCTGCTGGCAGGCCTACTTCATGATTGCATTAACATGGAGCTGTGGAAATTGAATGTGGATGGAATATAGCTATTTTTGTTATGTCAGATGAGTGCAAATTTTCTGATTTAGTTCTGTTTTTTGTTTTAGGTGGGACAACTCTTGCAGCAGTTAGCAATGACCGGGAGTGAGGAAGCAGATCCACGACTGAAGAACAGCCTTTGCAAATTTGATAAAGTAAGCTAAGAATGGTAATAAGTAAAAACTGAAAATATTAGAACTGTACACCAGGAAAGCTGAACTGGCTGTGGTATTGGTTCAAAACATTTGTTTTCAATTATTTCCCCAAAATTGTTCATTGTTTAATTTTTCACATTGTATGTAAAGTATTGTGATCTGAAAACTGAAAGAGAATAAATTGTTGTGCGTGATTTTTACAGGAGAGATTCTGGATAACTGAGACCTTTTTTTCATTCATCACGATACAAGATGACTCTGTTAATGAACTTGATTTGGGTGATGACAGGTTTGATAAACGCAGGTGGAATGACTTCCGTGATGAATAAATCTTAGAAATACTTGGTCTGTGCATTAATAAAGAAGCACAGGATTTTTGACAGGTATTGAAATTATATGCAAAGTAGCCTGGCAAGAGGAAAAAACTATTGTAAAATGTGGTGTACCTTATTTTCACACATATAATGTGCAGAAAATCTAAATTGTGTTTTTAAAAAAAAAATTGTTTAAAAAAAAATTCATATAATGTGCACATGCATATATCGTGCACATGTAGTATTCTAAATCTTGACTGACAAAATAAATTTTCATTTAAATAGGACAAGAGACAAAGTACCAGTACCAGTATCTGCCACAGTTAATCTCCCGCAATTAATCTCTGCATGCCAAACTGCATGAGTTTTTCAAGCTTTGTTGGGACCAAGGTAAACTGCCTCAGGATCTTCGTGATGCCACCATCATCACCCTGTACAAAAACAAAGGCGAGAAATCAGACTGCTCAAACTACAGGGGAATCACGTTGCTCTCCATTGCAGGCAAAATCTTCGCTAGGATTCTACTAAATAGAATAATACCTAGTGTCGCCGAGAATATTCTCCCAGAATCACAGTGCGGCTTTCGCGCAAACAGAGGAACTACTGACATGGTCTTTGCCCTCAGACAGCTCCAAGAAAAATGCAGAGAACAAAACAAAGGACTCTACATCACCTTTGTTGACCTCACCAAAGCCTTCGACACCGTGAGCAGGAAAGGGCTTTGGCAAATACTAGAGCGCATCGGATGTCCCCCAAAGTTCCTCAACATGATTATCCAACTGCACGAAAACCAACAAGGTCGGGTCAGATACAGCAATGAGCTCTCTGAACCCTTCTCCATTAACAATGGCGTGAAGCAAGGCTGTGTTCTGGCACCAACCCTCTTTTCAATCTTCTTCAGCATGATGCTGAACCAAGCCATGAAAGACCCCAACAATGAAGACACTGTTTACATCCGGTACCGCACGGATGGCAGTCTCTTCAATCTGAGGCGCCTGCAAGCTCACACCAAGACACAAGAGAAACTTGTCCGTGAACTACTCTTTGCAGACGATGCCGCTTTAGTTGCCCATTCAGAGCCAGCTCTTCAGCGCTTGACGTCCTGCTTTGCGGAAACTGCCAAAATGTTTGGCCTGGAAGTCAGCCTGAAGAAAACTGAGGTCCTCCATCAGCCAGCTCCCCACCATGATTACCAGCCCCCCCACATCTCCATCGGGCACACAAAACTCAAAACGGTCAACCAGTTTACCTATCTCGGCTGCACCATTTCATCAGATGGAAGGATCGACAATGAGATAGACAACAGACTCGCCAAGGCAAATAGCGCCTTTGGAAGACTACACAAAAGAGTCTGGAAAAACAACCAACTGAAAAACCTCACAAAGATAAGCGTATACAGAGCCGTTGTCATACCCACACTCCTGTTCGGCTCCGAATCATGGGTCCTCTACCGGCACCACCTACGGCTCCTAGAACGCTTCCACCAGCGTTGTCTCCGCTCCATCCTCAACATCCATTGGAGCGCTTACATCCCTAACGTCGAAGTACTCGAGATGGCAGAGGTCGACAGCATCGAGTCCACGCTGCTGAAGATCCAGCTGCGCTGGATGGGTCACGTCTCCAGAATGGAGGACCATCGCCTTCCCAAGATCGTGTTATATGGCGAGCTCTCCACTGGCCACCGTGACAGAGGTGCACCAAAGAAAAGGTACAAGGACTGCCTAAAGAAATCTCTTGGTGCCTGCCACATTGACCACCGCCAGTGGGCTGATATCGCCTCAAACCGTGCATCTTGGCGCCTCACAGTTTGGCGGGCAGCAACCTCCTTTGAAGAAGACCGCAGAGCCTACCTCACTGACAAAAGGCAAAGGAGGAAAAACCCAACACCCATCCCCAACCAACCAATTTTCCCCTGCAACCGCTGCAATCGTGTCTGCCTGTCCCGCATCGGACTTGTCAGCCACAAACGAGTCTGCAGCTGACGTGGACTTTTTACCCCCTCCATAAATCTTCGTCAGCGAAGCCAAGCCAAAGAAAAGTAGTATTCTAAATCTTGACTGACAAAATAAATTTTCATTTAAATAGGACAAGAGACAAAGTACCAGTACCAGTATCTGCCACAGTTAATCTCCCGCAATTAACAACCAATCAACTTCCCCCAGAGGTGTCAATCGCTCATTATATAGATGATATCCTTGTGCAACACATTAAACAAGCTTTGGAGAGGAATCAATTAACTAGATCAAAAACAGACTTCAGAGTTGAGCAGGATTTTAATTCTTTTTTTTTTAAATTTTTTTATTTTTCACACCATAAATCACATTAGCCATGATATACACTATTTCTTTTTCACACATATACAGTGACTTTTTCTCCCCCCACCCTTTCCTCCCAAACCACCCCCCCACTCCCCCCTCTCATCCATTTTAGGTATACAATCTAGGTTGCATTAAGCCAGTCAGACAATGTTGTCATTCAACAAAATTACACCAGAAATTCTACTGAGTCCATTCTTTTCTTTCCTTCTCCTTCCATCAACTTAGGTAATGTTTGTCCCCGGTAGGTTTTCGCTATTGTATTTAATGTAAGGCTCCTATACTTGTTCGAATATTTCAATATTATTTTTTAACCTATATGTTATTTTTTCTAATGGAATACATTTATTCATTTAAATTTAGTAGTTTCTTCCTTTTAATTTGGTTATGTATTCCATTAATATTTAAAGACATATAGTTCAGCGTAGCCCTTTTATATTTTGTTTATCTTCTCTTTCCGTTTTTCCATCATTACCTTTCCTCCTTTTCCATTTCTGTTTTCTTATTTTCAACTCTTTATAAGACAACATTCCTACAACATCCAACATTTTCCTTATTCTCCTATTTCTATCTTATTTATCCCCAATCTCCCCTTCACCTCCTGAGTTGTCCTTTATCCCTTGTCGGACAACCACATCTCCCCTCTCCATTTGGATTTGCGAATCCACTCGCAAGCGTCAACTGATTTTGCAGTGACCGCTATTTCCCCCCACCCCGCCTCCCCCAGAAAAGATTTCACTTTTCATATGTCACAAAGGTCACTCTTTTAATTCCCTCATTATTCTCTCTACTCCATTACCTTCCCTTATTAATTCTTGTCTATACTATCTATATTTTCCTCTAAGTACAGATACATTCATGTATGCTCATTGTCTCTATTCACTCTTATACCTCTTTACCCGCATACATATCAATCGTGATCATTTTTACTCTCATTACCCGTCTTCATCCCTCAGTCTATTTTTGTCTTTACCCACATACATATCAATCGTGATCATTTTAACTCTCATTACCCGTCTTCCTCCCTCAGTCTATTTTTGTAATTGTTCTGCAAATTTTCGTGCTTCTTCTGGATCCGAGAATAGTCTGTTTTGTTGTCCTGGAATAAATATTTTCAATACCGCTGGATGCTTTAGTATAAATTTATACCCTTTCTTCCATAAAATCGCCTTTGCTGTATTGAACTCTTTTCTCTTCTTTAGGAGTTCAAAACTTATATCTGGATAAATGAAGATTTTTTGCCCTTTATACTCCAGTGGTTTGTTGCCCTCTCTTACTTTTTCCATTGTCTTCTCCAGTACCTTTTCTCTTGTAGTATATCTTAGGAATTTTACTACAATAGATCTTGGTTTTTGTTGTGGTTGTGGTTTAGAGGCCAATACTCTATGTGCCCTTTCTATTTCCATTTCTTGCTGTAGTTCTGGACATCCTAGGGTCTTAGGGATCCACTCTTTTATAAACTCCCTCATATTCTTGCCTTCTTCATCTTCCTTAAGGCCCACTATCTTTATGTTATTTCTTCTGTTATGGTTTTCCATTGTATCTATTTTTTGAGCTAGTAGTTCTTGTGTCTCTTTAGTTTTTTTATTAGATTTCTCCAATTTCTTTTTTAAGTCTTCTACCTCCATTTCTGCTGCTACTGCCTGCTCTTTCATCTTGTCCATTTTCTTTCCCATTTCTGTTAAGGTCATCTCCATTTTATTTATTTTCTCTTCTGTGTTGTTTATTCTTTTTCTTAAATCCTTAAATTCCTGTGTTTGCCATTCTTTAAATGACTCCATGTATCCTTTAATAAGAGCAAGTATATCCTTTACCTTGCCTTTCTTTTCTTCTTCTATTTCCCTGTACTCTTCCTCTTCCTCTTCTTCTTCCTCTGGGTTGGCCATCTGTTGTTTCTTTGGTGCCCTTTCCTCCTCTTCTTTCTTGTTTCTATTGTCTTCTGTGGTCTCTTCTTGCTGCAGGTGTTCTGCAGCTGTCGTTGCCGGCTGTGGAGATCGACTCCCCAGCTGGTCCCCCCTCCCGTCGGTGTGTTTTTTTTCATGCGCGGTTGCGCACTTTTACTCGGCTCTGCGAGCCATTTTTGTAGTCCATTATTTACTGACCTGAGGGAGCGGGTTTCTCTCTCCGCAGCGGGCCTCTTCGGACAGGTAAGGCCTTCACCTTTTTCCTCCTTTGTCTTCTCTTCCTCTCTTCTTACCGTTGCTTTCGATTTTTCTTTTTTTGTCGCCATCTTCTTTCCACCTTTATACTCACTTTTCTGTAACTTTTATTTCTGTGCCTTTGTGTTTTCTTTTGTTTTTCCCGACTTTTCTGGAGAGGGCTGGAGTTCACCGTCCAGCCACTACTCCATCACGTGACTCCTTAATTCTTAAAGTTGTCTCAAAGCAAAGGTCCTTGATATGTTAATCTCCCTCAGGGAGATTAACATTTATAAAGTGTAATGCCCTAGCCAGATGTCCTGTTTATAGGAATATCATGGCATTCAGTACAAAGAAATATTCCCAAGATCAAAATTTCCAATGGCCTATAAATTGTGTGCATTCTTTCATTGCCACTATGACATTTTCATGTTCATTATAACAATCCCACGTTCGCTATAAATTGCCAGCGCGTCTTTCTCACGACCGCTATAAATTGTGCACGTTCTTTCAATGCTGCTATTATATTCACACGCCCACTATAAATTGCCAGTTTGATTTACCCACGCCTGCTATTAATTCAACATCTAAAAATATTCTCATATAGTGCCCACATGCCTGCTCATATTTTAGAAGGATGAGAGGTGATGATAGAGGTCTACAAGATTATGAAAGGCATAGATAAGGTAGCCAATCAGCACCTTATTCCCTCGGTGGGAGTAGCAAACGTCGGACGACTTCTTTACAAAGTGAAGGGAGAAAAGTTTAGTAGAGATGTTGGGTAAGTTTTCAGACATGTGGGTGTCTGGAATGCATTGCCAGGGTTGTTGCAAAGGCTGGAATAATGGGTAATTTAAGAGACTCTTAGACAGACACATGGATGAAAGCAAAGTTGAGGGAAGGAGGCTTTAGTTTTTTGGTAGATATATGGGCCAGCACAACATCATGGAACGAAGTACTTTGCTGTTATGTTCTAAAAATATTTCAAGAACCAACAAAGAAAGCACCACATCTTAGTGGAAATGAGGGAGGGAACTTAGAAGACAAGATAAAGTTAATGTAGATATGGATGCACAAGCAGCAAAACAAGGGAAAAAAATTGCAATTTCAGTGGGCTGTGACAGCAAGAAAACTGCCTCATCAAATCATCCACCCACTGGGTCATGAACATTATATTTGGTTGCTGATTTAACTTTCTGACATGTTTGATATTAGTTTGATTTTCTGACATTATTTCCCAATTCCTATTTATTTGTTGAAGGGCAGTGGCTTTTCTTCTTTGGCTTGGCTTCACGGACGAAGATTTATGGAGGGGGTAAATGTCCACGTCAGCTGCAGGCTCGTTTGTGGCTGACAAGTCCGATGCGGGACAGGCAGACACGGTTGCAGCGGTTGCAGGGGAAAATTTGTTGGTTGGGGTTGGGTGTTGGGTTTTTCCTTCTTTGTCTTTTGTCAGTGAGGTGGGCTCTGCGGTCTTCTTCAAAGGAGGTTGCTGCCCGCCGAACTGTGAGGTGCCAAGATGCACGGTTTGAGGCGAGATCAGCCCACTGGCGGTGGTCAATGTGGCAGGCACCAAGATTTCTTTAGGCAGTCCTTGTACCTCTTCTTTGGTGCACCTCTGTCACGGTGGCCAGTGGAGAGCTCGCCATATAACACGATCTTGGGAAGGCGATATTCCTCCATTCTGGAGACGTGACCTACCCAGCGCAGTTGGATCTTCAGCAGCGTTGATTCGATGTTGTCGGCCTCTGCCATCTCGAGAACTTTGACGTTGGTGATGAAGTCGCTCCAATGAATGTTGAGGATGGAGCGGAGACAATGCTGGTGGAAGCGTTCTAGGAGTCGTAGGTGATATCGGTAGTGGGCCCATGATTCGGAGCCGTACAGGAGTGTGGATATGACAACGGCTCTGTATACGCTTATCTTTGAGAGGTTTTTCAGTTGGTTGTTTTTCCAGACTCTTTTGTGTAGTCTTCCAAAGGCGCTAGTTGCCTTGGAGAGTCTGTTGTCTATCTCGTTGTCGATCCTTTGCATCTGATGAAATGGTGCAGCCGAGATAGGTAAACTGGTTGACCGTTTTGAGTTTTGTGTGCCCGATGGAGATGTGGGGGGGCTGGTAGTCATGGTGGGGAGCTGGCTGATGGAGGACCTCAGTTTTCTTCAGGCTGACTTCCAGGCCAAACATTTTGGCAGTTTCCGCAAAACAGGACATCAAGCGCTGAAGAGCTGGCTCTGAATGGGCAACTAAAGCGGCATCGTCTGCAAAGAGTAGTTCACGGACAAGTTGCTCTTGTGTCTTGGTGTGAGCTTGCAGGCGCCTCAGATTGAAGACACTGCCATCCGTGCGGTACCGGATGTAAACAGCGTCTTCATTGTTGAGGTCTTTCATGGCTTGGTTCAGCATCAGCTGAAGAAGATTGAAAAGAGGGTTAGTGCAAGAACGCAGCCTTGCTTCACGCCATTATTAATGGAGAAGGGTTCAGAGAACTCATTGCTGTATCTGACCCGACCTTGTTGGTTTTCGTGCATTTGGATAACCATGTTGAGGAACTTTGGGGGGCATCCGATGCGCTCTAGTATTTGCCAAAGCCCTTTTCTGCTCACGGTGTCGAAGGCTTTGGTGAGGTCAACAAAGGTGATGTAGAGTTCTTTGTTTTGAGTGGCTACTTCTGGTTTAAATTGGCATAGCAGATAAATTTTAAAAAACTTTAAGCAGGCAAATTTGACGTCTTAATGGCAGAATTTGTTGAGAACAGATTTGGACTTGAGAACTGCAGATAAATATTAATTGCCTTCATTTCAGTGAGATGTTATCAGCATCCCCCAAAAATCTTCCACTGACAGTATTCATTCCTTTATTTGTTGTGTTCCTAAAGTAAACTATTCCAATAGATTCTTACCACTTAAAATTGAAGTACAAATATACTTGTATTTGTGACCTAACTCTCTAAATCTGCAAAATCCATATGGAAACATATTACTGGAACTGTAATGTTTTCCACTTGTCAGATAATTATTATGCTATATTAGAATGCTATAGTTTGATCTCAACTCACACCCAGCTAAGACTAATGAGGTGAAAGGCTCTCTTGTATGTGAAATTTAGTTTGCTCAGTCTAATTTTAGTTCTCAATGGAGGACTTCTCTCTAATTCATTATGTTTTTGGTACCTACCCGGTTGAAGTGTAAAGTAGAATATTCTCCAGAAAGAGACAAATCAAGAGGATCAATGTTCTTGACACAACATAAAATCCTGGAAGCAAGTATGCGTGAGACTTCACCCAGAATATTGTGAATGTTTAAAATTGAAAGTTAGTGTAATGTTGCTAGGGTAATCATCCTCACTTTCCAAGGTAAAACTGTGAATAGTTCTACGACATAATTTAAATGGCATAAGTCAAAGTGAAATGACCTTCATTCTTTTGAATTAATATTATTTTCAAAGTTTCCAGTTAAACCTTCTTGAGGCAGAACCAACTTTACTCAGAAGATGATATTCCATTTGAAACATGAAACGCAAGTGCAAGTTGTTGAACAAGCCTGCAATGCATGGACTTGTACCTTGAAGAAGTGCTTAGGACTGAAACATTGGTTATATATCTTTTCTGAGAGCTCAGTAGTTAGAGCATTGGTCTTGTAAACCAGATGTCGCGACTTTGTTCCTTGCTGGGGCCTCATTTCTGTGAGGGGTGCTTGACAAAGTGACAACTCTCAGTCTTCCTTACTGTAGACAAGGTTAAAGAATTTCTTGTATGTTACATTCTAAATGTAGTATTACGTGACAATAATGGAACCTTTAACCTTTTAATCTTTACCTCCTATGCAGCAATACTTGCTGAGTTATTCCAGCATTTCTGTTTTTACTACAATCACAGCATCTGGAGATTTTCATGTTTCACCCCACGCACATGGAAAAGAGTATTGTTAGGGCAGAAGTCATTTTAATATTTCACTTCATTGGTTGGAAATCCATAACCAAATCTTTGATCGCTGTGCAAGAGAAAGTCTGATCAAACCAGAGAGAGATAGATCTATGTTACAATTAAAATATTTAAAGTCATTATCTTGTATTACTTGTTGAGTCATTTCTCCACATTTGACAAAGGAAGTTTCAAACAATTTACAGAATTAAATCCCACATTAAACTCATTTAAGCTAGTTTCCAGCAATCTCTTGAAGGCAAGCACAGGGAAGCTTTGAAAGGAACAAATGACATGGCCCTGTCCTGGGTCACAGTGTTTATTTTTGTAATACCTTGAATTCTGCTCAGGAGCCACTTTACTATTAATGCATTGTGCTACCTATGGTTTAAAGTAGGAAAGCAACATCCACACAAACGTGGGGACTGTATGATGCTGGTAAATTGGATGGAATTCTTTCTTGCAACACCCCAAGAATGTATTGTGTTTTCCATTTTGCAGAGTTGTGTTGCAGCCTTCTTGGATGTCATAATTGGAGGTCGTACAGTGGAAACTCCTCCCATGTCCTCTGTGAATTTACTGGAAGGGCTCAGCAGAACTGTGGTGTACATGACACACACTCAACTTTTGAATTTGGTAAGCTCATGCCTTTTAATGTACTATTTAGTTGATGTTGTGGGCAAAGATTTCATGATGCCAGTCTATAACGGGTGGATTTGTTATGCTTTGCTGTAACCTTTTGCAAAAACTAGATTTTCACAACTACTTCAGTTTCATGATGTTCTTATTTTCATCTGTGCTAATTTTATAACTAAAAGACACCTATTGAATAAAGTGTTGAGGCATATTAATCTTCCAATGAACTGCTTTTCTTTTGTGGAAGAAAACTTTTCTGTCTGCAGATGAACCCTTGGTGGGATTCCTGTGCAATTTAGATTCAAAATTGCATGTTTTATTTTGTCTTGACTAAATGTGTTTTGACTCCATCTACACTTTCCACTCCATTGGTAAAGCAGCTATATTAAAAGAGTCATCTCACCCCTGCCACATGCTCTTTATCTTCGCTTTGGGAAGAATGCTCACAAGTGTGAGATCATGCACCACCAGTTCGAGATTTCTTTTCTACCAGTGTCAGAGTTCTGAATGATCTCCACACTCGTAAAATAATGTTGTCTGCTCTATACTAATTGATCTCCATCTGTAACTCTGCTCTCTACATTGTGTTTTACTTGCTGTATAATGTTGAGGTTGATGAGCTAATTGTAACATAAACTTTCTTACTGCACTTTGGTACCTATGACAATGAACTTGAACTTTCTGTATTTTGTTTCCATGTACCATTCATACTTGGATTCATCCTCTCTTACAGATGGGCAGCTGCATAAACTTTCTTGTTTGTCCTTGCTAATTGATCTCCATCTGTAACTCTGCTCTCTACATTGTGTTTTACTTGCTGTATAATGTTGAGGTTGATGAGCTAATTGTAACATAAACTTTCTTACTGCACTTTGGTACCTATGACAATGAACTTGAACTTTCTGTATTTTGTTTCCATGTACCATTCATACTTGGATTCATCCACTCTTACAGATGGGCAGCTGCATAAACTTTCTTGTTTGTCCTTGCTATTGGTCATCTGGAGTTTATTCTGCCAAGTATCTACCAATGCTTCCACTGTAACCTTAATTGTTAATCTCTTGATAAGATGTGCAAAAGGCTGTGAATTTAAGCAGTTTGCTCAGTTCATTAGTACAAAATTCCTCACATTCCAATGTCGCATTTATTAGAAAGAAAATTGCTCATGGACGTAATTTTTTATTGCACTGAGAAAATCATAATTCAATATCTGGATTTGATGTTCATTTGTGACCCAATTTTTTTTCAACATGACAAGCTTCATAGTTTCAACCAATTGCTGCACCAAATGGATTTGTAGGTCTCTGAATTTTATTCCATTTCATTAGTGTCCAAGAAATTGAACGTAGAAAGGGGTAGGTGTGGATTTTATCCGACTTTTACAGTCTGCATATATGACACACTTTATTTAAATAATTGAGTACATGTTGAAATTCAGATATATTGACACACAGCCATGGTGATTACTGCCTGCAGATATTGAGAAACAGAATAAAGCTGTTCATTGAAGTGTGACCTCCAGCCTCTGAATGCTCTCTTTGTAAAGTTAAATCTTTTATCAAGGTGGATGCCTACATGTTGACTTGTGAAAGAAATGAGGAGAAAAAAATACAAGGCTACACTGGGTGTGGTGAATGGGTGTTGGAGGATAAAAATCAGCATAATTAGGTGATTGCAGGCAGTGTATTTTGTGTAATTTTGACATTGAAGTTAGATGCCAGCTGCTTGTAAGTGTCAAGAAAAGGCAATCAGGTTAATAATAATTGTACAGATAAAATATTTTCATAATTTTGGATCAATACCTGCTAATTCAAGTGCAATACTAGTTTGTCTTTTGATTGTGTGGAAAGTGATCGTTTGAAAATTAGCATTCTTCTGGAGGTTGACATTGGAAGAATGTGGAGTGGGAATGGGGTATTGTGTTTTTGAATCAGAAGGCTGTGGCACCCCAAAACCTCGAAGTTGTCCAGGGCTGAAAATAATATTTACTTCCAAACTTTTCTTTACCAAATTATACTGAAGTTTCTTTCAGATCTAAAACCCTAAAATATTGGCTGTTGCGTAATATTGACTGACTAAAATTGTGTCTATTTAATTTGTACATAGGTTAACTTCGCACGGCATGTCATGCCAGGGGATTTGCTAAGAGAAGAGGACAGAATGGCCCTGGAGAATCTTATCATTAACGTTCCACATCACAGAACGGGGAAGGGCCATAGTCTTGAGCTTACTCCCTCCAGCACACCCCAGCTGTCTCCTGCAACTACTCCAGCCAATAAAAAAAATCGACTACAAATAGGTACACAGCTGCTTTCGCTAATTTTTCCAGGCGTGCAGACAGTAAATCTGAAAATAAAAACAATATGAAAGATGAATTTAAATTGAGAATTAATTTAATTTTCCTATTTATATTTTGATATAGTTTTTCATTGTTTCACAATTTATAAAATATTACATATTTGTGAATAATATGTTAACTGCAAAGAAAATTGTTTTACTCATTACTTTGAGACATACATCTAATAGTAGAAGTCAATGACAACTCGATTGAATATTGTTTATGTGACTCCTTTTTCAGTGTCTGGAAATGAGTCTATAACTTCAATTATGTTTGATATTCAGATGTTCTTCATCCACACTTCAGTAACTCATTTCCAATTACATTTTTTTCAATTTAAAATTGAACTGCTTGTCACAGAGTTCTTCAATTTTTGTACAACTTTGATCATTTTAGGTTGCTATTGTGCGATGTAAACACCTCTATGTTCTCATTCATTTTTCCTCTGATAGGTGACATACCAATAAGGCTGGAAAACCAATTTGGTCGAGGCTAAGAATTACTTGTGGTGCTTCCATTGTAGAGGAATACTATTTCTCGTTGATTTGATTAATTAGTTCTGTATTCACCAGTCCAAAAGTGCTTAAGCAAAGTAATTGTTTTGGCTGTAGTGTCTCTTTCAATTTGCACTATTTTTGGATTCCATCAGATTCTCAGTATTGAAATGGCGGCAAGTATCCTCAATTTACACTAAGAACAATCTAATTCCTAGCTCATCCCACCCTTCCTTCAGGCCAAAAGGAGTTACCATTAAAGCTATTCAGCACCTCCTCCAAGTGGTTATCATTTAGACATCAACCTATAAATGTTTGCAGACCCAGACCATTCCTTTGAGACCCACACAGCTGAGCTTGATTTTTTCCCCATCAAATAATCATTCTTGTAGTCTGTGAAACAATGACAAGATCACCATTCATTGTCCTGACTACCATTTTGGAGTTTAAGTGTCAATCTCACTTGCATGCTGTTGGATTAGCATGTGCACCATTCTGGGAGATTTCCTTTGCAAAAGAAATCCTGTCAGTCAAGTTTTTATGCCAACACAGCAACTTGATAATTGTTGCTTCACTTGCTTGGCTGCTTTAGTTTAAAGCAATTAAATTATTTTCTTTCAATATTATTAACATTGAAAATTCACATCCAAAAATACAGAGTACATATGGATATATGTTAAAATTCAAAAAGGTACATTACTGATAAATCATATAATTTAATTTGAAGACACTCCACATTTTAATCAAATAGATTATATTGTATTGATATATTATTTTATTATAAAATAAAAGGAAAATATAAACCCACTACCAAGAAGGAAACAGTTTGGCCAAAAAAACAAAAGGAAGACAGAATTCTTATCAGAATGATAAATTACCTTATTAGGACAACATTTCTACCATCATAAGAAATCAAAGATTATAAAAGTAATTCAAATAGGGTCCCCACAGTGTTTGAAAATTTACATTCAAATCGGAAATTGAGCATCTAATCTTCTCTAAGTTTAAACATGATATGACATCACGTAGCCATTGAGCATTTTTTTGGGGGGGGGGGATAACATCCTTCCATTAGAGAAACACCCCCCTCCCCCACCTAGCCAAAAGAGAAATAAAAGCTAATACACGGCTTCTGATGTAATTAAAGTTATGTCACTTTCACCAACAATACCAAATAAAGCAGTTGAGGGATTTGGTTTAAAATTAACTTTAGAAAGTTTGAAATGCTTCATTCCAATATTTCTCAAGACTTTGAATTGTGTAAAGCATTTGAATTAATGAAGCATCTCCATTGTTGCATTTATCACAACGAAGAGATGCATCCTCATAAAAATGAGATAGTTTGACTTTGGACATGTGAGCCCTATGGCCTACTTTAAATTGTAGGAGAGAATGGCAGGCACATAAAGAAGAAGTATTAACCAATTAGCTGGTTGAATCAACTCTATTAAAATGAATATATTACCTAAACTTTTATATCTTTTTCAGGCTTTGCCTGTGTTTATTCCTATCTTTTTTTTATTCCCTTGACTCATTCTTGTATATGGAAGAATAAATATCCTCACCAAAATAAAATCCATTACAAAAACTTAAAAAGAATGGAGATCTAGCTTTACCAAACTTCAGGTTTTATTATTGGGCAGTCAATATGTGAAACCTTACATCTTGGTTATAATAACTGTCCAATATGGATATCTCTGGAATCTAATTCTGTTACAAAATTTTCTCTCATTTCCCTGCTTGGAATCCCACCTCCTATATCTCTAAATAAATAATAATCCGGTAGTTAAATATAGCGTAGGGATACAATTTAGAAAAAAAATTGTTTTTAATGAGGTTTTCTCTCTAGTCCTATTTTTTCTAATTATTTCTTTAAACTTTCCATAATTGATGTAACTTTTAAAGAATGGTATAGATTGGGCATTAAATTTTTTAAAGATTTGTTTGTTGAGTGGAGTCTCACTTCCTTTGAACAACTTTCACTTAAATGCAGTCTACCAAATACTAATTTTTCTCGTTATCTACAGATTAGAGATTTTTTATGATCTCAATTAAATAATTTCCTAAGAGGACTGATAAGAATTTAATTGATGTAATTATTAATTTATGACCTGCTTTAATATCTAACATTTATGATCTGTTGTTGGGAATAAGAGAAGCTCCCTCAGATAAAATTTTAAAAAGCCTGGGAACAGGACCTACAGCTTTTAATTTCTGAAGAAACTTGGAATGTAATTTTCAAATTGGTTAAAGCAATTGAATTCTTAAAAAGCACAGAAAATCTAGCAACAATTCTGACAGATTGATTCAGTAATGTGCGTTAGTAACAGATACTAGTAGGAGTTGACCAGTGATCAAGAGTGGTGATACAAGCTGTTATGCTGCACATTTAAGAAAATTTAGCACAGTTCAGTAATCAAATCTATTTTTTGCTTCACTGATGAAAATATCTGAATGTTTTTAAAAAAAAAAAAGTTTTATCAATACCAAGTCTTGGCAATTTTGTCAGCTGTTACTACATTTTAAGGAATTTATGTTGGTGTTGGCTAGTAATCTATTTTGCCAAGTTTTCAATCCAGGTCCACAATGTTAAATTTACGTGGAATGTAAATTAGGACTATTAATCAAATTAGGACATAAAACCTCATTTGAAATTATTTTTAAAGTAAAAAATACGATGTAAATTTTTTATCCCATGAAGGAGTTTAATGGATTGTTTTATATGTTTACTCACGTGCTTGGGTAATTGATTTCACTCATTGAAATGTATCACTTGTATTTGCTTCCTTCCAATTTTTAAATCCTCTATCCTGTGATTTAGTTTATGCAGTTTTTTTTTAAACTTTGCCTAATCATTGTTAAAATCAAGATGGACCTGACAACACGGATATTTGAAAATAATTTTTTTGGTCTTTTTGGTCACTTTTGTAAGAATTGCATTATTGGTGATAATGTTGATTTAGAGTAAAATTCCTTGCCTTCCCTTGTGATTCCATCATTCACAAATTTGAGCTCTGCGATCATAACACATTTATTATTTGTGTACAGACTTCTTTGTTAACTTTAAAGGAAATGAATTCTATTTTTCTTTGACTACCAGTAATTATCCTTCCTTTTCTGATTTGGTAAATCCCAGGGTTTAAGTCATCTTAGTTTGTGTGTTTGGTGTGTTGTTGCAGCTAAACCTTCAAAGATTGTGAAAAATATTGGTTATGAAATGTTCAAACTTTCCATTATTGAATTGATTAGATGCAAAATAAAATGATGGGTAAGAGGGAAAAACTGTTCTGATTTTTAATAAGATAATTAATCTGCATTTGATTTCTATTTTTTTAATGCTGGCCACGCCCAGGACAACAATTAGCATCTATTACCGCCTGGGATACTTCGGCTACCAATCTGACTGCTCACATTCCTCTTGTAGCTCCATTTGGTGGGTAACGCCTCCATATATAGAAGGTTCTGGAAATACTAGATCTATGCCACTAGTCTGGAATGGTTAAATTTTCCTGTTAAAATAGTTGAAATGAAATTTCACTGGTTCCCTTTCAATTGTTCCTGCTGCAATAGGGAACATGTGCCTGCCACTTTCAGAATGAAGCAGAATCCTGTTTACATTTATTTGGCACACAGTAATGGTCCAGACTCTAGCCAACCAATAGTAATCCAGCCAGGTAATAAAATCAATTGATTCAGTTCTCTTTATTTTCAAACTTTGCCTCGTAATTTATTTTCCTTCCAAGAAATTTTGCACTTGGTCATTGCACTTGTCTGTCAAGTGACATCCAGTATTTTGTATGGTGCATTAAAATTAAAAATTATTCCAAATACTGGTTACTGAAACATTATATATTTAAATATTGTTAATGTAATGTGCATCTCCCATCAAAGAGCCTGAGGTTTGGGATGTGAGCACTCTAGATCTCATACTTGGTTCAAAGGAAGATTTTGTTGGAGGTCAATTTCTTGATGCTGCTTGTTAGAATCCCAGTGATCTCTGGTTGAAATTAAGAAACTGGCTGAGCAGAATTTCAATTGCTCTAACTCAAACACTTTGTGGAAGGAAAAGACACCCTATAATGCTATTTTTTTTTGGATTGAAAATTATTATAGTAAAATCTTTCAGTATCTGGCACTTTATGGGGATTGGTAAATGATGAATGTTGAATTAGTGAATTAGCTAGTTGCTTGAGCTTGCATGTTGCGTGATTGGTGAGCTAACTGCTAGGAGTTGCCAATTTTAAACTTTCGTGTTCTTATTTGTTTTCGGCATTTTTTTTGTTGTTTTGCTTGAATTCCAGATAATGATGATTTTACTGTATATTGATAAATGTTTTCAGGGATTGTGTTTGCATAATTAACAGTTCTGCACATTCTTTAAATAACAAGGAATTTTTTTTTGAATATTTAAATTATTTTACAAAAGGGATAGCCAAGCAGAGAACTTCACCATATCATATATCATGACAGATCATGAATCGTGTGGAAACCAACCATTTAGCTCAACTGCTCCTTACTGATGTTCTTTCTCCACGTGAGCCACAACCAACTTTTCATTTGCTCAAACCCATCAATATCATTAAATATTTTTTGGATTTAAATCTATTTATATTATTTGCCTCAGTTAATATTAAAAAGAATAACTTCTACTTTCTAATCAGGCTCTGGATAAAGGGGTTTCTCTTGAACATTCTGCTGGATTTGGAAATGACCACCTTGTATATATGTCCTGTAGTTCTGGTTTTGTCCATAAGGGAAAATAAATCTCCATATTCACCCTGTCATACTTGCAGTGCCCTCCATAATGTTTGGGACAAAGACATTTTTTCTTCCATTTGCCCCTGTGCTCCCCTTTAAATTTGTAATCAAACCATTCACATGTCATTAAAGTGCACATTCCAGATCTTAGTCAGGTTAATTGTATTCATGTTGGTTTGACCATGTAGAAATCCTAGCACATTTTATACAAAGTTCCTTCATTTGATGATGCTTGAAGTCTGTGATTTTCATAGACATCACTAAGTGCTGAGCATCTTCTCTGGTGATGCTTTGCCAGGCCTCTGCTGCAGCCATCTTCAGCTCCTGCTTGTTTGGGGGTGGTGGGGGGAGGGGGGGGGGAGGGTGAGTGGTGGGGCTAGTTCCTTTAAGTTTTTTCTTCAGTTGGATTTAGATTGGGTGACTGACTTGGCTATTCAAGAATTTTCTAGTTTTTAGCTTTGAAAAACCCCTTTGTTGCTTCAGCAGTATGTTTGGGATCATTGTCTTGCTGAGTTTGGAGGCATTTGGTTGAACTTGAGCAGATAAGATGTTTCTATACAACTCCGAATTCATTTTGCTACAGCGATCAGCAGTTACATCATCAATGTTGCAGCCATACATGCCCATTCCATAACAGCCCTACCACCATTTTTCACGGTTGAGATGGTGTGCTTTGGATCTTGGGCATTTTGTTTACACCTCCACATTTTGCTCTTGCCATCACTCTGAGACCAGTTAATCTTGGTCTCATCTGTCCATAAAATCTTTTTCCAGAATTCTGCAAGCTCTTTTAAATACTTCTTGCAAACCATAATCTGGCCATCCTGTTTCTGTGGCTAGCTAGAAGCTTGCATCTTGCAGTGTAGACTCTGTATTTATTCTTGAAGTCTTCTGTCTTCTTTTCTTTGGCTTGGCTTCGCGGACCAAGATTTATGGAGGGGGTAAAAAAGTCCACGTCAGCTGCAGGCTCGTTTGTGGCTGACAAGTCCGATGCGGGACAGGCAGACACGATTGCAGCGGTTGCAAGGGAAAATTGGTTGGTTGGGGTTGGGTGTTGGGTTTTTCCTCCTTTGCCTTTTGTCAGTGAGGTGGGCTCTGCGGTCTTCTTCAAAGGAGGTTGCTGCCCGCCAAACTGTGAGGCGCCAAGATGCACGGTTTGAGGCGTTATCAGCCCACTGGCGGTGGTCAATGTGGCAGGCACCAAGAGATTTCTTTAGGCAGTCCTTGTACCTTATCTTTGGTGCACCTCTGTCACGGTGGCCAGTGAAGAGCTCGCCATATAATACGATCTTGGGAAGGCGATGGTCCTCCATTCTGGAGACGTGACCCATCCAGCGCAGCTGGATCTTCAGCAGCGTGGACTCGATGCTGTCGACCTCTGCCATCTCGAGTACTTCGACGTTAGGGGTGTAAGCGCTCCAATGGATGTTGAGGATGGAGCGGAGACAACGCTGGTGGAAGCGTTCTAGGAGCCGTAGGTGGTGCCGGTAGAGGACCCATGATTCAGAGCCGAACAGGAGTGTGGGTATGACAACGGCTCTGTATACGCTTATCTTTGTGAGGTTTTTCAGTTGGTTGTTTTTCCAGACTCTTTTGTGTAGTCTTCCAAAGGCGCTATTTGCCTTGGCGAGTCTGTTGTCTATCTCATTGTCGATCCTTGCATCTGATGAAATGGTGCAGCCGAGATAGGTAAACTGGTTGACCGTTTTGAGTTTTGTGTGCCCGATGAAGATGTGGGGGGGCTGGTAGTCATGGTGGGGAGCTGGCTGATGGAGGACCTCAGTTTTCTTCAGGCTGACTTCCAGGCCAAACATTTTGGCAGTTTCCGCAAAGCAGGACGTCAAGCGCTGAAGAGCTGGCTCTGAATGGGCAACTAAAGCGGCATCATCTGCAAAGAGTAGTTCACGGACAAGTTTCTCTTGTGTCTTGGTGTGAGCTTGCAGGCGCCTCAGATTGAAGAGACTGCCATCCGTGCGGTACCGGATGTAAACAGCGTCTTCATTGTTGGGGTCTTTCATGGCTTGGTTCAGCATCATGCTGAAGAAGATTGAAAAGAGGGTTGGTGCGAGAACACAGCCTTGCTTCACGCCATTGTTAATGGAGAAGGGTTCAGAGAGCTCATTGCTGTATCTGACCCGACCTTGTTGGTTTTCGTGCAGTTGGATAATCATGTTGAGGAACTTTGTGGGACATCCGATGCGCTCTAGTATTTGCCAAAGCCCTTTCCTGCTCACAGTGTCGAAGGCTTTGGTGAGGTCAACAAAGGTGATGTAGAGTCCTTTGTTTTGTTCTCTGCACTTTTCTTGGAGCTGTCTGAGGGCAAAGACCATGTCAGTGGTTCCTCTGTTTGCGCGAAAGCCGCACTGTGATTCTGGGAGAATATTCTCGGCGACACTAGGTATTATTCTATTTAGTAGAATCCTAGCGAAGATTTTGCCTGCAATGGAGAGCAACGTGATTCCCCTGTAGTTTGAGCAGTCTGATTTCTCGCCTTTGTTTTTGTACAGGGTGATGATGGTGGCATCACGAAGATCCTGAGGCAGTTTACCTTGGTCCCAACAAAGCTTGAAAAACTCATGCAGTTTGGCATGCAGAGTTTTGCCGCCAGCCTTCCAGACTTCTGGGGGGATTCCATCCATACCTGCTGCTTTGCCACTTTTCAGTTGTTCGATTGCCTTATATGTCTCATCCAGGGTGGGAACCTCATCCAGCTCTAGCCTTAGGGGCTGTTGAGGGAGCTGGAGCAGGGCGGAGTCTTGGACTGAGCGGTTGGCACTGAAAAGAGATTGGAAGTGTTCTGACCATCGGTTGAGGATGGAGATCTTGTCGCTGAGGAGGACTTTGCCGTCTGAGCTGCGCAGCGGGCTTTGGACTTGGGGTGAGGGGCCGTACACAGCCTTTAGAGCCTCGTAGAAACCCCTGAAGTCGCCAATGTCCGCGCTGAGCTGTGTTCGTTTGGCGAGGCTAGTCCACCACTCATTTTGGATCTCCCGGAGTTTGCGCTGAAGATGGCTGCATGCGCGACGGAAGGCTTGTTTCTTCTCTGGACAGGACGGCTTTGTAAGGTGAGCCTAGTGGGCAGCTCGCTTCTTTGCCAGCAGCTCCTGGATTTCCTGGCTGTTTTCGTCAAACCAGTCCTTGTTTTTCCTGGAGGAGAAGCCCAGTACCTCTTCAGTGGATTACATCAGTCTTTAGGGAAATGACAGAAACCATTATTAAGGAGGTAACAGTGAGACATTTAGAAATCAATACTCTCCAGCATGATTTTATGAAGAGAAATTTTTTTTTGAATTGAGGCACAGGCTAAAGGGGCTGATGGTATTCTCTTGTTCTAATATTATTAGGCACAGAAACATTTTGTGCAAAAAAATAAGCAGTTTTGTGGATCTAGCAATGAAAGGGTTCCAAAATATATGAAGATGAAAAGCTCTGATACAGGATTAAAGACAGTAGTCATTGACACATCCACACCTGACTTCAGAAGAGTGTGTCTAATCTGTTGGACAGGTGTTTGGAGATTTTTCTTCATCATGATAACAATTCTACTATTATTAGCAATGGAGGTCTCCTTGGAATACCAGTCCATTTGCAAGTACTGAGCTCACCAGTGCACTCTTTCTTTACGATGTTCCAAACAGTTGATTTTGGTCAGTCGTCCTAAGGTTTGAGCTTTGTATCTTACTGTTTCAAACTTGTTTTTCAGTCTCGCACTTTCTTTTGACTTTCAACTCTGGTCCTCATGTTGAAAAATGGCAACTACAGACTCCGAAGGTGATCAAAAGTTTAGAAGAAAGCCTAGGTCTCTTATATGTGCACTAATGAAGCAATTAAATATTCTTGAGTAAACACAAACACCTCTGAGGCCAAATTTCTCAAACATTATGATGCCCTTAAATAGGGAAACTATGTATAAAAAGTGCTGTAATTTCTATATGGTTAAACCAAAATGTAAACAAACAACTTTTAATAAAATTTGGAATATGCACTAATTACATATGAATTGTTTGATGACATGTAAAACTGGAGCATGGGCAAATAAAGGGAAAATGTGTCTTTGTTCTAAACATTATGAAGGACCCTGTATTTATAATCTTTGATCTCTGTCCATTCTTGTGAATGCAGCAAATGAAAGCATTTGTTGCCCATTCCTGGTTGCCAGGTACATGAAGGTAAGGAGGACCTTCACCTTGTTGCAGTCCTCACCAGGCTTTATGCCCAATAATTATATAGTTTACATGGACAAGGCCATTAACTGTCTGCACATTTGTTTTCCTCTGCGTACAAAATTGAGGTATTTTTCAGTGGAATTTATTTCTATTAAATATGTCTATCCTAAGAAATTGAAATAAAATTAAAAAAAATGTTTTGTGAATGTAATATTTTTCAGCTACAAGAAATAGAACCAGGACAAATGAAGCAAAAGAACACTTTGAAAATGAAAATGCAATACAAGAGCCAGTGCAGGAGGTGCAGCCTGAAGAAGTGTTGGTCATTTCACTGGGCACTGCTTCACAGATGACACCTGGGATGATGTCTGAAAATGAGGTATTTTCCTAGGCTAAGCAGATCATTTCTTCCAGAACTGCCTTGTTTGTTACAGATGAAAATGGTGGGTCATAGGCAGGTACTGTGAAATGACCAGGGGCAGTTTTTTTTTTGTACTTTAAAATAAGTTCTAATGATTAAAGAGACTACCCATCCCTCAATCACTTGATTTTTAGATACATTCATGAAGGATCTGCAACCCTCACAAGATGGATTCTGATTTATGGACAAGATTTGGAACCTATTCTACATGTCTTCCTGGCTTTTGTTCTCTCTATTAGATGTTCCTGCAACAAAAGATTTATCAAAATATGAACTCCAGCAGTCTATTTTCAGTCTTTAATCCTGTATCAGAGCTTTTCATCTTCATATATTTTGGAACCCTTTCATTGTTAGATCCACAAAACTGCTTATTTTTTTGCACAAAATGTTTCTGTGCCTAATAATATTAGAACAAGAGAATACCATCAGCCCCTTTAGCCTGTGCCTCAATTCAAAAAAAAATTTCTCTTCATAAAATCATGCTGGAGAGTATTGATTTCTAAATGTCTCACTGTTACCTCCTTAATAATGGTTTCTGTCATTTCCCTAAAGACTGATGTAAGTCGAGCTGTCATGTGTTTTCCCTCATTCCTTCCTTAAATGTTTCCCCATTTTTCCAATTCAAAGTTGTGTGTTCAAACTTAATGTCAGAGTACGTACATAACATCACATACAACCCTGTGATTTATTTTCCTACGGGCTAGGCAGAATTGCTAATTACCTGTAACTACTCAAGAAGAAAAAAATGTAAGCAAACTTGCCTTGCAAATAAATATTTCTAATAAATAATAGGCAAAGTATGAGTCCTTGTATTAATCTCTAAATGAGCCTGCTCTTCAGGAATCTGATGGATGAGGGGTAGCAACTATTCCTGAACCTGATAATGTGAATCCTGTAGCACCTGTACTTCCTTCTTAACGGTAGCAGTGAAAACAGAGCATGTCCAGGGTGGTGTGAATTCTTAATGATTGCTGCTGCTCTCCAATGGCAAAGTTTCATGTACATGTTTTTGTTGGTGAGGGAGAGTTTTGCCTGTGATGTACTGGGCTGTGTCTGCTACCTTTTGCAGGGTTTTTTACTCCGAGGCCTTTAGAATTAAGGGAGCTTTGGTAAATTGCTGCCAATGCATGCACTGTTTCAGGTTTAAGGGACTTTGATCTTGAAATTGTAAAGTTAATTTTTTAGATGCTCTCCCCACATCACCACACACCACTTTGTTTTTTTACAGAACACATTTTAAAAACAAAAAGAAACAATTACTTCGCAATCCATAAACTGTGCTATGTTAGCTGGAAGTACAAAAACCTTTTTGTTCATTTTTGGGGTGGGAGTTTTCTTTGGTATCTTGTTGCATCATTAAAAAATAATTTGTTCGAATTTGAATGCTGATAGTCACCATTTTAATAGGTCATATTTTGATGCACATTAATTTACAAAAGCTTATGTAATCTGTTTGTTTCCTATCAAATTCTTACTACTGCAACTTCCTTTAACACAATCATTTGTAGAATGTCTTTTAATGAGAACTGTAGAACTGTGTTCTCAACCCTTACAAATACTGTCATTGTTTAGAATTCAGCAGTTTGTTCTTCCACTATAGAACTGAAACCTGCTGCTTAGTTCATTCAATAAATAAACTACACTAACAAACATGCATTGATCAATGCAGAAAAAAATGACTTCATGTTCCATCTATGAGTGAAAAGAGAAACATGCGCCACCTGGTGGCGACTTTATTAACATGCTTTTTTAACATGCATTTTGATTGTCGTGAAGAAGGAATTCATGAGTTGCTGGAATGTTTTTTAAAAAAAAATAAATTGGACTGAAAAATTCAAGTAATTTTCTCTTGAAGCTGTTTCAGTAGCACTATTTGACTCTGAATCAATCATTACATCTGCAGACTTTCATGTTTCACCTCAGTAGATTATTGTTTAGTCTCTTAGATAAAACTGCCTGTAGTACAAGGGTGACATTATCAAAAAGATTACAGGATCGCCAAATTCTTGAATATTTTGGCACATTTTGTTGTCTTCAGCTGGCTTTCTATTTGTGTTCATGAATGTTTTATCAACATGAAGATTAAACTTGCATTTGCACTGAGTTTTTCACACTGGAATATCCTATTGCATTTTGTATCCATTGAAACACATAATTCACAATCTCTCTCAACATTGGGTTTAGTGGACCCATTGTAACATTTTAAAAATTTATTTGATGATGTGAAACCATGTGGAAAAATGAGTAGTGATGGAGATGTTTAAAAAAAAGTTTCAGGGGATATAGGCAAGCTGAGCAGCTTGGATAGTAAAAATATAAATGCTGACTCTATTAAATGGTGAGCAATTGAAAAAGGAAGTTCAAAGAGACCTGGGTCATCTTGAATACAAATTACTGGACACTACCATGCAGGTTGTTAGGAAGGCAAATAGAATCAGAGTTATGCAGCATGACAATCAAGTTTCTCATCTGAGCTGGTCCCATGGCCTGTGTTTGGTACATCTCCTTCAAAATAAAGGTTAGCCTGGGATAACGTATCTTTTTATCGAGTACCTGTCCAAATAGTTCCAAATATGATAATTGTGCACACCACAAACCTTTCCTTTGGCTGGTCATTTCAAATACTCACTAATCTCTGTGTAAAAGTTTCCCCTCTGGTCCATTTTAAATCTTTGCCCCCTCACCTTAAACATATGGATTAGGCTCTTCAATCCTGGGGAAAAGGCAATGACATTCACCTTGTGTTGGTTTTTATAGTACGCTGGCTTCTATTTGCAAAAGAATTTGAGTACAAGAGTCCCTTACTAAAATTGAATAGGATCTTGGTAAGACCAGACCTGAAATACTTCGTGGAATTGTCTTCTGAAAAGAAGTTGTTTGCTGTGGAGAGGAAGTAGTGAAGATTGTTCAAAGACTTGTTATCCCAGGCAGGCCTGCTTTGAACAGTACACATTTATAAGAAGGCTGGAAGATTAGGAGGATGTTTTCCCCTGGCTTCAGACGCAAGAATTGGAGGTTAGAAATTCAAAGTATGGAGAATGTATTTAGGACTGGAACGAAATGTGCTTTTGCTTAATGTGGTGAGTCTTTGGAATTCTGTACCCCAAAGAACTGTGGTGGCTCAGCCATTGACTGGATTCAAATCAAAGATGGATTTATTTCTGGGTTTTTAGGAACCAAGAGTTAAAATTAGATAGGTATACAGCACAGTAATATGCTCTTCTAGCTCATAAGTTATGGGGATAGGACAGAAAAATGGTGTTTGAATTTGAAGATCAGATGTGATGTCCTCATGTGGCAAAGCAGTCTGGTGGGGGGCGGAGTGGGAGGGGTTGTTGGACATGTGAGGGTTGAATGGTGCATTCCTCCTCTTGTTTCTGCTGTTCTTGTGCACTGTGTAGTCATTTCATTTAGAACATAATATGTGATTATTATTGAGCCTTATAACAAGGAGTGAGGTAAATGATCTGAGTAAGCTGAAATAGGATGGTTCCCTAATGTTTTTCAGGGAACGAAATATGTTGTGCTTCCTGGTCTGGTCTCTGAAACGACATGTGAGTGTGGTGGACTCTAATTGTTCCTTAACTGAGGGGGCAGTTATTAGGGATGGGCAGTAAATGTCACCATTCCTGTTCACATCTCCATCTTGTGACTGAGTATGCAATTAATAAAGAAACCTGTTGCTGTTGATTCAGTCAGCGTGTATGTGTTCACTTTGTGCCTTGCAATCTTTTAATTCATGCACATGAATATACAAATTAGGCTTGGTAAGGTCAGAGCTGATCCAATTCAAATTCTTTGCTGACACTGATGTTCCTTTTTACCCTTTGATTATCAAGAACCCATCTACCTTGGTCTTAAAGAAATATCTGAAGGTTCTAATATGGCCCCTTAAAGAAGAGCATATTCCAAAGATTCTCAGTCTGCTGAGGAAATACTGCCGCTGGGCAACCTTTTGCTTTTTAAAACTGTGAACTTGTAGAAAACAACATCCTCTTGACATTCAACCTGTCAAGGCCCCTAAAACCTTTTGTTTCAATCAAGTCTCCACTCACTCTTAATGCCCTAGCTTTCCTCTTCTAAGACCTACAATGGACAGGTTGCCTTTTTAGTAAGCCCCCACTGATCTGCTTCTTGTGTCCTTTCATTTTCCCTATACAGTGCTCCAGATGCCTCACAATGTCCCATGTAATTGAAACATAAACATTTCTACATTGGTAATTAGTTGTCTCAGCAATAAGCCCTGACAATCTGTTAGTTTTCATCATTACTGACTGTGCCTTCCGCCCCCCCCCCCCCCTTCTCTGAATCGCATGTTGGAGACTCTGATTTTCTTTAATCTAAGCTCTGCCACCTCTCACCACTTGGTTGATCTGCTGATTACTTTTTTCTTGCCACAATAATTCCTCATTTTACCATGTAAAACTGCTTTTGTGGCTCAACCCATTACCTTCTAACTCAATTGAGGTTACTAACTCAGAACAAAGGTAATGATATTTAAGATATGAAATGCTACGTGGCTTTTTGATGTTTAAGTATTTTAATGAGAGTTGCTGTGTACCAGATCCAATTCACTAATAAAGGTATTAAATGCCTATTGGCGAATTATTTGCCCAAGTTGAAATTGTAGATTGATGAGGAGGTTTGCAATTTTTTTTGTGCCAATGAGCTATTTTATTACAAGCCAAGTGGAGCATAATGCAACTGAATCTATGGAAGGTCTGACCAGGGGTTTTCAATTTATTGGTTACTGCTACAATTTGTTTTCAGGGTCTCCTGCTCATAGTGATTTTTTAAAAATATAAATGACCTAAATGAAGAAACAGAAGAATGGTTCAGTAAGTGTGGAGGTGATACAAAAGTTGGAGGAATTGTGGATAATACTGAAGGTTCTGGTAGATTACAAAAGGATATAGACAGGCTGTAGAGTTGGGCAGAAAAGTGGCAGATGGAGATCAATTAAGTGCAAGGTGATGCATTCAGGAAGGTCAGACGGTACTTAACAGTGTGGATGCATACATTTCTCAAGGTTATGGCGCAGTTTGATTGGATAGTTAAGAAGGCCTATGGGATGCTGGGGTTCATTAATAGGGGGATTGAGTTCAAGAGTTGAGAGGTCATGTTGCAACTCTACAAATATCTAGTGAGACAACACTTAGAGTATTGTGTTGAGTTCTGGTCACCTCATTATAGGAAGCTATGGAGAGGATGCAGACGAAATTCACCAGGATTGGAAAATAAGTCTTATGAGGCAAGGTTAGCAGAGCTGAGACATTTCTCTTTGGAGCGAAGGATGAGTGGAGACTTAATTGAGGTGTACAAGATTCTGAGAAGCATTGATAAGATGAACAGCCAGCACCCTTTCCCCATGGCAGGAATAGCAAACACGAGAGGACATGTTTAGGGGAGACATCAGTGGTAAGTTTTTTTTTTCATAGAGTTATGGGTACCTGGAATGCCTTGCTAGCAGTGGTGGTGGAGGCTGAAACATTGGGGATGTTTAAGAGACTTAGGCACATGAATGAAAGAAAACTAGAATGTTATGAGGTAGGAAGGGTTTTTTTTTTTGGTAGGAATATATAGGTTGACACAACATCGAGGGCCGAAGGGATGTGCTGTGCTGTAATGTTCTGTGTGAATTTTATGCTGAAAACTTTGAATTGTCTGATAATTATAGTTATAAACAGCATTTGGATTAAGAATGGACTTTGATCATTATTGATTACTACTTCCAAGTTATAGGCTATTGATATATATATTTTGACTGTTTTCTCTATTTTGATTAGGTATTGAGCATGCAGCTTGCTGAGAGTGGCCAAGGCGAAGTACCTGTAGAGGATGGAAAACTGCATGGCAAACCAGATAAAACTCTGCGCTTTTCTCTGTGCAGTGATAATATGGAGGGAATATCAGAAGGTGAAGTTTTTTTCCCTCTGGGTAAACATTAAGTCTTAGCCCAAATCTTCATTGTGATTTGTTTTGTTCCCAATGCCTCACACTTCAAATTTTGTGTTTTGTCTTTAAATCTTGCATGGTCCCACTTCAGCCTATCGCTGCAACCTCCTCCAGCCGAGGTTCTTGTTTTTCAATGAACTGTTCTTTGAATCTGTTGTGTCTGATCTCTCCTTTTGCTCCATCATTTGTAGTACACTTGGTTTGAAGTTTCTCTCAGTAACTTGAATGTTTCTTCTCTCCAACAATCTTCCCATTCAAAAATTTCTCCTCAGGAATGAACTCAGGCTATAGTTCACCTGTCAAAATCCCTCCATTTCTGGCACAGTGACCCTTCTTTATGAATCTTTGAGGGACTGATAATTTTTTTTTGTTTTTGTGTAAAGTAGATTGGAATTGTGGTTTATAAGAACATTTACTAGAATATTCTTTGGTGCTTAGAACACAAATGTTTAATAATACTGCAATCGCAGTTAGTCACTCATTAACTGAAAAAAAAATGAACTGAGTTAAACTGCATTTAACCTGGCACTTGGAACAATTGGCAGAAATTTAGAGGCTAATCAGAAAATCATCAGTTCCTCATAGTGACCTGCATATTTGTTGCACCTGACATAGTTGGCTGCAATGACCAGTACTATGTGATCAGTTCATTAAATCCATAAATAAAAGGTAGTTTTGTTTTTATCAGCTGGATTCATCTAGTTAGAGAATGTTGGAAGGGATTTTAAAAATAAACTTTGTAGGAGAGTTTGGCAAAATGTGTTATGGGGAGAAGGATATGAAATCCACCCAGGATGTTCCTGTCCATTTTTTCTGTGGTTGATTCTCATGCTAATTTATATTTCTAATAGGACCTTCAAATCGTTCAAACTCTGTGTCCTCATTAGACCTGGAAGGAGAATCAGTCTCTGAACTGGGAGCAGGACCCTCTGGGAGTAATGGTGTCGAAGCTTTGCAGCTGTTGGAACACGAGCAAGGTAAGCCAAATAGAAAATTGCCTGAAAGGACAGTCAGTGGAAATCTATTTATTTATTGATTGATTGATTGGAGTGTTTGACCAAACCACTGAATGCCTTCACTGCATCTTGATTCCGAATTGTAAGGAACCTTGGTCAAAAGTGATCACTAATGCTTTTCACTGTGTTTCCCTGCAGTTTAAGTTAATTCATGGACTTACTAAAATCATGGTATAGACTAAAATGTTATATTCCGATTTCTAGTTTATGCAGCACATTCCATCTCTCTTGATTGGGAATGATGGTTTTTTCCAGGATATTTCAGATTTCTTTTGACGGACTGGATTCTTTTGTTATTTCATCAGGTACATTAGGGTTTCTTTTCACTCGTATTTAGCTGATCAACATCCGACTCGGAAGTAGTTTTCTTTGCTGATGGGATCATATTCAGGTCATGGAGTTGGTTAAGGTAATTGACATGTTGGCTTCAGAAAGGAGGCTTTTAGCTAAGGAAACTGGAATTGATGCAATTCTGAAATTTCCCTAGCAGATGTTGAGCTGGCTACTCAATATATCCAAATAAAGAATTTTAATGATTTTGGTCTGAGTGATAATTGTCCATGACAATCTCTGTGGCATGTATAATGCCTAAAATAGTGATGGTATTACATAGTTGGCTTGTCCCAGCTGTTACATATATTAGGTTCACCAAGAACTCTTACCAAGTGTGGTTTATACATGGAGCATGGAATTAAAAGGACTGTAACTTGGTGCAACCCACAAAATGCTGGAGGAACTCAGCACATCAGGCCACATCTATGGAAGGCAAAAGATAGCAGATGTTTCAGCCTGTAACCTTCATCAGGAATAGCAACAAAGAGGAATAAAGGGGAGGGAGGTCAAGGAGCACTGGTTGGCAGGTGATAGGTGAATACATTTGGGACAGGGAAGAAATAAGGGGAACAGTCAGAAGCTAGGAGATGATAAGAAAAGGAGGCAGAGGGCTGTGGAAGGTGCAGTCTAATTCGAGGATAGTAAGCTATTACATCTGATGATCCCTGCGTGGTCTCCTCTACATCAGTTAGATCTGATAGAGATTGGGGGAGGGGGATTAGTTCATTGAGCACTTTCTGTTGCAGCAACCAGGATCTCCCAGTGGCAAGACACTTTAATTTCACTTTCCATTCCCATACTGCCATGTAATGCCATAGCCTACATTGCTGCCAAGTTGAGGTCACGCATATTTTCCATCTTGGTAGTCTCCAATCATATGACTTTGACCTCCAATTTCTGGTAAACTCTCCCTTTGTTTTTTTTTAAACCACCCCCTCCCTTTCTCTAATATCTGACCCCCATTCCTCCTCCTTTTTATCTTCTCTTTCCCTCCTCGACCTGCTTGTCACACATCTTCCTTTCTCTAACTCCCCACCTCCTACGCCATTAGTGTCCACCGTCCTCCTATCAGAGTCCATCTTCCTTGGCCCTTTTCCTCATCACCTAGCTTCTTACTTTTCCCCCCATTTCTTCTCCCCTCCACTTGCATTCACCTATCACTTATCAGTCTGTGCTCTTTGACTCCACATCCCCTCAAATCCATCATCCCTTATTCTGATGTCTTGCTATTCCTGATGAGCAGTTTCGGGCAGAAATGTTGACTGCCTTTATCAATATTTTTATTAACATTGAAATTGTACATCGGAGTACATAAGGATATATTGTTATAAGTCAAAAAGATACAGTGTACTTAAAATATATAATTTCATCTAAGGTACCCGGCATTCTTAATCAAACAAATTGTAATGTATTAATATTTTATTATTTTTATTAAAAAAAATCTCTGCCCACTTCCAAAAAAGAGGCTGTTTGGCAAAAAAAAAGACAGTCAAGCAAAAAAGACAGGCAGCAGATAACATTGGCAGACTGTTGATTATAATGTATCTGGCACAAACCAGAAACGAGGGGTTTAGGTGTGGCCCTGGATGCGGAAAAGGCATTTGACACATTGGAGTGCGACTTTTTATTCAAAGTGCTGGAAAAGTTCGGGCTAGGGCCAACTTTTATAAATTGGATAAGGGCGCTGTAACCATGCCCAAGGCTAAGGTTGTGACCAATGGACAAATTTCTCCAGCTTTCTCACTGACAAGACAAGGGTGCCCGCTATCTCCAGCTCTTTTCATATTAGCCATGGAGCCATTGACCAAAGCCATCCACCAGGATCCAGACATTAAGAGTTTTAGAATAGGCCAGGAAGAACATAAAATCAATTTATTTGCCGATGATGTATTGATACATCCGACAGTCCCAACAAACTCGTTGTCCAAGCTGTGTTCTACTCTGGGTGACTATGGGAGATCTCTGGATAGAAGATCAATTGGGACAAGGGTGAAATCATGCCACTTACTAAGGGGGAATTATAGTCAATATTCAAGAAAATAGTCATTTAAAGTGGCCACAAAATGGGATCAAATACCTAGGAGTCAGATAGATAATAACTTGAATAATATGTACAAACTAATTTATGCCACCTTGCTTGGGAGAATTGAGGAAGACTTAAAACAGGTGGATGACCCTGCCCATAATGTTAGTGGCAGGGTCAACTGTGTTAAAATGAATGTGTTGCCAAGACTTCAGTACACTATCCATGGCATTGCCCTGGGGATAGCTAAGGGCTCTGAAGCCAGGTCAAAAGCAATGGATTTGAAGGGAATCCTTGTTTGGTTCCATGCTGAAGTTTAAATGGTTTAGAATTCTGAAAATTAGAAAGAACACAGGCAAAAGGGGATAGATATGCAGGTACTCCCTAACTTGCAACCGTAATTGGGACCAAAGAATCCGTTGTATCTGGGAATGGACGCGTTGGAATTTTGCCCACCTGAGTGGAGGACTGAAGACTTAAAGCAAACTTTTTAATCTAATCTTTTTTTCATTGTTGGTTTTTTTCCCTATAAATATACATAGCAAAACTATCCAAAGTTAAATATATTTTCTTTACCAAAAAACAAAAAAACAAACCCCCCCCCTCACCTTTACAATACAAATCCACACACCGTCAGGGCTCACATTTATGTGGATCATCTATGTGGGAGAAGTCATTTGCATTTATACTATAGCAGCATTTATTATTATCCTTTTTATTATTGTATTTATAATTATAATTGGGCCCCTGTATGTTTCAAATACAGCTGCCATATCTTAATAAGCATGCCATATTTGTTCTTTAAGTTGTATGTAATTTTTCCGTAAGTATACAACTATTCATCTCAGCAGTCCATCGTGCTCTATGCAGAGGGGAGTCGATTTCCAAGTAATTGTAGTACATAGCCACAGATAAAGCTATTTTAACAAATGAAATTTGGAATTTAGTTAGTTTATTACTTATTTCAATAAATTTGCCCAAAAGATAAAGCTCCAGGTTGCCCATGAAGGCCACCACTGTTAGCCTTGATAATATTTCAGTAATATCCTGCCAGAAAGGTCTCACCATGTTACATAGCATGTAAGAATGTTCCCATTTCTGTCCCATACTTAAAACACAATTCCGATATTTCAAATTTTGATGTGAACTATAATTGGAGTAGAAAATTATATTGTACTAATCTTCATCTTACATTTATAATTGATGTCATGCTTTCCAAACACCAATCTTTCCATTATTGCAACACCTAGATCTGACTCCCATCTCTCTTTCGATCTCTGAAAACCTGGTTTTGCACTTGCATTCTGGAGAACATAGTACATCTTAGTTATAAATTTAGGTGTATTCCCCAGCCAAATCATTTGTTCCATTTCACTAATTTCAAGTGGGGCCGAACTTGGCCCCCACTTTTCTCTTAGCAATGATTTCTAGCTGGAGAAAACAAAAGAAATCCCATTAGCTACTCTATTTCTTAATTGTTCAAAAGATGTAAGAGATCCCTCCACATAACAATTATCAATATATCTTGTTCCTTTATCATACCATGAATTCAATAATTTTTTTTACATACTAGTGTTCTTAATTATATACTTTTTTCCACCAATACATGAATTTATTTCTTGCCATGGGGTTGTCCGTCTTTTTTGTTATTAACATAACATTCCACTTATAAATAAAGTTCTTTGTTGTTTCTTCTATTGAATTCGATCCCATTTGGATCCAAGCAGGGGACTTTCTTTAAAAAAAAATGATAAAAATCTTGCTTGTGCTGATAAATAATATTTATTTTAAAGTCTGGAAGCCTAAGTCATCCCAATTTCTAGTCCAATGTTAGCTTTTCCAATGAAATTCTCAGCACTTTGTTATTCCATAGGAATTTAAATACATTTTTAGTGCAATAGACAATTAAAAAAGATACTGTAATCTTGGCATCACATTAATTTTAATACAATTTACTCTTCACACTAGAGTAATTGGCAGGTCTTTTCATTTCTGAAATTCTTTATTTTTTCTAAGAGTGTAAATAAATTTCTATAAGTTCTGTAAGTTGTTATCTGTCATTATTCCTAAATATTTGATTCTATCTTCCATTTAAATCGTCTACCTTTTTGATATTTTTCATAATGAACATTTTTCAATGATATTATTTCACTTTTATCCTTATTTATTTTAAAACCTGATATTCTTCCATATTTTCCTGATATTGTTTGTAATTTTATCAGTGATTCAGCTGGGTCAGACATAAATAATAGCTCATCATCACCAAATAAACTAATTTATGTTCTTCCTGTCCAACTTTGAAACCATTAATATCTGATCACTTCTTATAATCTCTGCCAATGGCTCAATAGCTAGGATAAAAAAGTGCCAGAGACGGAGGACACCCTTGTCTACTTGTTGAACTCGAGGGAAAAACCACTGACTTTGATTGTTAGTTATAATTTTGGCTTGTGGTTTATGATAGTTATTGTCTAGTTTATAATTTTCTCTCTATACCAAATTTTTAGAATGGTCTTTCTCATTTAAAACATTGGAATCAATCAAATGTTTTTTCTGCATCTAGGGAGATAGAAAAACTTGAAATCAACTTATATTTTGCCATATAAACATATAACAATTTACAGTACAGAAACAGCCCTTCTAGTCCACACCGATTTACGTGAAACTCCACTAGTTCCATCTACCCACTCCCTTGCCCATAACCCTCCAACCCCCTCACATCCATGTACTCATCTCACCTCCTCTTAAATGACAATTTAAAAAAAAATCTGTCCCCTCGTCCCAACAGCAATTCATTTTTCCTTACTTTTTATTTATAATTTAACAAATATTTGAACTGGCACTTTCAGGTTCAATCATTCTTCCATCTGATATGTAATGAAGATGACAATGAGGGTCATGCAAAGTCCCTTGCCTTGTTCCTATGGACCCAGGCCTGCTAAAGTCACAGCACAGAAAGAGCTTGTCTTTCAGTGACAGTCAATGCAAGACTTCACCAACAGTCTAGAGAACACACACACAACCGATCCTTCCTGCTGCATGAACAAAACCCAAAATAAAAACAGTCTGTATTATATTAAATAGTCTACTTAGACTGTTAGAAGAATGTCTTCCTTTAACAAATTCCACCTGATCTGTTTGTATGGATTTTGGGAGATATTGTCCCAATCTATTAGCTAATGCCTTTGCCAATATTTTATAATTGGCATTGAGGAGTGAAAAAGGTGAATATGATGTTTTTAATGGATCTCTACTTTTCTTCAGTAGTATTGTAATTATAGCAGTTAAGAAAGATTCTGGGAGGGTCTGGGTCTCCACCACTTGGTCCAATACATCCATTATAAAAGATATCAATAAATCTTTAAATTGTCTCTAGAACTTTGAAGCCTTTAATATCAGGATCTCTCCTTGTAATCTCTGCCAGTGGCTCACAGTCTTCCTCTTTGGCAACCTTTACCTTTTCATCAACCTCTCAGGAAGTCTTCCACCTCATTCTTAGTCATGAAAAACCGTTGATTATCTTCTGCTACTTCGATCCTCAGAGTTGGGGTGAGATACATCATTGAATATTTCAAGTTTTTGGAACACAGTTGTATTTTTACATCAAACTCTTTTTATTTAATCAAGGTAGGGCTAGAATCTTGAAAAAATAGCACTTTTTCATGGTCAGTCTCGAATGGCCATTATTTTGCTTTGAGTAGTCATATACTGCTCTGAATTGTCTCCTGTTCCCGATAACTCAAAAGTCTTATCAAGTCTGGTTGTGGTCACTCATTGCTCACTCTCTTGTGTCCAGTGAGCCCTTTCAATATGCAGTTTTTCCTCTGAATTTGTCTTCTCCCAGCACTTATGGGCTCCATGTTTCGAAGAAGTTCACAGGATCTCTTCCCTTGATTCCTTCTTTCAATCCAATAATTCGGACATTATTTCTTCTGTTAAAATTCTACATGTGGTCGATCTTGTCCAGCAGACCTTGTCTGTCCAATTCCCATTGCTTTGCATCTTTCTCCCAAGCTTTTCAGCTCCTCTTGTGTTTTTCCTGTTTGTTTCTGCTTGGGTCATTCTTTCCATCAAGTCTTCAACAATTTAATTAATTTCAGTCGTCCTCTTAGTCATGTCTTTCATTACATTTTTGACACCAATAAATCAGTTATTCAAGTTTTTCATTTTCTCCAGGATAATATTTAGTTTTTGTCTTGACTCCCCAGCAGAGCTGGGGTCCACCGGTCCCAAGACCACTCTTGTGCTGCTCTCTTTGGGGCTTTTGCTCGATGTTCCTGTCTGAGTAGAGATTTCATTTTTTTGATCTTTGGTTCCTTGGTTTCTTACTAGTTGTTTTGTCCATTTTTTTAGTGAAAGATTCTTAATTTTAAACTTTTAACTGTCTTTTTGATAGTTTTCACAGAGTTTGATCAAAGCACATCTAAGTTCTTAGCCACACCCTCCATTTTCATCATAGATTTGACAATAACAACTTAAAACTTCTGAAATTGTTGATCAACCTTGGTGAATCTTTAAACATTCTGGCCCATGCTTACCTTGTTAATTGGCATCCCAGATTCCATAGGCTGGATGTGGCCATCTTGATTCCTGTGTGCATGTGAATTGAGTTCGTGTATTGGAATTTGGTGGTGCATCTGCAAGAGTTAAGTGCTCTAAAGATATGAATTGGCATTCTTAACACCAACCGAACTCCAATACGTGAACACACCGCGCATGTGTCAACTGAAGACTTGCGCATTCACAAAGGAATCAGGATGGCTGCATCCAGCCTATGGACCTGGGTCACTGACTAACAAGATAAGTACACACACCTTGGCTCTTACATGCCCTGTATCTTTGTTATAGTTTGTCAAATACAATATAATACGTATAATTTTTTTTAAATAGTTTTAAAATTTTTGGTCAGATAGACATAAGTTGCACAGATTGCAAGCCAGGAAATAGCTGTAGTAAGTTAATTCATTGAATAAAGTCTTAAATAAATAATTCCATTCTACCTGATCAAAGCCTTCTCCGCATCCAGAGGTATTACACATTCCAAAACCTCCTTAGAAGGGCAGTATATAATATGTAATAAATGGCCCATATTGAAATGGGAGTACAGATTTTTAATAAGTCCAGTCTGATCATCAGATGTAATAAATGGTAAAATATTTTCAAGTCTATGAGCCAAAACTTTAAACTTTAGTGTCAATGTTGAGTCGAGAAATTGGTCTGTATGAAGAGCAGTCAACTGGATTTATTATTTTTAAATATTAGTGAGATGGAAGCCTCATAAAAAGTGGAAATTTGCCAAGTTTAAGAATCAGAAAAAACAGAACATAAATAAGTTGTAAGTACAGAGGAAAAAGCCTTATAAAATTCTCCAGGAAATCCATCAAGATTTGGTGACTTCTCAGAGTGTAGTGAACGTACAGCCTCGACAATTTCTTTTTAAAATATTCTTGAGTTCAATATAATAATCTCATATCCATGTTGCATTAATATAACAGAAGGTAATATCAAAATATATACATAATATATAATGGATAAAAATGTTCTAACAGTTTCCTATTTGCATTATTAATTAATATTAAGATTAAAGTTAAAAATCACATGAATTACTTTATAAACAATCTGCTCACAACTCGGTAAAATATCAATTAATAATATAGTCTAGGACCATCATAAATAAATTCCAATTAATCAACTTGTATATAAAACAAAGAAAAAAAAACCTAAAAACTAAACTAATACTAATCTAACCCCTCCCTCTAATCAAGGTTACTTACAAAAAAAGAGAAAAAAATAGAACAATGAAACTGGATTGGGCCACTACCTCCAGAAGTTAGATGGAGCACCACCAGAGCTGTCCACAGCCTAAAACACCCACCATGATAATATTCTATGAATATTATTTCAAACTAGAACTTTTTATCTTTGCTATTATAACTAATTTTTTTCCAAAGTTATATATGCCATTACATCATGTAACCATTGCCCATGAGTCAGTGGAAGTTCATCTTTCCACTTCATTAAAACCCATCATCTGATTATCAACGTACTAACAGCTGAAATCTTCTCTTGAGATGTTAAAGTCAAACAAGGCAATTAAAGGACATGGATCTATTTTAGTCTTAAAAAATTGAAAAATGTTTTTCCAAAATCTTCCTAATTTGGGACATTCCAAAAACGTGGGTTAGTGAGACCTCTACGATTTTACACCTTTCACACAATGTATCAACATCTGCATAAAAATGAGATACAGTTCAAATATAAGTTCAAATATATGTATTCTGTGTCCCACTTGAAATTGTAGTGAACAATGTCTAGCACAAAATGACAAATCAATAATCAAGTTGAGTGAATTCCCAGTACTCATCTGAAAGGTTATATTACGATCCCATTCCCAATCATTTTTAATCTTAAACATTGAGGTTAGTCTTAAATCCAATAAATTGTTATAAATATGTGATATTAACTCACTGTGAACAAACTGCAAATCAAAAACAAAATATCAAGAATATTTGAGCCTGCGATTTGAGGAAAATCTGGTAGCTTAGATTGGACAAAGTGTCTAACTTGCAAATATCTTTAAAAAAAATGTCTATTGGAAATTTTAAATTTAACTGACAATTGTTCAAAAGGAGTAAAATTCTTATAGATAAATAAATCTTTGTAACTTTTAATGCCTAATCTATACCATTCCTTAAAGACTGCATCTATAACAGAAGGTGGGAAAAAAAAAAGTGGTTATCTACAATGGGACTCCCCCGGGAAAAACTTACAACCAAAAAATTTCCTAAATTGATTCCATATTTTTAGCCTATTCCTCATTATCTGGTTATGAATCAGTTTAGAAAAAGATAATGGTAAAGCAGAACCTAAAAGTGCCAACAATGATGCTTTTCCTAGAAAAATTCAATTCCATTTCTATCTAAGTAGGGTGACTAATTAGTTGATCAAATTTTTATAATAAAATGAACAATGTACATTAATCGCCCAATAATAAAATCTAAAGTTTGTTGGTGAAAGTCCTCCATTCCTTACTGTTTTCTGAAGATTGGTTTTATTTATTAGAAGAAATAATCGAATCTAATGAGTCTAAAAATGATTTGGGAATAAAAATTGGTAAAGCTTGAAAAAGATATAGAAATTTAGGTAAAATATTCATTTTAATTGAATTAATGTGTCTAATCATTGAAATTGAGATAGGCACTTTAATCTGATTAAGTAATGCTACAAAATATTATTTCATAAGATTTTTATGACTTTTTGTAATTATAATTCCTAAATATTGGAATTTGTCCTTGACTATCTTGAATGGAAAGTTAAAATACATAGAAATAGGTCCCTTTAAACATAAGAGTTTGCTTTTATATAAATTTACTTTATGACCTGAAAATTGTCCAAAATGAGCAAACATATTTAATATTATGTATGTAAATCTCCAGATTTGAAATAAACAGCAATAAATAATCTGCATAAAGAGATATTTTATGTTCAATTCCATGTCTAGTTATTTCCTTAAATTCTTCATACTATTGTAGAGCAGCTGCTTGAGGTTCTAACACTGTCAAAAAGTAAAGGTCTTAATGAGCATCCTTGACATGTTCTTCTAAATAGCTTAAACATTTTTGATTGTTGTGAATTAGTACAAATTGAAGTCATAGAATGTAAATAAAATAATTTGATCCAATTGATTAAAATCTGGACCAAAATTAAATTTCTCAAAAGTAGCAACTAAATAGTTCCATTCTACTCGATCTAACGTTTTTTTTTCCAGCATCTATTGAAAGTACACATTCCATCGTATAGTTAGGTGGATATATTGTATTCAGTAGATAATATATGTGATAATAAGAATAATGATTTTTAAGAAAACCTGTTTGATCTGAATTAATAATCGTTAGTAAAATGTTTTCTAACCTATGTGCTAAACACTTCAGATCAAATTTTCATATTAATAATAAATAATGAAATAGGTCTATAGGAGGCACCTTCTGTTGCTTTTTTCCCTTTTTTCAAAATAAGAGAGATGCTTGCCTTATTAAAAGATAATGGAAGCATTCCTGTTTTAATTGAATCTTCAAACACCAAGTTTATATATGGTACAAGTGTTTTAGAAAAGAGTTTATAAAATTCTCAGGGAAACCATTTGGTCCTGGAGATATACCTATCTGTAAGAAAGAAATGGCAACATAAATTTCTTCCTGAGAAATGGGTGCATCCATCTTTAAATGCTTATAATGTGATTATGTAGTTAGATTTATTTGATGTAAAAATTTTGATATCAAAATGAAATTATTCTTAAACTCAGAGCTATAAAGATTAGAATAAAATTGTCTAAAAGTCTTATTAATTTTAGATTGATCTGTTGTCATTGTACCATCTCTCATCTGACTCTTATTAATTTGTTTTCTCACAACAGTTGACCTTTCAGTTGACCAGCAAGTAATTTACCAGTTTTTTTCACCATGAATATAGAAATGACTCTTGCTTCTCAACAATTGCTGTTCTATTAGATATGTACAAAGAAGATCAAATTTTTTATATAGATCCGGATTTTTATTTTGAGCAAATAATTTATCAATTTGTTTAATCTGATTTATTAGTTCCAGCCTTTCTTTCTTAGCCTTTCTGTTAATATTATCTGTATAAGAAGTAATTTGTCCCTTCAAATTAAGTTTTCATAGTATCCCAAACAATCAAATTAGATTTTGATGGGGAGAAGTTGGTATTTTAAAAAAAAGGTACTTGTTCCAAAAAATTTAAAAATTCTTTATCTGCAAGTAGAAAAATGTTAAATCTCCATTGACTTTTAAAGGCAGGGATATCAGAAAAAATATTGTTAATACAACAGGAGCATGATCAGAAATAACTATTGCTTGATAATCACAAGCTTTAGTCAATGCAATCAGTTGATTATCTAATAAAAAAATCAATTCTAGAACAGTGTACATTTGAAAAAATGAGTATTCTCTATTATTAGGATTTAAACATTGCCATACATCTGAAACATTGAAATTTGATAGAAAAGAAAGAATTAAAGTTGCCATTTTAAAAAGAGCAGGTAGATCTAGCAGCAGAATGATCTAATCTGGCATCTAAACAACAATTAAAATCACCTACTAAAATCAATGAATACTGATTTTTAAATCGAGTAAAGCTGAAAAAAAATTCTCAAAAAATGCAGGTTCTTCTGTTTGGTGCATAAACATTGGCCAATACAACCATTTTATTATATAATTTACCCATGAGAAAAATAAATTGACCCTGTTTATCTAAAATACTGTTATGCAATTCAAATGGGATGTTTTGATTAATTAGAATGGAAACCCCTCTAATCTTGGCCTCCAAACAAGAATGAACAACTTGTCCTTTTCATCTAAATATCAATTTGTTGTTATAAGAACTTTTTATGTGCATCTCCTAAAAAAAAGACTATGTCCCTTTAAATTCTTAATATGACCCATTATATCTCTCAATATGTCGATTCATACTTTTAACATTCCAAGATATATTATTAATTGAAGAAATCATTATTTAGGTAGCCAATAAACCATTAGACGCTCCGGTCCCCCACCAACAATCTGAAGATCATCACCCCAATCCAACTGCATTCAGAATTAAAATATAAGTAAATTTACTATTCCTAACCAAAATCCCCTTTTCCAATCCTCCCAAAAATGAAGGTCAATGACATAGGTTGTGAAAAATTACCCAAAACACTTTGCAGATGATCAATTCAAATTCATCCAAAATTAATAATAATTTCCACATTAACAATTATTTGAATATATAAAAATTAAACCGACACCTTTCCCAACATGGATTTTAAATATATACTTTCATAATCCCTTATTGTAATATTCAATATATAAATATAAAATACATTTGAACAAATTTCTTAATTTAATATAACTACCAATATTAGATCCTGAGTTAACAGAGAAATAGAAGGAGGAGAATAGCACTCCCCAAACAGAGTGGCTGGTATGAACCTGCACATGTTCAGTAAAGAACATTGTCATAATTTAAAAAAAAATCTTTTTAAAGAACAAATAAAGAAAAGTCCTCCCCGTCCCTATAATTCTGCAAAAACCCCAATAAATCGTTCAAAAATAAGGGGCACATGGAGAGAGGGCTTCTTTAGTTATATTTTTTTTAAAAAGAGGGATTTAAAAAAAACCCTCTCAGTTCGAAGCCGATTGCCTCCACACATGTGCAATGGACAACCCTTCACTGCACATTCACAGATCCAAAAGTGTCCTTTGCTGTAAAATAGCATACAGACAAAAAAATCTCTTATTTATCCTTATCAATTAATACAAGGTTTAAAATTTAAAATTAACAATTAGGAGTTTATTATAATTCAAAGTAATTTAAACAAAAAACACTCACAACTTGATCGAATTACGTGATTGTGTCATGACACTCCAAATGCTCAGTTACAGTCCCTTTGTTCTTAAGCACGCTGATCTCCTGTAAATTCAGACTAGGAAGCCCCTACATTGAAAATAAACATGCATGCCCTTTATCCATCCCTGTGTTTACAGCCACTCTGTGAACCTGTAAATTAGACTGGGAAATCCCTCCAAATAAATAAAATAACCACACATGCCCAGTAATATTTTTGTTCTCAGCCACGCTAAAATCCTGCGTTCAAGGTAGGAAACCACTCCATTTTATGTTTTAAATTAAAAACCAGAAATCTTGTTAGTTTACCTATTTAGTACAAACTAAAATGTAATTACCCCACCTAAATAATATAACAAAAAGAATAATCTTAAGACAATTAGATCCAATAAAAGCATGTATATTATGATTCTTTGATCTTAGCCGATTTGTAACAGGAGAGAAAAATGGTTAAACCGTAGCCTCCCTTGTGTACTCATAACATTATTTTCTAAATGAAAATTAAACTAACTGTTACACTTCACTAAAATAGAGTGGGGGGGGGGGTGAAAAGGGAGATCAATAATTATTAACTCCTGTATACACTTAAAAAAAAAATTCCTCTCACCAAGCACCCCTCTTTATCTTAAATGGTATATATCAGTACCCTTCAATTCATTGTAGTTAAATATATACTTTCATAATCCTTTATTGTAATATTCAATATATAAATATAAAATACATTAATAAAATTAATAAAATAAAGTTCATGCTGTGTCAAAAACGACATAACTTTAGGTGTTTTTATGGAAGGCCTCCACTTCAAGGCCGGATCCATCTGTGGAGAAAAATCTGAACATTTTATAGAGCAGCCTTTCTGCTCCAGCATTGGCTTTATGTGAAGCAGCGCCTTGGAGTATCCTCCAGAGCCACTGTAAGCGGGGCAACTGTTGCCGTGGTGTGGCCTGTCAACATGACGGCATAAATAGGTGACGAGCAATGGCCATCTTCGTTATCCATAATCTCCATACAGTTGGCACTGCTCTGGGAAATACAGAGCTGTTCCAGCTGCATGTGTGATTGTGGTTAGTGAAGTCTGCCGTTGATCATTCTTAGAGACCAGGACTGTGGGGAAAGGAGAACTAGCGAATTAGCACACCCTTTCATCGATCGCCGACTGCAGAGCTCTCTTGGGAATTGAGGTGACTGGTGGAGGGGGGAAGAGAGGCAGGCACCCCCAACAAAATAGGCTGGTTTGGGGGAGGGGGGTATGTGGAGCAAATTTATCCATGAGCTGAAGGGAAGGCTAGAGGGAGAACTAGCACAGGCAGCCATGGGAGCAATGATCTCAGGGGATTGCTCATTTGACAAATATCTGCAGGAATTACCCAGGGCTCTGCCTGACACGCTGTTTAACAGAGATTCACTAAACCGCTTTGTTAGGTCCTGGGTCGCGGTGTATCAACCCACCGCTAACCAGCCGTTTGCAGCGGCTGTACATTTATGAAGTGAGGTGGAGCGCTCTGCTTCACCACTGGGATTACCCCCTGGAAGGATCAGAGTCGGCGTCTTGGATCTACTCGCAGAGCATTTATGAAGGTAGGGCCAGCAACATGAGGATGGAGAATCTGTCTTTCTACTCTATTAGAAAGGCTTTTTGAGTCATTCTGAGTCAGATGCTGCAGCTTCTCCTTTAGCTAAGACTGGATTAGCTTCAATCGTAGACCTTAAACAAAACCTTTTTAGTTCCATCTTTCAAAATCTTCAATTGTGCCAGATACAGCAAAGATGGTTTCAAATCCTGCTTATAAAGTTCTGCCATTATGTTGTACTTCTTCCTCATTTTAACAACTTCTGAACAGTAATTTTCAGCAAGTCCAATGTTTTGGTCTTGGTACAATAGAACTTTCTTTCGCCGAGCTTTGAAGATAATTTTGTGTTTCTGCTGAAATAATGTCGTTGAATAATCATCGGTCTCGGACGATCTCCCAAGGGCCTCTTAGGATATGGAGTCTGATGTGCAAAGTTAAGTATGGGGTCTGCACCCAAAATTTCTTCCCCAAATGCCTCTGTAATTAGCTTGGTAAAAAAATGTTATAGATGACCCTTTCTTGATACCACCTTTTAGCCCCAGGATACAAATGTTGTGTCTGCTTCTGCTCTCCAAGTTGATTACATGTGATGTTAACTTATTATTGCTCATTGTTGTTTCTTCTAGTCTTTTCATCTTTTTGTCCATTGTGTTCATCTCTCTTCCCACTGTAGATTCCAAATTTTCCGTGTGTTCTTCCAGTACTGGAATTTTGTCTATATTTTTAAGAAGTCTATTCTCTTTTTTTTAAAACTTTATTTAAGATTTTATAACATGAATAACATATAGGATTACATTAAAAAAATGTTAGAATAAAATAATAAAATTACAATACAATATCAGTAATCTAAATAAACTATACCCTCCCCAATAATTATTACACATTAATAACCCAACTCAAATTAGTCCAACCCCTCCTTTCCCCCCCAAAATAAAGAGTGAAGAATTAATAAAGTTAATAATATATGTGAGAAAAAAAACCACTTACAAAAAAAAAACAAAAACATAACCGATTAAAATGCTAACAAAAAGAAAAGTAATTAATACTAAAACATCAGACTTAAAAAACATATTTAAATCAAACTTAAATGCATATATTTAACAAATGGAGTTAAGATGAAACATATATTTAACTCAAACTTAATATAAAAAATTAGTAAAGTTAGTAACATTATCTATCAAAAATTCTTAAACAATAATCAATTCTTAAAAAAAATTGTAGCATGAAAAAAAAGATGAAAAAAAAACTTCCTCTATAGAGATAAACCTTCACCAAATATCAACTAACTTCACATCTATCATCATATTAGTCACATAAACCACCATCTTAAAACAAAATTCAAACCTCATTAAGCATTGTACAATTCAATTTTAGTACTCTTCCACCATTTTTCCCTTTTACTCTTAAATAGTTATCCAATAAAAGCTCCAATACCACATTTAAATATCCCCAATCATTACGTTAAAATTCAGATATCCGAATAATAAAAACACATCTACAACGAAATCTATATCTTCAACAAATGGAGCATAAACCACAAACAAAATTCAAGCCTCATTAAAAATTGTACAATTCAATTTATAACTTTCACCATTATTCCCTTCGTTCTATAACTAAAATAGCAAAATAATATACACCAGAATTACCACTCCTTTCACCTTAAAATTAAAGCAAAAATATATTTAAAAAAAACTTATCCATCCCAATCACATTTAAATTTCAGATATTCCTTATCTACTGAATAAACTTTACAAAAAAAACCACATCAATTTTTAGTTTTTTAAACAATCAAATACTTTCTTATGCTTTTTTTTAATATTTAAACAAAAAAAAACCCCTTCACTCTTTAATCTAATAATACAAAAAAAAGGAGAAAAAAAACGGGTAGGAGGTTAAAAATACCCCCTCCTGTCTAAACCGCGTAATGTGGTAACTCCCCCAAAAAAATGGGTGTGAGATAACTCACACGTAGCAGATGACTTTCAGGAAATAGTGCCTATCCAGTTCTCTCCCCCAACTCTCACTTCATCTTAAACTAACATCATCATTATTTAATATCCCTTTTTTTTAAAAAAAACATTAGAAAAAAAAAGGACAACTCTTCTTTTAATCAGCTCCAACTGCTGAGTCACCATTACAACCATTCCTTCTTGGAGCACGGCTCTTTTCTTCCATCTCTTGACTCCTTAGAGATCGCGGCGGACTATGTCTCTGTTGAAACTGAGTAATTGGCAGCTCTTGAGCAAATGCTATAGCTTCCTTTTGAGAATCAAAGAACTTTGGTTGGCAACCATCTTGAAAAACCTTCAAAACAGCTGGATATCTAAAGGTTGCCTTATAACCTTTCTTCCACAACAACTCTTTAGCAGGATTAAATTCCCATCGTTGAAACATAACTTTTTGACTCAAATCCGCATAGAAGAAAACTCGATTATTTTGAATCATCAAGGGTGATTTTCTCTGTTGTGCATTTCTAATAGCCACTCGTAAAATTATTTCTCTGTCGTAATAATTCAAGCAACGAACCAAAACAGATCTTGGACTTTGACCTGAAATAGGTCTTCTACGCAAGGCTCTGTGAGCACGTTCCAGTATTATACGTTCCTGGAAATGTTCTTGACCCAACACCTGCGGAATCCATTCAATAAAAAATTTTCTTGGGTCTGGTCCCTCCATACCTTCCGGCAAACCAATAATCTTTATATTGTTCCGTCTGGATTGGTTTTCCAAATAATCAATCTTTTTCACCAAATTTTTATTTTGAGTTTGTAAGTCTTCGACCATTTTGGTCACATCAAAAACTTGATCCCGTATTTCGTCTATATCTTCTTTACACGAATTAAATTTATCTCTCACTTCAAGCTTAAAAGCTCCAAACTCAGCCATCTGTTGAGAATGTATTTTCACCAAAATATTAAACCTAGTACCAAATTCAGTCATAATCTTGAATAATACCTGCATTGTATAAGATAATTTAGATTCAAGATTCACAAAAATCTTTTCAATTGGAAGAGATTTTGGCTCAACAGATTCCTGTTTCTTCTCCAAAGGATCTTCTATTCCTTCCTTCATTCTGGTTGCCTTCCTTGTAGTATGACTGCGTGTGGAAACCCCAGCCACAGCCTCTCCAGCAATGACTGGAGGACACTGGCCAGGGTTTTCCCCAGTCCATAATGTATTAAATTCTCCCAGTACATCAAGTTATATAGGTTCTTGTATCTCAAAAGATGCAGTTTGCAGCGCCACCTCTACAGCTGACAAATGCCTTTGAGTAACTCTTTGTTCTAAAGGCTGTTTGGCGCCCTCTTTAGGGGGCTCTACCGATGTAACATAGAGCTCTACATCCGAACACTGTACTTCTCTCCTGGGATCCATTTCACGCTGAGTCCCGGTGTCTTTCCTGTAGGTAGGCTCCAAAACTTGAACTTTTGGAAAATGTAGTTTTTTGATGATCTGTTGTCGTTTTCTTTTGCTGTTTTCCACCAATTGTACCATCATAAGTTAAATTAACAGCACTGAAATTATCTAAACTTTTAAAGAATTTTAACGGGCATTTCTAGACAAAACAATAAGATAGAGTCAGGAGAGGACTGGAAGGCACATCTGATCTTTACGCCATCTTGCCACGGCCACAGAAGTCTATTCTCAATTCCAACTAATGTTTGTTCTAGATGTTTCGATAGTTTATCCATAAGGTCTTTAGATTGCTCTGCATTCATCTTGGCCACTTGATGTATTAGACGTGACTCAAGTTCAGACTGGAGTTCAATTTCCTCTTCCTTTTCAAGTTCTACAGTCTCCTTCAGAGCCTTAGTAGCTGTCTTAGGTTTTGGTCTCCACATTTTCATGGTGGAGGTAATATTAAGAATATGTTAAATCAAAGTTTAACCAGTTAAACTTAAAAAAAGGTTGGGTTTAAAAGTGGAAATAAGAGTTAGCAGGAGCGTATGACTACAGCTCCTCATTCCATGTAGTCAGTCGCAAAGTGGAAGTCCAACAATTTCTTCATGGGAAATAGGTTGATCCAATTGCTTTTGATTAGCAGCAGATAGTACAGGAATATTCAATTTATCTTTTTTTATATAAAAAAAAAAGCTGTTACACCATCACTGACCAGCAGGAAGTCAGTCTGTCTATTGCCGACCATGGATGCTGCCTGACCTGCTGAGCTTCTCCAGCATTTTGTGTGTTGCTCCAATTTTACAGCATCTGCAATCTTTCTCATTTGCCTAAGGTTAATTTGTCATTGTTTGTTGAAAGTATAACCAACTAAGAGTTTTAGGTCTAATTTTGTTTCAGCTTTGGTTTTTGCTGAATAAATTCTTAAGGCTGCAGACTTCATGATACAAGGCTTGTCGGACAATGTTGCACTACTAGTCAACTGCAGTTGAGGTGGTTACCATATTTCTGTTAATTGGAAGCAACGAATGCCCACACTATGCTTTCATTGGGGTAAAGTTGAAGGTTGCGTTAACATGCATAAATATAACTTCTTTGTGAGCAACTCGATTGATATGCCATAAGCAAGGACCAGACTTTTATCATTCTATAGGCTTTTATTTAACAGAAGAAGCCACCTCTACTGACCAGTGGGATAAGTTGCACCATCTGTTATACCAGTAGGGTGGAGCCAATCTACAGTCATAACCAATAGCAAACACTCAGCATAATACATTACGTCACTACATTCATCCCCCCCATAAAATTAACCAATTTTAAGTAATATAAGAAGCAAAAGGGTTAAAAGAAGAGAGAAAATCAGCAGCAGGTTTGAAAAAAATCTGAGAAATGCAGCAATTAAAATTTATCATAAGTACGCCATTGGGGTGGCCTTGAGACTCTTTGAGACCGACGCAAAACAACTGTAGAGGACTCCTGTAAGCTAACAGGAGAAGCTGCCTTTTCGGCTGATAAAAAGTTATTGGTAGCAGGTGTTGTTTGGGGTAAGTCTCTGTGTGCTACAGACTGAACTTTAGGGACAGAGCCATGCTGTTCTGGGGAGGGCAAAGGAAGATTAGTGGTGATGGGAAAAAGTTTAGAAGCTGCAGGCAGAACCCCTGGCGAAGCAAGATCCCTATGGGAAACAGTGTCTTGTCTCCCATCAGGAAAAGCAATTTGAGCACATTGCGGGTTAGCATGAAACAGTTGTACATGCTCGACTAATGGATCTACCTTGCTCTGTCTAATATGCTTTCTCAGTAAAACTTTTCCAGGTGTAGAAAGCCAGGCCGGCAAGGTCGATCCAGTTTTCGACTTTCTGGGAAAAGAAAACAAATGCTGATGAGGTGTTTCATTAGTTGATGTGCAAAGTAAGATACAGATAGAGTTCAAAGCTTCAGGTAACACTTCTTGCCAGCGGCTGGCGGGGAGACCCTTAGATTTGAGTGCCATGGTAACAGCTTTCCAGAATGTACCATTGCTGCGTTCAATTTGCCCATTCCCCCAAGGGTTGTAACTGGTAGTGTGACTTGTGGCAATGCTTATGTCAAGAAGATATTGCCGAAGCTCCGACCTCATAAAAGCTAAACCTCTGTCTCTAAGAATGAAATTCAGATAACTAAAATACTAAAAATGGAATCAAGACATCTATTTACAGAACCAGCAGAAACATCAGTACAAGGGAGAGCGAGAGGCAAACGAGAGAATTCATCAATTACACTAAGAAAGTAAATGTTTCTATTATTTGAAGGTAGTGGCCCTTTAAAATCTACACTGAGGCGTTCAAAGGGTCTAGAAGCTTTGATCAATAAGGAAGGTGAGGGTAATAACGTGATTTGCATTCAGCATAGACAGGGCATTGTCCAGTTAGGGCAAATTGAGAAATTTCACATAGTGATAAAATCTGGTGATCCCCAAAGGGTGGCATAGCTCTTCATGAAGAAATTTTAATTGGTCTAACTGCAGACTTGCACAAGATGCATGAGAGAGAGAGCATCAGCAGGATCATTGCATTTTCCTGAGCGATAGAGTATGTCATAATCATAGTGTATCATCATAATCAAAAAAAGTTGGTAGATACCTCAGGTGATTGAAGGTCGATTTCCAGCTTCTCTGGCTTCAGGATCTACTGCATTGCAAAAACTTTGAGTGAATAAAATCGATGCTCCATCAATTACTCAAAGACTAAAGCAGCGGCGGCCCCGGTCCGGGCGAAGGGTAGGCGGCGGCGGCCCCGATCCGGGCAGGAGCAAGGGGGAGACGGCGGCCCCGTCCTCGGTCGAGTGAGGCAGGCAGAGGCCCCGATCCGGGCAGAGAGTGGGAGGCGGCGGCCCCAGTCCGGGCACAGAGAGAGCAGCGGCGGCCCCGGCCCCGGTCCAGGCGAAGGGTAGGCGGCGGCGGCCCCGATCCGGGCAGGAGCAAGGGGGAGATGGCGGCCCCGGCCTCGGTCGAGTGAGGCAGGCGGAGGCTCCGATCCGGGCAGAGTGGGAGGCGGCGGCTCCAGTCCGGGCACAGGGAGAGCTGCGGCGGCCTCGGCCCCGGTCCGGGCAGTATGGACCGACCTAGGAGGGGAGGCAGACCCCTCCAGCCCGGGTAAGAAACCTGCATAGGAGAAGGCCACTCCAATATAAAACCTACGACCCAAGGACCTCGCAGCCACGTCCCAGCTTGCTTGGCCAAGGCACACGAACCATGGGTGTAAAGGGTGGGGCCAGTACTGCGCGCACTGCACTCCACCTAAAAGCTCTTTTGCGCAGGCCCGAGGACAGGTCCACGTCCTTCCCCTCCACGTCCAACCCCCTCCACGTCCTCCCCCTCAAAAGATGCTCACAAACTCAAGCTAGCATGCTGGAACATCAGAACCATGCTAGACAAGGCTGACAGCCACCGACCTGAACGTCGGTCTGCCCTCATCGCACATGAACTCCTCAGACTTGACATCGACATAACCGCTCTCAGTGAAGTCCGCCTTGCAGATGTAGGCAGCCTCCAAGAACGCGGCGCGGGCTACACACTCTACTGGTCTGGCAAGCCTTCAGATGAACGATGCCTATCTGGTGTAGGCTTCATGGTCAAGAACTCCATTGCCTCCAAACTCGAAAACCTTCCGACAGGCCACTCGGACCGAATCATGTCAATGCGACTCCCCCTTCAAAACAAGCGTTGCATCACCCTCATCAGTGTCTATGCTCCAACCCTCCAGGCGGAACCAGCAGAAAAGGACAAATTCTACACTGACCTGCGCAACCTCATCCAATGCACCCCTACAGCCGACAAGGTTGTCATCCTTGGCGACTTCAACGCTCGCGTCGGCAAAGACTCAGAAACCTGGCCAGGAATCCTGGGCAAGCATGGCATCGGCAAGTGCAACGACAATGGGCGCCTCCTGTTGGAGCTCTGCGCAGAACAGTGGCTTGTCATTACAAACACCCTTTTTCAGCAGAGGGACAGCCTTAAGACTACCTGGATGCATCCCCGATCCAAACACTGGCACCTCCTGGACTACATCCTGGTGCGAGAAAGTGACAAACGAGATGTGCTCCACACCAGGGTCATGCCCAGCGCGGAATGCCACACTGACCACCGGCTGGTTCGCTGCAAGCTCAACCTTCACTTCAAGCCAAAGCCCAGGAACAGTAAAGCCCCCAGAAAGAGGTTCAATGTTGGAAACCTGCAGTCAGACGAAGCGAGAGGAAACTTCCAGGCAAACCTCAAAGCAAAGCTCGACGATGCAACCCGCCTCACGGACCCGTCCCCTGAAACCCTCTGGGATCAGTTGAAGACTACCATACTGCAATCTAATGAAGAGGTACTGGGCTTCTCCTCCAGGAAAAACAAGGATTGGTTCGACGAAAACAGCCAGGAAATCCAGGAGCTGCTGGCAAAGAAGCGAGCTGCCCACCAGGCTCACCTTACAAAGCCGTCCTGTCCAGAGAAGAAAAAAGCCTTCCGTCGCGCATGCAGCCATCTTCAGCGCAAACTCCGGGAGATCCAAAATGAGTGGTGGACTAGCTTCGCCAAACGAACCCAGCTCAGCGCGGACATTGGCGACTTCAGGGGTTACTACGAGGTTCTAAAGGCTGTGTACGGCCCCTCACCCCAAGTCCAAAGCCCGCTGCGCAGCTCAGACGGCAAAGTCCTCCTCAGCGACAAGATCTCCATCCTCAACCGATGGTCAGAACACTTCCAATCTCTTTTCAGTGCCAACCACTCAGTCCAAGATTCCGCCCTGCTCCAGCTCCCTCAACAGCCCCTTAGGCTAGAGCTGGATGAGGTCCTCACCCGGGATGAGACATATAAGGCAATCGAACAACTGAAAAGTGGCAAAGCAGCAGGTATGGATGGAATCCCCCCAGAGATCTGGAAGGCTGGCGGCAAAACTCTGCATGCCAAACTGCATGAGTTTTTCAAGCTTTGTTGGGACAAAGAAAAACTGCCTCAGGACCTTCGTGACGCCACCATCATCACCCTGTACAAAAACAAAGGCGAGAAATCAGACTGCTCAAACTACATGGGAATCACGCTGCTCTCCATTGCAGGCAAAATCTTCGCTAGGATTCTACTAAATAGAATAATACCTAGTGTCGCCGAGAATATTCTCCCAGAATCACAGTGCGGCTTTCGCGCAAACAGAGGAACTACTGACATGGTCTTTGCCCTCAGACAGCTCCAAGAAAAGTGCAAAGAACAAAACAAAGGACTCTACATCACCTTTGATGACCTCACCAAAGCCTTCGACACCGTGAGCAGGAAAGGGCTTTGGCAAATACTAGAGCGCATCGGATGTCCCCCAAAGTTCCTCAACATGATTATCCAACTGCACGAAAACCAACAAGGTCGGGTCAGATACAGCAATGAGCTCTCTGAACCCTTCTCCATTAACAATGGCGTGAAGCAAGGCTGTGTTCTCGCACCAACCCTCTTTTCAATCTTCTTCAGCATGATGCTGAACCAAGCCATGAAAGACCTCAACAATGAAGACGCTGTTTACATCCGGTACTGCACGGATGGCAGTCTCTTCAATCTGAGGCGCCTGCAAGCTCACACCAAGACACAAGAGAAACTTGTCCGTGAACTACTCTTTGCAGACGATGCCGCTTTAGTTGCCCATTCAGAGCCAGCTCTTCAGAGCTTGACGTACTGTTTTGCGGAAACTGCCAAAATGTTTGGCCTGGAAGTCAGCCTGAAGAAAACTGAGGTCCTCCATCAGCCAGCTCCCCACCATGACTACCAGCCCCCCCACATCTCCATCGGGCACACAAAACTCAAAACGGTCAACCAGTTTACCTATCTCGGCTGCACCATTTCATCAGATGCAAGGATCGACAATGAGATAGACAACAGACTCGCCAAGGCAAATAGCGCCTTTGGAAGACTACACAAAAGAGTCAGGAAAAACAACCAACTGAAAACCTCACAAAGATAAGCGTATACAGAGCCGTTGTCATACCCACACTCCTGTTCGGCTCCGAATCATGGGTCCTCTACCGGCATCACCTACGGCTCCTAGGACACTTCCACCAGCGTTGTCTCCGCTCCATCCTTAACATCCATTGGAGCGCTTTCATCCCTAACGTCGAAGTACTCGAGATGGCAGAGGTCGACAGCATCAAGTCCACGCTGCTGAAGATCCAGCTGCGCTGGGTGGGTCACGTCTCCAGAATGGAGGACCATCGCCTTCCCAAGATCGTGTTATATGGCGAGCTTTCCACTGACCACCGTGACAGAGGTGCACCAAAGAAAAGGTACAAGGACTGCCTAAAGAAATCTCTTGGTGCCTGCCACATTGACCACCGCCAGTGGGCTGATATCGCCTCAAACCGTGCATCTTGGCGCCTCACAGTTTGGCGGGCAGCAACCTCCTTTGAAGAAGACCGCAGAGCCCACCTCATTGACAAAAGGCAAAGGAGGAAAAACCCAACACCCAACCCCAACCAACCAATTTTCCCCTGCAGCCGCTGCAACCGTGTCTGCCTGTCCCGCATCGGACTTGTCAGCCACAAACGAGCCTGCAGCTGACGTGGACTTTTACCCCTTCCATAAATCTTCGTCCGCGAAGCCAAGCCAAAGTGTAACAATATTAATATTTGGGGAGAATTTATAAGATTTAGTAGTAGTAGGTCACAAACATACACACATTTTAAAACAGATCTAATTTGAAAGACTGAAGAATTCACGTTGCAGGCAGGATCTTTTGAGAATGTTTCATAAGTAGGTGTTAATTGATCTAACATCATAAAATGCTTGACCATTGTCTTGTTGGAGTCATGTTGTCTATCAGTACCCTTTCTGCAAAGTGCTCATAGAAAGGTCACTCCTGGATTTTATTTATCTTACAACAGATGGGAGCAGAAGAAAGAACTCCTGTTGTTTTGCTCAGGAAGGTGGGGGTTTTGAAAGACATGAGTCACATGCTCTCTTTGGAGTTTCAGTTGGAAAAGAGAGTTGAGTTAACAGCTCATCAGTCAGTCAGTGTGTGGGGCACTGACAAGTAACTGAAAAGTGCCATCCAGGGAAAACTGTTTGAAACTGATGAAAGCAAGTTCCAGAGCAATAGATGGTTGGATTCCTATCTGTCTGATCTTTCTCTTGAAATAGAGGAAGTAATGGAACTCTGGTAGCTTGAAGAAAGAGGTAACTATCTAGAAGACCCTGATGGGGCAAGTTTCATCAGCGAGGCCCTGAGGTGACTAGTGGTGGTATCTCAGTTGTGGAAATCCTGGAGCAACAAATATCTTTCTCTGCAAACCCTACAAGAACCTTCCTGAGCGGTAAACATTTATCTTTCAAGAACCAAGCCTGGTGAACTTTATACATTTAAATTCTGTGCACAGTATGGTGATTGCCTGCAACCAGAGCACTTGGAAGAAGAAGTGAGATTGAACTGTAAACCAAAGAACATTTCTTGAATTTACACACACACTACATACACATGCGCTTAGAATTAGAAGGGGGTTAATTTGGGTTAGTTAAGTATAGAGTTAAGTTAAAGTTTGATTCTATTTTCATGTTTGAAGTTGATTAAAAATAGCTTTTGTTTTGAAAGCCTCTTGTCTTGGTGAATGTTTATTGCTACTGAGGTTTGGGGTCCTTTGGGCTCGTAACAATAGGTAGAAAGTTCAATGCACCATCACATAATCTTATCATTTTTAATCTTGCTGTTCAATCTAGTGTTGAACATGAAGGCAACAGATTTCTGATCAGTTAACAAGGTGACCTTCCTGCCAACTAAGAAGTGTCTCCAGTAACAGATAGTTTCTATAATAGCTCTTGTTTCCTTTTTAATGGATGAGTGTTTTAATTCTGACCCATGTAATGTGCGAGAAAAGAAAGCTACAGGTTTGCCAGCTTGATTTAGTGTGGCAGCTAGAGCAAAATCAGATGCATCAGATTCCACTTGGAAAAGTAAATCCTTGGAGGAGTCACGTGATGGAGTAGTGGCTGGTCGGGGAACTCCAGCCCTCTCTGGAAAAGTTTAAAAAAAACACAGAAAACACAAAGGCACAAACATAAAAATTAAAATAAAGTGAAAGTAAAGGTGGGAAGAAAATGGCAGCGAAGAAAGAAAAGTCGAAAGCAACGGGAAGAAGAGAAGAAGAAAAGACATCGGAAGAAGAAGGTGAAGGCCTTACCTGTCCGAGGAGGCCCGCCGCGGGGAGAGAAGCCCACTCCCTAAGGTCAGTCGAAGTCCCGAGCTCGGAACTACAAAAATTGCTCGTGGATCAAAAGTGCGCGACCGCGCATGACAAAAAAAACACTGGCGGGAGGGGGGACCAGCTGAGGAGTCGATCTCCACAGCTGAGAATGACAGCTACAACAGAACAACAACAAGAGAACATAGAAAACAACGAGAACAAGAAAGAAGAGAGTAAAAAGAAATCAAGGTAACAACAGATGACCAACCCAGAGGAAGAAGAAGAAGAAGAACATAGAGAAATGGAAGAAGAAGGGAAAGGCAAGACAATGGATATTTTTTTTTAAAGAATATATGGAATCAGTAAAAGAATGGCAATCACAAGAATTTAGTGAAATAAAAAGAAGAATTAAAAGTACAGAAGAAAAAATGAATAGATTAGAGATGGTCATGTCAGATATAGGAAAAAGAGTGGACAAGGTGGAAGAATGAGAAACAGCCGTAGAAATGGAAGTAGAGGACTTAAAGAAGAAATTAGAAGAATCTAATAAAAAAGTTAAAGAGACACAAGAGCTGTTAGCTCAGAAGATAGATATAATGGAAAATTATAATAGAAGAAATAATATAAAGATAGTGGGCCTTAAGGAAGATGAAGAAGGCAAGAATATGAGAGAATTTATAAAAGATTGGATCCCCAGGGTCCTAGGAAGACCAGAATTACAGGGAGAAATGAAAATAGAAAGGGCACATAGAACATTAGCCTCTAAACCACAGCCACAACAAAAACTAAGATCCATTTTAGTAAAATTCCTAAGATATACAACAAGAGAAAATATATTGGAGAAAGCAATGAAGAAAATAAGAGAAGACAAAAAGCCACTGGAATACAAAGGTCAAAAAAATTTTTTTTATCCAGACATAAGTTTTGAACTCCTGAAGAAGAGAAAGGAGTTTAATACAGCAAAAGCGATCCTATGGAAAAAAGGATATAAATTTATGCTAAAGTACCCAGCGGTACTTAAAATAGTTATTTCAGGGCAGTAAAACAGACTATTCTCTGATCCGGAGGAAGCACGAAAATTTGCAGAACAACGCAAAACAGACAGAGAGATGAAGAGATGTAACGAGAGCAAAAATGACCACGAACTATATGTATGTGTGTATATGGGTATATGGGTATATGTGTGTGTATATTTATATATATATGTGTGTGTGTGTGTGTGTGTGTGTGTGTATGTATATATGTGTGTACATGAGTGTATCCGTATTTAAAGGAAAATATATAGAGTATAGATAAGAATTAATAAGGGAAAGAAAGGGAAGAGAGGAAGTAAGGAGGGAATTAAGAGAGTGACCTTTGTTATATATGAAAATTAAAATCTTTTCTTGGGGGGGCTGGGTGGGGAGGAGTTACGGTCACTGCGAAATCAGTTGACGCTTGCGAGTGAATTCGCAAATCCAAATGGAGAGGGGAAATGTGGTTGCCCGACAAGGGATAAAGGGCAACTCAGGAAGGGGAGGGGATAGTGGGGTTAAAGAAATTTTAGATAGGAGAATAAGGGAAATGTTTGATGTTTTAGAAATGTTGTCTTATAAAGTGTTCAAAACAAGAAAGCAGAAATGGATAAGAAGGAAAGGTGATGATGAGGAAACGGAAAGGAAAGATAAACAAAATATGAAATGGCTATGTTGAATTATATGACTTTAAATATTAACGGAATACATAACCAAATCAAAAGGAAGAAACTGCTAAATTTACTGAAAAAAGAAAAAATTGATATAGCATTCGTGCAAGAAACACATTTAACTGAAATGGAGCACAAGAAATTAAAGAGAGATTGGATAGGACATGTAACAGCAGCGTCATATAATTCAAAAGCTGGAGGAGTAGCTTTACTAATCAGTAAAAATGTACCAATTAAAATAGAAGAGGAAATAATAGATCCAGCAGGGAGTTCGCGTTAGCCATAGAACCATTAGCAGAATTGATAAGAACAGAAAATAAAATAAAAGGGATAAAAATAAAAGACAAGGAATATAAAATCAGTTTATTTGCAGATGACATTATAGTATACTTAACAGAACCAGAAATATCAATAAAAGAATTACATAAGAAATTGAAGGAATATGGAGAAGTGTCGGGATACAAGATTAACGCAAATAAAAGTGAAGCAATGCCAATGAATAATGCGGATTTCTCAAAATTTAAGAAAGAATCACCATTCAGATGGCAAATGCAAGCAATACGATACCTAGGTATACAAATAAATAAAAACCTCGGCCGTCTATATAAACTCAATTATTATCCATTAATGAAAAAATTACAGGACGACTTAGAGCATTATTAAAATGAACATTTTCCCAAGGATACAATACCTATTTCAGGCATTGCCAATACATTTGACGGAGAAATTCTTCAAGGAGTTAAAGAAAATAATAAGGAAATTTTTATGGAAAGGGGGGAAACCGAGGATAGCACTAGATAATTTTTAAAGTTTGGTAGTTGTAAGCCTCCTTGTTTATACCATTCTGTTAATTTATTATAGAGCCGCACAATTAAGATACCTATCAGATTTTTATCAAACAAGGGAAAAGCCAGATTGGACTGGATTAGAACTAGATAAAATAGGGGAGAAGATACCCAAACATATATTATATAAATGGGATGAAAAATTGGTATAACGTAGGAATTCTGCAGTATTACATCATCTGCTCAATATTTGGAAGAAGATTCATGTAGAAAGGAATAAAACAAATTACCAACTACCAAAACTAATACTGACGCAAAATCAGCTAATCCCTTTTACAATAGATAACCTTTCCTTTAGAGAATGGGAGAAAAAAGGGATCAAAAGAATAGAAAATTGCTTTTCAGGAAATAAATTATTATCCTTTGAACAAATGAAGGATAAATATAATATAACTCACGATACAGTGTTGGCATACTACCAACTGAAATCCTACTTGTAGGACAAATTGGGAAGCAGTCTGAGGTTACCAGAGGGAAGTAATTTTGAATATGTGATTACAGTCACAATGATAATCAAAAAATTTATAACAAACATGTATATTAAACTGCAAGAAAAGGAGAATGAAGAAACAAATGGTAAAACTAAACAAAAATGGGAACAAGATCTAAACAAAGATAAAGAAGGAAACATGAGGAAAGTTATGCTCAGGAACTATGAGAAATACAATAAATACGAGTTTACGTATGATACAATATAACTGGATACACAGGCTATATATTACACCTCAAAAGTTAAATAAATGGGACCCAACAGTATCTGACAGATGTTTTCGCTATAAAAAGGAAATGGGAACAACAATTCATGCAATCTGGACATGTGAAAAAGTGAAAAAATTTTGGGAAGATCTAAACCAGATTTTAAATAAAATCACAAAAAGCAATATACCAAAAAACCCAGAGATCTTCCTCCTAAGTAACATAAAAAACAAAGAATTTGGACTTGATTTGGATGGTGCACAAAAAAGATTTGTTAGGATAGCCCTAGCTGTAGCAAAAAAATGTATTATGTCAGCCTGGAAATTAGAAGATAACTTGAGAATACAACAATGGTATATAGAAATGAATAAATGTATTCCATTAGAAAAAATAACATATAATTTAAGAAATAATATTACAATATTTGAACAAATATGGGAGCCATACATAAAACACAATAGAGAAAACCTACCGGGACATCTACCACCTAAAATAACAGAAGGAGAAGGGAATGAAAAGAATTGACTCAGTGGAATTTCTTGTTTATTTTTATTGAGTGACAACATTGTTTGACGGGTTTAATGTATCTTAGATTCTAAACTTTAAGTGAATGGGAGGGGAGGTAGGGAGGGTGGGATGGGAAGAGGGGAGGGGGGGAGAAAACGACACTGTATATATTTGAAAAGGAAAATGTATGTATCTTGATCAATGTGGTTTATAGTGTGAAAAATAAAAAATTTTAAAAAAAGAAAAGTAAATCCTTGTCAATTGCAGACATGGAGGCCCTGGCTATATCCTGTTTAATGTTTTCAAAGGCTAGAAGGGCCTCATTACTCAAGGGAAAATTGACTGTTTTAAAAAGAGGTTGTGCTTTGTCAGAGTAGTTTGGCACCCACTGAGCATAATAGGAGAAAAACCCTCAACAATGCTTGAGGGCCTTTTGCATTGTTGGAGGGGTAGCTCCATGGGTAGTTGCATTCTCTCTGGATCCAGACTGATTTCTCTTTTACTTACTACATAGCCTAATATTGGCAGGCTCTTCTTGCGGCACACACATTTGTCATTATTCAGTGTTAAACGCAAGGTTTTGACTATTTGGAGGAACTGTTATAAATTCCGATATGATCATTCAAGTCTTTGCCACAGATGGTAACATTGTTCAGTTAAGGAAAAGTGGCCTGCAAATTATAGGTATCCACTAACCTATCTATCTCTCTTTGAAAAATGGATACACCATTAGTGACGCCAAATGGAATTCTCTTAAACTGCCTCAAAAGCAGTAAACTGCCTTTCAGCTTTATGGATGGGAACTTGGTGGTAAGCTGATTTCAGATCAATAGTAGAGTATATCTCGTATTGGACAATTTGAGTAACCATATCTGAAATGTACCGGTTTATAGTTTGGCTATAATCCACGACCATTCTAGGTTTCGTGCCATTTCTGACCACTACTACTTGAGCACGACAAGGACTTGTGCTGGGCTTGATGACGTTTTCCTTTAACAAGCTCTGACAAAAGGCAAAGGAGGAAGAACCCAACACCCAACCCCAACCAACCAATTTTCCCCTGCAACCGTGTCTGCCTGTCCCGCATCGGACTTGTCAGCCACAAACGAGCCTGCAGCTGACGTGGACTTTTACCCCCTCCATAAATCTTCGTCCGCGAAGCCAAGCCAAAGAAGAACCTAGTCTTTAATAAAGAGTGTGTCTTTACTGTAGCTCCTACTTTTTGTAGCTATAGGTTTACAATGAGAGGTCAAATTAGTGAAGAGACGAGGGGGGTTTAATTTTTAGTGTGGACAAACCACAAAACTACTTTGGTGAGACGGTGATGAATGGCAAAGGGCCATTAAATGCCAATATGATACTTTTCATTTGACATTGGAAGTCTAGACCCAGAGGCATTGGAGCACATAGGCCAGGGAGTACAGAAATCTTTTTAATTTTTATTTTTCACACTATGAACCATATTAATCAAAATACACACAAAAAGACTACACAAAAGATTCTGGAAAAACAACCAACTGAAAAACCTCACAAAGATTAGCATATACAGAGCCGTTGTCATACCCACACTCCTGTTCGGCTCCGAATCATGGGTCCTCTACTGGCATCACCTACGGCTCCTAGAACGCTTCCATCAGCGTTGTCTCCGCTCCATCCTCAACATTCATTGGAGCGACTTCATCACCAACATCGAAGTTCTCGAGATGGCAGAGGCCGACAGCATCGAATCAACGCTGCTGAAGATCCAACTGCGCTGGGTAGGTCACGTCTCCAGAATGGAGGACTATCGCCTTCCCAAGATCGTGTTATATGGCGAGCTCTCCACTGGCCACCGAGACAGAGGTGCACCAAAGAAGAGGTACAAGGACCTCCTAAAGAAATCTCTTGGTGCCTGCCACATTGACCACCGCCAGTGGGCTGATATTGCCTCAAACCGTGCATCTTGGCACCTCACAGTTCGGCGGGCAGCAACCTCCTTTGAAGAAGACCGCAGAGCCCACCTCACTGACAAAAGACAAAGGAGGAAAAACCCAACCCCAACCAACCAAATTTCCCTTTCAACCGCTGCAACCGTGTCTGCCTGTCCCGCATCGGACTTGTCAGCCACAAACGAGCCTGCAGCTGACGTGGACATTACCCCTCCATACACCGTGTCATTTTCTCACCTTCCCTCCCTCCTTCCCACTCCCCTCCAAACCCATTAAACGTTCAACATATACAATACAATAAACCCATTAAACAATGTCATCACGCAATGAAAGTAAACAAGAAAATTGTGTCACACTGGGTCAGTTCATTTCGTCTTCTCATTCTATCATTTTAGTGGGTGGAGGTCTGCGGTAGGCCCTCTCTGTTGTGTTCCATGTATAGTTCCCAAATTTGTTCAAATAATGTAATTTTATTTTTTAAATTATATGTTATTTTTTCCAATGGAATACATTTATTCATTTCCATGTACCATTGCTGTACTCTCAGGCTCTCTTCTGATTTCCAAGTTGACATTATACATTTTTTTGTTACAGCTAAGGCTATCATAATAAATCTTTTTTGCGCTTCATCCAGTTTGAGATCTAATTCTTTACTTCTTATATTACTTAGAAGAAAGATCTCTGGATTTTTTGGTATGTTGCTTTTGTGATTTTATTTAATACCTGATTTAGATCTTCCCAAAACTTTCACTTTCTCACATGCCCAAATTGCATGTACTGTTATTCCTGTTTCCTTCTTACAGCGAAAACATCTGTCTGATACTGTTGGGTCCCATTTATTTAACTTTTGGGGTGTGATATATAGCCTGTGTAACCAGTTATATTGTATCGTGCGTAACCTCGTATTTATTATATCTCTCGTAGTTCCAGAGCATAGCTTTCCCCATATTTCATTTTTTATCTTTGTTTAGATCTTGTTCCCACTTTTGTTTGGGTTTATAGCGTATTTCATCATTTTCTTTCTCTTGCAGTTTGATGTACATGTTTGTTATAAATCTTTTAATTATCATTGTGTCTATAATCACATATTCAAAGCTGCTTCCTTCTGGTAATCTCAGTCTGCTTCCCAATTTGTCCTTTAAGTAGGTTTTCAGTTGATGGTATGCAAACATTGTACCATGAGTTATTCCATATTTGTACTTCATTTGTTCAAATGTTAATAAATTATTTCCCAAAAAACAACTTTCTATTCTTTTAATTCTTTTTCTCTCCCCTTCTCTAAAGGAAAGGTTATCTATTGTGAAAGGGATTAGTTGATTTTGTGTCAATAATAATTTTGGTAGTTGGTAATTTGTTTTTTTCCTTTCTATGTGAATCTTCTTCCAAATGTTGATGGTGCAGTACTGGTGAACTTCTATAACACCAGTTTTTCATCCCACTTATAAAGTATATGTTCTGGTACCTTCTCCCCTATTTTATCTTGCTCTATCCTGGTCCAATCTGGTTTTTCCCTTGTTTGATAAAAATCTGATAGATATCTTAATTGTGCTGCTCTATAATAATTCTTAAAAGTAAAAGCTCTGTAAATGGTTATATGGTTCTATGGTTTGGTAGCTGTAGGCCCCCTTGTTTGTACCATTCTTTTAATTTATCTAGTGCTCTCCTCGGTTCCCCCCTTTCCATAAGAATTTCCATATTATTTTCTTTTGCTCATTGAAGAATTTCTCTGTTAAGGGAATTGGTAATGATTGAAAAAGGTATTGTATCCTTGGGAAGATATTTTCATTTTAATGGAATTTACACTTCCTATCAGTGATAGTGGTAAATCTTTCCAATGTTCTATGTCATCTTGTAGTTTCTTCATTAATGGCTGATAATTTAATTTGTATAGATGGCCTAGATTATTATCTAGTCTAATACCTAGGTATCGGATTGCTTGTGTTTGCCATTTAAATGGTGATTCTTTTTTAAACTTTGTGTAATCCACATTATTCATTGGCATCACTTCACTTTTATTTGTGTTGATCTTGTACCCCGATATTTCTCCATATTCCTTCAATTTCTGATGTAATTCTTTTATTGATAATTCTGGTTCTGTTAAGTATACTATGATGTCATCTGCAAATAGACTGATTTTATATTCCTCTTTTATTTTTATCCTTTTTATTTTATTTTCTGTTCTTATCAGTTCTGCCAGTGGTTCTATTGCTAAAGTGAACAATGAGGGAGATAGTGGACATCCCTGTCTAGTTGACCTGCTTAATTTAAATTGGTTCGATATATATCCATTTACTGTCACCTTCGCCATTGGACCCTTATATAATGCTTTAATCCAATTAATATATTTTCTGGTAGGTTGAACCTTTGTAATACTTTGAATAAATAATTCCATTCCACCCTGCCAAAGGCTTTCTCTGCGTCTAAAGCAACAGCCACTGTTGGCATCTTATTTCCTTGGATTAAGTTAATGAACTACAGACATTGTCCGTTGTTCGTCTTTTCTTAATAAATCCAGTTTGATCTAGATTTACTATTTTTTGGTACACAGTCGGCCAATCTGTTTGCTTATAGTTTTGCTATTATCTTATAATCTGAGTTAAGTAGAGATATTGGTCTATACGATGCTGGTGTTAGTGGATCTTTCCCCGTCTTTGGTATTACTGTAATTATTGCTGTTTGGGTACAGAAATCTTAACGTCAGTATATTCATTGTCATGTATTTTTAAATTAATTTTGCAATAATTTGTTGTACCTTGTTCTAGTCCAGAGCAAGCCATCGTGATCATGCACTTAGATCAGTATAATGCAAGATTTAGTGCTCTAGCGGTCGAAGGGTGAATGTAACTGTCTGTACTGGCCGTATCAAATAGTCTGCCCATTTACCTCCACTTTCATCGACAATGGCTGCAGATCGTAGGGTTTATCCTGATTTACCTTCATGGAAACCAGGATTGGATCTCCTTGTGGCAGTGGCATGTAGGGCCTCGCCTCGTCACTGGTCGATCCACTGGATGATTCAGAAGAAGTCAAAGAAGTTGAAGTTGGGCTAGATGAATCATTGACTCTCCAGCTCTACATCGTGGCGTTATGACGATGACCTTGCTTAGTATCAGCGCTTGAGCGCTTCTTCTTGCTCCTCTGCTTGCCACGATTGCCAGATGTCGACTTTCTAGCTCGGCAAGCTCTGGCCCAATGGCCTTTCTTCCCGCAGTTGGCGCAGGTACCTTGCCTTGCGGGGTACCAGTTTTAGGCATATAGCGCGCCAAGCCACAGAAGTAGCACTTCAGGGACCGGCTTTTGCGTCGCGGTTTTGAAGTGCTCAGTAGTGAATCTTCACTAAGGGTCGGTCTACACTTCTCCCTTGGTTGAATGCTTTTGCCCCTTGTAGCGCAGTTAGGAGCATCTTCACTTGTTGCAGAGCTGCATTAAAGGTCAAGCCTGGAGTCTACAGTGGACGCTGTCCAACGTATCCGGATTCCAGACCGCTTATGAACGCATCTAACATCAGGGACTCACAGTGGGCTTCGGCTGTGTCGGCAGAGCCAGCACAGTCCCTGGATAGCCCTTTCAGGGCGAGCGCAAAAACAGCTACGCTCTCACCTGCTTTTTGCTTCCAAATATGAAGCTGGTGTCTTGCAAAAAGGGTGTTCTGAGGCCTATCTTAATAGGCTCTAAGGAGATTTACTGCATTCTGATCGCCAGCTACCTCTCTGACCACTGAGTAGGGGACGTCTCTGAGGAGAGCCTTGAGATGGACCATTTTCTCAGCATCTTTCATGGCATTATTCTTTTGCATGTACGCTTCAAAACACTGGAGCCAGTGGTGGAACTTTTCCCCGGCTTGGGTGGCATCCTGATCTATCTCGAATCTTCCAGGTTTCAGGGTAATATCCATGATTTTTCTTCTGTTAATAAAAATGATATGCCATAAGCAAGGACCAGACTTGTATAATTCTATAGGCTTTTATTAATAGAAGAAGCCACCTCTACTGACCAGTGGGATAAGTTGCACCATCTGTTATACCAGTAGGGTGGAGCCAATCTACAGTCATAACCAATAGCAAGTAGTCAGCATAATATATTACATCACTACATCGATATAACATGTGGGTGCATCATAGAAAGGGGTGTGATATCGTGGTTAAATTACTAAACTGCCAGTAAGAGTGTAGACCAATGATTCAAGGACTCTCATTATAATCCTACCCTGGCAACGGGGTAATTGAAATTAATTGGCTCTGGAACCCCCATTTGACATGAAACTATTAGATTGTTCCAAACACCCATGTCACTTGGAAGGAATGGGCAGCTGACATGTGATTTCAGACCCATTGTTGTTGAAACCTAAGTCAGTCCTCAGTTCAGTAGGACTAAGGAGTGAATGATGGGTTGCCAACAATATTTATATTGTGTAAACAAATGGGGGGGGGGGGAAGGTGCAGTGCAAGAAAAAGTTCATTTTATTGACCTTTGCTGACATTATGATATGACTTCTGGATTTATGAATGTATTGAATGCAGAAATCCCAAAGATGTCTGAATTAGTTTTTGCCACTTCACTGTTCAATCTTCTTCACTGTAGTGGAGTGATCATATCAAGCTAATCCTGCTGTTAAACACTGTGAAAACATTGTTTTTTGTTGCATTAGGTAAGCAATCTTTACTGTTCAGCAAATTCTCTGCAACTTTAAAAAAAATTCCAAACTTTATTTGACAGTCCTTGCAATTAATGTTAATTTAAATATTGGGACTTTCCCTTTGTTTCTGATGAGAGTTATTTAGTGGTCGAAAGCTTGGCCAGATTGATCTGACAGTACTGAATCATGGGAAATCAAGACTTCACAGCAGAGAGAACATGCTACTTGTGGGCACTTTTGTTTGAGGTTGGTGTGAAATATCATTCCTTTCTCATAATTATAACTGAATGGAATTTTTTCCTGAATCCTCAGTTATAGCATTTACTTGTTTCTCTATTTAAACTTTCCGCTTCTGAAAGAAAGTCTGTCTTGGTGGAATTTATTAAACACTTCCCACCTGAGTCGCCTTCTGTATTCCAAAGGATAAACAGCTTGTGCATTGACATGGGAATTATTTTATTTTTCTCTCTTTGAAATTCATTGAGAGTCAGATTATATCAGAACACATTACATGTACCCAAAGATTATTGCTTGGGAAGGTGATTCTCGTTTTTTAAAGAAGGTAATGCTTTTCTTTGAACTTTCCCGTGTTATCTTTTGTCAAAACTGTGGTTATTGTGCTGTTTCAGAATTTATAATTACCTGTACTCGAAAAATCATGAATACTGATCTCTTAGACTCAAACAAGCCACAAGTGGATAATGATCAACAATAGTGAACCATTTTTAGTTTCCATCCATAAGCTACAATTTTATGAGAATTTCTTGTTTAGATTTTAATTTAAGAAAGAAAAATTATGAAGCTGAATGGGGATGTGAACTTGTAATTTTCAAATGACATTGTCCAAAAGTTGATAATGTTGCCTAAAGGAAACTGATTTTTAGCAATGAATACTTTGTAGGATGCACTCACGCTCATTTTGTTTAAGTGACTTTGTGAAGTTCAAGAATTTTGCTTCAAAAGCAAATTGAGTTGGAGGAGTGAAATCAGCAAGATTTTGAATCCTGTTGGCAGCTGTCGCCAGGAAAATGTTAGTTTTGAATTTCATTGTAATTATTTTGTGTAAAGGACGAAGGGAAACAATGAAATCTTGGGTTAACTGAAATATCTGTAATTTGTTTTTACCTCTGAGCCAATGTTTTGTTCTGGTACTCAGCAAAGTGCTTTGAGAATATCCTGTTGCATGTTTTATATCCAGTAACTCCACACGTTTTTTTTCCTTTGTTCAGAGCATATTTAAGATTTATTAACCAAAACCCCAAGCAAGAATGACTAATATTTCTGAATTCCATTTTAGCCACAACACAAGATAATTTGGATGACAAACTGCGAAAATTTGAAATTAGAGACATGATGGGGCTGACAGATGACAGGGACATTTCAGAAACTGTAAGTGAGACTTGGAGCACAGATGTCCTGGGAAGTGATTTTGATCCAAACATTGATGAAGATAGACTACAAGATATTGCAGGTAAATAATTAACAGTTGATGATGTATTTATTTGAGTATTTCTAAAGTATTTTGATTTAGGATTTGAATGTATGACAAATGCTTCTAAAATATTGCTCAAGTATGGCATTACATATCCTTGTAAACCAAATGCTTTAGTATGTTAATTGTGCTTTCAATTTGCTGTAGAAAAACACAATACTCATTGCGTTAAATGTGCTTCTCCACTTAATAAGGAGGTGTGGTAAATTTCCCAGTCTATTGCGTGATAAATATCCAGTGATTACCAGAAACACTTGTGCTGTCCACCAAAATGTTGCCTTTTTAATGAAAGCAATTATGTTAAGAATGGTTTTGGAAAGATTCTTTTGTTGTAGTTTACTTCTAATTCTTTAATAGAAAATATGGGAATTGTCATGTTTTGCTGATTATGGAATTGATTAATTATTTTCAATAACTTAACCTTTTACCCACTTTGCAGTGTTCTCTTCTCACATACATGCATGTCCATCTAATTTTTCTCCTGTTTTTCATCTGGTTCCATTTGACCATCGCCCCTTCCCCATGTGGTTTCACCTATCACCTACCAACCTGTGTCCCGCAAACTGCTATTTGAGGCATTCTTTTCTTTTTGCCCTTTGTCCTGATGAAGGGGTCTTAACCTGAAGCATTAATGTGCATAAAATGTGGAGAAAATGTTGTCAGAGGTGTTATCTTTAGGTACTTTCAGGTGGCCAATTGCCCCTCTTGTAAAGCTGCATATTATGGCAATACGCGGCTGTTGGGAGGCCACGTGAATGTGCAGGAGGCGCTTGTAAGGTGAACTTTGTAACCCTCCTCCGAGAGGGATAATCGCTGCAGCACAGTGCCCCCCCTCCCCACCCATCTAAATGTAGCCGCCTAAAAGTGGGCCGGCTAAAAGCAAATCAAAGGATCGCTTTCTCTTCTTCAGGTGTATTTTTCCATTAAGAATGCATTCATTTAACTCCTTTCTTTTTCACTTGATAGGACATTCAAGATCATATTGAATTATTTATTTAAAGCTGGGGATATCCCTCCTCTTGTGTCCTGACCAATGTCACCAAAAACAAGCAGATTATCTGGTCATCTTATTGCTCTTTATAGGACCTCAAAGTAGGCTGTTGCATTTTCTTTCAATTCACATTAAAAACAATTAATCAAATATAACATGCTTTTTCCTCCGTTGTGTCTTAAACCCCCTCTCTATAATGAAATCTGAGATTTAATTCTTGCCACCCCCATTTGACCTAGTAACTGTCAGACTTCTGGATAGTAGCCTGGGGGATGTATTAGATGACAGATGTATTTTTCTCTAAAGATTCTACTCAGTAACGCTAGATAGGTAGAGTCACAGGCATTTCTTACCACTTGTGGCAAAATGGTTGGATATACTGTAATGCTATACGATAGTACTTTAGAATGAAAGAAAGCTGCACAGTTTTCTCAATCATCAAATCTTGCTTCTAATAACAGATTTTACTGAAAACTTTTTACTACTGTTGATAAACAAGGCAACTTTTGAAAAAATTTGCATTATATTAAAATACAACTGTCATTTGCTGAATCCCAGCAGTGTGATTGACCTTGATTCTTTCTCATTTGCATCCAGCATTTTTCATGCTTTTAGATTGTGTTTTGGGATGCTTATATCATTAACTGAATTTGCAGCAATTTCCTTATGTGTTTCTCTAAGGGATAGCATTATGAGATGCACATTAAATCTCCATTAATACCTCATTATCCCAGTGATAAGATTACCATGATAATGAGGCATAAATTCTAATTGTTTCAGATCTTGTTGTGCCTCTCATTTAATCATCTACCTGTATTTGTCTTCAGTAAGCTTTAAATTGAGAGTGTTTCTGGTGGTTTGAAAACATTGCTCAAGATGTTGAAAACAAATCATTTAGTAATGTTGCAGGAGTAAATATTTTAAAAATATTGTTTCCGCTTTCGTTGATTCCATATGCACACAAGAAATTTGGTTGATTAAAATCCACCATCCAATACAGTGTCAAAAGAGAGTAGTCTTTAAGTACTGATGGAATTTATTTGGAAGTCTGGGCTAAACCAGCTTGCATTGTCTGTAGTTTGGCTCACATTGCAAATTGTACTGAACAAATCTTTTCCCAATACTTTTTGTTTTTTGTTAATTCCAAAACCTGTATTTTCTTACTGAACACTTTGGTTTGATATTCAAGATGTCCATTTCATAATTCAACTTGTCCACATGAATGCAAATGGGTAGGATGGTTAGTGCAACTCTATCTCAGCCCCAGTGACCTGGATTACAATCCAGTATTGCCTGTAAGGAGTTTGCATGTCCTCCCTGTGACCTGCATGGTTTCGTCCGAGTGTTCCGGTTTCCTTCCATCCTCCAAAAATGTAAGGGGTTTCAGGTTAATTGGAGTATTTGAGTGGCATGGGTTTGTGGGCCAGAATGTGCTGCATTTCTTAAAAAGAAATGTTCATATTTGTTACATTTCAGATGATGGTATATTTTCCAATATGGTGAATGTGGGTGAATATTTGTATTTAAACCTAGTTGAGCATAATTATATTTTTAAGGATGCCACTACAGTTGGTTCAGTGCCAAAGAGCTTTGATGTAAAGGCTGAAATTGGTGCTTGCATTCTGACTGCATTAATTTGTATGCAGCACGATTCAGCCCTGTGTGTTTCCAAAATGCCACTGCTTTTGGAGTAATCAGTTATTTTGGTATTTAAGTGAAACAATGATATTAAGGTTATCCTGAGTCACTTATATTTAGGAAAGCTGAATCTCACTGTTTATCTGGGAGAGATGAATTGACCTGATTTCCTTCCTATTTTTACCTTAATTTTAAACCACATTGAATTTGGATAGATATGAATAAGAAGAGGTGAGGAGGATATGGACCAAGTTAAGGAAAATGGGCCTTGCCCAGAATTCCAGCTTGGTCAGTGTGGATGAGTTGGGCCCAAGGACCTGCTCCATGCTGTATGGCTGTCACTCTGATGGCTCTCATCTCTGAACTGGGTAAAAGTGATTGCCAGTTACACTTTTACTAAATTATTTCGGTAAAACAAACAAAAAAAAATGACCCCAGATTACAAAACCTCTCTTTATTCAATTGCAGCCTATTGGTTATGGTGTACTGTTTTTTTGAACTTTATATGGGTAATGTGATGTTTCTTTTATAGTAACCATATTTTATTTACAACTCATGATCTTGTGGTTCAACTATTTTTATATCTAACCGGAGGTTAGATCATGTTTGAAGGTGACTCAGCGAAAATAGCTTTGTTAGCGATTCCAATATTGGGAGCACTTTGGAAACACAATTTGGTGCTGAAACTAAGAAACTCAATATTTTCTTCTATATGATTCAACACAACTTCAATAAGTAAAAGTACTGATGAATGTTGCTAACTAATAAGAATTTATTTTTGTACTAGGTGCAGCAGCAGAGAATATGCTGGGGAGTTTGTTGGGATTGCCAGGTTCCGGTTCAGTACTATTTGATCCTTGCACTGGGTCAACGATCTCTGAAACAACCAGTGAGGCCTGGAGTGTAGAAGTTCTGCCAAGCGACTCGGGTGTGTATGTCATGCTGGTAAAATTTATTTTTAAAATACAAGTACTGTATGTCAAAACATTCTTCTCATAAATATACCCATTTTAAAAAAAAAGTCATGAAGTAATGCACTTTAGTTAAGAATTAAAGAACAAGAAACTGCTGCCTCTGGAATATTGAACAAATGAAGAAAACCTAGAAAGACTTGACGTTTCGACAATATCGATGGAGAGAAATGGGCATTCAACGTTTTGGATCGGGGTCTTTTATTGTGACTAAAATGGAAAGGGGATTTAGCAAACAGAAAAAGAAGTGTGGGGTAGGGGCCAAGAGATAATGGGATACTGGACAAATGAAGGTGGGAGAGGTGGAATGGGAAGGCAAGTAGAAGAGATGACACTGAGGGTATTTTGAGTGAAAAGCAGGCACTGGAATAGCCAAGGACAATGGCAGCAGCTAACAGATGGAAGCAGTTGAATTGGATTAGGGTAAGGATTGCGTGAAATTGGAAAATTCAATGTACCTGTACGTGGCTTTGGTTTTAGATCCTGCTATTAACCATATAACAATTACAGCACAGAAACAGACCAGTTCAACCCTTCTAGTCCATGCTGAGCACCTTCTCCCATCTAGTCCCATTGACCTGCACCCAGCCCATAACCTTCCATACCTCTCTCGTCCATGTAACTATCCAACTTTCCCTTGAGTATTAAAATCGAGCCCACATCTACGACTTTGGCCAGGAGCACATTCCACACTCTCATCACCCTCTGAGTGAAGAAATTCTCCCTCACGTTTCCCCTATACTTTCCCCTTTTAATCTCAATCCTTGTCCTTTTGTTTGAATCTCTCCACTCTCAGTGGAAAAAACCTATCCACATTTACTCTTATCTGTCCCCCTCATAATTTTAAATACCTCTATCAAATACCTCAATCTTCTACACTCCAGAGAATAAAGTCCAAATTCTTCAAGTTTTCATTTGGCCTCACCCTGGCAGTGAAGGTGTGGGATGGGGAGAGAAATTAAAATGGCTGGCAAACGTGGGTTCCTCCTGGCACGTGATGGCAGAGTACAAGCCCAGTCTGTGTTTGATCTCCCTGATGTAGAAGAGGCACACCAAGAGCAGAAGCTTAAGTTGGGCAAGTTACAGTTGAAACTGTATGGCCCTGGATGGAGGTGAATGGGGAGATGTAGCAACTCATCTTCCATCTACTTTGCTATTATATTTTTTGATTTGCGTTTGATGTTATTTTGTTGACACTCCCTAAAGTTTTCTGTTCACCATGGACAAAGTTGAGAACGTGGACACGATTCTGTAAAATTTTGAGCAAAGTTGTTAAAATTAGTTTGAACACAAGGTGGCTGTTTGCAGTTGTTGATGTGAACTCGCTGTCTTAGTGCACGAGATTAGGAGAGAAACTGATCTGGAACATTTATAACCACAGATGTTCATGTCCAAAAGGCGTCAAAGCAGGTGCTTGTGCAGTTTTATCCAGATATTGATAAAGTGGGAGGGGGTGAATGGGGTGGGTAGAGAAGGAACAAACTGAATTTGGGAAATAGAATGCAAAATTTAAATTCTGTTTGTAATTATGAGGCTTAAAGGTTCTGTTTGGTCAGCGTGTTCATCAATAATGTCTTGAATAATGTGGCCACAGCATAGCATTAAGAGTCGGTTATTTGAAGCTAGTTAATAGGTACTTTTAAGCTGCAGCACCTGGGTAGCCCTCCTGGGACCCAGGTGCGACTATTGGGCCAGAGGTGCTTCCAGCACCTTTTAAGTTGCAGGGGGATCTCCATTAAATCTCCAACCCGGTGATTTAAGGGGATCCCGCCTCCATGATGACACGTTGAATGACGTGCCACACACTCAGGAGAACGATCAGTAAGTCTCCCCCTCCACCCACCCCCCCTCCCCCCTTTACAGGCTGTCAGTCATTTCCACCCACTGTCGATCACCTCCCCCCCCCCAGTCAGTCACCCTCCCCTATCAGTCAATTAACACCTACCCCATCAACTGTACACCCGTTTTCCCCCCCCAGCAATGTTCTGCTGCCATGAACGTTGAGCTGTCACAACCAGACTTCAGTACGCAGCAGTGACAATTCATGGCCCTCCCACCTCTCTCGGCAACCGCTCCCCACCCCCCCCCCCCCGCCATGGCACCAACCCCTCTCTCCCCCCATCCCAATTGAATTGCGGCAGGCACTTCACCCAAGGGTTTCCCTGTGATGCCAGCACACAAGCGCTGATGTCACAGGAGTAACTGGGTCAGCCATTATGCTCTTCAAGCTGCCAGAGGACGTGTCCTGGTTAAGTTTAACTGGGTTTCCTGACTACCAATTAGGTAGGTCAAGGACCCAGTGGATTAAGGGTCGGACCCTTTCAAGCTGCCACGTGAGTGGGTTGCTAACTGGGCAAATTGCCTGGTTAACCCCATTTTACTTGGCAGCTTGAAAGGGCCTACCATCTCTTGACCTTTTCTCTGGGTACTTCAACTTTCTCAACAGTTGAATGTACGTGATGTAGGAACAGGAATAGCCTGTGGAGCCTGTTGTGTCATTCAGTATGGCTTTGAATGCAGATTGCTTTTCTGCCTGATTACCATCTTAGTTTACTTTATATTTCAACAACTTATCAATCTCTGGTTTGAATATATTAAATTATTTGACCTTCACAGCTCTCTAGGGGAGAATGTTCCAAAATTTTGTTACCTTCATTCAGGTTTCTTTTTGTTCTGATGCTTGCATATATAACCACAGATATTCATGTCCAAAATGTCCCAGAGCAGATACTTGTGCTGGCTTTATCCAGGTGTTCATTGATCAAGGGAAGAAATGGTGTATTGTAAAATAAAGTTCAAAATTAAAATGTATGATTATAAAAGTAGTTAAGAGACTTGGAAGCTGTGATCAGAACGATTGGGTCAATCATACATTTCTTATCCTAAAATTTTGATAGCCCTCCAACATGCTTACTTTCTTCTTGATCATCTCAAAGGGAACTATCCTTTTAGCATTAACCCATCTTGCCTTTACAGAATCTGTTGTTTCAGAGTCAGAGAGGCACAGCCACAGAAAGAAGCCCTTTGACCCACTGCTATCAGCTACCCTCCGACACCAATCCTGCATTAATCCCACCTTTTAAATTCTCATATTCTCATTTGCTCTCCCCCCCCACCACCCCTCAGATTCTATCCTTCACCTACACACTTGGGGCAATTAATTGGCCAATGCCCATGCCTCTAGGGTATGATGAAAACAGCACAGTCACGGGTAGAACCCAGAGCACCCAAGGGGGGAACTGAACCCTTCTGTGAGGCAGTGACTCTACTAGCTGGGCTACTATGGTGTCTTGGTGTTGAATCACTGAACCTAGTGAATATGTTAGTGACCACAATGACATGACAGCAGATCACGACAGGCTATTTGCCACGTAAAAGGTTCATGGACGTACCAGACTCCTGAAACAGGCACACTATTCCATCGTGAGAAGAGATTACCAAGTGTATGCAAGGAAAGTCTCAAGAATGTGCTTAAAGCCTCTCTAGAAAAAAATTTAACATTCTCACATTCATGAGGGGTATAGATTGGGTGAACGCACTGAACCTTTTGCCCAGAGTAGAGGAATCCGTAATCGTGGGGTGGGGGAGGGGTGAGGGCGTGGCCGTGCGAAGGATCTAGACAGATATGATTGAGCTCTCCATGAAAAGTATTAAAAAGAGGATTAAAACTTTAAAATTAAGTGTTTTTTTTAACTAAAAAATGGATAAATCAACTTAGAAATGAAGGCAGCCAAGGGAAAAAAAAAGTGAAGAAGTTTCTACATCATGAAGAAAGCCTCTGCTTCCTCAGGAGTTTGCGGAGGAGCTAGTGGAGTTGTTCAAGTGAACCGATAGGAAGGGCCGACATGGCCTGTTTCCGTGCTGTAAACGGTTATATGGTTAAAAGATCACCTTTCTTGTAATCTGCAGTATATTTGTCCCAATCGTTCTTCATATCATTGCTTTATCCCAACAATCCGTGAACCTTGTCATTCTTGCAATAAATAATCATGATTCTATTTGCATTCATAATTGCTTGTTCTCCCTGTGTGTTAACTTTATCATGTACAATCCCTTTGTTACAGCAGATTCCATGATGTGTTTTCATTTAAATAATATTTCCATCCAAAGTGTCCCTATATCATCATTATGGACTGGTGGAAGACATTGTTAAATTATTTTCCCCCTTTTAATTGTTCCGTTGTAGAGTCTTGAAAGATGTATTTGAGAAAGGATATAATAGGTGATGTAGAAATAATAGTGGGAACTGTTTTTCAGAAGCCACAGATCTGAAGCAGGAGGAGCGACTGCAGGAGTTGGAAAGTTGCTCTGGACTTGGCAGCACGTCTGATGATACAGATGTTAGAGAAGTGAGCTCAAGGCCCAGTACTCCTGGACTCAGTGTTGTATCAGGTACCGGATAGTTGACTTTTGTGATCGTTTGTTTAGTACATGGGTAAACGTCAATTAGAAATTTAAAATCCTCTCTTCTAAAGAAAACTGTTGCAGTTTCTAATGCAAGGTAATCTTTACTTCAAAGACTGATTACAACACTTGCATTTAAGAGTTAATGCCTTTTAGGCTTTTTACATTATTTAACAGGCATCAGTGTTACATCAGAAGACATACCCAACAAAGTCGAGGACATAAGATCAGAATGTAGCTCTGATTTTGGAGGAAAAGATTCTGTAACAAGCCCAGATGTGGAGGAAATAGTGCAAGGTAAGGAAAAATGTTTTAATCAACTAAATGCAAATATTTTTGGAATAATAGCAGCAGAACATGTAGCACAAGAGATGAGTTTGTTCAATTAATTGTGCGTGAACTGTTCTATCTGAAAATGAGTTCCTTATATGCTAATTCTAAATACTAGAACTAGTATTTTGGGGATTGTGTTCTTTATTTATCAGCATTTGTAATACAAATTCGGGTACAGCACCACATCAGAATGCAGTTTTGTAGTTGGGATTCTTCTTGACTAAGCTCAAATAAAGCTCTTATTCTTATCTGCAGCTTATTCCGAAACTGACCCAAGTTTGTTGTGTTTCCAAATATGTAACTTAGCCAACTATTCAGGTTTGATTGCATATCTTTTCATTGTGTGTTTACAGGTGGACATCAGATGACTTCTTCACTTTCCCAGACAGATGCATTGCTTGCAATGTTTGATCCACTATCTTCAGATGGTAGGTTAAAATTTCATAAAACCCACCAAACAGCAGTGATTTCTGGAAAGTTAGGTTAAACTGCAATAGGATGAATCCTATTTATAAATTATGGGTAGTTTTATGTTGCATCTTCCTTTCCCCTCATTCTTTTTCTTTTCAGAATCTGTTAAAGATGATTCCACTGAAATCAAATTTAAAGAGAAAAATGTTAAACTACTTTGAGACTGTGAATCCAGAATGTTCTGTTTTGTTGTTTTCTTTGGGAATCGGTACACCATTTCCCCATTTGAATTCCCCAATGCTGCCTGTGACAGCAGAAGGTACATTTGTAAAGCTCCTCTTGGTTTTCCTGCCTGATGTTTGTTTCCACTTGGTAACTTTAATAATTTAGTTGAGATTGACAGCATATGAATTGGAGAATTAAAACTCCTCATGGCACATCTACAAATGCTTGAGAAAGTTGCCCGAATTGGATTATAGTATAATCAGAATATTCTGCAGATAGGAACACACTTCTGTTCTTATCCTCTTAAAATTTTACTGCAAGTGTAATGATGTGGTCTGGTTTATTTCCTTTAAGTTTGCTGCCTTGTCCTCTGCTCAGTGCCTGTCTTCAGACTCCTCCAATTCACATTGTTTTTAAAAAAAAAAAATTAAAAAATATTTGAACTCCTAAATTGCTTGTCAGTATTGTAAATAGGCTTTTGTTTTGCACAATAATTTCTGTAATCATGATCGTACAACTAATTAGATTTGTGCTTCTTGATATCACATTATATGCTTTCTGCTGTGCCACTTGGCTTCAAGTCACTAAAGCATAGGTTTGGCTCCAACTTTGTAGGCCATAGCTCAGAAAAGGGGTTTGAACTTTTCATAACAGGTGTGGCCTCTCAACAACATTTGGAAGATAAATTGAAAGAGAGTAAATGGAATTAATTGAGTAAGTTTATATGGGTGGAATAGTTAATGCATAGAAGTATTTTGTAGCACTTTAATTGTACTGCATAGACTTTTCAAGAAAATATGAAATGCGTGGAGTTAAAATGGAAGAATGTGATGTGAGGTTGTTTCTACACTGGAAATGATTCTGCATTGATAGCCCTCAGAAATGCTTACTTTGTGTATAGGCCACAATTTCAACATTTATAGTAATACAAACGTGATAAATAATGAGAAAAGTAATGCCTGTCAAGAGGTCTAATACAGATGAAAGAGGCAATTTTACAGCATGAAGCAGGTTTTTCAACCCATCTTGTCTATGCTGACCAAGTTGTCTGCCTACGCTAGTCGCTTTTGTCTGTACTTGGCTTGCATCTCTGTAAACCTTTCCTATCTGTGTACCTTTGTAGATGTCTTTTAAACATTGCAATTGTACCCACGTATGTCCTGTCTGGCAGTTCATGGCGCGTACCCCACCACTTCTGTGGAAAAAGATGCCCTTCAACTCCTTTTTTAAATCTCTGCCCTCTAGTTTTAGACTCTTACTCTGGGGAAGGAGAAAGACTGACTATTTCCTGTATTTATGCCCCTCTTGATTTTATAAACCTCTATAAGGCTCCTCTTGGCTACCCTACACACCAGGGAGGAAAGGTCTCTGCCTATCCAGCCACTCTTTGTAGCTCAAAGTTGCCGGACTTGATAATGTTCTCGTGAATCATTTTTTCACCCTGTTTATCTTTCCTATAGCTGGGTCACCAGAACTGGGCACAATATTCCAAATATGATCTCACCAATGTTATTGAGTCACACAATGTAAAAACAGGTCTTTTAGCCCAACTTCCCCATGCTGAATAAATTGTCCCATCCATGCTAGTCCCATCTGCTGGTATTTAGCTCTTATCTCTCTGACCTCATCCTATCCATGTATCCGTCCAATTATTTTTTTCTTAAATATTGTAATAGTACCTGCCTCAACCACCTCTTCCAGCAGCCTGTTCCATACACCCACCAGCCTCTTACGATTTATATTTTAAAAAAAGTTGCTCTTCAAGTTCCTATTAAATCTCTTCCCCTGTCCACCCCCCACCATTCACTCAATATTATTTCTCTCATGATTTTGTACACCTCCATGATATCACCCTCAACCTCTGTGCTCCAGGGAATAAAGCCTGCTTATCCTCTCCTTCTAGTTCAGGCCTCCCGAGTCCTAGCAACATCCTTTTTTTATTGATAAATGTCTTTTGAGATATTGTTGCTCTAAATGGTGGTGGTTACCAAAGTAACCCGCTAAACACCAATGAACTCACGGACCAGATTTTGCTCTATTGGGACATTTCTTACAGCAGAAATTTGCATCCTTCCACTTGAAGTTATTTTAACCACAAATATGAAGATAGTGAAGATTGATGATCGAATTTGTTGATTTGGTGAAAGACAACCATTATTATATTAACTATCAAAATGAAAGGCATGGGATAAATTAGAGTAAAGCGTGTACAATAAGAGAAATAATGAAATACATTGAATGAAAACAGAAAGCAAAGTTGAAAAGCAAATTTATTTTTGGCCTTTATTAAAATTGCAACCTGAAGGAATGAGACTGGCAAGGGTAAAACATTGGTGAACAGCAGCAGTCAGAGGAGAGGGATTGGATCAATGGCCCTATTCATGTGGAAAATGGTGATTTGTGAGTTCAAAGTTCATGTTTATTATCAGACTGCATACATGACATCACATACAACCCTGAGATTCCTTTTTCTTGAAGGCGCAGCAGAATTAGCAAAAAAATGAACTGTACACAGTGTAAATGTGTAAACAAATGAACTGTAAACAGATAACAAATGTAAACAAAATGCAATACAGCGAGAAGAAAGAAAATCAATAAAGTGCACAATTAAGAGTCCTTGTATGAATCTTTGAGTTTGTCATTGAGGATTCTGATGGTGGAGGGGCAGCAGCTGTTCCTGAACCTGGTGGTACTTGTGGCACCTAGACCTCTTTCCTGATGGCAGCAGCGAGAACAGAGTGTGGGTCTTGGATCATTGCTGCTCCCCTCCGACCGCAGGGTTCCCTGTAGATGTACTCAATAGTGGGGAGGGTTTTGCCTGTGATGTCCTGGGCTGTTTCCACTATACCTTTGGTGTTCCCATTCCAGACTGTGACGTAGCCAGCCAGGACACTTTCCACCACACCTCTGTAGAAATTTTCCAGGGTTTCTGGTTTCATACCAAACCTCAGCAAACTCCTGAGGAACTAGAGGTGCTAACGAGCTTTCTTCACTTTTGCATTAGTGTGCTGGGTTCAGGAAAGATCCTCTGAGAAGTGACTTTCAAGAACCTAAATGTGCTCACCCTATCCATTTGAATAGAATGGATTAAAGAAAAATTAGATCTGTAATTCTCTGTGCTTCCGAACAAAGGTGATCAATATTTGTACATTGTGATATAATGAATGGTGGATCTGATTCTTCCAGGTCCTCTTGATATCTTGTCAGCTATATTTTGCACTGATGTCTACTTGCCATAATCCATCTTTCTATTCATTCCTATATTCACAGCTTCAACCATACCATCGATAGTCAGGCCTAAAGTGCACTATGCAAGACCATCACATCCACCACCGGATCCTCCAATATTAGAAGGTGCTATAGGGGGCAGTGATGCTCGATTGCCACCATTTGGGTCGCACATATGCTGCCAAACTGAAGCTGAGCTGCTTAAACAGCGACATTCCTTTCCAGAAAGGCTAGTACGTAGCAGAAGTTCCGACGTTGTGTTGTCATCTCGAAGACCAATGAGCGATCCTGGGTGGAATATTCCAGGTAGCAGAAGGGCAGTGAATGAAGAGCTATTTGCATCAGGGGCAGCAACTGGAATCTGTGGACCAACTTCATCTCCAAGCAAAGACTCTCTGGTAAGATCATGGTCTCTTAAAAAATATTATTTTAACTGGGTATGTTTTTAATTGCTGGTGAGAAAATGAGTAAGAAATTCATTGCATGTAGAGGCAGTAAAGTCATGCATGCAAGGAAACACACAAGTAAATAGTGATGTCTTGAAGAGAGTCCACATTACAGAAGAGAAAATCCTGGAGACCTCGAAAATGAATAAAGGTAAATAAATTCCTTGGGCTTGATCAAGTGTATCCCAAGACATTGAGGAAAGCTAGAAAAGAAATTGTGGAATTGCGAGGGCATTGGCAGAGATGTTTGTTTCATCATTAGCCATGGAAGGTTCTGGAAGACTGGAGGGTGGCAAATGTGCCCTTATTTATGAAATGTGAGGAGATGCCTGGGAATTGCAAACCTGTGAACTCAATGTCTGTTGTGAGTAAGTTACTGGAGATTATTCTGAGAGTCAGTATTTGATGTGGAAAGGTAAGGACTGATTATGGATAGTCAGCGGTGGACTTGTGGATGGGAAATGGTGTCTCATAAATTTGAATGAGTATTTTTGAGGAGGTGACTAAGAAAATTGATAGCAAGGTAATGGTTGTCTTTGTATTTTTTGGCGAGGCCTTTGACAAGTCCCAGATTGTAAGCTAGTTTGGAAGGTCAAAAGGCATGGGATCCAGAGACCTGACCAATGAGATGCAAGATTGTACTGCTGGTAGGAGGCATAGGGTCGTAGTGGAGGTTTGAAGTCCTGTGGCTAGTGGTCTGCTGCAGAGAGCAGTGTTGCATTCTATATTAATGACTTGGATGACCATGTCCGTAGCATGTTTAGTAAGTTTGTGGATTTACATCAGACTGGGATTTTTCTCCCTGGAGTGTACAAGGCTAAGGGGCAACTTTATGGAGGTTTATAAAATCATGAGTGGCATATATAAGGTAATTAGTCTGTCTTTTTCCTTGGGTAGGGAAGTTCAAGACTAGAGGGCATAGATTTAAGATGAGAGAGGAAAGATTATAAGATGGGCCTGAGGGCACACAAAAGTTGGTAAATGTTAAATTTAGACATACAGCACGGTAACAGGCCATTTCAGCCCATGAGTTCGAAATTAGACCCAATTAACCTGCACCCCCAGTATGTTTCAAATGGTGGGAGGAAATCGGAGCCCCTGCGGAAAACCCACGCAGACACGGGGAGAACATACAAACTCCTCAGACAATGCGGGATTTGAACCTTGGTCCCAATCACTGGCGCTATAAAGGCGTTCCACTAACAACGTGTAACAAGTTGCCAGAGGAAATGGTAGAAGCAGGTACAATTGCAACATCTAGACCTACATGGATAAGAATGGTTCAGAGGGGAATTAGCCCAATGGAGGTAAATAGGACCAGCTTAGATTGACAAATTGGTTAGCATGGGCCAAGAGGCCTGCTTCCCTGCTGTAAAACTCTATAAACTAAATAAAATGGAAATCTTTCGGTAGATATAAAGAACCCATTTTAAAATGTTCCTGGAATAATTTAAAATAATAAACTTGTAGAAGTTCCAATGAAATCCCAAGTTTCCATTCATAGGTGGAATGAAACCAGCCATTAGATTGAAGTGCGAGACTAACTTTGCATCTACTTACCCCTGGAGGAGAAGGTAGAAATTGTTTCAACAGAAGAAAAGCAAATTAATGGTAGCAACTCATTTGCAAAACACCGTGCAGCATTTATCGTGAAGACTTGTGTTGTCCAACCTAAAAAGTTAGATGTGAAAATGTAAAAATTACAACAATTTGCATTGTTTTATAGCTTGTGACCCCTAATCATTTTGCTTGTCAAATATCTCTGAAGATCCCCTATTGCATTTTTTTTTGCCCAGGGAGAGGAGAGAAAGGACAGTGATGATGAGAAAACAGATCGCAGCAAATCCTGGTGGAAGAAGCGATTTGTTTCTGCTATTCCTAAAGGTCAGTCTTGGGTGGCTGACTGTTTAGAAATAGATACCATGAGTAATGATCAAATGGTTTTGTAATCTAACTGTATCTTTTGCTTTAGAATTCATCAGTACCTTGAAGCAAAGTTCTCTTTTTCTAGCTTAACTGTATCTATGTAACTTTCTTGTGCATTTGGCCTGTGGCAGCTCAGTGCATTTTGATTTGATTCACTCTTACCTGTGAAAATGAGGAAGCTGCATGTTTGCATTTCTTGTTTTACTGCTTGTCAACTACTTTAGCATGTAAAAGTCACTGGTAGGAGTTTCTGAAGAAAGTTGGAACTGATTTATTTTTGTTCAATTTCCTTGTCTCCTCGAAATTCAGAACTTCCCTGGTCCCATTCTACTCATGAGGTTCATAAAAAGCCAGACTTAAAATACTTTGTGGCTTGGTCTACTTAAAAATAATAGTCATACTTTTGTTTGCCATTGAAGACCTTTATTTTCAATTTCTTGCTGACAGACCACCATTAAATGAGAAATAGATTTTTACCCCCAAAAAAAAACTAGTGACATCTGTATCCAGTTGATTTTAAGCAGCTAGTTTTAGCTGGATGTTTTCAGTGTAACTGATATGATAGTGTGGAGAGATGTTACCTAATATTGAAACCTTCATTGCTGTCAGGTACACTTCCACAAGCTTCGGTTAAACCTTGAATTTCTTCATCCTGCGTGTGAAGAAGTTGCTTTGTTTTTGTAATGTGGTATATTTTCTCTTTAGCTCCCATTTCCTTCAGGAAGAAAGATAAACAAGAAAAAGACAGAGAAGATGGTGCACAGGAAAGGTTTCAGGCCATGCAAGGTTGGCTGATCCTACCTTACATAAAGAATGGTGAATGAGGACTACAAAAATGAATAACACTTGCATGAAATAGGAATAGTTAAAAAAAAATTACAATAAATCAACAAATTATCAGAGCATTATAATTTAAAAAAAATAAATATTCAAATGCATGGAAATCACACTAACAATGTAATAATACACATATAGCCTGTATCAATGATTCCAATGTGCCTTTGCACCATATATGCTGAACCTAATGCTAACATGTTCCATTAGACTGGAAGGTTAGGATCATCACATTGTTCATAATTGTCCAGTTGATTGTTAGCCAGTGAACCCAATGATCAGACAAGTTGTAGATGTCTTGCCTGTGTCTCTGCTCTCTGTGATTCTTCGTGCATTATAACCTGCTTTTCTTCTCTCTTTTCCACTTTCCTCTTAACTTTTTTGTGTCCTCTGCTGCACTATCCATTTTTTTTAGATAAAGCTTCGCTGGGTGCAATAATCAATTTGTTGCTTTGCTCATCCTCCTGTTACTAGTGCATCTCTTTTTAAAAATAATTTGAACTGGATATTACATGTTTTATAAAGTTTAAAGGAGTAAATGGATTTCCCTCCTTATATTTAAAGGGAGAAAGTTGGGAGAGCAGCTAAAATTAAAACATAAAGACATAGACACTAAAGGACATATCTAATTTCTATCAAACAGAAGGAAGTTAAAATTTATAGACACAAAAATATCTAAACCTTTCAGTGCATTTCAATGATTTGAAAGAGTGAATTTTTAAATGAAAATTTCTGACTCACAGTATGATGATCCAGGTCACTGGAGAAGCACTCAGATTTGAATAATCAAATACTTTGGGTAGTATTTGTAGAGCTCGTCGAGAGAAAAAATTCCTTTCTTTGTGTTAAGTGATGTGTCATCATTGATACATTAGGGAATTGAAAAATTTTTTACAGGTAAAAATACTCTGAAGTTTAACCAATTGGTCAATTGATTCAGGAAAATCAGTGTGTTAGGAAATTATGTTAGCAATGTGTCCCACTGGCAAGATTCCCTGCAGATTCACGTGCTGAATTGGTAACACACATTGTACATGCTAGCTTGTATGGTTTAGAGCTAATGTTCAATCCCAGGACTATACTGATCTTGACAATGCTGTATTTTTCAGTGCCCACAAGCTAGGGAACCAGAGGTGTTCACATTTGTTATGGTTTGTCTTCTTGAATGTTCACTGCAAACAATTGCTGGAAATTGTTATTTGTACATGAAAATTAAGTAGTAAAGGGGCAAACCTCGGGGTGGTTCATAGTAACCATATCTTGTGTCTCAATTAAAAGTTGTTTCTAGAGTCAAGTAATCTGCTTTCATAATTTATATACATACATTTTTTCCTCTTATGGCAAATTAATGGTTAAAGTTGTAGCTCTTCTCCAGTTCTATTCTTCTGGATACAATACCATATAAATGTAATTGGCTTACAGATAATATACATCTGTTCATTGACGTTTGACTGGCTACAAACATTTAGTATCCTGGCATTACCATAAAATTATTTTGAATAGATTATGTTACTGCTGTATTAATGTGGTTTTATGTATAATCTTGTTTCCTCCCCCTGCCCACACCCCACCCCACACTTACAAAATCCATTCTTCTGATTTGTGTTATAGGCAAGAAATGGGTGGGCATTGAGAGGGCCACTAAGGCTGTAGATATACCAACAATTCCAAGAGGGCTGAACCTGGATTAAATCAAACATATTAAGTTCAATGTTTCCTCAATTGTGAGCTGAGTAAAGTGTAGCATAAGATGCTTGACAGTTTGGTATTTAAGTTACCCGCATGGCAGCTCCTGTGTGTATATTACTGTACCATAAAAGGAAGTTTGGATCTCCCGGAGTTTGCGCTGAAGATGGCTGCATGCGCGACGGAAGACTTGTTTCTTCTCTGGACAGGACGGCTTTGTAAGGTGAGCCTGGTGGGCAGCTCGCTTCTTTGCCAGCAGCTCCTGGATTTCCTGGCTGTTTTCGTCAAAATGAGTGGTGGACTAGCCTCGCCAAACGAACCCAGCTCAGCGCGGACATTGGCGACTTCAGGGGTTTCTACGAGGCTCTAAAGGCTGTGTACGGCCCCTCACCCCAAGTCCAAAGCCCGCTGCGCAGCTCAGACGGCAAAGTCCTCCTCAGCGACAAGATCTCCATCCTCAACCGATGGTCAGAACACTTCCAATCTCTTTTCAGTGCCAACCGCTCAGTCCAAGATTCCGCCCTGCTCCAGCTCCCTCAACAGCCCCTAAGGCTAGAGCTGGATGAGGTTCCCACCCTGGATGAGACATATAAGGCAATCGAACAACTGAAAAGTGGCAAAGCAGCAGGTATGGATGGAATCCCCCCAGAAGTCTGGAAGGCTGGCGGCAAAACTCTGCATGCCAAACTGCATGAGTTTTTCAAGCTTTGTTGGGACCAAGGTAAACTGCCTCAGGATCTTCGTGATGCCACCATCATCACCCTGTACAAAAACAAAGGCGAGAAATCAGACTGCTCAAACTACAGGGGAATCACGTTGCTCTCCATTGCAGGCAAAATCTTCACTAGGATTCTACTAAATAGAATAATACCTAGTGTCGCCGAGAATATTCTCCCAGAATCACAGTGTGGCTTTCGCGCAAACAGAGGAACTACTGACATGGTCTTTGCCCTCAGACAGCTCCAAGAAAAATGCAGAGAACAAAACAAAGGACTCTACATCACCTTTGTTGACCTCAGCAAAGCCTTCGACACCGTGAGCAGGAAAGGGCTTTGGCAAATACTAGAGCGCATCGGATGTCCCCCAAAGTTCCTCAACATGATTATCCAACTGCACGAAAACCAACAAGGTCGGGTCAGATACAGCAATGAGCTCTCTGAACCCTTCTCCATTAACAATGGCGTGAAGCAAGGCTGTGTTCTGGCACCAACCCTCTTTTCAATCTTCTTCAGCATGATGCTGAACCAAGCCATGAAAGACCCCAACAATGAAGACGCTGTTTACATCCGGTACCGCACGGATGGCAGTCTCTTCAATCTGAGGCGCCTGCAAGCTCACACCAAGACACAAGAGAAACTTGTCCGTGAACTACTCTTTGCAGACGATGCCGCTTTAGTTGCCCATTCAGAGCCAGCTCTTCAGCGCTTGACGTCCTGCTTTGCGGAAACTGCCAAAATGTTTGGCCTGGAAGTCAGCCTGAAGAAAACTGAGGTCCTCCATCAGCCAGCTCCCCACCATGATTACCAGCCCCCCCACATCTCCATCGGGCACACAAAACTCAAAACGGTCAACCAGTTTACCTATCTCGGCTGCACCATTTCATCAGATGCAAGGATCGACAATGAGATAGACAACAGACTCGCCAAGGCAAATAGCGCCTTTGGAAGACTACACAAAAGAGTCTGGAAAAACAACCAACTGAAAAACCTCACAAAGATAAGCGTATACAGAGCCGTTGTCATACCCACACTCCTGTTCGGCTCCGAATCATGGGTCCTCTACCGGCACCACCTACGGCTCCTAGAACGCTTCCACCAGCGTTGTCTCCGCTCCATCCTCAACATCCATTGGAGCGCTTACATCCCTAACGTCGAAGTACTCGAGATGGCAGAGGTCGACAGCATCGAGTCCACGCTGCTGAAGATCCAGCTGCGCTGGATGGGTCACGTCTCCAGAATGGAGGACCATCGCCTTCCCAAGATCGTGTTATATGGCGAGCTCTCCACTGGCCACCGTGACAGAGGTGCACCAAAGAAAAGGTACAAGGACTGCCTAAAGAAATCTCTTGGTGCCTGCCACATTGACCACCGCCAGTGGGCTGATATCGCCTCAAACCGTGCATCTTGGCGCCTCACAGTTTGGCGGGCAGCAACCTCCTTTGAAGAAGACCGCAGAGCCTACCTCACTGACAAAAGGCAAAGGAGGAAAAACCCAACACCCAACCCCAACCAACCAATTTTCCCCTGCAACCGCTGCAATCGTGTCTGCCTGTCCCGCATCGGACTTGTCAGCCACAAACGAGCCTGCAGCTGACGTGGACTTTTTACCCCCTCCATAAATCTTCGTCCGCGAAGCCAAGCCAAAGAAAAAAAAGAAGAAAAGGAAGTTTTGTCCTCTGCAACTAGGAGTGGAGTTTCAAAATCAAGTGGATCATTTGCAAGACCCAACAAGATTCTAAGCTGATTGGAAAAAGCCAAATTCCATTTTTATTTAATGGATTCTGTAGTTAGTGTCAATGTCTAAGAAGCTGTATTTTGTCACATTATTATTGTGGATTCATTGGCATTTGATAACCAGATTTTTTGAAAGGAGGAGAACTTGCTGTCATTTTAAAAAATCTTGGATTGTGGCATTTACTACCACCTGCATATAGATGTAGAAAACTAAGATAAGGGACAGAGGGATAGGCATGAGCCCAGAGAATAACAGTAGTTGGCCCCTTGAGCCTCCCTCCCCATTCAAGAAGCTCAAGGGTGATCCGGCCCATGTCTCCATTTAATATCTATGGCATTTCCCCAAATTCCTTAATTCTCCAATCTGTTTTAAAAAAAACAACTGATCTAGCATCAACAATTTTCTGGGGTAGAGTATTCCATAGATTCACCAATCTCTGAGAAGAAATTCATATCATCCCAATTTTAAATGATCATACCACATGGAAACAGACCCTTTGCATGGACCCTTGTCCATGCTGACCAAAATGTCCCACCTACACTTCTCCCATCTTGCCTGCATTTGTCCCATATTCTTTTAAATCTATTCTATCTATGTCCAATTTGCTTTTGAGCATTGCAGTGGTATCTGCCTCAACCACCTTCTACTGCAACCCATTCCATACATCATGTGTTTTAAAGAAATAAATAGATTTCCTCTCAGGTTAATTCTCTTCCCCCATCACTTTAAACCCATGACCTCTGATGCCTGATTTGCATGTTCTAAGCAAAAGACTCTGTGGTCACTGGCCTATTGGACCCTGGTTTTGGTCTCCCTCCCTTGAATGAATGTCACATTTGTAGTTTTCCAATTTGTTGACACCTTCTTGGAACTAAGTTTTGAAAAACTTCAACCAATGGCTGTACAATATCTGCAACAGCTTCCTTTAAAGTTCTTAGAAACAAGCCATTGGATCCTGGTGCCTTGTCTGCATCTATTCCGAATCATTTTTGTAATAATTTGACCCTTATGATAGAGATTATTATGTTCCTACCTTTTTTTTTCCTTTGGGGTATTTACAGCGTGCTTCTCAGTAATGCAGTATTCATGTAAATTATTCAGTTTCTGACTTTAATTTTGTAATTTCGCTCTCCATGGGTTCCACCATACTGTAGATGCCTCTATTTTTAAAATGAGTTTGGAACATTTTAGTTATCTAGTTATCCCACTTCGTAATTGTGTAATCACGGAATTTTATATTTAAATTAGTGGGATGTCTCATGCAGTTTTAATGATAAAGTAATAGTGATATACAATTTTTAAAAAGGAAATTTTCTTTCAGTCAGGATTTTTTTTAACTTGTCACTCTAAAATATGCCTGCAAATTTGATTGCAGTAAAAGGTATAATTGTGTTGGTTCTCTTCTAGCACCGTATGTGAGCTATATGTCTGTCACTGTATGTGAGCTGAATGTTATAGAAATGACTTGCCTCTGTATATTTTCAGTGGAGGAAACCATGTTTGCTCTTTTCTGCATATAGTTGCATTGGTATTTCTCAGGAACCCATTTAATTCAATCACAGTGAGCAAGAATAGACAAATGGAGAATATATTAATTCTCTATTACTAGCTGGAAATTAAAGGAAAAATGGCAGAAGTATCTTATGAATCTTAATTCTTGTGGAAGGGTAAATTGAGAACCATGCAGCTGCTTAAATGAGATGAGAATTCAACCCTTTCTTCTGGCCTTGATGGAATTAACTGATGTATCCCTTTATCAATATTTTCCAGAGTTTATTGGCCTTGCAGTAGTTCTAATGGTAAAATTATTACTGTATTTTTTGCATACAAAGCACACGTATACGTACTTTACAAACCAGGTTCTTTCCCCCCCCCCCCCCATGCGTTATATGCCTGTGTGCGCAATATAAGAATATTTTTACATGTTGAAAGAATTTGCACAATTAATAGCAGGTATGGGAAAATCGAACTGGCAATTTATAGCAGGTGTGGGAATATAATAGCGACATTGAAAGAACGTGCATAATTAATAATGGCCATGGGAAAGATGCGCTGGCAATTTATAGTGAGCATGGGAATGTTATAGCGAGTATGTGAATATAATAGCAGGAAATTTTAATAGTGGGAAATTTTGATCTCGGGAATATCTCTTTGTACTGTCTACCATGGTATTCCTATAAACAGGATATTCTGGCTAGGGCCCAGACCTGTCCCTGAAGCTTGTCTTTGATCTATTTAATTGATTCCTCTCCAAAGCTTGTTAATGTTTTGCAGCAGGATATCATCTGTATAATGGGCGATTGACTAGGAAAGTTGATTGGGTGTTAATTGTGTGAGATTAACTGTGGCAGGTACTGTTAGTTTTGTCTCATGTCCCATTTAAATGCAAATTGCTTTTGCCAGTTGGAATTTAGGGTGCATAATATATGCGTGTGCATATCATCTGAAAATATTTTTACATCATTTGATTTTCTGCACACTATATGTGTGTGCATGTTATAGGAGTGAAAATACGGTAATTTAAAACCTGCTTCTCTACCTGAGTTGTGAAGAAATAAATTTAAAATGCAATAGAAATGAGCTTGAAGGTGTGGTTTCAAGTTATTCTTAAACAATTAATTGACTTTTGTTGAGGAATTTGGATTTAATGGGTTGGGGAGGGTGAAGTAAATGTTTACTTTGATTTCAGGAAGGTGATTTATACAAATGAGCTTACTGAAGAAATGACCAAGAAGATTGAGACAGGGTGGTAGATGTTGTTCACATTGTTTTTTTTTAGCGAGGCCTTTGACTTGGTATATGGTAATCTGGTCTGGAAGGTTAGATTGCAGCGGATCCAGTGCGACCTAGCCTATTGGCTATAAAGTTGGCTTAGCAGGAGGAGATCTGGATGAGAATGTAGGTGGCATGATTAGCAAGTTTGCAGATGATACTGAAATTGATGGTGTAGGGGACAATGAGAAAGGTTATCTTAAGAATATAATGGCATTTTGATCAACTGAGTCAGTGGGCTGAGGAATTGAGTTGAATTTGAATAAGTGCAAAATGTTTGCCTTTTTGAAATTAAACCAAGGCAGAACTTGAACAATAAATGGTAGGGCTCTGAGAACTGAGGAAGAACCAAGAGGCCAAGGGGTTCAAGTACATTGTCTGAAAGTGGCAACACAAGTGGGCAGGAAGGCAGAGTTTGGCACATTTGCCATCATTGGTGAGGGATTGAGTCCAGGAATTGAGACACCATGTTAAGACTTTGATAAGACCACATTTGCAATACTGTTGGCCGTTATGGATGCTCAGTTATAGCACAAATGTCATTAAACTGGAAAGATGCTGTATGTCTAAAATTTTTTAAAATTCTGGGACTGGAGGGCTTGAATTATGAGGGAAGGATGTAGCACAGTGGACTGAGGGGCTTACCTAAATGAATACAAAATCACGAATGGCACCGGTAAGAGGTGTAGTTTTCTCCCCAAAGCAGAATCCATAGGTTGAAGGTGAGTGGGGAAAGATTTAAGAGGTCTGAGGGGCAATTTTTTTCCACATAAAAGGTGGTGGGTATATGGAATGCTGACAGAGGAAGGAGTAGAATAATGTATGGAAAAGTATATAGATAGGAAAGGGTCAAAGGAATATGTGCCAAATGTAAGCAAATGCGACTAGCTTAGATTGATAAATTAGAGGAGTTGAGTCAAAGGGTCTGTTTCCCTGCTGCATTTCTGGAGAGTAGATGGTGGAGTGTTGGGGCTGCTGAGATTATTGGTTCTGTTCTGTAGCCCTATTTACTCAAGTGAGCAAATGAGCTATCATGACCATCAATGCAGATGAACACAAAAGGAACGTGAAATGTTGCAAAATTCAATATTGAAAATACAGGATGAACTGAAGAGTAAAGTACACTTAAAGATTTCTCAAACAGAAACCTGAGGATTGGATGAAAGATATTACAAGGTATTGTGGCAGCCAACAGGGTACTTTTGTGTGGTTTGTTTTCCCACAGAGGGAATTCAAAAGATTTCTCAAATTATATTTATTGGAAAGTGCCTAATAAGGGAATTTTAGCAGAAGGCTTTCCTGAGTTATCTGGTGAAGCTCATGATGGATTTAAGACTATTGTGGCATAATTCAGTTTGTCTGATTTGCTCTGATAATACAGCATCTTGCAGTGGTTTTTTCTGTTAAAATTCTGTGTCTGTCCAATGTAACTTGTTGACCAATTTTCGTACACCTGCTAGTGCTTAATGACTGATTGGATCATGGGTTGGTGAATATAAATTACACAAACAGGTCAAAGAGAAGAGTTGAAATAGAGACCATCATTTAGATTTTTTCATGTCGTCTTATGAAACTTTCGCTGCAAGTTTCTTGTTTTTTTTTAATTTAATTTCTGTTTTGTGCTAGATATTCTTGTTTTTTTATTGATTCCCAGGTCCATTTATTTCCACCTCAGCATTATTTGCCACCTGCAATCATCCTTTCTCAAAGGCCAAATTTATTGTTTGAATAAATACATGACATCACATACGACCCTGAGATTCTTTCCTGCACAAACATTAATTATGCAAAGGTATAGTGAGTTCATCTCACTCACCTGATTCTTCATTTTTCGACTCACTTTCTCACTTCTGAAGATGAATGGAAGGAAGCAGTCTCCTGCTTCAGGTTTTGGTTAACTGGGAATTGATGATTTCTCTCAAAATTAGTTTCCATGTCATTGTGGGTGGCACTGAAACTTTTGTGTTTGAATATTAAAATGGAATAATTGAAGAGACATGATTTATTTGGGCTTTGTTCTTTCAGCTGAAAGATTTCAAAATCTTGACCTGACAATTGATACATGTGATAAACTACATTTCACCACATTATTTTGTCCCTTCCATCCTTCTATTTCTCTGTACTTTCCTCAGTCAATTTCTGTGCACACTATCCTGTATTCCTTGCATATGACTGGTCAGTATTTAGTTATTGCTGATCTGCAAACTACAATTAAGACTCCCAGTATCCATATTTTTTCCGTGATGAGGAAGAGGAGCTCCTGTGACAGGGTCTCTGAATGGGTTTGAGTGAGTAAAATGTTTTTGTAATGAAGATGTATACATTCCAGAAGGGAATTGCAAAGGAAAGCCAGAAAAAAATGATGGGAACATGATTGATTTTTTTTGTAAGCTTGTTCTTGAACAAGGTACAAAAACTTCTGTCAACCTCCATAAATGATCATTTTGGTAGATAACAGTGAATCTTGAGTGAATCAAGATTCACTGATATATTAGCTTACATCTCCTGAAGGTATTCGTGTGATACTCCAGCTCTTGGGCCAGAGAGAGCAAGCCAAAAATATTTACCCCTTGTCATCTACAGTATGCCAGTGGCATGATCCTGGCACCAATAGTCCTGGAGGTCAGTGTGGTAGGACTGCCTATTTAAAAATAACCCTGGAGCCTGCAGAGTTGTTGTACTGATCAGATGAAGTGAGATAATTTTGTAGTAGCTGATGTTGCATTCACATGTACACTTCTGTTCAGTGGCATCAGGATAAGGAGCCTTTAAACCAGCTGTTCTGCTGGCAGCTGATCTTGAAAGAAGCTGGAACATCCGAGCTAAAGAGTGAAGTAAAGATGCTGTTAGTTGAACTCCTGGTAGTGTCTCATTATTGCAAGATCATCATGGATGATCACCCTTATAATTGAGATAGTGTAAAAGGATTTGGAAGACTGAAAATAGGATCACTATTTTTATTTAAATCTCAAAGTAGGTCAGAGATATTTTTAGAAAATGACGGATAACTTGATTTTATGATTTCTTCCCTCCCACACAAAAAAGACTAAATACTTTTAGAGTAAGGAGAAATTTAAGTATTTCTGTCAGACAGGAAACCCATTTATTTCCTCGAATTAAAGCTTGATAGTAGAGGCAAATTAACTCCACTGTATTTCCTAAGAGCATTGACATAAGAATAACTAGAAGTCAGAGGTTGAGAGTTTATGAATACTAAACTATAATGAAGATCTTTAATAAAATCATGCGATTGGTGTATTGAAATCTCATTCTATCATTAGTCAAAACAATTTTGAAGACCAGTGCCATGCATTTAACCAGAAAAGTATAATTGTTCAATGCATAAATTTAAGTTTAAAAGTAATAAATTAATTCAATTTAATGTCCTTGGCTGAGATTGCAAGATGAAATAAAATATTGCAAGGGCAAATAATTTGACAAAATGTTCTCATTTGTTGTGTTAGGCTGAAAGTTAAAGATCATAAGGTTGTCCTGAACAAAATATGAATGTTATTAAATTAATTATTGCTTTAGAAATAATCTTGCAGGATGCATCACATTATTATACTTTTATTAAAAACCTCACTAATTTAAAATCCATGTTTCATCTAATTGCATATTGCTTGGCTCTTGAGAGTTTTCTGACAAATTAAAACCAAAAGGGTTCAATGATCAACGTTTGCAAACCAAATGAAGAGCGTAAGTGAGGGAGAGGAGATATTTGCTTCACAGACATATGACTGCTGATTGTCTGTCCACAGAAGTCCAGTTTGAGGAAAGTAGGCAAGTGAACGACGTGCAAGATGCTCTCCATTGAGCTTAGAAGGGTGAGGAGTCAACTCGTAGATATACTAAAGTTTTAATAAAATACTAAATTAGGGTAGATAGAACAAAAGTCATACCTTTTATTATAGCAGACATTTTACATGCAAATGTTCTAAGCAGGTAACAAGCGAAACATTGCACTGAATTACACAAGAGTTCAAAATTACACAAACCTTGATCAAGGCAGATCAACTATTTCCTCTGGCTCAAAAATTCAGTGTGGAGGTGCACAGGCTTCAAAATATAAACAATAATCTCATGGAACTATTACTGCTGAACACTGATTAGTCCAGAGAACGTGTTTAAATCCTGCCTTGGATACTTGGAAATTTGAATTTTTTCTTTTGATAAATAGCAAGAAGCAAAGGATGGCACTAGTAAATATGACCAAGAGAACTGGGTTAATTGTAAAATTCATCCAGGGCCATTAAGGGAAGAAACTTTTCACCTCACAAGGAATTTAGCTGTACCCGCTTCCATGAGTGGTTCAGGAAGACACTCATTCACTTCTGTCTTGCCCAACAAATGCAGGCAACATGTGATAGCTGTATCACATGAAAAATTAAAAAGAAATATTAAAGCTCGGCCATTGAGCAATGAAATCAGGAAACATTTCACGATGGGTATGGGAACGTTGAAAGCCCTCCGTTAAGGAGATTGTAAGTGCTTGATCCATACAAAATAATTCCATTAACATTTTAGTTATGTAGTGGTATTAAATGGAGAATGGAGAGGGTAGTGATAGAAGATGAAGTTGAAGTGCAAGTTGAACATTGAGTTGTGCAGCCAGCATTTATGTAATTCCTGACATCTGATCCTTTGTATTGAATAATTTCTTTAAAATGTTGTTTCTATATACTTAAAAATTGTGCTCCTTTTGAGTTTAGAATGTGGAAATTTTATGTTAACTGAAAGCCAACCAACGCACTAATGCTTTTTTAAAAAGTCCAATATGACAAACATTTTAAAACCAGTTTTCCTTTTGCTAAAAAGTATCCCAAGTTGTGCATAAATGTAGTCAGTGAAATCCTTGGGGGAATTTGAGGTCCTTAATTAATTTATTCATTATGTTTAATTCCACCAGAAACTTCATTTCAGGAACAAAGCTAATCACCAATCATGCTCGTTAAATTTTCTAGTGACTGCATCAATTTTCCATCTTGCATATTTGTCAATCTTCTTGCTTTCTCCACTGTTCCTGGAGCCTTGGTGTTTGAGCTATGCTGCAAAGCTGTTCTACTGTGTCTAATGTTGTTTGCTGCTCACATTTGTGCATGTGTAGAAGCATGCTTTCTCAATTTCTGCATGCAACATTGTTTTCTAGCTTTGCACTGGGATTACCTGTAAGCAAAGTCACAGGTGATCATTTGGTGTGTTAATTTTTTTAAAAGCGAATAATTTCAAGAGTGCATTAATTCTAACAATTTGGATCTAATCCATAAATATCTTAGTGACAAGTAACAAACATTCTCAGCCTATTTTCAATTGCCTTTTGATACAGGCATTACCAGTATCTGCCTAATGAAGAAGATATGTACTCATTACTCTACATAATTATTAGATGCTTATTTTGGTCATGGAATTGTTAATTTCTCTAAATGATATTTCCATAGTTAATCTGCTTATAAAAGGCATTTTATGAGTATTAAAACATTAATTTTTGCAGTTTATATTATTTCCAGCAAGATGTCTCAAATTTGCACTGATTCTTTTATAACCAGGAAAATAACAGCATATCGAAAAAGTTTTAAGCCCTTTGAAGAAGAAATATAACACTGATATCCAATTTGAATATCAATTCACCTGTTAGCCTTTAATTTATTTGTTTGTTCACACTGATTCTGTGTATTACCAGATGAGCCAGTTCCCAGGTTAAATACTCAGGCCCAAGCTGCTGAGGATATTCTGGACAAATACAGAAGTGCCATTAAACGGTCCAGTCCTAGTGAAGCAGTTGGCAATGATGAGGTTGCAGGTAAGTCATGGTCAAAGTTCACACAGAGAGTAGTGGGGGTGTGGAACTCGCTGCCAGCTGAAGTGGTGAATGCCAGCTTAATTTTTACATTCAAGAAAAATACAGACATACAGACAATCAGCAGTCATATGTCTGTGAAGCAAATATCTCCTCTCCCTCACTTACGCTCTTCATTTGGTTTGCAAACGTTGATCATTGAACCCTTTTGGTTTTAATTTGTCAGAAAACTCTCAAGAGCCAAGCAAATGTTATTTGACCTTATCTGTTCTTACTGAAATGAAGATGTGTGATCTGGTATGAGCAGGAGATCTTGCAGCATAATTGGTGTCTGATTTGTATAATAGTTGGGCCAATGTGTACCCAAAAAAAAAACTGGCTGTAAAATCACTTTGTGGGAAGACCTATAGCCTCCTAGTAACTGCCAAAGAATCAGCAGGAACTGAACTGTTGCTAAATATTTCTCGTACCTAACCGTAGAGCCATGGAACATTAGAATGTTATAGCACAGAAACAGGACTTTAAGCCTTCTAGTCTGGCTGAGCTATTATTTTGCTGAGTCCCACTGATCTGTACCCAGTCTATGGGTACCTGTCCAACTTCTTCTTGTATGTTAAAATTAAGCTCGCATTCACCACTTCAGCTGGCAGCGAGTTCCACACCCCCTCTACTCTCTGTGTGAAGAAATTTCTTCTAATGTTCCCTTTAAACTTTTCACCTTAACCCATGTCCTCTGATTTGTATTTCACCTACCCTCAGTGGAAAAAGCCTATCTGCATTTACTCTGTCTATATCCCTCATAATTTAAAATACTTCTATTAATTCTACACTCCAGGGAATAAAGTCCTAACCTGTTTAACCTTTATCTGTAACTCACTTCCTGAAGTCTGGCAATATCCTAGTAAATCTTCTCTGCACTCTTTCAGTCCTATTTATTATCTTTCCTGTAGTTGGGTGACCAAAACTGCACGCAATACTCTAAATATGGCCTCTCCATTGCTTTATAGAACTTTTACCATAACACCCCAACTCCTACTTTGATACTTTGATTTATGAAGGCCAATATCCCAAAAGCTCTCTTTACAACCCTATCAACCTGTGATGCCACTTTCAGGGAATTGTGTATCTGTATTCCCAGATCTCTCTTCTACCGCACTCCTCAATGCCTACCATTTACCAATACTGAGCATCTGAACATTCCTGACTAACCTCGACATGGGACCTTGTTAAAGGCCTTAAAGTCCATGTAGACAACATCTACAGCCTTTCTTTAATCAACTTTCCTGGCAGCCTCCCTTGACAAACTCTATAAGATTTGTTAAACATGACATACCATGCATAAAGCCATGTTGCCTATTCCTAATCAGTCCCTGGCTATCCAAGAACTTGTATATCTGATCTCTTAGAACACTTTCCAGTAATTTACCTACTGCTGATGTCAGGCTCACCGATTCCCAATATCCCTTGAAAACCAAGGATCCCTACAACTGCTAACTTTACCTTTAATCCTGACAGGAACATACAAACTCTGTACTCTCAAAATTTCACCTTTTGAAGGCCTTTCAATGAACAGAAAACAACTTATCCCAATCCATGCATTTTTGATCCTTTTTCATTTCCTCAAAATTGGCCCTTCTCCAAATTAGAATCTCAATCCAAAGCCCAGACCTATTCTTCTCCATAATTAACTTAAAACTAAGGGCATTATGATCACTGGACCCAAAATGTTCCCCTACACATGCTTTTGTCACCTGTCCTGTCTCATTCCCTAATAGGAGATCCAGTATTGCACTCTCTCTAGTTGGTACCTCTGTATATTGATTTAGAAAACTTTCCTGAACACATTTGACAAGCTTCAAGCCATCCAGCCTTTTTACGGTATGGGAGTCCCAGTCAATATGTGGAAAGTTAAAATCTCCTACTATCACAACCTTGTGTTTCCTGCAGCTGTCTGCTATCTCTCTCTCCAAATTTGCTCCTTTAATCCTCACTGATTATTGGGCAGTCTATAATACAACCCCATAAGTGTGGTCATTCATACCTTTCCTGTTCCTCAGCTCCACCCATATATCCTCAGAAGAAGAGCCCTCTGGGTTATCTTGTTAGAGCAGAATTGAGTTATTTTCCCTGACTAGCAATGGCACACCTCCCTGTTTCATATTCCCCACCCCCCCCCAACCCTCCCATTGCATCTGAAACCATGGAAGCCTGAAACATTGAGCTACTAGTCCTGCTCCTCCTGCAACCGTTTCACTAATGGCCATAATGTCATAATTCTACATGCCATTCTATGCTCTAAGCTCATCTGCCTTTTTTTGCAATGCTACTTGAATTTGAAATGGATGTACCCAAGAACATTTCCACCATGTACAACCCTTTGATTTCTGACATTGCATGCAATCTTCACTTTGTCTTTTTCCCTCTTCCACTGCTGTCTGCTCTGGCATTCTGGTTCCCATCCCCTTGCAAATCTAGGAGCAGCACTAGTAAACCGTCACACAAGGATATTTGACCCTCTCCAGTACAGATGCAAACCATCCCATTGGAACCAGTCCCACTTTCCCTGGAAGAAAGCCCAATGATCCAGAAACTTGAAGCCCTCCTTCCTGCATCATGTCTTTAGCCATGTCAAGTAGCACTACCCTCCTATTTCTTTTTTCTTAAATATCTTATTTTTGTTTTTTCCATAAAGATACATATCAAAATTCTCCAATGACATTATCTCACTTTTATCCATATTTATTTTATTTCCTGATATTCTTCCATGTTTTTCTAATATTGTAATCTTATCAGTTATTCAGCTGTGTTTGACATATATAATAGCACATCATTAACAAATAATTGAATTTTATGTTCTTGCTGTCCAACTTTGATGCCCTTGCTATCCAGATCTCCTCTTATAATCTCTGCCAGAGGTTCAATAGCCAGAATAAATGGTGTTGATGATAGTGGACACCCCTGTATACTCATCTACTCAAGGGAAAAATAGATAATGTGGTTATTAGTTATAATTTTGGCTTTTATAGAGATTTTATCCAATTTATAAATTTTCTACCTTCACCAACGTTTTAAATAAGAAAGACCATTCTAGTCAGTCAAATGCCTTTTCTGCATCTAAAGAAATAGTTATACTTGGATTCAACCTTGATTTTGCCATATGTACTATATTGAATAATCTACCTAGGCTATTTGAAGAATGTCTTCCTTTAACAAATTCCACCTGATCTGGATGTATTAATATTCACCCAGTCTTTTGACTTGTGCCTTTGCAAGAATTTTATAGTCTGCATTCAGAAGTGATATTGGTCTGATGAGGTTTTTAATGGATCTCTACTTTTCATCAGTAGCACTGTAATTATAGCAGTTGTAAAAGTTTCCGGGGAGGTTTGGGTCTCCACCGCCTGGTCTAAAACATACATCAAAAGAGGCATCAACAGATCTCTAAATTGTTGAAAGAACTCAGGAGGGAACCCATCTTCCCCTGGGGACTTGATAAATTGCAAAGTACCCAGAGCTTTCTCTGTTTCTTCCCTTGTAAAAGAAACATCTAAATCATCTAGTTAAGGAAGGTAAATATTTGTTTAAAATTCTTCCATCTTGTTTTCATCTCCTACTCATTCTGATTTATATAGTTTCATATGATATTGTCAAAATATTTCATTTATTTCTTTTTGATTATATGTTATAGTATCAGCTTCTTTTTCTATTGCATTTCTCATTCTGGATGACTCCTCTGCTTTAACCTGCTAAGATAACATTTTATATGCCAATTCTCCTGAGTTCATAATATTTTTGTTTCATTTTAATATAATTTTTTCCATTCTGTCTGTAGTGTATTGTAACTTTTCTATAATATTCTTTATTTTTCTTGTGTTCCTGTTATTCTTTTCTCAATTTTGTTATATCCTTCTCTCGACCTTGTAAGTCTCTCGCATATTCTCTTAAGATTTTTAATATAAGAAATAATTTGTCCCCTCAAAATAGCTTTAGAAAACTGTTGTCAGTGGAAGGAAGATTGTTTTCACCAAATATTTCTGTCTCAATAAATTCACAAAACTCCTTCCTTTTTAATAATGCTATTAAAGCGCCATCTGTACATACTTTCTTGCTTTTCCATTATCATAATAGTTAATGTGAATGTCGAGTGGTCTAATAAAAGTTTTGCCAAATACTGTTTTTACCACTCTACTTTGTAACTGGACAGACATTAAAAATAGGTCAATCCTTGTATGTGAATCATGAACCCTTGAGGAGAATGAATAGTCTCTTTCCAAAATGTTGAGCCACCTCCATTTATCAATTAGATTTCGATCCTTCATTGGTGTTGTTTTTGCAGATTTCACACTTGTTATTGTTCTCATTGATTTGTCTAATATTGGATCTAAACAAAAATTGAAGTCTCCAATCAATATATTTTGCCTTCCTCCTGCAGTTTTTAAAAAGATACCCTTCATAAAGACTTCATCATCATAGTTTGGGGTGTAAATGTTCCTAAACGATTCTGCATTAATTTTGCAGTGTGCCATTACAAATCTTGATCAGTTATTGTCTCTTCTATTGTTAGTATATTTTTATTAATTAAAATTACTACACCTCTTGCTTTTGATCCAAATGAAGACAATATTACTTGCCCCATCCATCTTTTTAATTTTGCATGTTCCAATTTGGTAAGACGTGTTTCTTGTAAATAGACTATATCTGTCTTCAATTTATTTAGGTCTGCCAAGACCCATTTTCTCTTCACTGGCTCGTTAATTCTATTAACATTAAAACTAGTAAATTTTCATGTTCTATTCCTATTCTTCTTTAAGACAATATTTGTTAACAGTAAAATCTCTTTCACGCTTTAAATAATATTGGTCCTCCCCTTTAAGTCCCTGTCCTGACGGTGACATACACGTAGAGCCCCAAAAGACTGTGAGAAAAGCCCATGGAATCTCTTTAGCACTTCTTTTTGTAACTCCTTTCCAGGCACCATTTTCCCCCTTAGACTGGAGTCTCCACCCTGTTACTACTTTTCCCAGATTTCTTTCCTTTACTTATCTCTTTGAGAGCATTTATTTTTAAACAATAAATACAAGATTTTTTTTTTAAAAAAACAACTTTTACTACTTCCATTATAAATATTTTCACAATCTTCACCCTCAACACCTTAATTTTTTTAACAAACTTTGCAGAAAGTCTTCCACCTTGTTTTTTGTCTTGAAAAATCACCAGTTCCCTTCTGCTACTTTGACCCTCAAAGTCGCAGGATATATCATTGAGTATTTCAAGTTTTTATCACGTAGTTGTCTTTTCACATCTTCACATTCTTTTCTTTGTTTAATCAAGGTTGGGTTAAAGTCTTGGAAAAATAATAACTTTTCATGATCCTCCTCAGGCAGGTCATTATTCTGCTTGGAGTAATCTAATCATTTGCTGCTCCAAAAATTATCGCTCGTTCTCGGTAGTTTAAAAGTCTCACCAGAACTGGTCTTGGTCTCCGATCACTGGCTCTTCTTGGTCCCAGTGTTTCATGAGCTCTCGCAATATGTACTTTTTCTCCAAATTTGTCTTCTTCCAATACTTGTGGGATCCATTTTTGAAAAAAGTTCTCTGGGTCTCTTCCCTCGATTCCTTCCTTTAGTCCAACGATTCGGACAGTATTTCTTTGACTAAAGTTCTCCATATGGTCAATTTTGTCTAGCAGTCTTTGTTTATCTGACTCCCATTTTTTGGCTTTTTTCCCCCAAAGCCACAAGTTTTTCATGCATTTTCGTCAGTTCAATCTCTGTCCAACCCATTTTCTCCATCAGGTCTTCAACAATCTCTTTTATTGTATTCATTTTCTCTGTCATATCTCTCATCACTGTTTCAACACTTATTAATCAGTTACTCAAATTCTCCATTTTTTTTCCCAGAATGATACTCAATTCTTGACCCAACTCCCCAGTTTTACCTGATTCTACCGGAACTGTCGCCATTTTTGCACTGCTCCCTTTGGACTTTCACCCAATGTCCTGGTTGAATAGGAGTGTCTTCAATCTTTCTCAGCTGCCTTGGGTTTTTTCTTACTAGTTTTATCCATTTTTGATGAAGAAAATCTTGACACAAAGATGGGAGGTGTAGTGGACAGTGATGAATTGCCCAGTAAATGGATGATGGAGTTTAATGCAGACAAGTGTGAGGTATTGCACTTTGGAAGAGCAAATCATGGAAGGACGTACAGTGTAAATGGTAGGGCACTGAGGAGTGCGGAGGAGCAAAGAGACCTGGGGATATAGGTACATTGTTCCCTGAAGGTGGTGTCGCAAGTGGATAGGGTAGTAAAGAAAGTTTATGGCATCTTGGCCTTTATAAATCAAAGTATTGAGTATAGTAGTTGTGACATTATGTTGAAGTTATATAAGACATTGGTGGGGTCAAATTTGGAATATTGTGTGCAGTTCTGGTTGCCTGGCTACAAGAAGGATTTCAATAAGATTGAAAGAGTGCAAAGAAGATTTACTAGGATGTTGCCAGGTCTTCAGGAATTGAGTTACAGGGAAAGATTAAACAGGTTAAGATTTTGTTCCTTGGATTGAAGCAAAATAAGGGGAGATCTGATAGAGGTTTACAAAATTATAAGGGGTATAGACAAAGTAAATACGAGCAGGCTCTTTCCACTGAGTTTAGGAGAGATAAACACTTGAGGATATGGCTCTAGGTTTAGGGGGAACTTCTTCATTTAGAGAGTGGTGGGAGTGTGGAATAAACTGCCATCTGATGTGGTGGGTGCGGACTCCATCTTGAGTTTTAAGAATAAATTAGATAGATACATGGATGGGAGAGGTCTGAAGAGTTATGGAATGGGTGCACATTAATGGGACTAGTTGAACAATGATCGGCACAGACTGGAAGGGCTGAATGGTCTGTTTTCTGTCCTGGTTCTATTTAGTACTCTTCATGGAGAGTTCAACCAAAAAGCATCTGTCTAAGTCCTTCACATGGCCACGCCCTCTTATCCTCCTATTTCTAACCTCACTAGCACATGGCATTGGTAGCGATCCTGAGATCACAACCCTAGAGGTTCTGTCCTTCAACTTAACACCTAACTCTCTAAAATTGTATTGCAGGACCTCATCATCCTTCCTTTACCCACATCATTGGTCCTTGCGTGGTCCGTGACAACTGACTCCTCACCCTTCTTCCTGAGAATGCTGTGAACTCGATCTGCAATATTTTGTACCCTGGCACCAGAGAGTCAACATATAACCTTAGATTGATATTACCCACACAGCTGCACTAACATGCTGGAAACCAAAATAGAAAGGAGTAGTAAAACACAAAGGTCTGCAGACACTGTGGTTGAAGTAAAAACAATGCTGGAGAAACTCAGCAGTTGTGCCATACCAAATGTTTTCAGCGGAAGGAAGGAAGAAAACTGCAGGAGTTTGAAGTGTAATTTAAAAGGCAATCCTTTGATCATTCATGGTCCATTGCACTTTTGTGCTGGTTCTTCACTCTTTGTCTGATAGCCTTGCATGGAGCTCCAGCATAGAAGTCTAGACCGTTCCTATTAAATCAACATGATATTGAGAGTGTTTATATATCAGTCTTCATCTTCAGGGCTTGGGAGTTCTGTCACTCTTTCCAAAAAGTTCTAATGTTGATGTTTGCTTCTGTCCAGAGGTTATCGGAGATGAAAGTGTACACAATTCGCCACGTGATGAAACACTTCAGAACCTGTCAGCGGATGATCTGCCAGATTCTGCCAGTCAGACTGCACAGACTCAAGACTCCACCTTCTCCTTTAGGTAGCATCCTTTTCAGTCTATTGCAGCAATTGTGAGGATAATGAGTGTTTTGCTCTGCAGAAGGAGTCCTCAAGTTTGTTCCATCCTTTATTATTGCTTTCTATGCAGAAAGAATCAAGCCACTTTTTTCCATTTCTCTTTCTCTCCTTCTGCTGTGAAGAAAGCAATTGCACATGGCTTTGTTGCTTTTCAATCTATTGTCCTGCAAGCTTGCCTACTTTGGTGAAGAGATTTCAACTTAGCCATCCTTTATTATTATTGCTATGTTTAATGGGTTTAACCAAAACTTGAATGGACCCCAGAGTTTCAAGAATTTTCAGTTGTTTATATCTTGCTTAATTGCCTGTAATCTAAAATGGCATTTTATTCCTCCAATTAGGGATGCAAAAAAGAAATTGCGAATGGCTCTGTGCTCAGCTGACTCAATTGCCTTTCCTTTGGTGACCCATTCAGCAACAAGAAATGGCCCTCCTGGAGGACCAGATCAAGGAGATTCTGAGGGTAAGGACTTTTTTATGTTATTTAATCATCAAAGCTCTCTCCTGTGCATGGACATTCTGAATTAAATCATTTCTGTTTTAGGGAACTAATCATTTTCTCCTGAAGAGAATTCAAAAATGCTTTCTGGCTCTGCTCTGAGGAAACAAATGGATGCTTTCTTTCATTATTATGAGCAAGGAATCTTCCTTCAAATTGTACTGAAGGAAGTGTAATTCTATCAGGATTTTATTTCTTTTCAGTATATTCTTTTTCCTGTCCCTTTTGAATTTCTCAAAACAGTCATTGGACTCTTGTATTGTTCCACTGTTTCATTCTAGCAGTGGATAGCACAGTGAGCTACGTGCCTCACCGTTCCAGAGATCTGGTTTCAGTCCCGACATGTCTATGTGGAGTTCGCATGTTCTCCCTGTGATCTCAGATTAATTGGCTTCTGTAAATTTTTGTTGGTGTGTAGGTGAGTGATAGAATCTAATGTGAGTTGAGGGGAATGTGGAGAGAATTAGTTGAGTGCTCAATAGGATCTGTATTATTTGATGTGTAACTGAGGGGTGATCCCAAGGGAGCATGATGAGTAAATGTCAAGTTGATGCACAAGGAGGTGCATAGAAATTTTGACTCCCAAATGGTGCGGAATCTCGGGCATTTTCTACTCCAGTGGGTTATGAAGGTTCGATCGCTGGAGACATTAAAAGAGGAGGTGAATTGATTTTTGAAATGTTGGGGAATCCAGGACTCAGCAGAGCTGGAACAAGAAAGGAGATAGAGCTGGTGTACATCAGGCATGATGGGATTGAGTGGTCGGGCAGACTTGAGGGGCTGAGTGGCCTTTTTTGTGTGTTCCTATGTTTGTGAAGTATAATTCTGACTAATTTCTTGTTTTCTCTCCACTTTTTAGATAATGAGATTGTCTGTTTCCTCAAAGTTCAGTTGGCTGAAGCCATCAATTTGCAGGATAAACACCTAATGGCTCAGATTCAGGAAACCATGCGGTGTGTGAGCAGATTTGACAACAGGACCTGTCGCAAATTGCTTGCTGCCATCGCTGAGGACTACAGGTAGAATGTGTTTATTGTGTTGTCTGGTAAATTGAGCATTGGCATGGATGGGTCTCAAACAGACCCTTATTGGGGTAGTCACAAATATTCCTAAGGTGTTGCCTTGTTTTGGGAAAGAAAAGCCATGCATTATCTTTGCATTCTCAACATTTATTCTAGTAAAATAAATAATTTAACCCTGCTGTTGAAAAGCATTCATATTCTATTTTCCTCCCAAGGACAGGAAAAAAAATTGGCATTTTCATATAAACATGTGTGGGGATGAGTTGTAGTTAAATACCAACAGACTAGTTTTATTGTTTTCCATTGGCCATTTGCAATAAGTTATAATAACATTCAAATCCATTATAGCTTTTGGTTTGGGGATATCTGGCCAGCTTTTTCATGCTGCTGTGTTTTTAATCTTGCTGCATCTTCCATTTGTTTAGTAACATAATTTTAACAAGTCTGCCATTGAAGTTTTTCTGAATTAATTAATATTAAATGGACAGTGACTTTTTCTCTTTATTTAAGAAAACGAGCTCCATATATTGCTTATTTGACAAGATGTCGTCAGGGGCTCCAGACTACACAAGCCCACCTTGAAAGACTCTTGCAAAGGGTGCTGAGAGATAAAGAAGTTGCCAACAGATATTTCACCACAGTCTGTGTGAGACTGTTGCTTGAAAGTAGGGAGAAGCATATACTGGAATTTATTAAAGGTAACATGAATCCTTTTCAATTGACAACTAACAGAATTTTTTCTTAATTGCTGCTTCGTGGGACATAAATCTATTCTTTGAATTATTACAGAGTTCTAACTCAAAAGTTAATAATTTAGACAGGTTTATAATTCTAAAGGTTGAGTGAATCTATTCTGTCAATACCCTTTCAAACCTCCAATAACTAGTGAACTGGCTAATTTCAGTCCTAGGCAAGTTAGGTTTGTCTTCAGGGTCCTTTGTTCATGATCATTTTCCCATTCACATCTACCAATGTTTTTGTCACGTGTGGAAATTGGGTGAGTTGGCAATTGACACTGATTGTGAAGATTTACCACTGTGAAGGATTCCTGCAAGATAACTCATGTCCTTGTTGTCATTTCCCAAAGGTAATGGAAAACTTGGCCAAGTCATTGGGTGTTTTAAGGTGGAAATTGATAAGTACCTGAATAGTGAGGGTATCAAAGATTATGGGGAGAAGGCAGGGAGTGAGGCTTGAATGGGGAATGGATCAGCTCATGATGGAATGGATGATGGGCTGAATGGCCTACTTCTGCTTCAATTTCTTGTAGGATTGCGTGCTGTTGGTAAAGGCTGGGAACCATTATTTGGTTTCACTGATCTTTGCCAGTTAGTTTTTTTTTAATTTCAGAAATGTAAACCATCTACATCGTAGTTTCTTCACATATTTTGATCATTGTTCTGTGGCAGTGACTTACAAACCTATTTAAGGGAAGACTTAATGAACATTAATATACAAAAAAAATCTACAGACATCTTGCTGAATAAGCAAAAGAATGAAATAAATTGTGGGCTTTTATTCTTTCACATGAAGGATAATTTGAGAGGTTTAGGTTAGCTTGTCTTAAGATCTGAAACTGAACTTCTATCTCAAGCTCCGGTCATTTCTGATCAGACTAGCTAGCAGTGTATGATGCAGATTTAATAGTGCTCTGATGTGTTCTCTCTTCTCCCCTCCTCTCACCCCCACCATTCCTGCTAGTTATGCACTCAACAGTGACAATATGTATTTATTCTCCTTTTCTGGATCAGTAGTCTACATTTTTACCAAAAAGTTTCCATAACAATTTCTGTTTCCTGATGATAGGAGGTATATATATTTGAATTTTATGATCAATTTTACAATTGGAAAAATCAATCTTAATTATATTTGAAATGCAACAGGTGATCAATTGTAGCTGATTTCAAAGTGAAATAATACTCTGGTTAATTTATTTGTGAAATTAATTTTAAGTAAATTTAAGTGGCATGTTCTTACAAGCAGGATCCCTGCTCCAATAAATGAAGTATTTTCTATTTTTAATATACATTTGCAGTTGTTATCTCGAACAATTCCAAAATATCGCAAGAGAAAGTTGAAGCATTTAAATTGGTGTCAATTGGTTGATATGGCAGCTGTTCTTCATTAAACCACACAAGACTGCAAGAAATAGCAGAGTTGTGACGGCAGCTCAGGACATCACACAAACTAACTAACCTCCCTGGCTGTCCCCACTTCTTACTGCCTGGGGAAAGCTGACAACTTATCAAAAGACCCATCCCATCCAGTCATAGCCCCTACTCATTTCTCTCCCCCCCTTTTTCTATTGAATACAACTCTGCATTGTTTAAACTGAACTGTTTCACTGTAACTCTATACTCTGAACTTTTTTATTTTGCACTGCTTTTAGTACTGAAGCATGGGTTAACTTGCCTGGATTGCATGCAAAACTATGTTTTTCACTATCTCAGCATGTGACAAGAAACAATTCCATTCCAAAATGTAATTGTTTTATTTTTCAACTTGTATGTTTGTAAACATTTCTAGAGTAGTTGAGCTAGAATATCCTTTAGCCGAGTCCGTGTTGAGAAAAGCTCTGTTCCCCAGCGCCAGATAGATCAGAAGTGCCCACACTGTGCTGGCTAATTTTTGATTTGTGAAGCAGTTGGGGAGCAGAGTTGGCTCTTCATGTTACTGGGCTAGTGAGGAGAAAGATTAGCCAACATTCTGTTTGAAGCTTCTGTGAAATGCCTTGGGACATTGCAGCCACTATATAAATACAAGTTGTTGTTCTTGCTCTTGATTGCTATCTATTAACCCATACTGAGAAGTTTGTTGGCATTGGGTGAAAACAGAATTTGGCGAGACTGTGATGGGTCTCCATGGAAAATAGCCTGCCAAAACTCACTGTTAAGGCTTGCAGGTGAGGCACTAGAGGGCAGTCACTGCTTGCTGAATAACAGACCTCAAAATCAACAGTGCGAGAAGAGGAGGGACGGGAACTGTGAAAGATACGACTGCAAAAGTTTTTAAAAATAGCTACTGTGTACTGCTCTGATTTAGCTTCACTGTCTGTGCAGATTTTCAAAATCTCACTGCAGCAGATGACAAAACGGCCTTGGTAGAAGAATTCTTGCAGTCACTGTATGGAGCTATGGCACAAGACATTATCTGGCAGAATGCCAGTGAAGAGCAGCTCCAGGATGCACAGATGGCAATTGAACGTAGTGTCATGAACCGCATTTTCAAATTTGCCTTCTACCCCAATCAGGATGGTGATATTTTACGTGACCAGTAAGTAAGAACAAATAATTGTGCACAACTTTGAAAATAACCCTTACCACAAGGTATTCATTTGTCCTCATTTCAAGAGCATTATTTAGCCCATCAAAAATGTGTTTATTATTTCATGCTTATTTATTATTCTCTTTCTGTAATTCAGGAAATAATAAACCCACTGAATACAAAAAGAAAATGGCCTTTAAAAATGTTTATTGGTAAAGCCATTCCAAGATCTGACCTCTGATCTTTATTCATAAGCTGTGTGGTTGTTGATGGCTTGCTTATTTTTGTTCACTGAGGTTTGAAGGAATGATACTTGACTAGATCTAGTTGATAGCAACTGAACTTCAGCTTAAAATTTACAACGTTGCAAAATTGAAATTTTACTCTTCTCCTAGTGAAGTTGTATCAAAATATAAGCTTGTGCATTGCCTTTCAAGAAAGGGTGAACACTCAAAAGCCATTCATTTAAAACCTACAGTGTGAGGTACTGAGTTTAAATGTTAATAGCCATGCAAGACATTCTTCAGCTCCTAAGGTGGAGTTGAAGTATAAAGTTACCAGGTCAAAAATTAAAGGACTTTAGGTCTTTGTGATAAGGGCAGAAGAAATGTGTGTTTTCAGATATCTTTATAATGTACACCAGGCAACATTCTAGATGTATATTATTATTCATGTTGTTTAAAAAGCTTAATAATTTTTGAGGCATTTTGAGGTGTCCATGATTCTGTGCTAACTAATGCAATTTTTTTTTAACCAAGCCCATTCTGTACTCCACAGTCAAGCAAAATTAATCGGTTTTATTATGCCTGATATACAAAATATGAATTTGGAAATGGCTCTCTTCAAAATCTTTGAAACAACCCTTTTTATAATGAAATAATAAGCGAGTGTAAAGGCACCCTTAAATTGCTTAACTTACCTTCATAAAATCTCAGCATGCTGATCCAGCACACAAACTCCAATCTGTCTGAGGGTAGTCTCACAGGTGGAAGCTCCATAAAGACCATGGCGCTGAGTGATGATGTCACAATAATGCCATCAGCAAGCAATGCAGGAGCCACCACTACGGCACCCATAGTGAATGGTGCTGGGGTTAGGGTTCCCTCCTGCCACCCAGAAATATCCTCTTCCCGTTCCTCCCCCCCCACACGCTCCTTCACCGAGCTGGGCCGGAAGGAGGCAGACAAGGGCACAGTGGAGCCTGACGGGGTCAACCTTTCTGTTTTAATTTGGGATCAATGGCCACTTTGTTGCCCATAATCCCCCACGCAGCTGGAACTGCTCTGTGTTTCCAAGCACATATGTTTGAATTCATGGCGGTGAGTGGCACTACTGCACCACTCGCTCCGCCTCCCCTCAGCTCCGGAGGATGGCTCCTGATGCTGCTCTCCAAAAAAGCAACGCTGGATCAGCCTTATAGGCCTTCTCCATAAAAGGTAAGTCTGCCTTTTTTTTTCCTTCGTTGAACCGGCTTCAATGTGTCACCGCTCTATAAAAATGGCTTAAGACGCACAAATATTCTTTTGTGATCTTTATAATGTACATTAATTTTGTTTTCAACTTGTATGATCAGGGTTGTCTAATAGTGAGACTTCTGTTATTAGAAATAACTGATGGGTTCACCAATTCATTTTATGCTGAATGTGCAATGTAAAGTTTGAATTATTTCAGAAATAGTCCATTCAGACATAAGTTTTGCAGATCAGGATAAATAGCACCCTCTTCAACATATAATTCTCAGATTATTTTTCTATCTTGTTTCTTAAAGCGTACCTGAAAGTATTCTTCTTTTTAAATGTACTGTTACAATGCTGGACATTGTTCATTGCGAATTAAAGTTGCATTTTAGTTATTTAATCTTTTAGTCGCTTTTTTTTTCTTTCAGACTCTTCTATGAGCACATTCAGCGTCTCTGTAAAGTCGTGAGTGCAAATCACCGGGCACTTCAAATTCCAGAGGTAATAACTGAAGTAAATTTAATATTGTTTGGCAGAACAGAAAGGTATTGGGAACAGAATTTGAAAATACTGAATTTGCAAACAAAAGATGCAGGAAGCATTTAGCAAGCAAGATAGTGATACTGTAAAGAGAGGGTTAACATTTCAGGTCCAAAACCTTTCATCAAACTGGAAAAGAGAGAAACAGTTGGTTTTCAATTTCAGAGAAGGTGAATGAAGAGGAATTGGATTGAACTAAAGGAATATCTATGATTGGGCACGGTTAGATTTACTATGGAAATAAATTGTAAAGGTTCAAGGTTCCTTTTATTGTCACGTAATAATACATAAAAATTTAATATACATTTATATACTTCAATTTTTGTCCACCATAAGGCGAACAGAATTACCATGAGCATTGCCAGGCGACCCCCTAACAATAGGAGAAAGAGAAGCAAAAGAGACTTCCTTCAGAGTCACTGAGTGTCTATGGCTTTGCTTCGCCTCCAGCGCCCCTGCAGCCAAGGCAGCCTCACAGACTCCTGTTCAAACCATTGGCAATCTGAGCTCTAGGTCCAAACCTCGTGTTTGTAAATTATCAGGTCAGTGGGTAAATAGGGCACATGTAAAGAAATGTCAGCTTCCACTACCTGACATCTTTCCTTCCTATTCAGTTGGAGCATTTGACGAGATTGTCGCCCTGTCTCCATCAATCTTCCTTTCTTAGGGCATTTTTCCATGCAATGTTACATCTACCCTTTTACTACCAATTTCACCTTCCAGGGAGCCAACCAGTCCTTCAAATGTACTTCCATTCAATTCTACTGCATTCAGTATTCATAATGTGGCTGCCACTATGTTGAGTGACTGATTATTGCAGACTCCTTTAACAAGACTTGGCTCTCCCTATGGTCTGGCACTTTCATTCTCCATCCCATTCCCACTGACCGATCTGACTTAGCCACCTTTGATATAATGAGGCCCAATGAAACCTTCCATCAGGTTGATAGCTTTTTGGATTTCACATTGAATTCTAGATTTTCAGGTAACTTGTTCTGCCTCAGGATAAGCTGCTTCTGCTACAGGTTATCCATCTGTGATATTGGCTCAGTTTTTCTCTCCATTAGTGTCATCTGACCTACATTTTGGAATGTTTACTTTCCTTTTTATCAACGTAGTCTCACCCCAAGGATATAGGCTTGGCCCACTGCTCTACTCATTATACACCCATGACTATGTGGCCAGGCACAATTTCAATGCTATCTACAAGTTTGCCGATGACACCATAGTTGTCGGTAGAATCACAAATGCCAATGAGGAAGCGTACAGGAGGGAGATAGATCAGCTCATTGAATGGTGCAATGATAATACCCTTGTGCTTAATGTCAGCAAAACCAAGGAGATGATTGTAAACTTCAGGGGAACATGACCCAGTCCTCATCGAGGGCACAATGTAGTGGAGAGAATCAAAAACTTCAAATCTGTGGGTGTCAACATCTCCGAGGATCTGTCCTAGAGCCTCCATGTTGAGACAATCACAAAGAAGGCTTGCCAGCGGCTAGACTTTGTGAAGTGTCTGAGGAGATTTGGTATGTCACCAAAGATTCTTGAAAACATCTACAGGTGTACCATGGAGGAGCATTCTGACTGGTTGCATCATTGTCTGTTATGGAGGCACCAACTCTCAGGACAAGAATCAAATCAGAGGGTTGTTAACTCGGCCTGCATCAACACAGGCACCAGAGGACATCTGCTTGAGGTGGTGTCTTTAAAAAGCAGCCTCTATCCTCAAAGACCCCCACTACCCAGGCCATGCCCTCTTCACTCTGCTACCATCAGGAAAAAAGTACAGGAGCCTAAAGACGAGCACTCAGTGGCACAAGGACAGCTTCTTCCCTGCCACCGTGAGATTCCTCAGTAATCAATGAATCAAAAGCACTGCCTTACTTTTTGTGCACTATTTTTTATAGTAATATTGTAAGAAGGTAATAATGACTGTTTGCACTATATGCTGTCATGAAACACTGAGTTTCATGACTTGTTCATGAGAATAAATTCTGATCCTAATTTATTTGTATTTCTCTCTAATAGTCCTCATAGGTTTTGTTAATTTTCTCTCTATACTGCCCCATTAACCCATCAACTGGATGGCCTTTACAACTTGCCTCCATGACAGCCCTGACCCTCTTCCTTATCAGAGATACTTCCATTTATTTATCCATCTACCTCCCACTTTCTCTGCAACTGAAAACTAGTTTATTTTCTTTGATGGGTCTTTACTGAAACATGGTTTCTTTTTCCAGAGATACTGCCCACCCTACAGAGAATTTTTGGCATTTTCTGTTTTTATTTTACGTTACCTACAATTTTTTAAAATCCTTGTTTTTAAGATGGAGTTCTTTGTGCATAGAGAAACCAGTGGATGCACTATAACCTATATTTCAAGAAAGCTTTAAGGTGTCACCTTCCTAGGATAATGGGGGTAGAAGATTGCTTGGCTAACTGCAAATAGACAGTAGGCATAAACGGATGGTAATAAATGGGTTGCCGTGGCCTCAACTTTCATTTTGACTAAACCACTGAGTAGTACATTTGTTCAATCTGTTGATGATGCAAAGGTTGGAAAGTTTGACACAAAGAAGACATTAGGAGTGTGTAAACAAATGGATCTGATAAATGGAGTGTGTGTGGAAAAAGTGAAATTGTCTATTTGGTCATAGAAGAATATTACACAAATGGTGAGCGACTGCAGAGCTCCATGATGAGGAGGGATCTCAGCATTATCACTTATTGCCAGGACAATTAAAGACTAAAGTAGACAGATGTGATGCACTCCAATGAGTGTCAAGATTCTCTTACTCAGAGCAGAGGATCCCAAATCTTTGAATATTTTTAAGGTGGCGGAAAATAGGATACCCAATGAGCAAGGTGGTAAAGGTTAGGAGCAAATAAAGAAGCTGGAGGAACTCGGTGTATCCATGGAGGGAGGTGGACTGGGTGATATTTATCTGGTCTAGGTGTGTTCACTTTGCTCAGGATTCCAGCATTTGCATTTTCTGGTGTCTGTGGAAAGAAAGTTTCCATGGATAGATGAGAATGCAAAGTTGAGGTTATTGACCTGGCAGAGTCTGCTCAGAATTCAGAAACCAATTTTTGCTCTTCATTCATATGTTTGCAGAGTTTGTGTTTCATTGGCAATTGCATCTGCAGAGATCAGAATTATCTATAGATACACTGTGGATTTAATGTATTCAGATAACCGAAGTTAACTAGAGCCTGAAATGCAATAGAGCATTTGTACTTTTTACTCTAGAGCACAGAGTGTTGTCATTTCTTTGGGAACAAAAGTGGGGAAGTGGATTTGGTACTGATAGAAGTTGCCCATTTTTTAACCACGAGACAAAATGGGGGGGGGGGTGAAATCTTGATTCTGTTATAGCTGAGACTTTTTAATGGTTTCTTGAGGAAGCTGTTAAATTTGGTGTAAATTAAAATACAGTGAAACACTTAAGTCATAAATGAACTAAAAGAAAATAATTTTAAACATTTGCATGAAAGTGAGTGGAAATTCCCCATTTATAACCATATAACCACTTACAGCACAGAACAGGCCAGTTCGGACCTACTAGTCCATGCCGTAACAAATTCCCACCCTCCTAGTCCCACTGACCAGCACCCGGTCCATTCCCCTCCAGTCCTTTTATAATGCATGGAAATCTAAGAAGAAAGGGAGCCGTAGCTGGGTTCCACATCATCCAGTGACAAGTGTGATATATTCACACGTCTGGGAATACAAATTGTTGTTTAGATTTTACCTGATTAATTACCGGTTCTTTCACTTAATATCTTGTACTTCTTCAACCCAATAAGATAGGATACTTGTGGCAGCAGAAATTTTCAACTGATTTTTCTCAACAGTTAGGCTTCAAAGCTCTACAGGACAGAAACAGGCCTCTTTGGCCCTTCTCGTCTGTGCTGAACTGTTTTTCTGCTTAGTCCCACTGACCTGCACCCTCCCTATCCCTCCCATCCAAACTCTTCTTAAATGTTAAAATTGGGTCTGCATTCACCACTTCAGTTTGCAGCTCATTCCACACACCCACCACTCTATGTGTGAAGAAGATCCCTCTTGTGTTTCCTCCTAAACCTTTCCCCTTTCACCCTTAACGCATGTCCTCTAGTTTGTATCTCACCTACCTTCAGTGGGGAAAAAAACCTACTTGTATTTACTCTGTCTATTCTCCTCCGGTGTTGGTGCTGTGCAATTGCTCAGCAAAAGGAGGTGTCAGGTGCTTCTTCTGTCCAATAACCTACAGGTCACCTTTAGCAAGGTGTTGAGCCTCCCAATCAGGGTCATGTGAAGCCATGGATTGCTGATGGTGGATGGTTTTTACTAGCAGATTCTACAAATTGGAATTTATGGTTATAAAGTTAAAAAAGCTGGTCTGATGAATCTTCTGATCAACCAGGGTTACCTGTCCAGTAAGGACACAGCAATTGAAGAAGGCTACAGGAAACCAATTCAGTATTTTTTCCCTTGTATAACTCAACATCAACTATGGCCTAAGCTCAAAGATGGAGCCTTCACCGAAGAAAAAACAGAGGAGGTAACAACTGCAAATCAAGGGTCAGAGATTGTGATGGATGGAGAGACATGATCGCCCATGCCGAACATCAAGGCACCTGAATGATGATGATTCCCCTCATAATTTTCAATACCTCTATCAAATCTCCCCTTGTATGCTCCAGGGAACAAAGTCCTAACATGTTTAACCTTTCCCTGTAACTTAGTTCCTGAAGTTCCAGCAACATCCTAGGACATTTTCTCTGCACCCTTTCAATCTTATTGATATCTTTCTTGTAGTTAGGTGACCAAAACTTCATACAATACAGCAGGCATTACTCATCAGGGAAAATATCACAGCTGTGCTCAGAGAGAACAGAAAATCTGAGGAATCCTACTGCAGAGCAAAACAGACTCATTATCCTCACATTGCTGCAATAGACTGAAAAGGATGCTATCTAAAGGAGAAGGTGAAGTCTTGAGTCTGTGCAGTCTGACTGGCAGATCATCTGCTGACAGGTTCTGAAGTATTTCATCATGTGGCAAATTGTGTACACTATAATCTCCAATAACCTCTGGACAGAAGCAAACATCAACATTAGAACTTTTGGGAAAGAGTGACAGAACTCCCAAGCACCGAAGATGAGGACTGATATATAAACACTCTCATTGTCCTGTTGATTTAACAGGAACGGTCTAGACTTCCGTGCTGAAGCTCCTTGCAAGGCTATCAGACAAAGGGTGAAGAACTAGCAAAAGTACAATGGACCATGAATGATCAAAGGATTGCCTTTTAAATCACACTTCAAACTCTTGCAGTTTTCTTCCTTCCACTGAAAATGTATGGTATGGCACAACTTCATGGTCAACCATCTCTTTTTTCCCTAATGGCCTCGATGGCAAATACTGCAATGTTAAATCCCTATGTGGAATTCAAAACCAAGTTTGATCCTATTCTCAGCCAACGTCTACACTCGTACATGCTTTTGGCAGGAGGTGCTGGGTGGCAATAATGACAGCTCAGGAAACTTTTCAACCCTGTCCCAAACTCGTGACACTGTATCAGTTCCATTACTACATGAGCAACTAACTTGGGTCAACAGAAGACAACACTCTTCTGCAAGAATCAATTAATCTGTTCTAAACAAGCTCAAATTGAGAACTGGCAACATATTTGTTTCTTTTATACTTTAAAATATGCTGGCATCTTCCAACATCTTGCCAAACCTTTAATCTCTTGATAATGTAGATAATGTGCCAATTACTAATTCTATAACTGTGTTTTGAAAAAGCACACACTCATTCTACCTCTGCTATTTCCCTTGGTATTAACATCAATTTTTATCTTTACTATACAAAGTACACTGTTTGACCTGCTAAGTTTCTCCAGCATTGTGTTTTTGCTTTAACCATGGTGTCGGGAACAAAGGGCTGGATGGCTTGATGTTTGTCAAATGTGTTCAGGAAAGTTCTAAATCAGTATGTAGAGGCACCAACTAGAGAAAATATAATACTGGATCTCCTATTAGGGAATGAGACAGGACAGATGACAGAAGTATGTGTAGGGGGAACTTTTTGGGTCCAGTGAAGATGATGCTATTTGTTTCAAGTTAATTATGAAGAAGAATAAGTCTGGGCTTCTGGTTGAGATTCTTAATTGGAGAAGGGCCAATTTTGAGGAAATGAGGAAGGATTGAGAATGCATGGATTGGGATGAGTTGTTTTCTGGCAAGGATGCATGAGGGAAGTGGAGGCCCTTCAAAGAAGAAATTTTGAGAGCACAGAGTTTAAATGTTTCCATCAAGAATAAATACAATGTTAACAAGCATAAGGAACCTTGATTTATGAGGGATATTTGGGATCTGTTTTAGAAGAAGATAGAGGTATATAGCAGATATAGGCAACATGGAGCAAATAAGATACTTGAGTACATATTTTTTTTTAAAAACAGAAAAACTTCAATAAGTAAATCAGGAAGGCTCAAAGAAGTCCTGAAGTTACTTTAGCAGACAAATAGAAGGAAAATCCTAAAGGTTTCTTCAGGTATATTAAGAGCAAAATGATAAGTTAGGGACAAAATTGGTCCTCTCGAAGATCTGAGTAGTCAGCTTTGCATGTAACCATAAAAGATGGGGGAAATCTTAAATTGATTTTTTTTTCATCAAAAATGGATTTTCTTTCATCAATATTCACTCAGGAAATGGGCACAGAGTTGTGTGAAGTAAGGAAAGCAACCAGTGATGCCTTGGAACCTAAACAGAGTAAAGAGGGGAAGTGCTTGCTGTCTTAAAGCAAATAAGGGTGAATAAATACCCAGGGCCTGACAAGATATTCCCTCAGGGCTTAATGAAGGCTAGTGTAGAAATTGTTGGGGCTCTGGCAGAAATATTTAAAATGTCCTTCATCACGGGTGTGGTACCGGAGGATTGGAGGGTAGCTCACTTTCCGTTGTTTAAAAAAAGCTCCAAATATATCCCTGAAAATTATCAGCCAATGAGCTTGACATCAGTAGTAGGTAAATTAATGGAAGGTGTTCTAAGAGATTGGATATACAAGTATTTGGATAGCCAGGCGCTGATTAGGAAGCGTTAACGTGGCTTTGTGTTTGGTAGATTGTGTTTAACCAATAGAGTTTTTTGATAAGGTTACCGGGAAAGTTGATGAAGGAAAGGCTGTGGATGTTGTCTGCATGAACTTTAGTAAGGTCTTTGACAAAGTCCCACATGGGAGGTTAGTCAAGAAGGTTCAGGCACTTGGTATTCATGGTGAAATAGTAAACTGAATTCGACAATGGCTGGACAGGAGAAGCCAGAGAGTAGTGGGGGATGATTGCTTCTCATACTGGAGGCCTGTGACTAGTGCTGGGACCATTGTTGAATGTCATTTATATCAGTGATCTGGATGATAATGTAGTAAATGGTATCAGTAAGTTTGCAGATAACACAAAGATTGGAGGTGTTGTTGACAGTGAAGAAGGTTTTCAAAGCTTGCAGAGGGATCTGGACCAGCTAGAAAAATTGACTGAAAATTGGCAGATGGAATTTAATGCAGACAACTGTAGACATGTTGCATTTTGGAAGGATAAACCAAGAAAGGACATACAGAGTAAATGGTCGGGCACTGTGGAGTACGGTAGAATGGAGGGATTTGGGAATACAGATACATAATTCCCTGGAAGTGGCAGCACAGATGGATAGGGTTGTAAAGAGAGCTTTTGGCACATTGGCCTTCATAAATCAGTGTTGAGCATAAGAGTTGGAATGTTATGGTAAAACTGTATAAAACATTGCTGAGGCCAAATTTGAAGTATTGTGTACAGTTTTGGTCACCTAACTACAGGAAAGATATTGATAAGATTGAAAGAATGCAGTAAAGATTTACTGGGATGTGGCTGGGACTTCAGGAACTGAGTTACTGGAAAAGGTTAAATACATTAGGACTTTTTTCCCTGGAGCATAGAAGGATAAGGGGAGATTTGATAGAGGTATTTAAAATTGAGGTGGATAGACAGATTAAATGGATGTAGGCTCTTTCCACTGAGGGTTGGTGAGATACAAGCCAGAGGGCATGGGTTAAGGGTGAAAGGGGAAAATTCAGGGGGAACATGAGAGGGAACTTCTTCACACAGAGAGTAGTGGGAGTGTGGAACGAGCTTCTAGCTGAATGGTGAATGTGGGTTGAATGTTAAGACTTGAGAAGAATTTGGACAGGTACATGGATGGGAAAGGTATGGATGGCTGTGGACTAGGTACAGGTCAGTGGGACTAGGTAGAAAAATGGTTCGACACAGACTAGAAAGGCCAAAGGGACCTGTTTCTGTGCCTTAATGTTCTATGGTTCTAATACTCCAAATTTGGCCTCCCCAATGTCTTGTACAACTTTACCATAACATTCCAACTCCTGTAATCAATACTTTGATTTATGAAGGCCAAGATGCCAAAAGCTTTCTTTACAATCCTATTTACCTGTGATGCTACTTTCAGGTAATTATGTATCTGTATTCCCAAATCCCTCTTCTACCGCACTCCTCGGCATCTGGCCATTTACTGTGTATGTCCTTTCTTGGTTTGTCCTTCCAAAATGCAATACCTCACCCTTGTCTACGTTAAATTGCATCTGCCATCTTTCAGTCAATTTTTCCAGCTTTGAAAACCTTCTTTGCTGTCCACAACAATATTTGTCATGCATTGGGTTTCCTTTTGGAGTCCAAAATCCTTTTTCTTCCTTTGCTTCACTTCCCCTTAAACCTGCTATTCTCAGATCAGCAGATTACTGGTTTTCAACTCCAGCAATTGCATTCTGTTATCTGCTGGAAAGTGAATGAGAAAGATCCAGGGATTTGAAACTTCCCTTGTTTTGTTTTCTCTTCCCTTTCCTCCACATGACAGATGCTTAAACATTAATGGAGATGATGTTGGAAATTATCCCACATTAAGGCAGTTTCATTTTATTCTGTAATGTGTCAACTGAGTTCAGTTAAGACTGGATAATTGTTCTAGACTTAGCTGTTTACCATTTGCTTTTCCAGTATTGCTGCTCAATTTTTTTTTCTGCACTTGCTCTCTTGCTTAAAAGTGTTCAACCTCAGATGAGTATTATCACGTTTAACGTGTACAACTTGTCATTCAGAATAAAAAAAAAGAAAATGAACATCGAGGGCAGAACCTTCATGACTTTTCTACGCCCTCCACTTGCTGTACCCTTCACTTCAATAAAAATCTGCCACCCTCTTACCTTTGTTACAATTTCTAGACCCTGTTCTGCTGATTCACTGAGATAATCTGTGCTGTAGAGGAGACCATTTCTGTCCGATCTTTCTCTTTCCAAAATGGAATTTACTGCCCAGTGCTCCTGCGCAAAGAACTAGTGAAACTTGTCCAATGCGATCTGATGTTTTGAAATTCTTTTGTGCATAATTTTGGAGGCCAGCCCTCTGGAGCATTTCTGTCCGATCTTTCTCCTTCCAAAATGGAATTTACTGCCCAGTCCTCCTGTGCAAAGAACTAGTGAAACTTGTCCAATGCGATCTGATGTTTTGAAATTCTTTTGTGCATACTTTTGGAGGCCAGCCCTCTGGAGCATTTCTGTCCGATCTTTCTCTTTCCAAAATGGAATTTACTGCCCAGTCCTCCTGCGCAAAGAACTAGTGAAACTTGTCCAATGCGATCTGATGTTTTGAAATTCTTTTGTGCATACTTTTGGAGGCCAGCCCTCTGGAGCATTTCTGTCCGATCTTTCTCTTTCCAAAATGGAATTTACTGCCCAGTGCTCCTGCGCAAAGAACTAGTGAAACTTGTCCAACGCGATCTGATGTTTTGAAATTCTTTTGTGCATACTTTTGGAGGCCAGCCCTCTGGAGCATTTCTGTCCGATCTTTCTCTTTCCAAAATGGAATTTACTGCCCAGTCCTCCTGCGCAAAGAACTAGTGAAACTTGTCCAATGCGATCTGATGTTTTGAAATTCTTTTGTGCATACTTTTGGAGGCCAGCCCTCTGGAGCTGCTGAGTTGCCGGCACTGTGAAGTCTGATGTGTTTTTGTTCGAGGCAATGCACAAGAGCAGTCACATTTTAAACTTTCCACTGCTCAGGTGTTTCTGTTAAGAGGTCACAGTTTTTTTTTGTTAATATTGCCTGTTTCTGAGCTACTGTTTACATAAAATAGAAATTAATTCATAATCCTAAGAAAGGTATTTGCTTCATTGAGAATGTGGTATCATGCATTTTTTCAGGTGTATTTGAAAGAAGCTCCATGGCCATCTGCACAGTCAGAAGTTCGAACAATCAATGCGTACAAGACCCCAAGAGATAAGGTTCAGTGTATCCTGCGAATGTGCTCCACCATAATGAATCTGTTAAGTCTGGCCAATGAGGACTCAGTCCCTGGGGCAGATGACTTTGTTCCTGTTCTTGTGTATGTCCTCATCAAGGTGAGCCGTCAGATGAATATCAATTTTGTACAGAAATGGACTTGCAATGTAACCATTCCAAAATGCCAGTGCTATTTTTCATCTCAGCACCACAGACAAATGCATCTTTCTGCTAACCCTTGCTCTGAAAACTAAATTGCTTTATGAACTATTTTATGCATTTAAAACTATTTTCAGCCGGTGAGGTGCAGCAAATTTCTGTTTCATTTAAATTCTCCCTTGATAGTTTGTGCTCAGTGAACAGTAGGCAACAGTCCTGTGAAATTTTGTCTAACCTTGTAATCAGTGGGGTATGCACTGTGTGAAATTTCTGAACCTTGAAAATTTTGACCACTTTTGGGCTGTGTTAGTAATGTTTTCTTCTGAGCCAAATTATAGCCACAATCCTATGCAAATTTATATTTTGAGCTAAGAACCTCATCAGCCGTCAGTAAGATTGTTGTTTTAATGTATCTGTAGGAAAATTCATTGTCATTAATTCCTCCAGGATTCTGCAGCACTAATGATGGCTTCTTCGGGCTAATTGGCAAGGCTAGACAATGCAACATGTCTGAGAAATGATGTAGTGGAGGTGATATAAAACACCTTTAATGTAATTGAACCATTCTCAATGCTTCTTGAATACCTAGCATTTTATATGCATTTCCCACGAAGCATAAATTAAGACATTGCTATTGAATGAAAAGTAATATATTGTCTGATTCTTTCTCCCTCCTGGTTCTGTCTGCTTTTAATTCGTCTCTTTTATACCTTTAGGCTAACCCACCCTGCCTGCTGTCCACTGTTCAGTACATCAATAATTTCTATGCCAGCCGCCTCAGTGGAGAGGAATCCTATTGGTGGATGCAGTTCACAGCAGCAGTTGAATTCATTAAAACCATTGATGATCGTAAGTGATGCAGAACACCACCTGCATGACAGACTGCTTGGAAAAGTGGAAAGATTTACACCAACTGTTTGTGGGAGAGGAGCTGAGGACTGAATTTTCTCCTCTTGTATAATATATGTACATAGCACAGAGACATTGAAATGAAAAAGAACAACTAGATTCAGTGGATCTGTACCAAAATTAATAATCAGATTTACTAACAGGTATGACTCAGCAATGCGAAAAGGGACCACACTTTTTCAGGTATTTCAGAACTTGAAACTGTACTGTAAACAAAGGACGCCTCCTTTCCACTCTCCCTCTGGTCTATGAATTCTGAACTGGGGCCTTAAACTTGCGTTGTTTTGAATTTGATTTAATTTAGCCATGTCCATCCCTCAACATTTTAATGAAAGACTCAGCAAGTCAGCAACTCATCGCTTGATGTCTTTTGCATGAGGAAGCAATTCTTTTTTGTGAGTATCCAGTCCAAACCAGAGAGTGGGAAATTGCTTTGGACTGAACAACTGCAATTACCCTAAAAATAAAACACCAGATATGCAATATGCCTGTACCAGAGGTTAAGGATCAACAGATTTATCACTCTATCTGAAGAAGTCACCTTTTTGCGTTGCTTCAAGATTTGTTTTGGGATTTCCAATGAATTATTTCCAAATTCTGGACTTTTCTTTAAGCAAAACTGATATACCTGACATTGTAACCTTATCTGTTATGTGTTAACATTTAACCAGCCTGATAGTAAAGCAACATAGGACTCTACCATTTTGTTGCTGGGGTCTTTCTAAACAATTCGTAAAATGATGGCTTTTTTTAAAGGTAATTTTACAAAGTTGTCTCTTTTGCTTGGTTTGAGGAAGAGCAAAATCTAAGCTCTAGTTTTCAGTATTTCCAGTCCTTAAAACTAGTTTCGTTATTGTATAGAGAATCGTGGATCCAGAAACAGAAATTAATTTGAGACTCTGGCCTTTGAATAAGGGATCCAGTTTTAGTCAGTGAATACAGAGGCTGCTCTCCCACAATTCAAACTCAGCAAGGTATGTAATAAAAAGCAGCAGTGAAATGTTGAATTCTCATCTGCAATTGAATTTCAACCTTGACTGGTATTTGAACTCCCTTATTCTTGTGAAGGTTTTTTTTCCCCCTCTGTGTAATTGACTGGGGTGCGTAGGACCATTCATGTCTCAGAAGCACATCTCTTCATCTCCTGGAGCACATGAGGAAATTTGCAACTATGCCTGAGAGATGAAAATTTTAGTGGAAGACCAGCAAAAAAAAATCACTTCAATCCTTGACAGCAGCTGAGACTTCCAGATGACAGCAGTGCCTTTGTCGATGGTGAGATTTAATATGTAACGGCCAATGTGAATGGAAAGCCATACATGACTTGTGCTTACTGCACCTTTACCAAGCCGTTTTTAATAAATAGAATCAGAAGGCATTGCAACTTGACTCATCCAAGACCATTTTCTGATCACTTCAAAACAGCACTGTTGATTGTCAGGAGGTATGATCATTTAAATTATTGCATTTTAGGTTACATTCTAATGACTCGCGTGGCAGGATTAAATAATGGCAGCTCCAATAAGTTTAAGATGATTTTTTTCTTTTATATAGATATCTATATATAGATATCTATATATATATCTAGATATATAAGGATAATTACTCGAAGGGTGGGTGAATAGTATTAATGTAAATTCACATGATTTTGCATATTTTTAAAAATAAACAGTTACTGAAGAGAAGATGGTCTCCATTATGCTGATCCAAAACAGCCTATTGCATACCAGTAAAAACTTCTTGAATTGCTTATGAATCTGGCTATTAACAACCCTTGTGAATTATAGTTGGCATCCTGTCTGAACTTGGATATTGGTTCTCATCTGAGACTTGGTACTTTTGCAGTTGGGTCAAGGGGTTTGGAATGGTGAATGCCTTAGGGGAATTGGATCATATATTGGATACATCATCTGAGCTTCAGATTCATTCACATTGAGGTTGTTTTCAACCTCAGCACATCTGATGCCAAGAAGGAAAGACCTAAAAAGTAGTACTTGTCCTTCATCTCTTACAGTCAACCATTTCTTAGACTGGAATTGTTCGACTCCATCATGTTTAATTGTTAATTATCTGAATTGGGGGAACATGTTCTAAATGTTTGTGTATTTGTTGTGGGAATAGATACTTTAGTATGTCAGTCTGGGCAGTAAAGGTCTTCTGTTCTATTTCAAATGCCATCCTGAATATTCCTCATTATAGTCTTGAGGAAACAAAACACTTCATATCAACACAATCAGGATCCATTTAACAAAATCCTAGTTAGCTCCTCTAATCTTTTTTAAAAATCTTTGCAATAAAAAGTCCCGGAATGAATCTTAATGTGCCCCTGCACACCTTAGTTTGCAGATGTCATGTTGGAAGATTGATGGTGAATGCAGTCGACTGATAAAGCCATATACCTGGGTGATTTTTTTTAAAAACAAAATAAAAGTTAATTCACCTGATTATAGCCATGATTTATTCATTTTCTCTGCTTATTTTAAAATAAATCAGCCTATCCTCTTCCAGTTATTAGGTAATCACTGTTCAGGTTGAGTTGAAATGACTTTTCAAAACGAGATCAATTTTAACTATTTTTATTTGGTGTAGTTAAGTTTGAACGTAATTGAGTGTCTGGCTATTATATTCTAGTTAACACTAATAGAAGGCTACCTGATCAAATGGCATTTCTGACTATTTTAATTTGGGGTTCACATTTGGGAATTTGAATACCTTGCACTGGTGTAGAACTCAGTGTGATGGTGTTAGAAAGCGGGAAGGAAGTAATTCATATATTCTGCTAGCTGTTTCACATTAATGTGAGTTGCTGTGACGTGTCTGCATTGGTAGCTGGAGCAGAATTGGTAACAGTACTGGCTCAGAAGTGGTCTTTGACAAGTTACTTGGAGAAAATGTGATACACTAGAATTGTTTTCAAACTGAGCTCCTTTTGGCTGATTCAATGTTACATTTCCTTGTTGTTAGGGCCCATAGTCTCAGCCTCATTGGGGTGCACATGGGTTCGTAATGGGTATGAGGGAGGGAATGGTTGAAGAGGTGCTTGCTTCTGCTTATTGGCTGAATCAACAATCTTTTTTGTGTTTTGGACTTTTAAATAATTTTAAAGTATTTTTGTTTTCCTTACCATAAAGAAACTTGGATTAAAGAAAGAAATCTAAATGTAAACATTGGTGTTTAGGGATTGGGATTTATTTATTTTACAATTAGACTTTGTGAAAGCTGAATTGTCAGCGATTTATTTTTAACTTGGTTTCATTGCAGGTTCATTCTAAGTTGCCTTTTATTTTAAATTTTAAAGTGCAGTCTTCAACGTTTGAAGATTTTCATATCATTTTACTTAGCTAACTTATACGAGTCAATGATTGTATCTTAAAGATTTTGAAATGTATGAAAGCCACCAATGCACATATCGTAAATTATCTGAAAAAGAAAAAGATTGCAACTGCTTTAATAAAAGAGAAAGAAAACTTGTACTGACAAGCTATAAACCCAGAAAATACATAAGTGAGGACCAAACCTATCAGTGATTTTCTAAAACATTAGGGATGGACAATTAATGATTTTCTGCAGTTCACAGCACGGAACATAAAAGGGACTGTTATACTGAGAAGTTAACGTATGCTAACTTAATGTTTTGTTTGTTAACTGCATCACCTGTATTACTGCCTCTTTGAAACTGTTACAGATTTTACAAAGCCTAAGTTAATGAGCTTGCACAATCTTGCACACAGGAAAAATGTATACTGTCTTTAAGGAGATTAATGTAATATATCAATCCATAATGCTAATTAAAGGGAGCAGTTTATCCTTTTCTTGGTGTCTGCTGTTGAATTTGGTTGATCCCATAACTAAGAATTGATTTGAATGTTAATACTCTGCATGTGATGTGAATGTTCCTCAAATTGTTCAGCAGATTAACTTCATGGGTATGTTTGTACTATGCAGTTTTTAAACTGACAAAAAAAATTATGCATATTGGCTTTTACTACAGATGGGATTAAATTTCAGGTTGTTACGTGTAAACCTGTAGGTTATGTACAAATTTCAACAGTTATAGGATTTCAAGTGTGTATTTTGCATACAAACTTAACAGCAACATTAGGAGCAGTGTAATGCAGTGGTGCTCAGTCCAAGTCCATGAAACACATCTAGTTTACAGATACAATTGAACAAAAAGGAAAGACATTTGGTAAAAACCTGGTAATCCTACCATGGGAATTCTGCCTTTCCTTTTGTAGCAGCTTTCCCCCACAGACCTGAATTCCTGTCTTGAGGTGCTAAACATAGCCATGGTATTTTTGAAGAAAGGATTAATGAGCAGGCTGGATGGCAACATTTGTTGATGCCTGTTGACCACTTTTTTAGCTCCCCAGATCAGAAAATATATTTGTAGTCAGTTGTTCGACTGTTTCATTAAAGCTGGGACAAGTTCACCCTATTCTGCATTTTAACAGTCTTGGTTAATTTCCTTTACCTGTTCTCGATTTGACATTTTGTGCACGTATATTGTTAACAAAATTATCAGCAAAATTGGTTGCTCAAAGGCTGCCAACGAACTGTTTAATTTGTTATTCTACTTTTACTATTAACGTAGCCCTGTCTAGTCTATCCTACGAGGGTTGCACTTGCTCTTATTGGTGAGTTATGGTAATTATGCACGGTACCCTCACATCCTCTCCTTCCCACCAGCCTTGCATCCAATTTGCACCATCTTCAATACAGTACCACCAAATATTCTGCTCCCCTCCCCTTCAGCACTCTGAAGGGACAGTTGCTTCTTCTACACCATGTTCTTTGCCTCCTACATTGTTCCAATGGAATCTATAACATAAACTAGAGACAGGAGAGTCTCATTTTCTGATCTGACACAATACCATCCTCAACAACTTCAGATAATTGACCTTTTCCGTCTCTATCTGGATCTTGTCAGTTCTACTGAAACATTATTTTGAAATGTTAACTTTTACTCTTCAGATGCTGCCCGACCTGTTGAGAATTTCAAGTATTAATTGTTTTTAATATGGAATGCATTTTTAAAAATTATTTTTGGGAGCTCCATCCAGCAATAGGACATTGCCAAATTGAGGACAGATGCATGTCTTTGTCAACATCTATCCCATTTCTTCACTCAGTGGTGAGTTGCTGATGGAAATGGTTATTTTTGTGTATGTTGGGGAACTGTAGCCTACTGTTGACTTCTGAAGCACATGAATGTTGTCCATTCATATCCAGGATCAAATCTGTGAGCTACCTACTATAGTATTAAAACCAGAAAATGCTGGAAGCACTCAGCAGGTCAGGCAACATCAATAGATTGCAGATAGTTAACTTTTCAGGTCAAAAACCTTTCTTTAGAAAGACTGAAGTTATCATTTTTTAAGCAGCTGTGGGCTGGAAAACATTGTTTCATCAGGTTATACTGGTACAATGGGATGACAAATAAACGATTTCTTCTCTGACCATCAAACAGCTATTGGGGAAACAGCCCTCAACTCTTCTGGGGTAAAACCTCAGCCGTGGTTCAACCTGTGTTGAGATTCCTGGTTTTCTTCATTTAATTGATAAATAAATCAAAGATGGACAGAGATCAAGAGCTGCAACTCCTTTAGGGTCTGGTTGTAAAGTGAACTGTTCTTAAAATAATGCTGAATTGCAAAGCAAGGTACACACAACTTCATGGATCATAAATAATACAGCTGAGAGCAATTGGATTTCCTTGTTTCAAAGACGAGGCTTGTATTACCTGACGACATAAAGACTGAATGTTGTATGCAAAATACTTAATTTTAAAACTCACATGGCCACTTTAACTAGAATACCATTTGAAATGTGCAATACGCAAGGCTGCTGGAGAAACTCAGCAGGTCACAAGCCTCTTTATGAAGCAGAGGGAATATAACCAGCGTTTTGGGCTTCAGATCTTCAAAACAAAAACAGTGGCTTTTTAAATTTTGGGATATTTAATGATGTTTTTGGCTCAAATGTGCAGTGCACCACTGTCACCACTAGATGGCAAGTTTGCCCTGCTCCTGATGATCTGATTTTCATGGAGTTCCTGATATCTTGGACTGCTGTTTTCATGAAACAAGATCTGTTGAACTGGAGTCTTTCCAAGTATTTTCTTGCTTTCTTGGGCAAGCAGTGTGATTGCTTCAGATAAACATTAAACAAAAATTCTTTATGCAGCCTGGATATCCATGTGTATAGGCTGCAGAGAGATTGATGGGCTTCCTGTGGTTTAGTTTATATGCTTGAAGTAATTTTGTGAATGGCACTCCTCACTTTGTGTAAACATTTGGCCAACTACAAAGATCCATTTAAGGCGAAGTCAGATAAATGCTCGAGGCAGAAAGAAACTGAAAGATATGTAATGAGGGGGAAGGAGGAGGAGTGGCTTTTGTGGAGCAAAAACCAGTGGTGGAGTGTGGCTTATACGTTTTAAGGTTAGCTAGACCTAATGCACTTTGATTCCAGCAGAGCTGTTGAGAAAAATCAGAATTTAGAATTCCTACCTTCAACAACTTGGATTTGCATGCCCTATTTTTAATTTTGCAAACATTTTTAGATCCACAAGGGAGTGATGAAAGCTGACTCAACAGGAAAGATCTTGGAACTTTCTTTAAGATGGAATTATATGTTTTACAAATAATTTGTTTATAGAAACAAGAGAACTGCAAAAAAAAATTCCAGATCTGGGGGGTCAAGGGATGTACGACTCGGAGTGATTGTAATTATGGAGTGAACTGAGGATTTTACATTTATTGCATTGGAACTGGAAGATGGTTGAGCCAATGTTGCAGGGACAGGCTACAAGCATCAAATTGGGTACATGAAAGTTTATGGAAGGCTAAGAAAACAAAATACAATCAAATATAACCTATAGACAGGTAAATCTAAGTACCTCAGCAGTAGGTGAATAAAGTGACTGCTACAGAAGTGGACCCAATGGCCCAACATGACTGAGCTGACCATTAAGCACATCATTCTCTATAATTCCATCATCTCCCTCCAGTTTCTGTCACTCATCTACTAGAGGCAATTTATGGTGCTATTCAGCTGTCTGCCCTAGTGATGGAAATGGCTTGTGGGGGGGGGTTTCTTTAAGTTAAACAGTGTTCTAAATCCAAGTGTGTCCTCCATGACTGACTGGGGTAGAAGGTGTGGAAGGTGGCAGCTTGTTCCCATTGCAAGAAACAGCCATTCCATATGGCTTATCCATTGCTGATGAATAATGCATTTCCAGAGTCGTAAAAATGGTAAAATAAACTTGCTAGTTTTGCTCCTCCTTTAGTCAGTGTAAAAGTGTTTCATATTTTACATACATTTCAACAACCTCAATCAGCATTCACATTTTTAAACATTGGTGATAAAGAGTTGGGTAACAATATCCTTGATGTTTCTTTAGGCACACTAACTTTACAGTTTAACCCAGGAGCGGTGCTGGTCTTTATGGGCCTTGGTCTGTCTTGGTGAGACTCAGCTTCCTCAGGATTGCTATCAGGCATCTGGTGATGGGTGGAAGTTGAGATGGGGTATATTTTAAAAACTGCCGAATCACCAAATTGCTCCCAAGCAATAAAAGCAGAACACTGAAAATAATGATCTCTGTTTCACTTCATTTCTTTTTTGCAATTGGCTGAAGTAGAATTGTCCAATATCTGCGAAGTGACACTGGTGCCTATATAACTGAGATTTCTTGGAGCAAATAATGGAGTGCTCATCTCCCAAGCCAAGAGTCAAAGGTTTGCAGCTGGGAGCTCAGATTTGCTTGTCTCGGGTGGTTGAGTTTAATCAGTTCGTGGCTGGGTCACCACCCAGGTGCCAAGCATTTCACTTCATGGGGACAGACTTGGAAAAACAGACACTCGTTTAAATGCCTTCATGAATAATCTGCGGATCAAAAAGTGGCATAAATGAAGAGTTATGAAAAACTCAAAGGCTGCAGGCTGAAGGGAGATGTGTATCTTGCAAGCTAGGACCAGAGAGGACAAATAAATAGTAACCAATTATATACAGCATCATGTACAGAAATTTGTATGCTACTGGATGTCTAATCAGATCAGCTGGTTATTAGTCTTGACAGGAGACTAATGAACATGAACTGAGCAAACTTACAGAAATCTCACTTTAAACCACGCAACTTTTAAATTTTGCTCTGTGCTACTGTTTGGAACAGTCATTCTGAACGGGGGTCCGGGGGGGGGGGGGGGGGCACAGCACATTGAAGTAACAGCCTTATTCTGTTTTCACCTCACGTAACAAAAAAATTTTTGGTTAATGTAGTCATTCGGATAGGGAAGAAACCAAAATTTTACTGCTGCATAGGGAAGAGGTCCTATAAACTTTGAGCAGAGTCTTAAGTGGGCTGTAGCCAAAAATGTTTGAGAATGGCTGGTTTAGAACATAGAACAGTCCAGCATAGGAACGGACACTTTGGTCTGTGATATTTTTGCAGAACATGATACTAAATTAGACTAAATCTCTTCTTGAGATCTCGTGTTTAATCTGTGCCCAGATGATAGCATCTAACATCTGAAGGCTTTACAATCTGCTTTTTTTTAAACAAGGAGCTGTGGTGATCTTCATCTGTCAAACAAATAGAAACCAAATGGTTTTGCTTTCTGTCACATTTGCTCCACACACATTAAGGTTTACAATACTAAAGGCAGCAGAAATAGGAAGGCTGTCTTTGCAAACTATCAGAAACCTTCCCAGCTATGGAATGTGCATCGATTTATTTTTATTAAAAAAAAACTCCTTGTATATAAGATCCTATCTTGACAGTCCTTAGCTTGATGTGAAATTATATATGTATCGGGTGGTTGGGCTATTGCTGTCACACTTCAGGTGTGGAGGAAAGAAATGAGAGCCTACCACTTCCACTCGGTTTTGCTTCACTTCTAACCAAAGAAAGCCAAAAAGCAAGATTTTACATAGAAAATGCTGGGTGGGGGGGGGGGGGGGGGGGGTGGGGGGATAACTGACCAAGCCATGCAGTATCTATGGAAAGAGAAATGTCTTAGATCAGCTGAATTTTTCTGTCATTTTCTGGTTTTAAATCAGATTTCCAGCATTCGTAGTTTTTAAATTTTCAGTTTTCATGAATTAATTGATTTAAAAATGTGTCCTTTTGGACCACTTTCTGCCTTGGATGTATGTATGTGGCTCCCTTGAAAGCGAAGCACATTTATTGCAGCAGATAAAGATTAAAACTACTTTTTCAGACTCCATTGGGTTCAAATTAAAATGGAATGCAGTTTTCAATCAACGACCCAAGAGGAAATCTGTCAATTTCAACACATTTTACAACTTTTTGTGTTTCATCGCATGAACTCTGGTGAAATCCTCTCGCTCTTTGCAGACTCCTTGCAGTTTTATGATCAATTGTCAGGAGGAGTTATTTGAGCAGATGTCATTGTGCCCCCACTTCACAAGCTATTGCAGCTTTAACATCTGGACAAATTCACCCAGCTGAGACAGGTGAGTTAACAAGAGCTGCTCGTAGGTCATCTATTTAATTTTAAGAGCCCAAGTTATTATGGCAGCTAATTACTTTTGCTACACTAAGCACCACTGACATTCATTGATTTCCATGCCCCCCCCCCTTCTCATTTATAGAATGGAGGAGTCGCTGGTAAGGCCAGCATTTATTATCCATTCCCACTTACACTTGATGGTTAAGCTGCTGCTTGTGTGGCTTTAACTCTGCCATTAGGCAGGGAGCTTGTGTTTAGATCCATAATAGACCTCATGTTAACATGTCAAATGCGTTTCTAAGCCAGGACTGACTTGGAGAATTAGCAGTTGGTAGCATTTCCAGCTGCCATTGTCTTTGTGGGAGAAGTTGTGCTTTTGAATGCCTGAATAATTTCACAGAAATTGCAAAGAATTTTGAACCAACAAAATGCTGGAGGAACTCAGCAGGTCACGCAGTATCTGTGGAAGGCAAGAGCTAATTGATGCTTCGGGACAAAACTTGTTGAACAGTTGTGAATGCAGCTCAGGAGATCATGTGTGTCAATTTCTCCACTGTCAACTTCATTTGAATCTCATGCTGCCAATACCCCATACCCATTCCACTCCACTCCTGCTGTGCAGAAAATGCATGACCTTGAAGCCAGATTTTCCTGCTGTTATCAGACTCATGGATGGACCTCTCATCGTTGTAAGATGATTCTCTGTACTGTTAACTGTAATTTTCTATACTGTACTTTTTCTTGGAACACCACATCCTATATTCTTTGAAAGTAACACCACTCCATCTATTTTTATTGTACTACTTGCTGTATTTAAATATCAAAAACTTGTATGATGTTGGTTCAGAAACCAACATGTAATCTGCATGTAAGCTGCTGTAAATTTTTGGCCATTTTTATTCCAGCATTTGGATCTGGATAGTGGACCCTGCCAGAGATGGGCTGTTGAAGTCTCAGCAAATCTGGTTTCTTTCATTCATTGACCAGCTTCATTCTTCTGTTTGACAATCCATTTGGCCCTAGAATTCTGGACTGTCCACAGAAAGGGCCATAGCGTTAAATAACATCCAAGAATTGTGAACACAACTGGTGATTGAAATGGATAAAATGGTAATATCTCACATTGCTGTCATTGAGGATATTACCCTATTGGAGCAACTGTGTTGCAGTGCAAAATGAAGAACAAGAAAATGATCAGACGTAGTTAAGTCAAAGTTCAACGAAAGTAGTTTTACTCGGTCAAACACAGGTTTTTAAAAACCCCATGTGTTCCAAATGATGTTATGACGTTACTTGGAACCTCCCAAGCTGTTTCGATTAAGCCTCCGGTGAGCCACTACATGACCCCCTCCCCCAAGAACTGGCGATAGGAGGCTAAACCTCTGGTGCCATTAATGTCCACCGCTCTTGGGCAGTTGTCCGCATCTTCACTTCGGGGGTCATGGCAAGGGCTAATCAATGTCGAGATGAGTGGGCTTTAGTCAGTCAATCGTAAATGACTCTGGGTGCCCCTCTGTAAGGGTGGCCCATGTGGGATGAAGGGTGTCATTGTTCCAGCCCTGGATGTGGGAACTGGGGCCAATTTTCAAAGCCGCTTCTGTAGTCTGCCTAAAACTTCAGACAGTGACAACTCGACCACGTGCTGCGGGCGTGAACTCCACAGGTACAATGAGAGTGGTTCTATAAACCAACTCAGACGATGAGGAGTTGAGATCCTCCTTGGGTGTCATTCTTATTCCCAGGAGGATCCAGGGCAGCTCATCCACCCAATCAATTCCCTGGAGACGGGCCATCTGTGCAGCCTTCATGTGCCTATGGAACTTCCACCAGTCCATTCGACTGCAGGTGGTAGGCTGTTGTGTGTTGGAGCTGCATACCCAGCAGTCACCACAAAACATCCCAGAGTAAACTGTGGGCCTCTGTCAGAGGTGGCGTGTGGGTTGGTTGAACTGAGATACCCAGGCAGAAATAAAAGCTCTGGCGCATGAATCGGTCAATGAGCCCATCATAGGAACTGCCTCTGGCCACCTTGTGAATCTGTCAATGACCGTTAACAAACTTTTCAAATGTTTTCTTTCCACCCACATACTCTCATGACACCGGGAGGTGGGCCAATGATGTCAACGTGCGTGTGGCCAAATCTATACTGTGGTGGCTGGAAAGGCTGAAGCAGCGGTTTCACATGCCTTTGCAATTTTGCAGATTGGCAGTCCATGCACGTCTTTGCCCAGTACATGACCTGCTTTTTGAGTCCATGCCATACAAACTTGTCGGCCATCAGGCAGACCATCACTCGAATGGAGGGGTGGGGCAGTCCATGAATGGCATAGAAAATATAACATCTCCATGCAGCAGGAACGATAGGGCAAGGCTGACCTGTGAAAACGTCGCACAGGAAAGTGGTACCTTGCAGCCCAAAGGCTACATTCTAGAGTTGAAGGCTTGTGACACCAGTTCTACAAGCTGGGAGTTTGTCGTCCTGGCACTGTTTGGTGACACCAGGAGACAGAGCACGTACTGCTTGAACAGAGGAGTGGGACAGGGCATCAGCCACCACATTACTCTTACCAGAGATGGGTTTAATCCTGGTTTTGAAAACTCAGATATGTAAGATAGGTGACCTTGCTGGCAGGCTGACCAGGGGTCTGATGCCTTCGCGAAGGCAAACGTTAGTGGTTTGTGGTCAGTAAAAACCGTGAAGTCCCTGCCTTCCAAAAAAATAGCAGAAATGTCTGCTAGGTACAGCACCAGCAGCTCCCTTTTGAATGTGCTGTATTTTGTTTTTGAAGGGCAGAGGTGCTTACTAAAAAACACTATAGGCTTCCATTGACCATTGCTGTATTGTTCCAACACCCTACCTACATGCTGCATTGGAGACGTCTATTGTCAATGCAGTTGGTGCATCCATTGCTGGAATGTTTGTGCAGAATTTTTGAGCGCAAAAGGTATTCTCAAAAATTCAAAGAGTCTGAAAAGTGTTATGATGGCAGTCTTAGGCACATCCTCTGTGTTTACAGGTATTTGGTGGTACCCACACAATGTCAATTTTAGAAAATATCCTGGCCCCATGAAGATTAGCTGTAAAGTCCTGTATATAGGGCATAGGGTAGTGATCTGCAGTGGTAGCATTGTTGATACACCTGTAATCTCCGCAAAGTCTCCAGCCTCCCATGGCTTTGGACACCATATGTACTGGGTAACCCCGTGGGCTATCAGAGCTGCGTATGATTCCAAGTTCCTCCATTTTATGAAACTCTTGTAAGCCGCAACTTGTCGGAAAGCAGGCTTTGGGCTTGGGTGAGGATGTGGTGTGCGATGCCATACTTGGGTGTGGCAGTGGAGAACTGGGGAGTGACAATGTCTGAAAACTCCGCAAGTAGTTTGGCAAATTCGTTGTTCGAGTACTCCACTCTGTCTAAGTGCGGAGCGGGTAGTTTGGCTTTTCCAAGAGAGAAAGTTTGGAATGCTGTGGTAAGTCCATCATCAGTGAGTGGTTTCTGAGGAAGTCGGCACCCAGCAATGGCCAGGACACAGCAGCAAGAATGAACTTCCATGTGAACTATTGTCACCGAATTTCAGGGGTATCATCCATGTGGCATAAGTATGAATCAAACTATTATTCACCACGGTGAGCACTTGGCCCGTGCTCCTGGTACGGGTGTCAAAGCACAAAGGAGGAAGAACACTAACCTCAGCACCCGAGTCGACTAAAAATTTGCGCTGGGAGAGTTCTTCCTGGACGTAGAGTAGACTGTTACAGTGGCCAGCTGCCGTAGCCATTGTCACGGAGTCATGCTTGTCCAGGAGAACATGCACCCTTGTCGCCTGTACTCATGGAGCCTGGACCTTTGGGTGTGATGCAGCACTAATTTCTGAGGGCCTTGTGCCTTGCTGTTTCACGCGCCACAGAATGTCTGCATGGACGGCCACTGTTCAAGGGTTATCAAAGTCCTTGTCAGTCACATGAGGCGGATGTCTTCTGACATATGCTCTTTAAAAAAAATCAACTGCTCCAAGAGCAAGAAAGGCCTATGGGCGTCTGCCAGTGCCAACATGTCATTCATTGACTCTGAAGGGATGCGGTCTCCAGGCCATTGATGTGGAGGAGCTGTGCAGCTTGCTCATGTCATGAGACCGTAAATCTGGAGGAGGGAGGTTTTTAGGGCTTCATACTTGCTGAGAACTGTTGGGTCCGGAAGGAAATCCACCACTTGACCGGCCGTGTCTTGGTGGAGGACACTTACCACATGATAGTACTTAATGGCGTCCACTTCTATCTTGCGAATGTGGAACTGCACCTCATCCTGCCCGAACCGAACTTCAGGTTGAATGTCCAAAAGACAGGCAGTTTGAGCAAAACTGGAGTTCTGTTTGGGCCTGTCGGGGTCACCAATGTAGCAACTATGTTCCAGTGCGAAACGAAAGAGAAAAATGACCAGTCGAAGTTCAGTGAAAGTTGTTTACTCAAACAGTCACCTGCAGCTTTTAAAACCTTGTGCGTTCCAAATAACGTCATCACATCATGACGTCACATGGAACCTCCCGAGCCAGTTCGATTAAGCCTCTGGCAAACTGCTGCACTATCAGTTATCTAGTGTTGGCAGTCAGTTCTCAAAGTGGGGAGCTAACATGATGACAAGATTTGAGTTTAAATTGATTGGTTACTGCTTATTATCAGAATCAGGTTTAATATTATGAAGGTGTCATGAAATGTGTTGCTTTGCGGCAGCAGGTATTGTACAGAACAAGGTGTAAATTTACAATCAATTGCAACATTATTCGTTTTTTAAAATCTTTATTTTTAAAAAAAACTGAGGTAGTGTCTCCGGGTTTATTGTTTATTGTCCATTGAGAAATCTGATGATAGATGGGAAGACTCCATTTTTGTAACATTGAGTGTGTCTTCAGGCTGGTCACAGTGAGAAAAAGGCACAGCTTGGGTAGTGAGGGTCCTCAATGATAGAAACTGCTTTCTTGAGGTACCGCCTTTTGAAGATGTAGTTAATGGAGTGAAGGCTAATGCACAGAATGGCTCTCCCTGAGTTTACAACTATGTTCCTGTCCTGTGCGTTGGCTCCTCCGTACCAGACAGTCATGTAACCAATCAGAATGCCCTCTGCAGTACTGTAGAAATTTGCAAAAGTTTTTGGTGACCTACCAAATCTCCTTAAACTTTTCATGACATATAGCTGCTGGGAAGCCTTTTTCATGATTGCATTGACATTAAGGCCCCATGATAGATCTTCAAAGATGCTGACATTCAGGAATCTCTTTTTTTTTTACCCTCTCCACTGCTGGCCCCTTTATGAGGACTAGTTTGCGTTCTTCTGGCTTCTCCTTCCTGAAGTCCACTTGGGAGAGGGTCACAATATAATTCAGCTTGAATGTAATGTTTAATTGTTGCCACAATACAGAACAGAAGTCAACATCCTGCAGATAAATGAGCAGTGGAATGCTCTGACACTTTAATGAGGATTGTTGTATCATGGACCCGCATCTTCTCTTCCAGGGATGAAATATTAAAGTATTGATTGTGAATCCTCTAAAAGCAGCTGACAAGCACTTGGCCAATTGCATTTTTTATAAAAACTTAACAGGTTTGATGTACGGCCTGTGACCCACTGGCTCCTATCAGAATAAAAAAGGGATGTAATGATTTGACATGTTTTATTTCTGTAGCTGCTTGACTCTGCCGTACCCAAAACTTAGAAAAAAAATTTGTCTTCTCTAGTTTAAAAATGAACTGTGATAACATAAGCAGGAAATGCAGCATGTGGGTGTATTTAATCTTTCACCGTTCCTGTGAATTTGTTCCATGAGCTAAAGATGCCTTTGCTGTGCTGACTTGGACTGTAGAATGCTCTGTGCCGCCACCATCCAACAGAATCGTGGTTTATCATTTTGACTAAAACAGCAAATGCTAAAAAATGTTTTGGGCAGAATCAGTTAAAAAGAATGAGTTAATATTTTAGGTTGAAATCCCTTCATAAGATTCAGAAAGTTAGAAAACAAGTTTTAAGTTGGAGAATGGTGAGGGATGGGATATCAAAGGAAAAATCGAGGGTGGGTAGGGCTGACTCGATAGGCAGAAAAGTCTAATTTGTGATCCAATGACAAGATCTAAAATGATGTTTGCAATACCATCTATTTAACAGATAAGAGGGACAACATTTTTTTCTCTTACTGGGGCTTCCTGAATACCATTTCAGCTGAGCCTTTTACCGTCTCATTTATTTCTAGCTCCTTTGTGCAAAGCTCAAGTTCGCCTTATTCTCACTTTTCACCTCTCTTAGATTTGCATTCAATGGATCAATGTTTACAATTTCTGCCACTTCCAAAGAAACACCAGACTCATCCTCCACTGCACCCCCTCCCTCTTCACTTTTCTGAAGGAGCCATTCTTTGTGTGGCCCCCTCATCCGCTTTCACCTCCACCAAGTACACTTTGTGTGTGACTTTCCCATGGAATCTCCGGTGGTGCACCACGAGACCTTTTAGAATAATAGAGCCAGGCAGTATTGAAATTCCCATCAGCCCAAGTTTCCCAGACTGACCAGTCTGCCTTTGGCCCATATCCCTCTAAACCAGTGGTTTTAAAACTTTCTCTTCCCACTCACATACCCTCTTAAGTGCCATTGGTGCTCTGTGATTAGTAAGGGATCACTTAAGAGGGTATATGAGTGGGAAGGAAAGGTTGAGAACCACTGCTCTAGACCCAATTGTTACTGAAATATTTTGCTTGTGAAAAATTGTCATTGGCCCATTTCCTTTGAGTGATGAAACTGTGCACATAACCTTCGCCCCTCCATCCATCTACACCATCTACACAGTGGTTATCAAACCTTTTCTTTCCACTCACATATCATTTTAAGTAATCCCTTACTAATCACAGAGATCTGATGGCATAGGGATTTCTTAAAGTGATATGTGAGTGGAAAGAAAAGGTTTGAGAACCACTGCGTTAAGGTGTAGATGGACGGAGGGGTGAAGGTGTGGCCTCTACTGAGAACCAAGCATTCCATCTCAGAAAGGGGAAGGTCAAAGGGAATGGTAAAGACCAAGCAGGGGTCAGAGTGGAATTGGTGTGGTGGAGGGTTAGGGAGGTCAGAGGGTGGAGATGGAAGATGGGAGAGGGGAATGGAGAGGGAAGAGGTGGAGAGAAGGGAAGGGAGGGAGAATGAAGAGTAGGCCAGCTGAAAAACAGAGAAGTCAATATTAATGGCATTCGGATGGAGAATGTCCAGATGGAAAATCCAATTTATGGATATTCTTGGCAGAACAATGCATGAGGCTATGTCTGCATGGGAGTGGGGTTGGTTGGCCACAGGGAGGTCCCTTTCCCTTTCCCTGATGCGGACAGAGCGAAGGTGCTTAGCAAAGTGATCTCCCAGTCTGCGTCCAGTCCTCTGATGTAGAGAAGGCTGTGGCCCTCCTCCCCCGCTTACTGGTGTTCCCTCCCTCCCTTATCCACCTATTATCTACTGCCTTTGGACTGAATTCCTCCCCCTGCCCCTCTCTCTCCCCACCCCCTCTCTCTTCCCACCCCCCCCCGCCCCCGCCTACATTTTTTCATACCTCGATGAAAGGCTCGTGCCTGACACGTTGACTCTGTATCTTTGATACATGAAGTACACTGTTTGACCTGGTGAGTTTCTCCAACATTGTGTTTCTTAAATCAATCACCGTGTCTGCAGACTTTCGTGTTTTACTTTGTTTTATTAGATTGGCAGCAAACCATGAAGATAATTATAGATGTGAGAAGGATATGGACTGTCACAGGGCAGATGAAATTTAACAGAGATTAACTTTAGTTGCAAGAATAAGCCTCCTCCTCTTTTTTGTTGCACATTCTATGATACCAAGATAACCAAGGTTATTAAATGAGGGAAGTTTAATAACTTGAGAAACTCAACATCCAACAGTGGAATATCTAAATTCAAAATAGATGCTGGAAATCTAAATTAAACACGTGTCGCTCGAATTCAGCAGGTCAGACTGTATCTATGTTTCAAGTCAAAATCTTTATGATCTAATTCTCATGTTTCTTCTTTGGCTTGGCTTCGCGGACGAAGATTTATGGAGGGGGTAAAAGTCCACGTCAGCTGCAGGCTCGTTTGTGGCTGACAAGTCCGATGCGGGACAGGCAGACACGGTTGCAGTGGCTGCAGGGGAAAAATGGTTGGTTGGGGTTGGGTGTTGGGTTTTTCCTCCTTTGCCTTTTGTCAGTGAGGTGGGCTCTGCGGTCTTCTTCAAAGGAGGTTGCTGCCCGCCAAACTGTGAGGCGCCAAGATGCACGGTTTGAGGCGATATCAGCCCACTGGCGGTGGTCAATGTGGCAGGCACCAAGAGATTTCTTTAATTCTCATGTTTAGTAATAAGAAATTAACATTGAAATCAGTTGCAATATAAAAGCAATAATGTGGTTAAATGGAGGTAAGTTTTGAATATGTGGTGGTGCCAATGGAACCAGGAGCCTCTAGCACTTCTTGCGCCAGCATGCGTATTAGGGAGACCATAGTTTGTAGCTTGACCTTCATCGTAAATTTTTACTTCTTCCCAGCACTTTTAATGGACCCATTTGATGTAAACTAAAAGCTCTTTTTGCACTCTCATCAACAAATGAAGGAACCCACACCTGGATTGCAGCAAGATCTTGACAACATACAGCCACCAATCCATTGCAGTGTACCTGATAGTCTGAATCACTGAATACACTGGACATTTTTTTTTAAAAGGTTTGCTTCCTGAAAAGAATTTCGAGATTATGATAGACAACTTCAAGATTAACACAAAGATAATTTCAGTTTTGCTGTACCACATAGAAAGTTGGAGCAACTTTAAATGAACTTTTTATTGAATTTAGCATGTTTAATTGCATTAGTTCAATTGACCTAAAAATGATTTGTTGCTGATTTTCGTTTGTACTCAGCATCTGATGCCTCTTTTGACAGTGTCCAACAATAGTCAGCCAGCATTAATGGATTCTAGTGGCCCTGATTCTGCTTTTCCATGGTTGCAATGGTCTGATGAAACCTTTCACCACGTTCATCACTGACTGCACCAAGATCAGCAGGGATGAAGTTCATGTGCGAATGCAGAAAATGAATTTTCAACAGCATACTGCACTTCATGGTTTTGTAGGCTTGAAGTAGACTTAAAATGTGACAGGAAATCACAAAAATAAGTTGCAACTAAAAATTTGTATGTGTTAAGAAAATGTTACGGTGATTTTTATAATCAGCAGCCCAAAATCCATAAAATACAGCCAAAAGTCTTCAGGAATCAAAATCTTCATTGTTCAGTGATATTACTGAATGTGTCTGTGCCATCGTTATTGAATCTGTTTGGCAGAGTAGTATGTGAACAGAGATTTGGTGCTGAAATAAGATTCCAAGCACCACTGTCTTCACCTACTTCATCAAAGACCTTCCTTCCATGATGATGGGGAAAAGAGATGAGGAACTGAGGATGCCAGGATCTCTGGTTGATCAGCACTGGTGGGGGTGGGGAAAAGTTTTCAGGTGGAAAATGCCTCTCACTACTGACTGGGTGAAGAGATATCTTCTTATCTCAGTCCCAATGAGTTGATGCTTTATTTTGCGACTCTAATCTCTGGTTGTAGATACCCCAGAGAGGAAAAACACCAGCTCTGCATCTTCCTGCCAAGCCCCTTAAGAAGTTGGTATCTTTCATTCTAATAAGCCAGAAGAGGCCTGGACTACTTTATTGCTCCTCATTTGAGAAGGTTCCTTTCCCAGCAATCAATGTGGAGAACCTTCACCACATTCTCTTTGTTGCAGATATATTGTCAGGATAGGCCATCAGAAAATAATCCAGATAACATCAGGACACTAAATAATTGGCCTCGTGCCCTTATGGTCATCCTGTCCTCCACTTAATCTTCCTTGGGCCTTGCCAAAAAGACCAATGGTTATTGCTTATCCTTGACTCCCACAGCAAGGTGATTCCATTTTGCTGTTGGGCAGACGGTTTCAGCACTGGCGATGCACTTCCAAGTTAGGCGTGCGTACAACTTCGAAGGGACCTGCGACTGGCAATGTCTCCTTGCATGGCTTGCTCTTGCTGGTAGAGGTTGTGGGATGGGAGGTGATCTTTTAATCTCATGTTATCTTAAAAATCCTTCAGCTTTTTATGTATTTGTACATTGTACTCGTGTATATACAATAAACATTCAGTCATTCATTATGCTTTCATCTGAAATGGAAGAGCTCACATTATTCTACATTATGATGATAATGAGTTTATTGCTTAGTGTACAGATGCACCAACATTCTTACTTACTGCAGCCAATCGGGTCCTTTTGTCTTTTTTTAAATCCAGCTACAATAGTGTACATTAAATGACAACAATACAGAAAGATAATAAATATAGTAAAACCCCTGGTATCTGGAATTCAAGCAACTGGCAGCCTCAAAAAAAAGAATAAATTTTAAAAATGAAAATAAATATGTATTTTTATCTTTTATTTTATTCTTGTTTAAAATGGTAAATGTCCTCTGAAGTAACACAAACCTTTGGTGAAGATGGGACCAAATATTCAGCCGGCGGGGTGCCTTGGTCATGCTTTGCTCAAAGCAGTTGTTTGATTAAAGCTGTGTGAAGCAGAAATGGCGACGCCCAGAATAAAGAGCTGGTTGATGCCACTCACCATTAGGGTGACTCTCTTAAGGTGTTTCCTTATCCCTGCAGAGTAAGGGTCTCCCTGGTCAGAGGCTTTATTTGTAAACTTGGGGGTGGGAGGGGTTAATTATCTATAACGTTATTGTTCGTCTTTCAGGTGGCTTAATGGAGGGGGAGGAACCTGCAGATGCAGTGACGGTTAAAACTTTTTCAGTGAATGTGACTGAAAATAAAGTAAAATGCTTTAAATTTTATGTATTCATGGAAGTGAAGTTTGTTCAGGGTAAGTATAGTATAGTATTTTTGTCTTTTCAACTGTTTATGTTTAATGCAGGTGTATTAGTTATCCATTCTACCGGCACCACCTACGGCTCCTAGAACGCTTCCACCAGCGTTGTCTCCGCTCCATCCTCAACATCCATTGGAGCGCTTACACCCCTAACGTCGAAGTACTCGAGATGGCAGAGGTCGACAGCATCGAGTCCACGCTGCTGAAGATCCAGCTGCGCTGGATGGGTCACGTCTCCAGAATGGAGGACCATCGCCTTCCCAAGATCGTGTTATATGGCGAGCTCTCCACTGGCCACCGTGACAGAGGTGCACCAAAGAAAAGGTACAAGGACTGCCTAAAGAAATCTCTTGGTGCCTGCCACATTGACCACCGCCAGTGGGCTGATAACGCCTCAAACCGTGCATCTTGGTGCCTCACAGTTTGGCGGGCAGCAACCTCCTTTGAAGAAGACCGCAGAGCCCACCTCACTGACAAAAGGCAAAGGAGGAAAAACCCAACACCCAACCCCAACCAACCAATTTTCCCTTGCAACCGCTGCAATCGTGTCTGCCTGTCCCGCATCGGACTTGTCAGCCACAAACGAGCCTGCAGCTGACGTGGACTTTTTACCCCCTCCATAAATCTTCGTCCGCGAAGCCAAGCCAAAGAGTTATCCATTCTAAGAGTAAGCCTCAAGTAACTGGAAAGTACACTTATCTGGCATCTACCAATCGCCATTGGTGCTGGATACCAGGGCTTTTACTGTATAAAAGATTGATAATAAATATTCACAGTTAGTGCAAGAAAAGGTTCAGCAAGTGGCGCTGTGCAATGTTGCCACCAGGTCTTTTTGTGGCCGTGGAGTAGTGATCTACTCATTCACCATTCATGTTCACTCATTCATTCAGCCTCTCCATATCCCCATGGAGTTTCATGAATCCTCCTCACAGCTGACACTGTCACAAACTTTGTATCATGTGCAATGGAGATTGGACATTTGTCGGACATCAGGATGATTCATTTCTTTACATTTTTATCTCATTTAGTTTTTCTTTTAATTCTTTGTTCACTCTTGGTTTCGAGTTACCTCTGAGAGAGTTTTTTTCTCCATTGTAGCTGAAGTTATCACAAAGCCTGGAAAGAGGCAAGCTGTCCCCACCACCCAATGGAAGTAATCCCATCTCCCAGCACTTGGCCCAGAGCCTTCACTGTTGAGACATTTCAAAGGTTCATGCAGAAAATATGGCAATACAGCCAGTGACCCAACTTCTCTACTCTCTCCGGTAGTGCATGCCAAGTACTCAACCACCCCCTCTGGGTAAAACAAGTTTCTTCTTGGCCCCTTTACATCTTTTCACCTTGCCCTAAATCTCCAGTATATTCTCCAATCTTCTCTGTCTCTGATGGGGGGGGGGGGGGGGAAGTAGTTTCCTGCATTCCATCCTGTCTGTACCCCTCATTATTTTATAGACCTCAATCATTTCTCATCTTGACCTCCTCTGCTCCGGGGAGTGCGCACGCAACATCTCCACTCTCTCCTCATGAACTGCTCCATTCCAGACAGCATCTGAGTGAATCTCCTCTGCATCCTCTCCAACGCCTTCACATCCCAATGAAATGCTACAATCTGACTGATGGAAGAACTTTGTTCAAGGTGACTGATGCACTTAGGGAGAACATGATAGTATAACAATTTATTAATACACCACATGAGCCTAGTGTGTTAGATGAGGGTGATGTTAATGTTTCACCAGAAAGAACACCAACTTCTCATGTAAATGGAGTAATTTTCCTTAAAAAATGCAGTCAGTGGATTATCGATATCTGTGAAGTCAGGTGCAAAATATGTATTCAATTCCCCTGTCATTTCCTTATTGCCCATTCTGTGTGTGTGTAGAAAACCCCTATTTGCCTTTAATTGTCTTTTCCAAATTTAAATATCTATAGGATCTCTTCATTTTTTTTTAGAGCTATGGATATAGTTTGGGAGAATGCACTGATGTTGATTAACATTTGGTGAATTTGCAGGTTGTTGGATCAAGTTTATAGCTTGAAATGGTTTAAATTAGTTATTACTAGACTAATATTTTCCAGGACCAGGCGAGGCGAACAATCAATATTTTAAGAATCGAATTCTCCCTTTACAATTGAATAATGATCAAGCCTGGGAAATAAAGCTGGACTATGTGGAACTTGTGATTTTTGTAAAGATGCCCAACTCATACACTTCAGGCCAGAAACTGCTGCATGATCTGAGTCTGTAAGTGCAGTGAAACGTGGAAGTCTTCAGATGCTGTGACTGTAGGGAAAATACATGGTAAATGCTGAAGGAAGTCAGCTGGTCCCGCAACATCCATAGCAGGTAACGATGCATCACCAACGTTTTGGGCCTGAGCCCTTCTTCAAAGTATAAGTAAAACCAGGCAGGTGTCTGAGTAAAGACTAGGAGAGAAAGGGAGAAGAATATGAGGGGGTGGAGTCCAGACCAACAAACAATTGAATATGATGAGGAAGGTAAGAATTGATTTTAACTCTCAAAGGAGACAGGGAGAAAAGGGAGGGTCAAAGATGGGTCTATGAAAGGAGGCAGAGGGATAACATGGGTGAGAGAGAGAGAGCAAGAGAGTCAGTTTATTTGCCTCCGCTCCCCCATTAATGCAGTTCCAATTCAATCCTGGGATTTGTGTTTTGCCCTCAAGGTTGACATTTATTTCCTCTCCTTTAGCTGTTCTTGAGAAGATTGTGGTGCACCATCTTCGAGAACAGCTGGTCAGGATACTCCCACAGTTTTATTAGGTGGGGAGTTCCAGCATTTAGATCCAACAACAATGAAGGACTGTTGATATATTTCCAAGTCAGACCGCTCTGAAGCTTAGAAATATATCACCAGCCCTTCACCGGTGTCAAGTCTACATCCTGGAATTTCTCGGAGGTGACGATCATGTTTTTCCAGCTCTACCACTTGCGGGGAAATCCTTCAAATTGATCCTGAGACTATCTTTGGTTATCAGCTTTGCCTCTTGTGTTTTCTCTCCAGAACTTCCTTTTGTAAAAAATCTTTTTTTCATAAATATACATAGAAAACTCACATTTATGTTGATCATCTATGTGGGGAAGTCACATATTTATACTGTAGCAGCATTTATTATTATCCTTTTATTGTATTTATAAATACAATTGAGCCCCTGTATGATCCGAATATGGCTGCCATATCTTAATAAATTCATCATATCTGTTCTTCAAGTTGTATGTAATTTTTTCCATAACTATACAACTATTCATCTCAGCAGTCCGTCGTGCTATATGTAGAGGGGATTTCCAAGTCATTGCAATTCCAAATGTAATTTGGAATTTACTTACCATATATTTTGGCGTATAAGTCGACCTCCATTTTTCAGGCTGTCAGGAACAACCCAAAATTTTTTCAAACACCCCAATCGCAAGTAATAAAACTGTAAATTAAGTAAGTAAAAAAAAACACACACATCTCGGCCTATCAGACAGCAATGGTGACAGCCCACAGAGCTGGAGCAGTGACATCACTTTTCAGGCAGGAGCAGAAATGCCTGCCTACCAGGCAGCAGCAGCGACAGCCCATGTAACTGGAGAGCTGACATTGTGGTCCCAGCGGGAGCATGAACCTTGGCCTACCAGGCAGGAGCAGCGCCAGCGCTTCATGGTCCCAGGTAGGTGTAGTTATGGTGGTTCCCAGCGGTGGGGAGGTGTTTTCAGCATCGACATATGCCAAATTGATGTCAATCAGGTTTTCTTGGTGAATTTAATGTCTTAAAATATATCCAGCAGTGTATAAGTCAAACCCCCCCCACTTTTATAGATTTATTTTTAGGGTTTCACGACTCGACTTGTACACCAAAATATATGCTAAATAATTGTTTATTTTAATAAAGTTGGCCAAAAGATAAAGCTCCAGGTTTCCCGTGAAGGCCACCCCTGTTATCCTTGTTAATATTTCAGTAATATCCTGCCAGAAGGGTCTCACCTTCACACATGTCCACATAGCATGCAAAAACATTCCTATTTCTATCCCACACCTAAAACTCATCTCCAATATTTCAGAGTTTGATTTATACAATTTCTGTGGTGCGAGATATATTGGTATAGGAAATTATATTGTATAAATTTGTATTTTGCATTTATAATTGATGTCATGCTATCCAAACACGAATCAGACCAGCATCTTTCCATTATTGCAATATCTAGATCTGAATCCCATCTCTCGCTCTCTCTCTCTCTGTAAAACTGGCTTTAAACTTTCATTCTTGAGATCATAGTACATCTTTTTTTGTTTTTGACTTAACATTCTGCTTATAAATAAAGTCCTTCACTGTCTCTTCTTTTATTGAATTCAATCCCATTCAAATCCAATAAAAGGGACAGTCTTCTTCAAAAAAGGATGATAAAAATCTTGCTTGTGCTGATAAACAATATTTCTTAAAGTCCAGAAGCCTAAGTACTCCCAGTTTATAGTCCCACGTTAACTTTACCAATGAAATGCTCAGCACTTTGCAATTCCGTAGGAATTACCTTGTGCAGTTATTCAATAATTTAAAGAAATTTTTAGGTAGTGCAATAGGCAACAATTGAAAAAAAGATACTGTAATCTTGGCATCACATTAATTTTAATACAATTTACTCTTCCCACTAGAATATTCAGCAGGTCTTTCAATTTCTGTAAACCTTTCTCTATTTTTTCTAAAAGGGTGTAATTAAATTTCTATAAGTTCTGTAAGCTGTTATCTGTCATTATTCCTAAATATTTGATTCCATCTATCTTCCATTTAAATCATTTACCTTTTTGGTATCTTTCATAATCAAACATTTTCAATGACATTATTTCACTTTTATCCATATTTATTTTAAAACCTGATATTCTTCCATATTTTCCTGATATTGTTTGTAATTTTATCAGTGATTCAGCTGGGTCAGACAAATAATAGCTCTTCATCAGCAAATAAACTAATTTATGTTCTTCCTGTCCAACTTTGAAGCCCTTTATATCTCTTTGTATAATCTCTGCCAATGGTTCAATAGCTAGGATAAAGTGCCAGAGACCGAGGACACCCTTGTCTACTTGATGAACTCAATGGAAAAACCATTGACATTTGATTGTTAGTTATAATTTTGGCTTGTGGCTTATGATAGTTATTGTCTAGTTTGGAAAAATTTGATATAGACAGAAATTTTATAATGTTTTAAATGAGAAAGACTATTCTAATCAATCAAATAGTTTTTTCTGCATATAGAGAGATTGTTATACTTGGATTCAACTTTGATTTTTGCCATATGTATTATATTAACTGTTTGAAGAATGATTTCCTTTAACAAATCCCACCTGATCTCTATGTATAGATTTTGGTAGATATTGTCACAATCTATTAGCTAATGTTTTATAATCAGCATTCAGGAGTGATATTGGTCTGTATGATGAGGTTTTTAGTGGATCTCTACCTTTCTTCAGTAGCACTGTAATTATAGCAGTTGAGAAAGATTCTGGGAGGATCTGGGTCTCCACCACCTGGTCCAATGCATCCATTATAAGAGGCATCAATAAATTTTCAAATTCTCTGTAGAACTCAGGGGGAAACCCATCCTCCTCCGGAGATTTAGTACCTTGTAAAGTACCCAAAGTTTTCTCAATTTCTTCTGTAGTGAAAGGGGTATCTAAATCAACTTGTACTCTATCTTCTAATTTTGGAACTTCAACATTTATTAAAAATTCATCCATCTCATTTTCATCTCCTAATAATTCCTGATTTATATAGTTTCATATAATATTGTCTAAAAATCTTATTTTTAATTTTATGCTATAATACTGGCCTCTGTTTATATTGGATTTATCATTCTAGACAATTCATCTATCTTTACCTGTCAAGACAAAAGTTTATGCACCTGTTCTCCTAATTCATATTTTTGTTTAGTTTTTAATTTATTTTTTCTGCTCTTTATGTTTGTAATGTATTATAGTTCAATTTTTAAATTCTCTAACAGTCCATATTTTTCTTGCAACCCTGTTTTCCGATATTCTTTTTCCAATTTCATTACATCTTTCTCTAGACCATCCAGCTCTGTAGCATATTCTCTCTTAAAATTTTTTTGTATAAGAAATAATTTGTCCTCTTAGCTTTTAGTGTATCCCATATTAAAAAGTTATTATCAGTAAAAGGAAGGTTAGTTTCTGTCTCTTAATAAACTCACAAAAGCTAGTAGACGAGGATACCCACTGCCTCCAGCGCTCTTCGTGCTGGCAATGGAACTTCTTGTGGAGGCCATTCATTAGGATCCAGACATTAAAGGTTATAGAGTGAGCCAGGAGGAGCACAAAATTAACTTATTTGCTGATGACATACTGATATATCTGACAAACCCTGCGACTTCTCTGCCTCGACTGCACATGGTACTGGAGGACTATAGGAAACTTTCAGGGTACAAGATCAATTGAGAAAAGAGTGAGGTGATGCCACTCACTGAGGGTAATTATAGTCAATTTAAAGAAAATAGTAATTTAAGGTGGCCACAGGAGGGGATCAAATACCCAGGAGTTAATATTGATGGTAACTTGAATAATCTATACAAATTAAACTACACCCCCTTGCTAGAGAGAGTTGAGGAGGACCTAAAGAGGTGGATGTCCCTGCCCATAACATTGGTGGGTGGGGTTAACTGCATCAAAATGAATGTGTTGCCAAGATTCCAGTATCTCTTTCAAACATTGTCAGTGCCATTGCCTCGGGGCTTCTCTAAACAGCTACTACATAAGGCTAGAAGGTTTCTCTGGAGTGGCAGGGGCCTCTATGGAAAAATTAACATGGGACTATAGTCTAGGCGGATTGAGAATGCCAGACTTAAAAAAAATATTATCGGGCAGCTTGGTCGAGATACATTGCCTCTCTCTTTCAGGGAGGAGATGTACCTTCATGGGCACAAATTGATCTGCACTTGGTGGGCGAGAAGATAGCAGAGGATTTTATTTACAAATGGCTGTCAGGGAAGAAGGGCAGCACCATACTAAAACAAGTGATTAGTATCTGGACCAAAATTAACCAGTATCTGAATGCTAAAGTGGAGCTATCACCATAAATACCCCTGACTCCTAATAAATTAATACCAAGATCCTGGACACCTGGCACTGTAATGGTATCCGGTGTATAGAGGACTGTTACAAACAGGATCAATTAATGTCACTTAAGCAGCTAAAAAATAAAAACGACATGCCAAATCAGACATTCCACTGCTACCTTCAAATAAGGTATTTTCTACGGGATGCATTGGTTCCAAGTATGGCCCTACCTTGGTGCAGTAACATAGTGGCCTTGATTCGAAGGGGGAACGGTAAGAAATTTATTTCAGCAATGTATTGCCTGTTCCAGTCGGAGAGACCCAAATCAGGCCTTCATAGGTCGAGAGAAAAATGGGAGTTAGACTTGGGCATTGTAATTGTTGAGAGGTGCTGGTCAGACATGCGCCAGGAAAGCATGTCCATGGTCATTAATGCAAGGTACAGGCTGGTGCAGTATAACTTTTTGCACCAGTTGTATATAACACTGCAGAAAATAAACAGGTCAAAACCGGAACTCTTGGACCAATGCTTCAGATGTGGCATTGCGACCAGGACATTTGTGCATGCAACCTGGTCATGTATCAAGGTGAGGTCCTTTTGGGTAGATCTAGGCCAAATCCTGGAGAAAATTATAGGCAAACAATTCCTACAAGACCCAGAGTTGTTCCTGCTGGGAAACATAATGGACATGAGGCTTACAATGAAGCTGTCCAAATTTCAGATCCAATTTGTGTTAATCGCATTGGCAGTGGCCAGGAAGGGCATTGCAGTGACTTGGAAGTCCGACTCTAGTCTTAGTATTGAACAATGGAACAAGGAAATGCAGAGCTGCATTCCCCGGGAGAAAATAACTTATTACCTGAGAAACAAATACAGTACCTTTCGTAAGATCTGGCAACCATATATGGCAGCCATATATGCACTACATAGGCACATGGCAGGGATTGGTTTCTCCATTCCTTGGCTGCAGCTTCTTCTTCCTCGCACTGATCCCGATCAAGGAAAGTCAGGAATGAATATCGGCCCAGAGGCCGCCCACTGAGCTGCGACAATCCCTGCCCCTTATTTATTATTTATTTTCCTACTGTTAAAATTTTGTTGTTGTTGGTTGAAGTTTGAGTGAGTGGTCTTACTTTATATGTGGGGGAGGTAGAGACATAGGTTTGTATATATAGTCATAAAGAAAATGAATATATGTATATTTGAAATGTGAACTGCCATTGTTGGCATGACACTGTACAAGTTTGTGTGAAAATATAAATAAAATAATCAAAAAAAAACTCACAAAAGTTCTTTTTCAACAGTGTGGCATTGAGATACCATCTCTACACACTGTCTAGTTTTTCCATTATTGCATTAGTTAAAGTTAATGGTGAATGATCTGATAATAGTCTCGCCATATACAATATTCAATTTTCACCACTTCATCATCATAATTTGGTGCATAGATATTCATAAATGTCCATGATTCTACATACATTTTACAATGTTCCATTACAAATCATCTGTTTTGGTCAGTCAGTGTTAATTTTTGTTAATTAGAATCACTATACCTCTTGCTTTTGAGTAGAATGAAGATGATATTACACGTCCCTCCCATCCTCTTTTTAATTTAGCATGTTCCGATTTGGTAAGATGCATTTCTTGTAGAAAGACTAGATTTGCCTTTAATTTTTTTAGGTGTACCAAGACCTTCCTCCTTTTCACCATCTTGTTTATCCCATTAACATTAAAACTAATAAATTTTAACATTCTATCCATATTGATTTTTTAAAACAAATATTGTTTAACAATAAAACCTTTTCAATTGTTTAAATAATAGTGATCTTTCCCCTTTTTAAAAAAAAACACAGACAATGACCCTACCCTGACAGTGATGTAAAGGATCACTGGTAAGACTTTACCAGTGCACAAAAATAGCCGGAGGAATCATTCAAGGAATAAGAACCCCTCCCTTTAGCATCAATTTTTATAGATCTTCCTCTCTGAGTGCCATTCTCCCCCTTAGACCGGAGTGTCCTCCTGCTACTACTTTTCCCAAGTTTTCTCTCTTTTCTGAGCTCTCCATGAACATTTCAGTAAAGTTTATTTTTCAACAATAATGACAAGATGTTTTTTTAAAAAATACATCTTTTACTTAGTCCCATTGTAAATATCCTTCACCATCTTCCTCTGTCAACATTTGTCTTTTCATAAACCTCAGAGGAAGTTTTCCACCTTGTTCTTAGTCTTGTAAAATCACCGATTTCCTTTTGCTACTTTGACCCTTGGAGTAAAGGTGTATATCATCGAATATTTCCAGTTTTTGGAACACATTTGTCTTTTTACATCAAACTCCTTCGTTTGCTTAATCAAAAATCTTGACAAAATAGCAATTTTTCATTGTCAACCTCAGGCGGGCCATTATTTTGCTCAGAGATTTCATATGCTGTTCCCAGAATTGTCTCCCATTCCCAGTAACTTAAAAGTCTGACCAGAACTGGTCATGGTTGCTGATTGCTAGCTCTCCTGGGTCTGAGGGTCCGATGAGCCCTTTCACTGTGCAGTTTTTCTCTGAATTTGTCTTCTCCCTGCACTTGTGGGATCCATGTTTTAAACAAGTTCACCAGATCTCTTCCCTTGATTCCTTCTTTCAGTCCAATAATTTGGACATAATTTTGTCTGGTAAAATTCTCCATGTGGTCGATCTTGTCCAGCAGACCTTGTCTGTCTGACTCCCATTGCTTCTCATCTTTCTCCAAAGCTTTTAGCTTCTCTTGTGTTTTTACCAAGTCTGCTTCTGCTTGGGTCATTTTTTGCATTAAGTCTTAAATGATTTCTTTAATTTCAGTCACGTCTCTCATTACGCTTTCCTGGCCAACAAATCAGTTCCTCAAGTTTTCCATTTTCTCCAGGATAATATTTAGTTCTTTTCCGACTCCTCAGCTGTGCTGGGGTCTGCTGATCCCGAGACCACTCTTGCACCGCTCTCTTTTGGGCTTTCTCTCGATGTTCCTGGCTGAGTAGAAACTTCGTCATTTTTTGTTTTTGGCTGCCTTGGTTTCTTAGTACTTGTCCATTTTTTTGTGAAAAGGGTAAATTTAAATTTTAACTGTATTTTTGATACTCTTCATGGAGAGCTCAAACAAAACACGTCTGCCTGTCCTTCGCATGGCCACACCCCTCTCCAGATCTTCCTTTAATGCAATTGTCCTTTGATGTAAGGACACAAGTGGGAGAATTACATTTGTTAGAATTAAAGTTAGCTTTACAAAGGTATCCTTTCGTTTATACTCAACTCTTTAGCAGTTGTGCAAATCTCGATTTGCTCATGAACTGATGAAGCAGTTCAGGATCAACCACTGGAGATCTCAAGTCATGATAGACCAGACTTGCCAAGATGGTAGATAGCCTTCCCTGAACTAGGAGAACAAGGTGAGGTCTTACAATTTTTTAAATTGCAGTTGGCAACATTGAGTTAATGAACAGATCCTGGAGATGGGTGATTATTTCACATTTGTATTGCTTTGTATCAACTTCTGTGAAATTGCTAATTCTTGCAATCCAGTGAAAATTTGCTGTGTTTACTCTCACTTCAGTTCAATTTTATTTCTTGATAAACATGAATAATACTCTTTTGCCTGAAAGATGAAATTTGTCAAAATCACCAGGAGAGGACAAATGTCTCGCAGAGTTTTCAGTGAGGTTTGAAAGGCTATTTAATTGAGGAATATTCTGTAGTATCAAGCACTGGGAGCATTTGTTTGAGCTTCCATTTATGGTGACTCTTATGTTGATCACCCAGGATACAGTAGGTTGTAACTCTGCACCACTGAAGAAACTAGACATTATTCTTGTCAGCTTTGGAGAGGCTTGGAATTTACTCACTGGATGACAAAAAATCTGGGGGGGGGGGGGGTCATAGAGTCAGGCAGCTTTGAAACCGGCCCTTTAGCCAAACATGTCCACGATAACCAAAATGTCTCACCTGTCTGCCTTTGGCCCATATCCCTCTAGACTCATGCTTCCTGTCCAATTCTTTGTAATCTTTTTATAGTCGCTGCCTCAACAACCTCGTCTGGCAGCCCATTCTATGCACCCATCACTTAGATTCCTGTTGAATCTCCTCCCCCCACCCCCCTCACCTTAAACCTATCTGCTCTCATTATTGATTCCCCTGCTCTGGGCAAGACTCTCTGCATTCACCTGAACTATTCCCCTCCTGATTTTGCATAGGGAAAGTCTGGAAGGGAGATGAGAGGGTTTTGACAAGACAATAAATTAACCTGCATCTGTTTGCATTACATTTTCATTTCAATTACCAATCAGTCATTGAAAATTCAGCAGACCAAGTAAGCTTTGAAAAGATCAGTTTATCTTTTTTTTTTATGATTATGTAAAGCATTAACATTTAAGATGAACAAAACTGCTTTAAAAACACACCCACACACATTCACAGAACATCAGTGTAGATATAGTAAATGTTGCAAACTTATTTTCAATATATTATTGATGTGCAGTTTTGACCAATTGTTTGTGTTAGATGACATGTTCTTGATGAAAATGTTGCTGCACCTCATTAACTCTCGTGTGCCGCCATTACTGCTGGGTGGGTCTGGCAGGATCCCAAAGAATGCTGCTGCCTTGAGCACTAGTGACTTGAGTTCGATCCTGACCTCACCTGCTGTCTGTGTAGTCGTTGCGCAGTCTCACAGTGATTCTTGGCTAATTGCCCATAGTGATGTCGATGGCAAGTAGGAGAATCAACGGGTGTCATCAGGAGTGGGAGAGATTGGGATTGTCTGGATTGCTCCGAGAGCTGTCATGGACTTGATGGACAGAATGGCTTTCTTAGTTTGTTTATTATTACAAAATATCTAGACAGTGAGAAGGGTTCATCTACGATCAGTCTAAGAAGTTACCTGTAACATTCATAGAGCTGAGTAAAGTGCACAATTTATAGAGTATAGGGTCACAATGAAAAGGAAGATCCAATAGCAAGAGCTGTTGTGAGGATCATTCAGGGAAGAAACTGCCTTTAAAACTGTTGGTGCATGATTTCACACTCTTAAGCCTTCTCCACAATTGGAGGAGAGAGAGAAGAGAGTGTGTTTGGGGTGTGACAGTACCTCACCAACTGAACCTCCCCAACACACAATCCCTTCTTCCTGGAACAGAAGGCACGGGGGAGGAGTCACGTGATGGAGTAGTGGCCGGACGGTGAACTCCAGCCCTCTCCAGAAAAGTCGGAAAAAACAAAGGAAAACACAAAGGCACAGAAATAAAAGTTAAAGAAAAGTGAGTATAAAGGTGGAAAGAAGATGGCGACAAAAAAAGAAAAATCGAAATCAATGGTAAGAAGAGAGGAAGAGAAGACAACGGAGGAAAAAGGAGAAGGCCTTACCTGTTCGAAGAGGCCCGCGGTGGAGAGAGAAACCCGCTCCCTCAGATCGGTAGAAATTGGACTACAAAAACGGCTCGTTGAGCCGAGTAAAAGTGCGCAACCGCGCATGAAAAAAAACACACCGACGGGAGGGGGGACCAGCTGGGGAGTCGATCTCCACAGCCGGCAACGACAGCTGCAGAACACCTGCAGCAAGAAGAGACCACAGAAGACAATGGAAACAAGAAAGAAGAGAAGAAAAGGGCAACAAAGAAACAACAGATGGCCAACCCAGAGGAAGAAGAAGAGGAAGAGTACAGTGAAATAGAAGAAGAAGGGAAAGGCAAGATAAAGGATATACTTTCTCTTATTAAAGAATACATGGAGTCATTTAAAGAATGGCAAACACAGGAATTTAATGATTTAAGAAGAAGAATAAACAACACAGAAGAGAAAATGAATAAAATAGATATGACCTTAACAGAAATGGGAAAGAAAATGGACAAGATGGAAGAGCGGGCAGTAGCAGCAGAAATGGAGGTAGAGGACTTAAAAAAGAAATTAGAGGAATCTAATAAAAAAGCTATAGAGACACAAGAACTGTTAGCTCAGAAAATAGATATAATGGAAAATCATAACAGAAGAAATAACATAAAGATAGTGGGCCTTAAGGAAGATGAAGAAGGCAAGAATATGAGGGAGTTTATAAAAGATTGGATCCCTAGGATCCTAGGATGTCCAGAACTACAGCAAGAAATGGAAATAGAAAGGGCACATAGAGCATTGGCCTTTAAACCACAACCACAACAAAAACCAAGATCTATTTTAGTAAAATTCCTAAGATATACTACAAGAGAAAAGGTACTGGAGAAGACAATGGAAAAAGTAAGAGAGGGCAACAAGCCACTGGAGTATAAAGGGCAAAAAATCTTCATTTATCCAGATATAAGTTTTGAACTCCTAAAGAAGAGAAAGGAGTTCAATACAGCAAAGGCGATTTTATGGAAGAAAGGGTATAAATTTATACTAAAGCATCCAGCGGTATTGAAAATATTTATTCCAGGACAACAAAACAGACTATTCTCGGATCCAGAAGAAGCACGAAAATTTGCAGAACAATTACAAAATAGACGGAGGGATGAAGACGTGTAATGAGAGTAAAAATGATCACGATTGATATGTATGTGGGTAAAGAGGTATAAGAGTGTATAGGTATAATGTGCATACGTGAATGTATCTGTACTTAGAGGAAAATATAGATAGTATAGACAAGAATTAATAAGGGAAGGTAATGGAATAGAGAGAATAAGGAGAGAATTAAAAGAGTGACCTTTGTTACATATGAAAAGTGAAATCTTTTCTGGGGGGGGGCAATAGCGGTCACTGCAAAATCAGTTGACGCTTGCGAGTGAATTCGCAAACCCAAATGGAGAGGGGAGATGTGGTTGTCCGACAAGGGATAAAGGACAACTCAGGAGGGGAAGGGGAGATTGGGGCTAAAGAAGTTAAAAATAGGAGAATAAGGAAAATGTTTGATGTTTTAGGAATGTTGTCTTATAAAGGGTTTAAAATAAGAAAACAGAAATGGAAAAGGAGGAAAGGTAATGATGGAAAAACGGAAAGGGAAGATAAACAAAGTATAAAATGGCTACGTTGAACTATATGACTTTAAATATTAATGGAACAGAAGGCACGGGATGTGGGACCACCACTGCATATAGGTTGTCATAACCCATTACTGGTTAAGGACTCCACTAACGACGGAGACATTCCCTGTAACAACCTCCCTAACGATAGAGCCATTCCCTGTAACTCCTTCCCGAACGACAGAGACATTCCCTCCAACACCCTCCCTAACAATAGACATTCCCCGCAACACCCTCCCTAAAGGCAGAGACATTCCCCGTAACTCCTTCCCTAATGACAGGGACATTCCCTGCAACACCTTCCCTAACGACAGAGACATTCCCTGTAACTCCCTCCCTAGTGACAGACATTCCTTGTAATTAGGAGTAAAATGCTGTGATTGAATAGCAAAGATAAAGATACATACCAATGTTTCGGGCCTGAGCCCTTCATGAGCAAAATGTAAGTAGGCACCTGAATAAAATGGTAGGGGGAGGAGCACAGGACACAAACAAGAGGTCAAAGGTGGATAAGGGAGGGTGGGCACAAGAGAAAAAAAAGGGGAGAGGGAGGCTCTGTGAATGGAGAGCTGGAGAAGGAGAATAGGGAGTGAGCTAGCAGAAACTACAGAAGTCATGTTAATGCCAACTGTTGCCCCACCACCCAATTAACTACATCCCCCAGTACGTTTTCAATAGTGCGAGGAAGCTGGAGCCCCCAGGGAAAGCCTACTTAGACACAGGGAGAACATACAAACTCCATGCAGACATCGTGGGATTCGAACCCCAGTCGCTGGTGCTGTAACAGCATTGTGCTAACTGCTGTACTATCCATGAGCCTCTGTTGAGATGGTTTTCCATTTGATATCTTATGGAACCATAGAACACTATAGCACAGTAAAAAGGCTATTTGGCCCTTCTAGTCTGTGCTGACCATATTCCATTAGTCCCACTGATCTGCTCCCACTCCATAACCCTCCAGTCCTCTCCCATCCATGTATCTATCCAATCTATTCGTAAAACTCAAGATTGAGCTCGTATTCACCACATCAGATGGCAGCCACACTCCCACCACTCTCTGAGAGAAGAACTTCCCCCCTAATATTCCCCCTTTCATCTTAAAACTATGATCTTGTGGCGGTGCATTCTTTCATGGCGAACCAGCCCCCCGTGTAATGCCATGTGCCGGGGCAGCCATGGGAAGATAGCGCCGTCAGGGGTTCTCCCTGACTCAAACCTCCCTCTCAGCGCATGCCTCGGGCAGCGATTATGATGTCACCACGCATGTGGTGACTGAGCCAGCGCTGCCCTTAAAGGGGCATACACTAAATTCAAATAAACAGTCGTTAACGACCCTCAATGTGGTGGCTGTGCTTTCTTCAACTCTGCAAAGCGCCACAATCTCTCATATTTATCACCCCCCCCCCCAATCTAAGTGGAAAAAGCCAACTCACATCCACTAGGTCTATACCTCTCATAATCTTGTAAACCTTTATCAAATCTCATTCTTCATATCTCAAAGAGCAAAGTTCTTCAGAAGAGTCTCACAGGGCAGAAGGAAGCACATCAACCCATTGATTCCACATCAGTGACTCGAATTCCACTTTGTTTTTCCCATCAACTCCCACCAGATTCTACCACACTCCAACACACTAGTAAACCACCAGCATGGTTTAGGAGCTATGCAAGGAACCCAGGTTGGTGAAGGTGAACTGAGTCATGGCACTATACTGGAACTCTATGTAGGGGAGTCAAATGCAGTGGGGATTGAGCAAGCAGAATGCAAGGTCTGTTCAGCTTGCTTCAGATGGAATGATGGCAGTAGGTTAAAGGGGATGAGCTACCAACCCGTTCCCATTTCTTGTGAAAGAGATCCTAAGACATGTGTTGTTTTATAGATGGAGAATATGTTTGTGCAAAAGAATCCACCAAATCAGCTTTAGTGAAGTAGTCCACACTTAAATAAATAAGCCCCAAAATCTGGCAAGTGACAGTTTTATTCCATTACAAACACAGCGACCACTGGAAGAGGCAGAAACAGAGCTTCCAATCTCTCAACCATTTTATTCCATCAGTTATTCATTTAAGTGGTCCTCAATGCTCTACACTTGATGTCTGCAATGTTGAAAAGATATTTACCAACTCCAACTAATGGCATGCTTTGATCTCAGACTTTCAGATGTGACTACATCAAATATTATGCACAAAATCCATCGTGTGTACCACTGTAAATCATGCCCTCCGAGGTAATCACACCTCTATATTCCTGATACAATTAATTCTTGCAGAGTGGGATTTGAATTAGCATCTAAATACCCACTATTGAGAAAGCCCACTACCCACATTTGTAAATTAGTAATAATGGTTTTTAAATCCAGGGAGATAGCCACGAGCATCGCTTTCTGCCTGTTCAGATAAAATAGCAAAGTGATAAAATCTAAAATGGTTGAATGTGGATTTATCAGAGCATTGAGATGCTGTTCTGTCATCACAGTTGTGGAGTTTTATTGTTTCAATGCTCTGAATGTTCCGTTTGCGTTCCATTTGCTGAACATTGGAAGTCAGCTACATTGAATGGAGATGTAGAAGACAAAGGTCTGCAGACATCGTGGTTGAAGTAAAAGCACAATACTGGGGAAACTCAACAGGTCAAACAGTACTTCATCTAGCAAAGTTAACAGTACATAACCAGCCTTCATCAAGGTATCATAACCAACATTTGCTATGTATTTTAGCTTGACTATATAAAGTACACTGTTTGAGCTGCTGAGTTTCTCCAGCGTTGTGATTTTACTGAATGGAGATGGTTTACTTAATGTGAATAACCAGTGATAGAAAAAAACAAATCCACTTGGAGAGATGATGAGCCGACACAAGAAGAGAAGTGCGAATGTGTTGTCTGTGCATATTTCATCACGAACTCTTTTCTCTCTCCCCAGATTCTATCCAAACTGCTGAAATTGTTAGGTTTTGTTTTGGATTTGCAGCACAGGGAGAATAGTTGTGGGACAGATTTAATTGATCATATTGCAAAATTCTTAACATTAGGCTCCACAATGTAATATCTTTGGCTTGGCTTCGCGGACGAAGATTTATGGAGGGGTAATGTCCACGTCAGCTGCAGGCTCGTTGGTGGCTGACAAGTCCGACGCGGGACAGGCAGACACGGTTGCAGTGGTTGCAGAGGAAAATTGGTGGGTTGGGGTTGGGTTTTTCCTCCTTTGTCTTTTGTCAGTGAGGTGGGCTCTGCGGTCTTCTTCAAAGCAGGTTGCTGCTCGCCGAACTGTGAGGCGCCAAGATGCACAGTTTGAGGTGAGATCAGCCCACTGGCGGTGGTCAATGTGGCAGGCACCAAGAGATTTCTTTAGGCAGTCCTTGTACCTCTTCTTTGGTGCACCTCTGTCCCGGTGGCCAGTGGAGAGCTCGCCATAGAACACGATCTTGGGAAGGCAATGGTCCTCCATTCTGGAGACGTGACCTACCCAGCGCAGTTGGATCTTCAGCAGCGTGGATTCGATGCTGTCGGCCTCTGCCATCTCGAGTACTTCGATGTTAGGGATGAAGTCGCTCCAATGAATGTTGAGGATGGAGCGGAGACAACGCTGGTGGAAGCGTTCTAGGAGCCATAGGTGATGCCGGTGGAGGACCCATGATTCGGAGCCAAACAGAAGTGTGGGTATGACAACGGCTCTGTATACGCTTATCTTTGTGAGGTTTTTCAGTTGGTTGTTTTTCCAGACTCTTTTCTGTAGTCTTCCAAAGGCGCTATTTGCCTTGGCGAGTCTGTTGTCTATCTCGTTGTCGATCCTTGCATCCGATGAAATGGTGCAGCCGAGATAGGTAAACTGGTTGACCGTTTTGAGTTTTGTGTGCCCGATGGAGATGTGGGGGGGCTGGTAGTCATGGTGGGGAGCTGGCTGATGGAGGACCTCAGTTTTCTTCAGGCTGACTTCCAGGCCAAACATTTTGGCAGTTTCCGCAAAACAGGACGTCAAGCGCTGAAGAGCTGGCTCTGAATAGGCAACTAAAGCGGCATCGTCTGCAAAGAGTAGTTCACGGACAAGTTGCTCTTGTGTCTTGGTGTGAGCTTGCAGGCGCCTCAGATTGAAGAGACTGCCATCTGTGCGGTACCAGATGTAAACAGCGTCTTCATTGTTGAGGTCTTTCATGGCTTGTTTCAGCATCTTGCTGAAGAAGATTGAAAAGAGGGTTGTTGCGAGAACGCAGCCTTGCTTCACGCCATTGTTAATGGAGAAGGGTTCAGAGAGCTCATTGCTGTATCTGACCCGACCTTGTTGGTTTTCGTGCAGTTGGATAACCATGTTGAGGAACTTTGGGGGGCATCCGAGGCGCTCTAGTATTTGCCAAACCACTGATTGTGGTTTCTACACATTAAATCACGGGGAAGAGGAAATCAATTATAAAATGATTTCATGAGGTAATTTTTTTTAATATTCAGGTTCTTTGGAGATGCAAGCATAACATTTTTTTTTGCCTCAAAATGATTGAAATAGAGGCAAGCTAGAAAACAGTTATAAGATGAGCTATCTCATCACCAATGAATGCGAAAGGAAAACCAACCTCCACTTAACTTCTGTCTGGTGTTGTCACAGAAGCCAAACCATTGATGTGGTGGGAACGGTAGGAATGGTCAACAAGGAATTGGAAAGCTATATGTTCACAATTCTGAAATCTGTGACTCAAGAGAAAAAAAATCAAATACAATAGTTTATAAATATGTGCTTGCATCTGGCTGGAAGGGATTATTTCTGAATATCACAGATTTTAAACCTCTGACAAACTTTGACTGTCAGCGAAGTGGAAACTTGTTTTGTTTTGTTTGTGGCTGCCAAAGGCCTTCAGAAAAAAATCATTGGCAGGATTGTTCCATCTGCCCACATGTCTTCATGATATTGGCTCTTGGGACTCATTTCCTTGACTCTATGATGCTTCAGGATGGGAAGATTAGTTTCCAGTTTTGGATGAAATGAGATTAGGTGTATAAGAACATGTTGTGAATGAAAATACAGGCTAAAGCAAATGGACCTGTGGTCTCAGTTAGCCAATGTTACTTGTGCAATGGATGCAACTGGTAAGTGCCTCAGATGTGATTCACCTATTGTTGCATTGGTCCCTCTACTGAACCATGTACAGAAATAATTGCTGTACTTCCACCTTTCCCACACACACATAATCATGCAACTTGTTTACACTGAAACACACGTACACACTTCCCCCATTTTAAATTAAAAACATCACTCAAATATTAAAGCTGAAAGATGATGAGTTTTATTTAACGATTATCATTAAAAGTTCCACAATGAAATCGGAAAACTATTTCCAAATCAGATTTATTGTCAGAGTACATTCATGACATCACATGCAACCCTGAGATTCCTTTTTCCTGCGGGGCGGACAGAATTACCACTAAATGGTAGTGCAGGAAATAAACCAAATTGTAAACAATTAATGAATGTAAACAAACTTCAATATAGAGAGAACAAAAGAAAATCACTAAAGTGCACAAGTAAGAGTCCTTGTGAGTCCCTGATTGAGTTTGTTGTTGCTGTTCCTGAATAAGGAGGTGTGAGTCTTTTGGCACCTAGACCTCTTTTCTGATGACAGCAACAAGAACAGAGCATGTTCTGGGTGGTGTGGGTCTTTGATGATTGGTGCTGCCCTCCAACAGCAGCGTTCCATGTAGATGTGCTCAATAAAGGGGAGGGTTTTGCCTGTGATGTGCTAGGCTGCATCCACTACCTTTTGGAGGGCCTTATACTCAGGGGTATTGGTGTTTCCGTATCAGACCATGATGCAGCCGGTCAGCACACTTTCCACCAAACCTCTGTAGAAACTAATGGAAATTATTCTTAGAAACAATACGTATAAGCATTTAGAGGGGCAAGGACTAATCAGGGTCACCCAACATGGGTTTGTATGGAGAAGGTCATGTTTGACAAGTGTTGTTGAATTTTTTGAGGAGGTGTCTAGGAAGGTTGATGAGGGTAGAGCAGTAGATGTAGTCTATATGGATTTCAGTAAGGCCTTCGATAAGGTTCCACATGGAAGGTTGGTAAGGAAGGTTCAGGCGCTAGGTATTAATGTTAAGATAGTCAGATGGGTTCAACGGTGGCTAGAAGGTAGATGCCAGAGCGTCATGGTAGATAACTGTCTATCAGGATGGAGGCCAGTGATGAGCGGTGTGCCTCAGGGATCGGTGTTGGGTCCCTTGTTGTTTGTCATTTACATTAATGATTTGGATGATGGGGTGGTAAATTGAGTGAGTAAATATGCGGATGATACAAAAATAGGGGAGTTATGGATAGTGAAGATGGTTTTCAGACACTGCAGAAGGATTTGGACTGCTTAGAAGAGTGGGCTGAAAGATGGCAGATGGATTTTAATACAGATAAGTATGAAGTGCTTCATTTTGGGAAGAATAATCAAAACAGGACATATGCAGTGAAGGGGAGGGTGTTGAGGAGTGCAGAGGAACAGAGAGATCTTGGAATAACAGTTCATCATTCTTTGAAAGTGGATTCTCATGTAGATAGGGTGGTAAAGGCGGCTTTTGGTATGCTGGCCTTTATAAATCAAAGCTAGAATATAGGAGTTGAGAGGTGATGTTGAGACTATTCAAGGCATTGGTGAGGCCAAATTTGGAATACTGTGTGAAGTTCTAGTCCCCAAATTATAGGAAGGATATCAATAAGGAAGAGAGGGTGCAGAGAAGATTTACTAAAATGTTGCCTGGATTGCAATATCTAGAATACAAAGAAAAATTGAGTAGACTGGGTCTTTATTCATTGGAGTGTCAAACGTTGAGGGGGGATTTGATAGAGGTATTTAAAATTATGAGGGGGATAGATAGAGTAGATGTGAATAGGCTCTTTCCCTTGAGGGTAGGTGAGATTGGAATGAGGAGTCACAAGTTAAGGGTTAGGGGACAAAAGTTTAGAAGTAACATGAGAGGGAGCTTCTTCACTCAGAGTGGTGGCTGAGTGGAATGACCTTCTGGAAGAGATGGTTGAAGCAAGGTCAATTTTGCCATTTAAGAGAAGGTTGCATAAGTGCATGGATGTGAGGGGATTGGAGGGTTATGGACAGGGAGCAGATAGGTGGGACTAGAGAAGATAACTTAAATCAGTACAGACTAGAGGGCCTGAGATGGCCTGTTTCCATACTGTAATTGTTATATGGTTATACTAAACCTCCACAAACTCTGAGGAAGTAGATGAGCTGACATCCAGGAAAGATCCTCTGAGGTCGTGACTCCCAAGAACCTAAATGTGCTCACCCTCTCCGCTTCTGATCCCCTAATGATCACTGGATCGTAAACCTCTGGTTTTCCTTTCCTGAAGTCAACAATCAGCTCCTCAGTTTTGGTGACATTGAGTGTGAGGTTGTTGTTGGTGCACCATTCAGCCAAGTTTTCCATCTCCATCCTGTATGCTAACTCATCCCCTTCCTTTATCAACCCACTACCATGGTATCGTCAGCAAATTTTTAAATGGCGTTATATGGTACCAAGCTAGACAAATGTAGGTGTAAAGCGAGTAGAGCAGGGGGCTAAGAATACAGACCTGTAGTGCTCTGGTATTGATGGAGATGGTGGAGGAGAATTTCTTACCAATCTTCATGATTGTGGTCTGGAGGTGAGGAAATCCATGATCCAATTACACAGTGGGGTGTTAACTCCCAGGTCTTAGAGTTTGCTGATCAGTTTTGAGAAATTATGAAGTTAAATGCTGAACTGTAGTCGATAAAGAGCATCTTGATGAATGCAGTTTTACTGTCCAGGTGATCCAGGTAGAGCCAGTGAGACGGCATTTGTCGTAGACCTGTTTCTATGATAGACGAATTGGAATGTATCCATGTCACCACTCAGACAGGAACTGATCTGCTTCAACACCAGCCTTTCAAAACACGTCATCACTGTTGATGTATGTGCTACTGGTCGATAGTTGTTAAGACAGGTTACTACACACTTCTTGGACACCGGTATGATTGACGCCTGTTTGAAACAGGTGGGTTCCACACCCTGTTGGAGTAAGATATTTGTGAATACCTTGGAAAGTTGGTCAGCACAGATCTTTAATATTCGGCCAGGTACTCCATTGGGGCCAGATGCTTTCCTCGGATTTGCTCTCCTGAAGGCCGCACGCATGTCATCCTCAGGTACGTACTGGATGGGAATGTCAAGCCTGGCTTGATTTAGAATGTACGCATAAACCTCAGTGCTTTGAAAATATCTTTAATTCAATAACTTTTGCATGTTGGCTGAAACATGGAAAATTATCTCTTTTGTCTTCACATCCACCAAAATACTTTAGTCTCAATCTTGAAATAGATTTTTTATCTCTTCAGAGAAACCAATATGTGGAAGAGAAGTACCATCTTCTGTGGCCGGGGTGCAACCCTGCTATTACATTGAATATGAAAACACTGTTGGAAGAAGTGGAGAGGCATTACTTAAATTAAAGTCAACACCTTGACTGGGTCACACAGCATGGTCTCCACATTTATCAGTCCCCTGTTGAGATTGTCACAAATAATCACCGATGGACAAAGTGCACATTAAAATTAACTTCACATTCATCTTGGAGACATCTAAAATATTATCCTTGAATGTTATTGATGGATCAAATGTAAACAGATTTCAATGGAAACTTGCAGAATATATAAAAAACATACGACTGCACATTGGTAATATTGTTACCAGAATGGTATAAGTAATAATAAAAATACATCTCTTATTCCTAAATTCTGTCACCACTAATGGTGTCACATGGGATTGAAATAGAGAACATTATTTCTGAATGTAAACTACGAACGATACAAGAAATGCCATAAGCTGATAAATTGCAGATTAAATGACTGCCACACTTCACTTCACTTCCCCCACTGTTAATTTCACACGTTCTGCTATTCAATGCTTTCAGGCCTGTCAATTTCGACTAATCGCGGGAGGCACTAAAACACTTGCCTCTGACAGTACAAGATCAAGAATGATGAACATCTTTCACTGCAAAAAACTAAATCCTAACTCAGGTGGATTGCATACATCACTTATGCACAAATCAGCAGTATGCCAGCAAGAAGAAATGATGTTGGGTGACAGCAAAGACATGACGTGCAAATTCTACAACTGCTGTGGCTTAAACTGGCTTTGACAAGCAACTGTTAAGTGCTCTGGACTGCAGAGACAGTACATTGCAGATTGCTTCACTTACAACAATGGCGCATAAATTAATTACAAACTTGAAATAGTGCATCTCAATAGAGTTAAATTGGCTTCATTAATAAGTGGGGGTAGAATGGTTTGACTGTCTCATTTCAGGAATTTGGACCCTCTTTACCAGGGCCAGTTGCTCTGTGTATGGCTTTGATCGCACCTCTGTGACTACCCAACGAATCTCCTGCCGAAGAACCTTCTTTAAATTCCTGTCAGTTCCTTGAGAAATGCTACGGCACATTGGATTCTCATTTATTCAGGGATGTCAGATCAATTTGGTAAAGAGGTGAAGATCTTGCTTTCTTGCTTCCTCTATTATTAGATCCAAATATCTGCAAGGAGACCTCACCCCCCCCCCCCCACTCCAGAACTAGTTCATCCCCACCCCCAGCCCCCTCTGCAATCCAGCAAGCCAAGGCAATTAATTTTAAAAATGATCAGGGAAACAATTTGTATCTGTGCAGAGATTTTCACATCCCTTTGCAGATAAGGAAAGGAGTAGGGAGGAAGGACAAATCCCTGTCTCATTTCCTCCAGCGCCCCATAACCTATGCTACCAGAGAGCAATCCTCGACCCTCTCCCTATCACTTCTCAGCTTTATTTCCTCCCACCTGGATCTGTTAGCCTGTGCTTCTCCCCCTGCCCTTTCCTTCCGCCTCTCCTCCTCCTCCCCCCACCCCCTTCTTGTTCAGGCACCTGCCCAGGCCCAAAATGTTTCTTACCCTTTACTTCCAATGATGCTGTGCGACCCACAGTTTCTCCAGCATAGTTGTGTATTATGCAGTAAGGAAATTTTTTTAAGGTACAGTGCATTCATCTGTGGCAGCTCATTCATGCAAAGCAAGTGAGAATGACCATATTATATGGAGTTGCTTGAGGGAGAAGTATTATCCAGACACTAAGTTTCAATCACAATTTGGCTGTTCAAGTCCATGGCACTTCACAGCTTGCCTGCCCACATACCTAGCCCTTGTACATTTGCTTCCTTTTTCTACATCGTTGCTATATATTGCAAACAGCCGTGATCCCAGCTCTGAGGCTCAGGTTACCATGAAAATAACCATCTTATTCCTACTTGCTGCTTCGCCACCACAATGTGAATAGATTACCTCACGAGATCGTTACCTTCACTTGGGGATTGGAAAATTGCCAATGCAATTTCTTCACTCAAAAAACATGGGAGACAATACTCTGGTAACTATATTAGGTTAATGCCTATTGACGGGAAAATGTTGGAGAGATGGTAGAACAATAACTCTACAGGCCCTCATCTCGAGATGTAACATTTTGTGTATCGTTTTGTTGCATTTCATCTACTGGTTCATCTTCATCCACATTGGTTAATAATGGAGAACATTATTAAATTTGTCAGGCATTGTTTCCCCTTCATGAATTCACTCTGCTTCTGCTTGATCAGATAAAGGGGGGCGGGGGGTGAGGTCTCCTTGCAGATAGTCTAGATTTACATTTTTCATCATTTGTTCTAATATTATTTCCATTATTACTATTAGCTTATCTTATTTCTGCCTCCCAAATATTCTTAAATAAGGGTATTACGTAAGTAGTTTTCCATTTCTTTGGTACTTGTTACACATGTACCATCCAAAGGAGACTTGAAAGGATGCATCACAGCGTGGGACAGGACCTGCTCTGTTCAAGATCAGAAGAAACTGTAGAAAGTGGTGAATGCAGTTCAGAACATTGCGTAAACTTCCCTCCCTCCATCTACATCTCCCACTATCCAGGAAAGGCAGCCAACGCACTGAAAGACCCATCACACCCAGGACACACTCTCTTCTGTCTCCTCCCATTGGGAGGAGACAGGTTTAAAGACAGTTTCTTTCCCACAGCCGTCATGCTCCTGAATGAACCCCACTGCAGTGCTCCCATGGTGTCCTTGCTTTGTACTCCCCCCCCCCCCCCCCCATTGTAACTCTGTAATTGTGCTCTTGGCTTTCTACTTGATATGACTGTATGAATACAGAAATGCTGGAGGAACTCAGCAGGTCTCACAGCATCTATAGGAGGTTAAGATATCGAACTGACTTTTGAGATACGGTGACCTTCCATACCTTGAAGAAGGGCTCAGGCCCAAAACATTGGTTCTATATCTTTACATCCATTGGAGCGCTCACACCCCTAACGTCGAGGTACTCGAGATGGCAGAGGTCGACAGCATCGAGTCCACGCTGCTGAAGATCCAGCTGCGCTGGATGGGTCACGTCTCCAGAATGGAGGACCATCGCCTTCCCAAGATCGTATTATATGGCGAGCTCTCCACTGGCCACCGTGACAGAGGTGCACCAAAGAAAAGGTACAAGGACTGCCTAAAGAAATCTCTTGGTGCCTGCCACATTGACCACCGCCAGTGGGCTGATAACGCCTCAAACCGTGCATCTTGGCGCCTCACAGTTTGGCGGGCAGCAGCCTCCTTTGAAGAAGACCGCAGAGCCTACCTCACTGACAAAAGGCAAAGGAGGAAAAACCCAACACCCAACCCCAACCAACCAATTTTCCCTTGCAACCGCTGCAATCGTGTCTGCCTGTCCCGCATCGGACTGGTCAGCCACAAACGAGCCTGCAGCTGACGTGGACTTTTTACCCCCTCCATAAATCTTCATCCGCGAAGCCAAGCCAAAGATATCTTTACCTCCCATGGATGCTGTGAGACCTTCTGAGCTCCTCCAGCATTTCTGTGCTTTTACTACAATCACAGCATCTGCAGACTTTTGTGTTTCACTCCATGACTGTAGGAGTTTTAGAATTGATCTGTTAGTCTGATCGTGGAAGAATCCTGGCTGATGTATCAGGTACAATGTGACAAATAAACAAAACCTAACTGTCTGAAATTCAAGGATTTTTTGAACGATTACAAGCCAATGTATCCATAATAGGATTTGAGAATACAATACAAACTATCTTGTCTGGGGCACTTGTCAACCCACAGCCCCATGAATTCCAGTGATGCTGGGGGTTTAATTACTCCCCTCTGGTTTTCATATTATTTCTGTAAAGACTCTTCAGAAATTAAACACCTAGTTCTGAAGCAGAGATAAATGGTATGATTTGAGACAAAGGAAGAGTTGGTTCAAATCCAAGCATTGCAGGTACAATCCGAGAGCAATAATGAACTCGAAATCTGCTGATTATTTATGATTTTTGCATTTTGGCCGTCTACATTGCTTTATTGGAAAACACATAGATGTTAAAATGAATGGCAAACACATTCTCATTTATAATAACTTAATTATGCCATTGCTGTCTCTTGACAATTATGGCTATTGTTAGTTTTCACATATCTCAGGCTTTTTTTTCCTTGCTTACAAAATCATGAATTCTCAAAATTACAAAATTTCTGAGCCAGGTTAGATTTATGGAAATTACATCACTGCCAAGGAGAATGTTAATATGAAAACGTGTTAATGGATACACTGAGTAAATGCACCAACGGCGGGGAAATACCCCTCTACACACTTCATAAATGTAACAAGATACTCTCAATTGTTCAACACAATCATTTAGAGTGATAACAATCCCTTTGGCCCAACTTGCCCACAGTGACCAAAACAATCCCACACACATGTCCCACCAGCCTGTGATTCGCTCATATCCATCTAAACCCAGCCTTTCCATAAATCTATCCAGTTTTTTTCTTTTCTCCTTGGAATGTCAGAGGATTGAAGGGTGACCTAATAGATGATAAGAGGCAATGAACGAATGGATGCCAGAGGCTTTTTCCTAGAATTGAAATGGCTAACACGAGGGGGCTTAGATTTAAGGTGCTTCGGAGTAAGTACGAGGGGGATGTAATAGGTAGGGTTTTTTTTTTTTTTTTTACACACAGTGAGTGGTGGGTGTATGGAAAGCACCGCCAGCCATGGTGGTGGAGGCAGGTGCAATAGGAAAAATGGAGGGTTATGTAGTAGAGAAATTTTAGGTAGTTTTAGAGTTAGTTATTAGGTCGGTCAGTACTATGCTGTAGATTTCTGTGTTCTCTGTTCTGGCACCTGCCTCCACCACCTCCTCTAGCAGCCCATTCCATGCACCCACTACCCGCTGTGTAAAAAAGGTACCCCTTATGTTCCCCCCATACCAATTCCCCTACTTTGGGCAAAAAGATTCTGAGTTCACCCAATCTATTCCCCTCATCTACACCTCTATGAGATCACCCCTCAACCTCTTGCCCTCTCCCCATAGCACAGGTCCCTTAAAATACAAATTAACTGTCAATGGAACTTCAGATTTCTGCGTTGATGAAGAAAAGTGTTCAGCTGCTCAGGAATAACAATCCCCTGAGTACTGTGCTTTTTAAAAATTCTGCTGTTGCAGGAACTAAAACTGTCCCAACTCTCCAAGGCAGACTTAATTAGTTGTTGTGAAGTACAGTGGGGCAGAAGCCTTGTTGCAGACTTGAGAACTTTTCTAATTATGGGACAAATCCATCCTTTTGAATATCTCAGATGTTCTTTGAAAGGTCTTGGCTGAACGTCTCAACTTATTATGGAACAGACAAAGTAGTGAATAATAATTAAAGAACGGTGTAGCATCAAGATATTGGGCATGAGTGGGACTTTGAGAGTCTCACCTGCCTGAATCCCACCTCTCGTCACCTTCCTAGTTTGTTCTGGGGATTTACCACAACAAAAGGAGGCAGAATAACCATTCCAATAGAACCATTGTCCCGACAAGGTGGAGGTAAAGAAACTCACGGCACTTTTGTGGAAGGGGGTGGGGTCAGCTGAGGGACAATCTCAATATGACAATATCAGCTTGCCTGCCTTTTATCACAGGAGCTCTCTGTACAAACACTGGCTCCAGTATTTTCTACATCATTATGAAGATATTGTTTCAATCATACTTTACTGGCTCAAACAATCACTGGGGAGACTCAGTAGGATATGGGCAGCCTCCATGGAGAAAAAAGGACAGTCAATGCTATGGTCAGGCAGGGACCATTTTACCCCATGGATGCTGCCTGCCCAGCAGCTCTTGGTTGCTCAGAATTCCAGCGCCTGCAGACTTTGTGTTTCTCTAATTCTTTACCAGCGATAGGATGCTTTACGATATCCTCAAAAAGGGATGCGAAAGCTGCGACTGAAAGGCAAGTTTTGTTTTTACCTGCTGTCCCATTACCTGCCCACAAACTGTTGATGAAAATATATTCCTCTGCTGGGAAGAAGACATTTACCTGCAAGTGCCCTCCTGATGAATGGCTCATCTCCTTGGGCCCTCGTTAAGATCTGATGCAGCACGAGGCAATGGAGACAGATCTGCTGCTCCCCCATAAATTCCTAAATCCTGAACCTGGTTCGCTCCTACCCTTCCAGTCTGAGTCATTCCACCTGCTTTTCCACCAAGTCGTCAATCTTGACTTGATCTGCATTTGGAGACTTCTTCCATCAGTTACTGCAGTATCAAAGAGCCACATAACATATTGGGAGGCATCGAGCGGGTCCCAGTGGTGTGGGGGTGGGTTGAGAGGGCCCGGAGGTTGGGGAGAAGGGGGGAGGGTGAGGGTTTAGCAGGCTCTGGAGGGATGGAGGTGGAGGAGGAAAATTTGGCTCCCAGAGGCGGACTGTGCTGTGAGTTGGGCATTGACCCCATGTCATGTATCTGTGATGTTTATTTTCCAGATCTGGTCCACAGGAGAAGCAGACAAATGAGCAGGAGAGGGAGGGAAAGAACACGTTGAGGAGGAGCAGCTTTTCATGGCTGGCTGTGGTCAGGTTTCACCCCCGTTGGGTTTTAGCCACCGGTGCTGCCCTCAGGTCCTCCTGTGTTTGGGGAGAACATCCAGGAAAACCCAACAACCAGCAGTCGCTGCCTTGTGCGACTGGCAGGTTCTTAACTCATTTGTGCAAAACAAATATAATAAAGTGCCTTTTAGGCTGCCCTGTGTGAGTGTGTGATATAATTATTGACTATTGAGTGTGTGTCAGTGTCCATCATGTCAATACACTGCTTGAGACAAACTGTTTTTGTGCAGGTTGAGCAGGGAGACGCTAAACAGAACTCACGTTCAGTAAAATATGAGCAAAATCAGAGCCCTAAAAAAAATCCAGCTGCTGGAAGTAGAAAATACCAGTTTAAAAAAAAATTCAAAAAGATATGCAAGAAATTCAAGGCACTCCATATTTTTCTTCACATTCAGAGATTTGTAAAGTCAAAGCACATTCCATCCATGCAGTACTTTGAGGGCTGTTGCTCAGTTGCCAGCTTCACCACAGGCCGCAGCAGGATCACGGACAGAGGTGCTATCCACAAGAGGTACTGGAGATAGTCAACACGTCACGTAGCATCTGTAGGAAGCTCCTTGGACGTGGTGCTTCCACACAGAGCTTTTGCCACATACTCCTGCAGCCTGGAGAAGGTGGGAGATGGAGACATCTCCTCATAGAGTTCAGGCTGAGTTGGTGATCAGGAGCAGGAGTTGATGTTTGACTCAGTCTGTGTCCCTGGGAACATCCTGTCAATCAGAGTCTTCCATTACACAGCTGTTTAACTTGAATCTCGCCCTTTTCCAGTCCTTGTCCCCAAAGTGATTGCAGTTTGTTTCACCCTCATCAGTCACCTCGAGGTCAGGACTGAGAATGCAGGAGGCTCAGAAAGGGAGGCCTCCCTCACTGTGGTGGTGTGAGGTCTTTGGGGCTTGTTGCTGTTTTGGTAATGAGGCTCTTGACAGTCTGCTGGGGAAACCCACAGGATCCCTGTAAGTGCTGATCTCACTTTATTCTGCTCTAATCCATGGTCAGTCTGGAGATTGAGTAGTATCTTCCATTTGTTCGAGTGGTCCCCATGGGCCAGAGCCAACTGCAGGGAGAGTGAGGCAGGTCTTGGCACTGAGACCCAGTAAAAGTAAGGACCTGAAGGTGCTGGTGATCCAGTTGGGAAGAACTGATCCATGCCAGGAGCAGATGGATGGGGAACGTTGGACCATCACTCCATGCTAGGAGTAGATCTACAGGGAACGTGGGAGAATCATTCCCATTCAATGGCAGACAGGAATGTGGCCATTAGGTGCTGCTGCCACGTGTGGCCAATACTCTGCACCTCTGATCACCCATTCCAGCCTGTTCTTTGAAGGAAGATGAAGAAGCCTCCAGAGAATGGGGAGGGTAGTGGGGAACATCCCTAGTGCTGTTGTTGTCCTGATGGCCATTGTTTGGTGCATCAGACAAAAGCACATTGGCACCAAGTGTCACCATGTGCTGAGGTTTCCCCTACCCCCAGTGTTGCAAGGGTGGGCCAGGTCTTGTTGCCAGGCAACATCCCAGTGAGTTGGACCTTGCCACATTGCCTTTCCCTGATGGAAAGGTTCTTTCAGGTAAACACCTTTGACCACAAGTTCATCTGGCAGAAGATTCTGAAGGTGGTCGGAAACTGCAAGTTTTTGAGAACACAGCTGACAGGGAAGAGTTCCCCCCTCATCACTTCACTGAATGAGCTGCTTGTTCTAAATCTGCCTTTCAAATCATTCAGATTCATAGTGAGGATCAGTCCAGGATCAGCTGTTCTGATCTCCCAGCTCCCTGGTGAAATTCTTCCTTCAAAATGACTTGCCAGGAGAGAAAGCAGATTAACCAGTTCTTTTTATTTCCCCTTGTATATCATTGGGCCTGGGTGATAATCCACTGTGTCCATTTCAGTCAGAACTGTAATTTTACATGGCCTCTCCATACTCCTGTGGTCTTCCCAACACCTCTCTGCTCTTCACCAACACTGGCCTCACTGAACCACTCCTCTGTCACAGGTGCTCATGATCCAAAACTCTAGAATTCCCTCCTTACACCTTTTCACCTCCACATCTCTCCCTCTGCTTCCTGGCCTGTTATTTTCTCATGGGCTGCAGAATTATGATTTTGCACTCCTGCCAGTCACTGAAGTCAGTTAGCAGAATTACATATGACAAAAGGCAAAGGAGGAAAAACCCAACACCCAACCCCAACCAACCAATTTTCCCTTGCAACCGCTGCAATCGTGTCTGCCTGTCCCGCATCGGACTGGTCAGCCACAAACGAGCCTGCAGCTGACGTGGACTTTTTACCCCCTCCATAAATCTTCGTCCGCGAAGCCAAGCCAAAGAAAGAATTGATGGTGAGAAAGCAACATGGTTCGCAGCTGACTAGCACTGTTACTCCACAGCTCCAGTGGCGCCAGCTTGATCCTGACCTCGGGTGCTGTGTGTATGCAGTGTGACTCACCCAATCTCAGGTGATCTCACCAAGCCCCACACATCCTGACCTCAACCCAGTCCTGATTCGACACCATGGTGGTGAGAGGTAACAGGACACTGGACCAATGAAGGTTGGAATGGCGGAGTGGGCAGACTGGGAGGGGGTGAAGACAACAGTGTGCGGAGTAAACGGGTAAAGGACAGATGGAAACCATGGAACCAAATGGGATTTCCTGACATTGTTAAATTCAGTAAAAACACACAGAGATGCTGGAGGATCTCAACTGGTCTCACAGCATCCAGAGGATGTAAACATATATTGCCAATGTTTTGGGCCTGAGTCCTTCTTCAAGGTACAAGTAAAGATTTGGCAGTCCTCTTCATGAAAGACTAAAGATAAAGGGGGAAAAATGGGAGGGGAGGACTCCTGGCCAACAGTCAAAAGGTGTTAATTGGATATGACAAAAGGAAAGGAGGAAAGGTGAGAATTGATTTTGGGTCTGTGAAAGGAGGCAGAGGGAAAAGGGGGAGAGAGAGAGAGAGAGAGAGAGAGAGAGAGAGAGAGAGAGAGAGAGAGAGAGAGAGAGAGAGAGAGATAGCATGCAAAAGGAGACTGGGGGAGGAAGATGGGGCAAGGGTGTTTAACAGAGAATGAAGAATTTGATGTGAATGTTAAGACCAGGTTGGAAGGTGCCCAGAAGGAAGCTGAGGAGCATTTCCTCCAGTTTATGGGTGGTCTCAGTCTGGCAGTGCATGAGACCACGGACAGACATGCCAGCAAGGGAACAGGACAGGGAATTGAAATGGGTGATGATTGGGAGATTCATGCTATTGCGGCATATAGAGCCGAGGGATTCACACCGGTTTGCAGGCTGCTGGAGACTGGCTCAAAGGGAACTAGGTATTGGAACCAGGATGCAACAAGGTGCCAAGGGCACTGAAGGGATCATGACTGTATCAGAGGTTCATATATGGAGCTCAGGCTTATACTGGTTTGGACTAGACCATTGGTTTTCAAACTGCCCGGCTAAACTCACATTCCACCTTAAGCAATCCCTATGTGATAGGTGCTCTGTGATTAATAAGGGAATGCTCAGGATGGAATGTGAGTTTAGGGGAGCAGTTTGAAAACCACTGGACTAGAGTTTGTGTGGCTACAGGGATGGTGGAGCATTGGAAGTGAACCCATAGACACTTGATGACTCTGAGGGGACTCTCTTTTGCTTCTCTTTCTCTGACTGTAAGAAGCACAACAGGCCATTTCTGCCAATGGTGAGTCTGTCTGCCTTATGGTAGTCAAAACAAATTCCATGTAATATTGCATTGTCTTCATTACATAGCAACAAATTGAATCTTGGCCTCACTCTGACACTGGACGAGACCGAGGACAGATGTGCCCGGAATTAAATTGACTGGCAACCGGGAGTTCCAGCTGAACCTTCAGGCAGAGTGTGGGTGCTCAATGAAGCAGTCACCTGATCTGCGTTGGTCTCACTGATGTAGACTACATGCAGTGTAGCAAATGCACTGTATTAGGTTGGGGGAAGTTACATGAGTCTGAGAACACACACTTCCAAATTCAAGGACAGTTTCTTTCCTGCTGTAATCAGTCTCCTGAATAGACCCCGCATTAGGAATGTTGCCCCAGCACTTTTCTCTTTAATACTACACCTATATTCTTTTTTTACTGTAACACTATCTTTCTCTAATTGGACTCCCTTATATCTTATGTAGAGGTTGACTTACCCGGATAGCTCCCAAAACAAAGCTTTTAACTTATCTCGGTACATGGGACAATAAAATATTCAAATTCAATTGTTAAATTCAGGAGGGGCATTGTGAAACTTTGCCTCACCTGGGAGGTCTGTCCATGGAGCTCCAGAAGGTGGATTCAGTTTCTGTGCATGGTGACCAAGTCTTGCCTGGACTCGGAGTGTCTATATGAGCTCTAAACTACAGAAGGTGCTGCAGCTCCTCCCAGCTTGACCGCCCTACAGAGCCCATTCTGCAATTCCCCTTCCCCTCTGCCCTGTCTGACAGTGGAGGATTCTGTCAGGGGTGAATGAAGAGGCTCTCACTCGGTTACAAAAGCTCCAGCAACGTGGGTTTCTCATTGAGTATGTGACAGTGAATTCTCGACATGCTGTCGTACCTGGAGTTTGAGTGCAGGTCGTGACAGGTCCCTGCTGAGATTTAAAAGAGATCAGAGTTGAGCCAAGTGATGTCAGGGAACCTTTTACAGTTCTGCTCCGAACACTAGGAATAGGTGGGAGAGGGACCCAGGGTCTGCTGTGTGGGCAGAAGGTTCAGCCTACCAGTCAGTGCAGCCTCTGCTATTTAGCTGCTCATGTTACTTCTCGTCTCAGAAACCAGCAAGGATCTGTTAATTGTCCTTGAGTGGAACAGTGACAGCCAGCATCATAAAGGACCCCCAATACCCTGCTCACAACCTCTTCTTGTTGGTTTTCACTGCATCTTTCTCTGCACTCTGCACTGTAACACTGCTCCCTTCTTTGTTGGTTCATTTATTATCACTGCCCTACCTGCTGCATGAGTTGACTTGCCTAGATAGCACACAAAGTGAAACTTTTTACTGCATAATCTGTGCACATGACAATAAGACGTTTCAGCACTGAACTTCGGTGTTGGTGGAGTTTCTGCTGGTCTTTTCAGCACTTGGACAGTCCAGGAAACTGACAGTGATCATCCATTTCGTGCCTCTATTACTTTAAAACTTCAACGTACAACATTCCACTTCACTCCCCTGGACCTCTGGGAAATTCATTAGAAGTTTTAAAAAAACTAGATGGCTGTAGATACTCTGTGTTCTGCCACCAATTAGACGTGACCACTCTCAGTTTTATTCTAACTGCACTATACAATCCCATTACTGCACAGAATCAACCCCAGAATGTTCAGCTTTATTAATTCTATAAGCTTATAGCACCAGTGGGAGTGAACTCACTTGTACCATCAAATCTATTGTGACTAGTAAGGATTGAATAAATGGACACATTATTTTTCATTCACAGCAACTCACACCCTGTTTGTCTAATCAAATAGGAGAGCTGGTAAAAGTCAATGAGAGGTGACACGTACATTTTGTCCAGCTTTTGTGATGTTGGAGGGGTTGAGGACAGTGATGACAGACTCCATATGATTAGGGGGAGGGGGTGGGGGGAAATCTGAGATGATCACCAGCATGGAGTTTAGAAACTGCTTACACTAACCATCTGAGATTCTCATCATTCATGAAACAACATTTATTTAATTATATCGCTGAAATACCTGTCCTGCATATGTATTGTTTGCCTGTTTACATGTTATGTCCAGTTGTGTGTCTGTGTGTTTTTGCACCAAGGACCAGAGAACGCGGTTTCATCAGGTTGTACTTGTACCATCAGATGACAATAAACTTGACTTGAGAAACTATGTCTCACAAGGCAAGGCTGACAGAGCTAGAATTTTTCTCTTTGGAGTGACAACAGATGAGAGGTGACTTAAAAGAGATTATATAAGATTATGAGGAACATAGATAGGGTGGACAGGCCAGTGCATGATGGATGACAATAGGAATTACCTGAGGACATCTGTTAAAGTTGAGTGAAGGAAAGTTTATGGGAGATGACAGAAATAAGTTTCTTTATTTAGAGTGTTGGGTGCTTGGAATGCATTGCCAGGGGTGGTGGTAGAGGGACATTTAAAAAGAACTCTTAGACATGCACATGGATGTCAGAAATATAGAAGGTTATGGCTGTGAGGTAGGGAAGGATTAGATTGTTGTGGAGTTTACACTGGCCTGTACAGTGCTGTAATGTTCTATGCTCTATGGTGTGCCAGTTGTGAAAGAGTGGATTGTTGTATGAACATACAATTCCTTTACTCACCAAAGTCAGTGATTCTGGGACACGTTCACGCAGAGCTGGGTAGGCTCATAGTTGTCCAGCACAATGCAGAGCCCACCCATCCATTAGGTGCACCATGTCCTGAGGGGACAAGGCAGGATGAGGAATGAATGGTAGCTCTGTCAGTGGTGACTTTACTCATGGAGACATTAATGGAAATTGAGGCTTTTTGAAACCATGTCCCAGACTCCAGAGGATAGTTGTTTAGGACATGGACAGCACTGGCAGGTCAGGATATAGTCACCACTCCTCACTGCACCAGCTGACAACCATAGTCAAGGGTCAGAGTTCACAGTGGGGCTAGACTGCATTTCCACAGGAAATCAGGTAGTCTTTTATGATTTCCATGGACCAGATTCATTTACACAAGTTCTCCTGCTGTGGCAGCGTGAGTGAGGACAGGCCTCCACTATGTTGAGCGCTTCCCAGCCTGACATCAGATGGTCAGGCCAGGTTCCATCAACCTCTCTCTGTGACTCTGGCCAAGGTCAGAGCAGCCTCTCACAGTGAAGAGAGGCTGTGCTGGCATGGTCCTTAACGAGCTTTGTTGCACAACAAAGTCAAATCAATTTTATCCTCTATCAACACATTATATTTTCATAGATTTGACTCAGAAAGATGTAGGATTCTGGTGCAGGCAATCATACTGGCCACCTGTTCCAGAGAGCAAAACAATTCAGACTCCATGTGCTTCTGATGGCCAGTGACGGTTAGGGGCCCAGAAGGGAGGGGGGCCCAGCAGGAGCAGGAACCTGGGGCTCTACAATTCTTTTGACTCCAAAAGATGAATCGACCCCCTCCCCCAGTGTTTATTGACCTCCTGACATTTTTTGACCCCTTGGATAGTCCATTTGACCTTCATGGGTCGATATTGACCACTTTGGAGACACTTAATACAACCTATTTAACATTACTTAACATTACTTTATTCTATTCAACAAAGGGTGGGGCAGGGGGGTAAGGTCGGTTGGGGGGAGGGGCTTACTAAAGCTCAGCCTAAGGGCCCCATAGTTAATCCACCACTGCTGATAACGCAGGGCTTCACTTGGCAGGCCCTTGAGATGTCAGTAATATACCTTTACCTCCTATGGACGCTGCAAGACCTGCCGAGTTCCTCCAGCATTTCTGTGTTTTTACTGCAATCACTGTGTCTGCAGACTTTCGGGTTTCAGACCATGTTTCCAAGTGAACAGCACCTCCTCTCTGTATTAATCAGAAATTGAAAGGAAGATGCGGCATTAAATAGTTTGGTAGTATTTAACAAAGCTTCCATGCCCCCACTACCCCCACAGACCTGCAGGAAAAAGCAGCGTGACACTACTCCCGTCAGAACTTGTTTGCATGCGGTGTTATAAATGGCTTGTTTCCTGCTTGAGAGTTGCTCACAAACGCCTTGCTTAATGAACTAAACCAATACAAAGTGGACACAGGTGGCACAGTGACAGCTTTTCACCCCAGGGTCCCAGCCAGGAATCCCACCGATAGCTTTGCTGAACAGGTTACAGGGGCCACGCTATTTCTGTCTCGAAGGCAGAAGGGAAGTGAGACACAGTCAGGCAGTAATTGTCTCGGGATAGACTAATTGCACGCTGCATCACAAGTGTCTCAGGATTGAAGGCTTTGTAAGACAAAGAATCTAAACATCGCTCCTAAGATCACCCAGTTTTTTTTGGAGGGGGTGGGGTTTGTTGAATTCGTGGCAAGAGTTCTACAATTCTGCTAACTGTTACCAAACATCACAAAAATAGCCACCTCTTCACATCAAGCCTCCAGAGTCATTCACATCTCACCAACATATCAGCAGACAATGGTTTGGGGATGAATGGCCTGCAGTCTTGTCTCTCGATGCAGAACAGAGTGAGAATAGAGGTGCCATGTTAAACTGAAGGCAATGTATAAAGTGGCACAGCACTACTTAAAGGAGAATTCAAAATCCCTTTTTGTCATGGAATAGTACAGAACATGTAATACTACGCAAAATTGCCTTCAGCCAGACAAGGAGTCGCAATTAGTGACCCCCGGCTCCCTTTACAGTAAGGGAGAAAGAGAACCAAAAGAGAGTCCCTTCAGAGGCACTCAGTGTCCACGCATTCGCCTCTGCAGCAGCAGACTCTGTTTGATCTATCAGAACTCGAGCTCCAGACCCAAACCTCTCTCACAATAACTTTGCTTGAATCCATTCTCCCTCACTGTCATGGAAACTCATCTGGTATTTTGGATATGATTGCCGGGGAACGTTTGGTGGGTAGGAACTGGTTGATGTGCTTTAAGTACTCTTACAGCCAGAAACAGGCCTTTTGCTGACCAAGTTGGCATTCTGAGATGAACCCATTTGTCTGCATTTGGTCCATATTCAAAACCCTTCCTATCCGTAATCTCTCCAAATGTCCTTTAAATGTCAGAGTTGCGCCCACTTCTACAGCTTCCTCTGGCAGCTCATTCTAGATACAGACCACCCTCTGATTGAAAAAGTTTCCCATCAAGTCCCTTTAAAACTTTTCCCTCTCACCTTGAACTTTTAGTTCTAGAATAATTTATCCTGGGAAAAAGACTGTGATCATTCACAATCTATGTCCTTCATTATTTTATAAGCTGTTGTAAGATCACCCCTCAGCTTCCTACACTCTCGGAAATAACAGCCCAGTCTATCAGATCTCTCCCAATAACTCAAGCCTCTCCAGTTTCCTCAACATCTCTGTACCCTTTCCAGCTTATTGATGTCCGACTTATAGCTGGGTAACCTGAACAGCACACAGTGCTCCAAGTCTAGTCTCAGCAACATCCAAATCCCAAGGTTTCAAACTTTGTACTCAATACCCCACCCAATGAAGGCCAACATGCCAAATGCCTTCTTCACCACCCTTTCTACCTGAGCTGCCACTTTCAGGGATCTCTGTTTCTGTACCCCTAGGTCTCTCTGCTCTTGAACACTCTCCAGAGCCCTGCCACTCAACATGCAAGTCCTGCCCTGGTTTCACTCACCAAAGTGCAACACCTCGCCCTTCCTCAGACAAGGGTGACTGTCCTTTAGAAGTTCTTTGGGAAGGACTTTGTCATTCTATCATCACTGAGCTTGTCTTACACCTCCATCTCCAATAGTCCACCTCCTCAGGGGCCATAAATGCTGACAGAGACCCCACAAGGCATAAACCTGATCTTAGACCTAAATGATAAAGATGCAGAGGGCCATTTGGCTCACCAAGTCAGTGCTAGCTCACAGGAAATGTCCTTTAATCCTATTTCCCCTCTCTTTATATCTCTGTACCCTTCTCCCTTATTGTCATATGCATCAGTCATCTCTCCCCCCACATTACCCTTTGATTCCTTATCTTGCCTTAAACCTGTACCAGGAAGTAATTTACAGCAATTGATATAATCCACCACACCATGGGAGGAAGCCCCTGTGGTCACAGAATGTGTCAACTCTGCACAGATACCCCTGGGTCCCTGGAGCTCTGAGACAGTAGCACTAACCAGTGGGAAAACAATGTTTCTCGCTTTAATCTGTCACATCATGATCTCTGAAAAAAAATTAAAATTTGGTATTAAAATATTTCAAAATTCTTTCCAAGCCAGAAAACATACAATGCCCCCAATCCAAGAGGAAGACTGCTCAAAACCCAGTTTCTGCAGAACTACTAAGCTCGGATGGATGTGACAGGTACAGTTACTGGTTCATTCAGGCCTGCTTTGTTCCAGAGGCACTAACGCGAGCTGGGCTGTGACTGATACAAGCAGCCGAGGACTAATGCAGGTGTCACAGTGCAAACTAATTGGTCTTGGGACATTTGAGGTTGTGTCAGAGAGTAGCTGTGGAAATGCTGAGGAAACATAACACACTGGCAATGCTCCAGCACGAACTCTACTAATTAGTCATCTCGTTAACTCTTCCCATTGTCTTTTCAATTAAATTGGTGGGGAGGCTTCAGAAAACGGCAAGCATTTTCTTCTTCATCAGTGATCAATAAATCAGGTAAGCCTCCTCTTTTGATACTGGTTGACCTCCAGTATGTCCATTCACCACCCCATGATTGTGTGAACAGCCAGAGGGAGGTCGCATTACTAAACAGCTGCCCTGAGCTGGATGGATTTGGACAGAGAAGGGAGAATTATTGATCTTATGGTCATCTTGAGCCAGCAAGGTCGGGTAGGAGAATTAATGGTTGCTCCCTCACTTCTCCGTGCAACCCTGTTCATTCCTGACATCAGTAAAAAAATACACAAAATAGTTGACTGTAGCAGCTCACCCGCACGATGAGCGAACCTGCCGCCAGCAGCTGTGGGTAAGTCCGCAGCCAGCAGCAGCTACAGAGACGCTCGGAGTGGGGCAAAGCTGCAGCCCAGAACTTGGTGCCATTTCTGCCCTGCTGAGGCACTGAGGACTCTGGGGCCGGATGGGCCTTTGAAGTGCACGATTTGAAACCAATAAAGTAGATACTCCAGAGCTCTGCAGTCTCAGCTTGTTTCTTTCAGTTTATCTGCTCACCAGCCACATTGGTGACCCCGACGGTCCAACGGCACTTGGACCCTATGCAAGCAACTCCAACAGCAAGGACAACGCGAGCGATTCAACTTTTCAAAATGCAGTTTTGTTGAAACTGCCAGCTTTCTGGACCTCTCAGCCTCTTGTCTGATTCCAGGTCAGAAACATCGTCACAGACAAGACCTGATGTTATTACGTAGTGGCCGCGCTCGACCAGGAAACAGCAGGCCACGTGATGGATTTTCTACAGCAGCCTCCAGAGGCTCTCAAGGCCCTGCTGGTCAGCACATTCTGCCTCTCACACCACAAACGGGCCATGCAGCTGCTCTGGATGGAAGGCCTAGGTGACCAGGCTCCGTCAGCCAGAATGAGTGACGTACTAGCACTAGCAGATGGCCAAACTGTGCATTCTCTTTGAACAGCTCTTTTTAAAGCAGGTGGTGGAGGACATGCGCCTCCTACTAGCAAACAAGGATTTCTCCAACCCACGGAAAGTGGCCGCTCACGCGAACATGTTGTGGCACGCCAAATGAGACAGCAGAGCCAGCGTCAAAATGAGTGCTACGTCACGGCCGAAGACCCTTCCACACCACGCCCCATCAGCTAAGCCTACAACTCTTGCACTGAGTAATGAGATCAATTCTGAATCTTACTGATGCCGCCCTCATGCTCATTTCAGGGAAACGAGAAGGCCAGCTGTCGCTAATGGCTACACCGGCTGGCCATCGCGATAGTCTCCTGTACATCTGGGACAGAGAGTCTGGGCTCAGATTCCTGATAGACACTGGAGCCAAGATCAGTGTCCTACCCGCCCCCCCCCCACCCCTTGAACCACGATACCAGAACCAGAGGGCCGGGGCAGAGCTCACAGTGGCTAACAACAACAGCATTTGCACTTATGGCACATGGATTTCCCCCTTAAAAATTCAGTTCCAGCCATTTCACATGGGCGTTCACACTGGCTGCGGTGTCGCAGCCATTGCTGGGGGCAGACTTCCTCCAAGAGCACAGTTTGCTGTGGACCTGAAGGGATGGAGGCTGGTCGACACTAGGACTTTCCAAACTTTTCCCCTTGGAGAGGCCAAATTGCCAGTTCCGCACCTTGATTCCGTCACAAGCTTAGACAACTAGTTTACCAGGGTGTTGTCAGAGTTCCCGTCCATCATCACACTGCAGTTTTCCACGGCAGCCCCCAAGCACGGCATGACACACCACATCCCCACACAAGGACACCCTCTGCACGCCTGGGCTCACCAGCTGTCACCAGACAAGCTTTGGCTCATGAGAGAGGAGTTTAACAAGATAGAGGAGATGGGGATCATGTGACGCTCGGACAGCCCACGGGCCTCTCCATGGTGCCCAGGTCTACAGAAAGGTGGAGGCTGTGTGGTGACTAAGAGAGGTTGAATGATGCAACGATCTCCGATAGATACCCAGTCTTACACATCCAAGACTTCGCAGCCATCCTGCATGGGGCTCGCATCTTTTCCAAGATAGACCTGGTGTGTGGATATCACCAAGTCCAAGTCCATCCCGAGGATGTCCCGAAGATGGCAATCAAAACTCCGTTTAGCCTGTTTGAATTCCTAAGGATGCCATTCAGCCTTAAAAATGCGGCGTAGACCTTCCAGCGTCTTATGGATGCGGTGGGGCATGACTTGGACTTTCTTTTCATCTACCTGGACAATATCTGGTATCCAGCTACTCCTATAGGAGGATCTGACCCATCTGCGCACTCTCTGCCGCTGACTGAGTGACTGTGGACTGGCGGTCAACCTCGCCAAGTGCCAGTTCGCTCTGTCCACCATCGACTTCTTGAGACACTAGATTGACTGACATGGAGCTGTCCCACTGCCAGGGAAAGTGGGGGCCATTCCCCAATTTGCTAGACCCAAAATTGTCAAAGATCTGCAAGAATTTGTCGGGATGGTGAGCTTCTACCTCTGGTTCATTCCCTCAGTGGCCCGAATTATGTGCCCACTTTTCGGTTTGATGGCCAGTGAAGCCAAAGAAGTTGCCTAGACAAAAGAGGTGATGGCAGCATTCAACCAGGCAAAGAACATGCTACTCAATGCCATGCTCCTGGTCCTTTCCTGGATGGACGTCCCCATGGCCCTCACTGTGGATGCCTCTGAAATGGCAGTCAGCTGCATATTTGACCAATTAATAGGACAATGGAAGTCACTCGCCATCTTCAGCTGACACCTGTGGCCCTCGAAAATCAAGTACAGCACATTTGACAGGGAGCTTCTAGCCCTGTACCTGGCAGTTCAGCACTTCAGGTATCTCCTAAAAGGGAGAGAGTTCACGATCTTCACAGATCACAAATCCCTCACCTTTGCGTTCCCCAGTGACTGACCCTTGGCCAGCCTGCCAACAGTGTGAGCTCATGCCCGCACTCCGCGGCCAAGGGGTCACACTGATAGAGGTGCTGGCCAAAATCTGGGAGAAGATGGGGACACTGGCTCCAGTTCCATTATCCCACCATGGAGCAGCACCCTCCTTTGTAGCTGACGACCTGTGCCAGAGTGTTAATCCACAGAAGAGCACACAGACTATCCCTACAATGTCCGTATGAGGGACCTTTCAGGGTAGTGCGACTCAATGGGAAAACCTGTGTTTCCGAATTCACCACTACGATCAAACATGCCTCGGGGAAGAACAACGTAGTGGCAGACGCGCTGTCAAGAACATGCATCCAGTCGATGCAAGCCCGGCCCCAGAAGTGGATTACGCAGCATTAGCAGAAGCCCAGGAGCACAGCAAAATACTGGCATACCGAACTGCACTCACTGGCCTCTACTGCAAAGATGTAGCCATCGGGTCCAACAGTAGCAAATTCCTCTGCAACATTTCCACAGGTCAACCATGGCTCATCGTACCAGCTGCCTGGAGGAGTTGGGTTTTCGACACCTTACACAGCTTGGCCCACCTTCTATCCGGGTGACCACCCAGCTAATCGCGGAGCATTTCATGTGGCATGGCCTATGCAAACAGGTTGGGTACTGGGCCAGGACGTGCACTCACTGCCAAACCTCCAAGGTCCAGAGGCACATGAAGGTACCACTGCAACCCTTCCAGTCAATGCATAAGAGGTTCAAGCATGTGCAAGTGGACATTGTTGGCCCACTACCTGTTTCAAGAGGAGTGAGGTACTTATTTATGAAGGTGGACAGATTCATGAGTTGGTCGGAAGCTGTTCCAATCAATGACATGACAACAGAGACATGCCAGGACTCTGATCACAGCCTGGGTGGCAAGGTTTGGCCTCCCCACCCACATCACTTCAAGCGGGGCGCACAGTTCACCTCTACCCTTCAGTCCGTGTTGGCTTCTAGGAACCCAGCTATACCAAACAATTGCGTACCACCCCAATCAAACGGCCTGGTAAGCAGTTCCACAGACTCCTAAAATTAGTCCTGATGGCATGACTCCAAGGACCCCGATGGGTAATGAGCTCCCCGGGTGCTGCTGGGCATCCACACAGCACCCAAAGAAGACCTAGCAGCATCATCAGCTGAGGTGGTGTACGGTTCACCGCTCATCTTGCCTGGCATGTTCATGCCCGCACTTGGTGGCAAAGGGGACACACCGAGAGAGGTGCTGGCCAAACTCTGGAGAAGTTGGGGACACTGGCTCCAGTTCCACCATCCCACCATGGAGCAGCACCCTCCTTTATACCTGACGACCTGTGCCTGAGTGTTCATCCACAGAGGAGCACACAGACCACCCCTAAAATGGCTGTATGAGGGACCCTTCAGGGTAGTGCAACACAATGGGAAAACCTGTGTTTTGGATATTGGGGCCAGGAGGAGACATTTACCATTGACCATCTCAAACTGGGATACCTGGACATTGAACACCCAGACGTTACACCACCTGTGAGGCGATGAGGCCAACCACGCAAAATGGACAGTATGCAAGTGACGGGTCACGCTCCTCCCATCGCTGCACAACGAGAAAACTGGCGCCAGCAGCCGCGGACTAGTCCACAGCCAGTGGCAGCTATGGAGACCCACAGATTGGGGCAAAGCTGCAATCCAGAACTTGGCATCTTCACTTCCACCCCACTAGAGCACTGAAGACTCTGGGGCCGGGTGGGCCTTTGAAGAGTGCATTTTAAAACCAGTAAAATAGTTACTCCGGAACTCTGCAGTTTCAGCAGGTTTCTTTCAGTTTAGCGCCTCACGAACCACATGATCAAAATAAATGGTTGCAGAGAACAATCACAACTGAGCAGAAATGGTTCATGTTGCAAAGTTACAGGACATGGCATAAGGTCTGCAAACATCCTTATTAAGAAACATTTAGGCAGATGAATGGATAGGGTGGGTTTAGAGAGGATGTTGGCCAAATGTAGGCAGGTGGGACATTTTTTAATCAGCATGAAAAAGCTGAACCAAAGGGCTCGTTTCCACTGTTATGCAATCGAAATTCACCAGATCATAAAAATTATTGTCTTGAAGATATCATTAACATAACACTTCTGACTTAACTCTAACTCTGTGTGTGTGTGTGTATCAATTCTGGAGTAGGTATGAGGCATCAGACTTATCAAAACTCATGAATTTCTTGTAGAATAGTTTTCAGAGAATTCTTTCTTCATACAATTGATTTCTCCTTTTTCATGGAGGTTTACAGTACTTGTGTTTTCTTCCACAATGATTTCACAAACTCAGGTCTGGGTCTGACGAAGTCACCATTACAATAATTACAATTCAGAAACAAGAATGATCTTTCTTTTGCCCAGAATTGGGTCAGTCACAAGTGGCTATTTAAAATGTCACTGCAGCGCTGGCCTCTCTCTTGACCAAGAGAAGCAGCAAAGTGGTCATCCCTTCTGGAGCCACTGTCAGTCTGTGTTATTCATAAAAAGTTACAGCATTTCAATCCTGTGTTACCTACAGGATGGTCAAGCATCTTCAATCCTGTGTTACCTACAGGATGGTCAAGCATCTTCTTCAATCCTGTGTTACCTACAGGATGGTCAAGCGTCTTCTGCTCCAGATTAAATTAGTTCCTTAATATTCAAAAATGCTTTCTGTCTTGAAGTGTCTTTACCATATGACATGACTCCTGTCTTTTGGAGTTTCTTCAAAGTTACTTCACATCTAAATGCTAAAAGCATACAACTTCAGCTCTGTCTACTTAGATCCACAATCAATTGACTGTTTTATTTGAAGTTTAAATTCTAAATCGAGTCCTCACTGCTGAAGATCCAGCTGCGTTGGGTGGGTCACGTCTCCAGAATGGAGGACCATCGCCTTCCCAAGATCGTGTTATATGGCGAGCTCTCCACCGGCCACCGTGACAGAGGTGCACCAAAGAAGAGGTACAAGGACTGCCTAAAGAAATCTCTTGGTGCCTGCCACATTGACCACCGCCAGTGGGCTGTAATCGCCTCAAACCGTGCATCTTGGCGCCTCACAGTTCGGCGGGCAGCAACCTCCTTTGAAGAAGACCACAGAGCCCACCTCACTGACAAAAGACAAAGGAGGAAAAACCCAACACCCAACCCCACCAACCAATTTTCCCCTGCAACCGTGTCTGCCTGTCCCGCATCAGACTTGTCAGCCACAAACGAGCCTGCAGCTGACATGGACTTTTACCCCCTCTATAAATCTTCGTCCGCGAAGCCAAGCCAAAGAAATTCTAAATCCATAGGTAATCAACAGATGGTCTCTTGTTTGACCACCATTCCTTCTCGAGCACTTCAGTTTTTAATGAACAGACATTTTGACTTCAAAATGGTTTCTGTATGTAAGGGTCTGGGTCTGTGAGGTTGCCCCTGCTTTCCAAACCCGCAAAAATAACTTTACTAAAAAAATATATAACTAAAGATTAATAACACAATTCTATCACACCGTTCTGTGCAACTCAGTGACACTTATTTTTAAATTACATTTTCAACTTTTGATGGCCAAAAAGGAATAACTCTTTATTAACTCGGGCTCGTGATACAAGAGCAGGAAGGTGACCACACCCAACAATTATTTTTATCCCCACCAGCATTGAAATGGCCTCCAGTGCTGTGAACATTACGATTGTATTATTCCCATGATTCTATGGGAACAGCAAGCTTAACTGAAAGGAGAGACGATGAAATTGGACTTGTGGATATGACAATAAACTTTCAATGTGCAGATGAATGAAATTTTTGTTTGCTGCAGCAATGTAAAACACACTAACGAGCAATATAAATGAACTTATCACAATGGAGGGAGGGAGAGAGAGGACAGATGTTCACAATTGCAGACGAGCCGAGAGTTGGGTTTCAATTCTGCAGATAGATCCTTGGTGATCTGCCAGTGGTGTGGTTAGGGTCATACATGAAGGTTCGGGAACCTGATATTGCCAAAGGCTTGGTGAAATTGAGTATTGTGTTGAGATCCTCTCTTTGCCCCACCCCATTACCTCCCACATGAGTAGTTGTCCCTTTTATTGTTAAGATGTATCGGCATTCATCAGTTCCCAGATCATTGATAGTTAAGACAGAATATGCACCAATTAGTTTGTAGACTAGCGTGTTAGAGAAGGTGTGACATGCACAAGATGGAAAGGAATGTTAATTATTTTTAATCCAGATGTCTCTACACACCTTTTATTGAAAGAAAGAAAGAACTGGGTTTCAAACCTCTTCATTTAGAGTGCAGGGCAGGCAATGAACAGGATTATGTGGCATTGGCAAAAAGATGCACTGCTATTGTCCCCACCCTCTTGCAACAATGTCCGTGACATTACACTGCTTGAAATGAGAATATTTACTGATCTCATTGATAAATATTCCAGGCATCTTCTGACATAACAGTAAATTGAAACATAGGTCTCATCAGGAACTTTCTTCAGAACCCATGGGAGACAGAAGTTGTCATCTCGACAGGAGAAAGTCAGCTTGAAATCCCACTCGCAGTAAAATGACCCAGCAATAGGAAAAGTATGGCAGAACAAAAAGTGAGGCTCATAAGCAGAAGGGCATTTGATGCCTTGAAGCAGTTTTGTCATTGAATAAGATCATGGCTAGTCCTTAACCACAATCAGGGCCTCCTAACCAGGGCCTTGAGGTCATCAAAGTTTCTTTTGTGGTCAACAAGGCTCTTCCATTTGCACAAAACAGAAGTCAGTGTGCACAGAAAGATCCCATTGTGAGATGAGGTATTAACCAGATTACATGCATCAGTGAAACATGTTGGCCAGATGTGCTCGCCCATTCATTTTAGAAATGGCTCCATGGAGTTGTCCCATCTAAGGGAGTGGATTGAATCTGGTTTCATATTTTTTTCTGGAAGGTATTGAGACAGTAGACTCCTTGAATGAGACCTGTCCCATTAAATACAGATAAATTTACTGATATGCAGCAAGTTCTTAAGGAACTCAACCATTACCAAGCTTGCAAAAGTCAACTCTCCTGTCTCGCAAACCCAACAGAACGGAGATCTTAGACCAACATATCCAAGTTCATAACATCAAATCTCTGAATTCAAACTGGAGGTGCTCTTAAGGTAGTTCCAATGGATGGTGGGGAGATTTTAATTCGTTGCAGGCAGAGGTGAAAGTAAACTAATGGGACATACTAATAAGAAAGAGGTCTTTGAAGCAGAATTAGGCTACTTGGGCCATTGAGTCTGCTGCACCATTTGATTTGTGACCCATATCCTTCCTCTCAACCCCATTCTCCTGCCTTCTCCCCAAAACCTTCAACACCCTTACCAATCAAGAACCTATCAACCTCTGTTTTAAATTCCACAGATTCATTGCCCTCTGGCTGAAGAAATTTCTCCCCATCTCTGTTCTAAAGGGATGTCATTTTATTCTGAGGTTGTGCCCTTGGTCCCATACTCCCCCACTCAGTAATTTGTACTTGTTGGTTAAACTGCCAATATGCCAGTGGCGGGAAGATATTTTACTTTTGCCCTGGTTTTTCACAGTTAGGGAGATTTACAATCACCGCTCTCAGGCCTAATTCAGATTTTTAGGCCACTTTGTCCCTTATTGGACACACAGATGGGTAGTCAATCAAATTTATAAATCAAAGTATTGACTAGAGGTGTTGGGATGTTATGATAAAGTTGTATAAGACATTGGATGAGGTCAAATTTGGAGTACTGTATGCAGTTTTGGTCACCTAACTACAGGAAAGATGTGAATAAGATAGAAAGAGTGCAGAGAAGATTTACTAGGATGTTGCCAGGACTTCAGGAACTGAATTACAGGGAAAGGTTAAACAGGTTAGGACTTTATTCCCTGGAGCGTAGAAGAATAAGGGCAGATTTGATAAGGTATTTAAAATTATGAGGGGAAGTAAATGTAGATGAGCTTTTTCCACTCAGGGTAGGTGAGATACAAACCAAAGGACATGGGTTAAGAGTGAAAGGGGAAAAGTTTAAGAGGAACATTAGGGGTGGGGGAAACATCTTCACACAGAGAGTGATGGAAGTGTGGAATGAGCTTCCAGCTGAAATGGTGAATGTGGGCTCAATTTTAACATTCAAGAAAAATATGAACAAGTACATGGATGGGAGGGATATGGAGGTCTACAGACTGGGTGCAGGTCAGTGGGACTAGGCCAAAAAAAATGGTTCATCACAGATGAGAAGGGGTGAAGGGGCCTGTTTCTGAGCTGTAATGTTCTATGGTTCAGTAACGAGTTAAGGACAGCATCTGCTGTAAAAACCCTAGCAGTGAAGGAGCAGGTATTTACAGAACATTGACAACGTGGGAAATAAACAGTCTGCTGGGGGAAACTCAAGGGGTTGAGCAGCATCAGTGGGAGGAAAAGAAAATGGTAAAGTTCCAGCAAAACCCTCAAAACACTGACAATTCTTTTTCTCCCATGGTTACTGCTCGACCCCCTGTGTTCCCACAGCAGACTGTGTTTAGCTTGAGATTCCAGCATCTAATCACCAAACACAGGAGAGGCCTGCTGTCCTCAGCATCTTGGAGTAAAAGTCAGCTCCCTGCTACATTCAGTGGCTTCAAAATTATTCACAACCAGACTTCATTTCTTCCAAAAACTTCACCTTTATTCAGTGAATAATGTTTTAAAAAAAACCCATTCCCACTTCTAATAGGTCCATTAGCCAAATTCATTAGCTAGCTTGCCAAGTGATTTTTTTTTTCTTGCACAGCTCATCATTAATAACCTGTTACATGATTTGAATGCTAATAACAACACAGGCCCAATTATGTGAACGGATACTTCTATTATTCCTGGGCTGTAGTCACAGAGTTATTTCACTCTGGAGCCATTGGGGATGTTTGTCGATTGGTACACATCTGGGTGCTGATTGATTGCAAAAAGCAGGTAAGCAGGTAATGTGGCAGAAAGCAGGCATTGGTACAAATCAGCATAACTGAGGTGAAAGTTACATCTAGCAGAGAAGAAAAGCACTCCTTGCAGATTTCTGAGCAGCAGTTTAAATAATATATTCTGCTGATGAATCTTCAGGACAGTGGCCATACCTCACTTTCATCCACTGTCAATCGGAGATAGCAACCGGCATAAAGAGAGGTTTAAAAATTGTCTGCAAACTAAATGCAACCTTTTTACCATTGTGGAGTCTCATTCTCCTTCACAGGAAGGTTTAACAATGAGTGATGGCTCCAGTACAATTTGCAAGTCCAGAAATTCTTAGTAATATTTCACCATGAGTTCCTGATATGTGAGTGGAATTTTGTGAAGCAAACCAGAAAAAAAGAATGTACTTAACTGCTCAGTGTCTTGCATCTCCCCAGATTTCTGCCCTCCTTTACCCCTGGGATACCATCATTCCAGTGCAGTTTATTTTTCCTGGGCTGCAGTGCATTCTCACTCCCTTTCTCTCATTCCTCACTGGCTTTCTTCACATCTTGCTTCTCTGGAAAGACCAGAAGGTCTGAACAAAATATTAAAATCTCACAGCAGCAGCTAAGTTCAGCTAATGAAATGAAAAAGAATCAGGAATAAAATGTTTGGCATCAGTAAATAGGGTCACAGTTATAGTGGTTAGTGCAATGCTGTTAAAGTGCCAGTGACACGTGTTCGAACAGGTTGTCTGTACGGAGTTTGCCATTATCTGCTTGGGTTTCCTCTGGATGCTCCAGCGTCCTTCTGCATTCCAAAGACGTACAGGTAAGTGAATCAGTCACATGGATGTATTTGGGCAGTGTGGGCTCATGGGTCAGCCAGAGGGACCTGTTATCGTGGTGTATCCAAATTACTGACAGTATATACACATGTAATAGTCAATACCCTGTAAAAGTTGACCCCCCTATTTTAGGCCACAGCCATCCTCCCACTGGAGCTCCCAATGCCCAGAGTGCCATCCCTTTTCCAGGCCTCAGCAGTCCAGCCATCTGATATCCCAATGACCCAATTGCTGTCTCTTGCCTAGGCTCAGGCTGCCTGTCTGAGCTCCCGATGCCTTGACAGTGGATCCTTCTCTTGGCAGTTTGCTCTCCAGAGCTCCCAATGCCCCGACTGTGAACCCTCGCCTCAGCTACCTGCTCACTGGAGCTCCCAATGCCCCGAATGCAAATCCTCACCTCAGCTGCCTGCTCGCTGGAGCTCCCAATGCCTCGACTGTGAACCCTTGCCTCAGCTGCCTTCCCATCTGAACTCCCGATGCCCTGACAGCAGATCCTCACCTCAGCTGCCCGCTCGCTGGAGCTCCCAATGCCCTGACTGCAAACCCTCACCTCAGCTGCGTTCCCATCCAAGCTCCTGATGCCCTGACAGCAGATCCTCTCCTTGGCCGCCTGCTCACTGGAGCTCCTGACCGCAAACCCTTGCCTGCCCTCTCATTGGAGCTCCCAAAGGCCTGACAGCGAACCTTCAACTTGACCACTGGCCCATCCGAGCTCCTGAAGCTGAATGCAATTTCCACCCAGTTCCGGCCTTCAGTACTCCTGACGCCTTGAATGACACAGGTACTTACTGCGGTCAAAAGTAGTATGCATGTAATAGTTGACCTCCTAAATTTTACCCTGATATTGGTCCCCAAAATTCGATTACACAAGTATATATGGTACATTAATAGTGCCCATGAACCCAAATTGCTGCAAAAATCCAGCTGGTTCATTTGTGTTCTCAGGAATTGACGCAGCCCATTCCATACGTGACTTCTTACCTAAAGCAATGTGATACACCCTGCGGTTCTTCTCCACTTCCACATGCATGGGTCTCATTGACACTTCGAATATCCAGAACACAATCGATTCAAGTCCCTTCCCAAGATTTTTGAATGCCCTCAGTCTTGGTCACTAAACTTTTTATAAACAAGCTAAGATCAAAACAATTCAGGGGCACCTGAGCCCAAACACAGATCAGGTTGATTTAAGGGGATCTTATACCACACACTCACCAGCAACATTTCACATTTTCTACATACTGAACTTTGGAAAAATGATTAAAGATGGCAAACTTTGTCCCCAAATAACAAAAAAACTATTTTATGATTTTCTGCTCATATGAATTCATCGATCAGATAACATTAAAAAAATTTCACATCCAGTGTTTGAGTCCGAGAATGGGGGCACCTCTGTCAGCATTTGAAGGTGTCAATCCCCAAACTATGGGTGTGGTATTTATGCTAGCACAGTTCAAGCTGTTAATTTTAAGTAGGTAACTAGCAAGGCCACACCTGGAGTACTCTGGACAGCAATGGATTTTTCAGGCAGTGCAGGAGAGGTTCAGCAGGTAAATTTCAGAGATGAGGTGATTAGGCTACGATGAGACATTACGTCACTTTGGTCTATTCTCACTGGAATTCAGAAGAATGAGAGGGGATCATATAGAAACATAAAATTATGAAAGGAAGATTGAGGCAGGAAAACTGGCAGGTGAAACCAGAGCTAGGGGACATAGCCTCAAGATTGAAGGGAAACATTTAGGACAAGAGATGAGGAAGAACTGCTTTTCCCAGTAGTAAATCTGTGGAATTCTCTGCACAAGAGTATAGAAGAGACTGTCTCATTAAATATATTTAAGTTACAGTTAGATTTTTTAAGAATAGAGGAATTAAGGGCTCTGGGAAAAGGCAGGTAAGTGGAGCTGAGTCCACGGTCAGATCAGTGGACTCGATGGGCCAGATGATCGACTCCTGTTCCTAATTGATTAACTTTTTGTGTTACAGGATGACATTTAATGATGTCTGGTGTAAGTGGGTGGTAGAATCCATGTGGATTTTTTTTTAAAGACATGCAGCATGGTAACAAGGCCCTTCCGGCCCATGAGCCCCTGCTGTCCAATTATATCCAATGAGCATACAACCCCCATATGCTTTAGAAGGTTGGAGGAAACCGGAACACCCAAGGAAAACCACACGGGGAGAACGTACAAACTCCTCACAAATAGCGCTGAATAGGCACATATGGGAGACTAAGTCACAGGGAAATAAGTGCTTGAAAATACCCCTTAAAACTGACCCCCAAGACCATGAATAAAGTAGTATGGGCTCTGAGACCATATGTAGAGTCTCAACTTTATATGAGGTAGTATTGAAAAAGTTTATTTGAATATTCTCAGGATGAAATGGGTGTTTTATAAAGGAAAGATTGAACCGAGTGGATTGATATCTTTTGGAGTCTTACAGCATGGAAACAGGCCCTTTGCTCATGCCAACCAAAATGTCCCACCTGCCTGCGCTTATCCTATCCATGTACCTATACAACTTTTTGTCAAACATCGCAATAGTACTTGCCTCAACTACCTCCTTTGCAGCCTTTTCCTCTGTATGAATAAGCCACCCTCAGGTTCTGATTAAATCCTTCCCTTCTCACCTTAAACCTATGTCCTCTGGTTACTGATTCCCCTTCTCTGGGCAAAAACTGTGCATCCACCCACTAGGATTTTGTTCATATGAATGAGTCAGTTTCATTGAAAGGTACGAGATTCTATTGCAGAGGAGTTACCCTGGTTAAGGGAATCCACAATTACAGGGCACAATTTCAGGATGAAGAGTTAAACACAAGATGATGAGGGGATATTTCTTCTCAGGAAAGTTGTGGAAGCTGAGACTTCATGCTTTCAAAGCCAGGGTGGATCCATTTTGACTCGACAGGAAATTGGAGGTAAAACTGACAATGAGAATCGAAATTATGGAACAGACTGGCAGCTCCAGTCACTGTTCTTAATTCTTGTATTCACTGAGCGTGAGCCAATAGAAACCAAATCCCTGCAACATCAATCTTACTTTTAAATCCACTTCAGTATTGTTAATGTAACATTTATCATTAAATGAGAATTAGCACATAGGTAAAATGGATGTAGCACAAAATGGGGTTAGTAAATTGGGTTTTAAATCGCCCTTTAAAACAATAATGTCCTAGAAAAAAATTTATATTGTGTCTTTCTTAAAAAACAATATGCTAACAGATCAATAAATATTTAAATATATATTTTAGATACTTTTGTAGGTAAAACTGAAATTATGGTGATGTATTGCAAAATACTTCAGGTTTGGTCATTAAGGTGTTTATTAGCATGCTGAGAAGTACGACTGAAGTGCCAGATTTTACTGCAATTGCAACTTTAAAAACCTGGGAAATGTGCAAACTGTATTAACGCCAGACTGACATATTTATAGTGCAGTTTAATTTTCTATGATGCGTATACATTTAGTACTGGTCCACATTTTACTGTGGTAAAATTCAAGGAGGATAAATAAGGAAATTTAAAATTCAGGCTTACAAATGCCCTTGAAGGGGGTTCCTGCTAAAACAAGAGAAAAATGGAGCAGGGTGATGGGGAAAATGTTCAGAACTTAGTCAGAAACCAAAACACTTAAAATCATTTGCAGTTTTATTTTGGAGAAGGGTAATGTTTTGTTGAGAATTATCTTGGTTGTGTGTTGCCTTGCATTAATAGTGCAGAGTGACCTGGAGCCTGGGTTGCCAAAGGATTGAACAGGAGTCTGTGTGGCTGCTGGAGTACTGGAGCCGAATCCACAGACACTTAGCATCTCTGAGGAAAGCCTATTTGCTTCTCTTTCTCTTATGATGGGGTTGTCAGGCAATGCTCATGGCAACCCTTATCATATATATTACATCTTAATGTATTTTTACATGACAATAATAAAAGGAATCTTGAAAATATTTAGCCCCAAGTTCCTAACACGGCTCATGAAGGCATATAGTGGCAGTGCAATCCACAATTAAAAAAAACTGGTACAATGTTCCTGTACCCCATTCCCTGAGTTGTCAGAAACACATTCATCCTGAGAACTGGTGAAAAATAATATCATGTGGAAGGCAGAAGGTTGTCAATGTTCCAATAAGCTGTACCAACAGAAGCAAGAAAAGGTGCTTATTCGTGGGGTTCTTCAGCTTTAATTTAAATGAATAAGCCAAATACTCTCTTTTGCATGGGCTCAAGGTTCCTTTTACTGTCACGTTATAACATAAAAATGTAATATACATGATATACTTTAAATTTTATCTGGCATAAAGCAAACAGAGTTGCCATGAGCCATGCCTGGCACCCCTAACAATAGGAGAGAAGTAAAAGAGAGTCCATTCAAAGGCATTGAGTGTCAGTGGATTTGCTTCCAGCGCTCCTGCGGCTGCAAAAACTCCAGTTCAAACCATTGCCAACCTGAGATCCAGATCCAAACCTTTAAGATGATCCAGGAAGCCTTCAGTGCCCTTCTTGACCCCAGCACCCTCTCGTATTCCAGTTCCAATACCTGGTTCCCATGAGCCTGTGTGAATCCTTCAACTTCAGTTGCCAGCAGCCCACATGGGTCCTTCAGTCGCTGAGTCCAAGGTTGGATTGCTGCCATAATTATTGACCTGTTGGGTCGTCTTCTATTCTTCTACTTCTCAATGGGCTTTGGGCGGGGGGGGGGGGGGGGGGCGGTGTTCTCCCATTTCTGGTGCCCCAAGCTGGTCTGCTGCTCCCCTGGAGTGTGCTACTCCTCACGGTACATTGGTCAAAATAGGCACAGTCATCTTGGGCACAGACCTCTGTGGTTACAAGATTTAAAAAAGAAACCATTGGCTCCTTTTATAGGCTGTTTAAAGCCTGTACAGTGCTGTTGACATAAAGAACATTGGCAGAGCCGTATCTCCACTCCCTGCTCTCCCAGGTCCATGCCAGCAGTAGTGCTGCCATTACAGCAACATCGCCATTTTTCTTCCTTGTGCACTTGTACAAGAATTTTTGCACAGTAAACCCTGTGACTGGAACACAAGGGAATGGACAGGTATGGCGAAGCCCAGGCAAAATTCACTCTGCCCACTGCTTGGAATCCAAGATGGATCCTTGAAAAATTAAGAACTAACTGCACTGGTGGTGTTTGCAGTTCATACACAGATAGTAGATGCCCCTGCCCAAGGACAACTTGTGAACAGGGGTGGAGGTAATCACAAGTTCACACTCTATAGCTGCTGTGGTGCGATTTGAGCTTGTGGCTTTGGTTCAAAGGTGAACTTGGAACTGACCACCATTCTACCACACCCACATTTTGAGAAGAGGAAGGTGAAATGTGTTCAAGGAGCCTTGGCTGATGGCTCTGTAACAAAACAGCAAAAAGTGTCAGCAGGAAGGTAAGGAGGGCATGAGGGTAAGGTGCACACAAGTCTTGAAGAGAGCAAGTGAACACCTGAAGAAGCAGATAGATTGGGAAAAGGTTCTAAAGATAGTGGGAAGGAGTCAGGACACCACAAAAGGTAGAAGACCAGACTCTTGCCCAAAATCAAATGCAGGAAGCATACAAAAACAGGAAATACTCAGATCTGACAGCACTCATGGAAGGAGAAACAATGTTTCAGGTCATCAAAACTGGGAAAGAAATCTGATATATTTCTTTTTCCAAATTTTGACCATGGTTTCTCCTCCTACAGATGCCTGACCAGCTGAGTGTTCCAGTATTTTGATTCTGCATCAGATTAAGCAGTGCCTGCAGTTATTTGAACTTGGACCTGGAGCAAAGTTTTACCCCCTCAAAGGAAGAACTTGAATTGGATCCAGAATGATGAGAAAGGCCAGGGCAAGCATCCCAGAGCCACAGAGACAGGAGCAGGCAAGAACAGGGATCTGAAGCACATTAAACAAGGTTGTACACCTACACACCCATAGTTTAACTCTTAGGATGTTAGCTTTCAAGAGGAGTGGGCACCTTGGTTCTGTGGTACAGAGATTCAGGAAGAACCCAGGCAGCTGACTTCAGTCTCACTCATACCAACTGCATATCAGTGCAGTGACCTAAAGGGAATTTGCACAATTCATTTGAGAACTTCCAAGCTTTTAGTTTATTTTTGGTTAAGTGGTGACTGAATGCTACAGAGATACTGATTGTGGTTGAATTTATTAAACTATGCCAGAGAAATGGCTGACGTGGAAAAATCTTCAGACTGAATGAAAGGCCAGAACACAACAAATGGAAAGTAATATCATCTGAATCAGCAGTTGCTCAGATTCTTGTAAATATGAGCAAGCTTTTTAAATTTATGGTGTAAAATTGTTGATAAAGAATATTTCAACTAAGACTAACAGTTTTTGGAAACTGCAGATTTTTTTAATACATTTTGCCAGAAAGAAAAATGTTTTAAACATATTATACATTCCCAAACTGTCCTGAAATGACAGACTGAAATAATACCAGCTATTTCTTACACAGTGCTTTGTCATTATATTATAGTTAGCAGGTACAATGCAGGAACATTTACAAGTCACAGTAAAAACTAATGTTTATTTCTTCCAGAGGTCATAAAAAATGTATTATTCAGCTGTTCAGAAAAATCTGTTAATTTACTTATCCAGTATTGTTTTTTTTAAAAGAATCAGAAAAGAAAATGTTATGGTTTTGTCCCAACATGATTAACTTTAATCTTTGATCAAGTGACAAGCTGCAACACCTGTATGAAGTCACTTGTCAGACAGTGCAATTTATTGTATCCATAATCCTTAGATGATTATATAGGGGAACTCCCCAAGAATCAAAGCACAGGGTTCCAAACAGAGCCACCTGTATTTTTTCTCTCCGATATGGCTGCTTGTCAAGAGGAAGAATCTTGGAGGAAAGCCTGCATCCCAAACAGGAAGCTGAGGATCCTTTGAACACATGAGAAGCAAGAGATCTAAAAGTCTCCAAATTTTAATCAGTTTCCTTTGCTATACCCTGCTCTTGACAGCCTGGAAAGTTACAACGATATGGTCCTGTCTCCCACCTGTAATACTGTGGAGACCTTCTCTTTCCCTCTCTGTCAGCAGAATTGTCCAGACATTTTATGTTGTCTCTGTTGCCTGCTGCAGTCACTGTCCTGATCTTTTGTCTTTCTGAAAACTGAAGCTTGTTCTTCTGCTAAGTTTTCTTTGTTTTTGAGCCTGGTAGTCTGCTCGAGCTGAACTTGCTCTGGATTCCAAAATATAGTTAATCTGGTAACAAATAGAAACACATAGGTATAAATATTCTGGCAATGATGAAAGAAAATCCGTAACAATATGCAGCACACATATTTTACTTTAGATATTGTTTGGCTGACGTGAACTCACTGAGCTGAAGGGCCTGTCTCCATGTTGTATCTATGATATTCTAATAAATCTTCAAGAATGATCACCAAGCTCAATAAGCTTTGAAATAATTGCAACATTTGGAGATTCTGATTTTATTCAGATCAAATCCTTGCTCAGGCAGAGGCAAACAACTCATCTGCTTGATAACTGATTCTTTCCTTGATGGTTATTGTTGAATAAGTTCCAATCAGCCACAGCCCCTTTATGAGCAAACAAACTAACACTGTAAGATGCTCTGAAAACCACTGACAAACAGCAGTTTGGTTACAACAAGACAGTATCTTTACTTCAGAATTGAATGGAAAATTTTGAGTCTGTGGAGACTTTTAAATTAAGTGTAATCCTCTGAAATGTAGCTCAATTAAATTTTGCTGGTGAGAGTGGTATTTTTTTAAAAAAAGCAAAACATACACAGGAGAAGGCTTATTATTAGAATTTTAGGGACCAAAAATGATCAAAACAATGAGAATTTAGTTAGCAGGATATTCTACACATTATGAAAAATCTCTCTCATAAGATTTTATTCTTTGACGAGGGTGGAATTGTGTATTTATTGTGCATATTTTGCAGTCAAAACTCTTCTGAATAGCACTTGATCTTCACTGAACACATTTTAAAGAGACACAAAAGACTGCAGGTGGTGAACATGGAGAAAACAATAAGCTGGAGGAACTCAATGGGTCAGGCAGCATTCAGGGATGGGAACGAGATACAAACTGCCAAGTGTCTCCCTCCCTCCACAGATTCTGCCTGACTCACTGAGTTTGTTCTCTGAATGTACTTTGTAGATACAGGTAGATCATATCTACAAGATGCAGGAAGCATATATTTAAAACTGAAGACATTTTTCATACAAACATTTAGACAAGGAGCAGGATTAGGGGCCATTCAAGGAGGTGGTTGATCTGATTGTGAATTGATCTCATTCTTGCAGTAACCTTTCATCCCCTATTTAGCAAGAATATTTCTACCTCTGTCATACAAATATTGGTCTGGAGTCTTCCAAAGTCTCAGGAAAAAAAATTAGGCCTCATCCTTCTAAATAGGCAACCCCCAGTTCCAGATTCTGCTATGAAAGGGGAGCATCCTCTCAACATCCACCCTGTCAAGAAAGTCTCATCCCATTTTTCTATTATTACAGAATTGGTTAATCTTCAGCACGAGAGAAGTTACAGCATCTAGGTTCAACGTTGAATCAAAATAATTAAGTGTGTGCAAATGATTATATTTTTACAACATGTTTCAATTTGAAAGGTTACCCACTTTATGCAAGCTCCCTCACATTACAAAATAAAATGCCAGAACCATTAGTTTAAGAGTGCATACATAAAAGCCTTGAGGCTAGTCCATGAAGAGACCTAAAAAGGTGGAGAGCAGTGAATAAAATGGACACGGAATTGGTTCAGCATGAAAGACAGTCACATTAGCAAATCGTAAATACTTGTTTTACATGTCTCATAAAATGCTAATTTATTGGCCACGATACTTTGTGATATGATAGCTGTGATAATTTTTAATGGAAGGTTAATGTAAAAATCAAAATGCAAAAAGCCCTTTGGCTCAGCATCAGTTGGTTCAGTGAAAATATTTGGCAGCTTAAAACCTGTACAGTTTTATGTACTGCTGGGTCTTCATAGTCGTTAAATTTTAAAGCTGATGGCTTCAAATGATTTTGAATACTTTTTTCATGGCTAATAAAACCTTAGTCTGGACTAGCAAGAGTGATTGAGACAGTTAACTTGTTAATGTTTGAGTCAATTGGACACATCCCTTATGTAGTCTCCAGTAGTCACTGTACTGGCTTGGGAAAATCTATAATCAAAGTAAAATATGACCAAAAAAAATCACGATGGAAGCCAGGAGCAGATGGTAAGGTTTTCAGGTACTTTAAACAGCTGTACATTGTCAGTTGCACAAGGCAGCCATCTTGTACTGAGACAAGCCTGCTGGGTGCCACTTCCCCATGTCTGCCGTGGCAGTCAGGTCATTTGAGGGAATCTCTTTTTTCAACTGAGTGTGCTTCCTGTTTTTGGTGGGGGGACGAGACCAGCAGCCATGAGCTTGTGCACTGCTGAAAAACCTTCAGTGAATGTGTGCAACCCAGCTGTGGACAAGCAATGATATACATCAAGAGGGTGAAAGGGAGCACAAATCCTCTCTGATGTGGCAGCTGAAACTCTTTGGAAGGTCGGTTTATGTGGATGGAAAAGAGGAAGTCTACTAAAGGAGACACTACAAGGAGGAAACCAGGACAGCAACAGAAAATGTACAACACTCAACAACAAATTCATCGACCTACTGGTTCCAAGAACCAACTCTCAGGCCAACATTTAATCCCTGTTAGCTGCTCACAGAAGGTTTGCCACACCAAGTGAGTGATATGGTTACAAACAACCTCTGAGGTCATCTTCAGATCAAAATATTCCCTCACTCATTGGGTCTCATGCAAAGTTTCCAATTCAATCAATAATTGTATCATTTGTTATCCCACCATCATCTGGCTTTTAGGCTCAACTGGAAACAGCCCAGTTTCCTACATGACACAAATGCCCACAAGGCTACATATGCCACTTCCTGAGTTCTGGATGCAGGCGAAGAAAACAATAGAGGAAGATGAAAACTAACGTGTTGCCTGATTATGCAGCCACTCACTTCATCCCAAGCAGATGTCCTGAGTACAGAACAGGAATAGAAAAGTATGCCAGAGAGCATGGGGCATGATCGCAGGAGGTTGGGGAAGAGTACTCAGTATGAAACCAAAAGTTCACCCAACAGTCCACAGGATCATCTCATGGTGAAAGTATCATTTCAATCATAATGTACAATTCCTGCTTCCAAAATGAAGAGGCCACAAAGTGTATGTGCCAAGGGTGATTATTGATGTGGAACATGCTCAGCAACCACCCCCCCTCCCCAAAACAATATTCACTGAACACTTATGACTGCATTGCCAAAAACTGCTCCAACTCCATCTGTAAATTTGCAGGTGACACCACAGCCATAGGCAGGTTCTCCAACAATGACCTGACAAAGTGTAGAAGAGAGATAGAGGGACTTGGCTTGGTGCAAGAACAATCTCTCCCTCATTGTCAGCAAGACCAAGGAGCTGATTACAGACTTCTGGAATAGGGCTGCACTATTTCAATGGTGCTGAGGTGAAGATAGTATTCAGCTTTAAATTCTTGCAGTAAACATTTCCTTGTCCTGTCTTGTTTTCGCCATATTGATGCAATGACCAATATAGCACATCAATGCCTCCACCTCTTTAGAAGCATGAGGAAATTTGGCATGTCACTTGCATCCCTTACGAGCTTCTACAAATGCATTATTGAAAGCATCCAATCAGGATGCTTCACTTCATGGTACAGTTAACTGGGGTGGTGAAAATGGCTCAGGTCATCACCCATACACACACATCCTTCCCTATACCTACACCTTCCTGCTAGCTCGGAAAAGCTAACAAGCATGCCACCCTGGCCACATTCTCTTCAACCCATCCGGAAGAAGACTCACAAATGCGAGATCATACCATCATATTCTAGCACACTTTCTTTCCTGCTGTTATCAGACTCCTGAATGAATCCAAACTAGTCAAATTATGTTGCATTTGCTCTGTACCAGCTGATCTCTCTTTATAACTGTTTCATACTTGCTGGACTCAGCAAGATATATCTACAGGTGTGTTGGTAAATCAACCTCTATCACTGCATTTTGATACACTGACAATAAACTCAAACTTGATTTGGAATCTTTTATCTGACCTGTAGAAATCTGATGTCTTTGATTTAAATCACACCTGCAGAGATGTGGTGGAATCCCTTAAACAAATGCCATTTATATGTCTTGTTTGGAGATTCAGAGAGAGGATGGAATAAATTGCAATGACAGCTGTATTTGTCATGGTTTCTTCTAATCAAATACAGAAATGTGGTTTTTAGGGGAAAGGTGTTGATTCAAACGCAAGACAGAGTCTGGACACAATGAAAGTTCACACAGCAATAACTTTTTACACAATATTCAGGACTTCCACCGATGCCAAAACTTGAAGAGTTGTTCCACTGGACAAACAGAACTGAAGTACAGTTTGCTCCACTTCAAACATTTCCAACTCAGTGCAAAGAAAGACAAAACCCTTTGAAGCAGAAATGTTTGGAAAATGTTTTTAAAAATGAACAAGTGCTGGAGTACATGATTACTGTTCACCGTGCACTTCATAGTCAGCTAATTAATATCATGCCGAGTCTCTCTGGCATCCACACAAAGCTTCTGCAAACAAACAGCGTGTCATTCACATGGGTGGCTTTCAGTCTCTCCTGACATCTTAGGAAGGGCAAAGCTGCAATGAAAAGCCTGGTAAACCTGCAAAGAGAGAAGGGAACGTTTTAAAAAGCATGAGACAGGTACGGTAACAAATTGCTACTAAATTACTGCAGCTGAAAAGCACAAGTGAAACTTACTTTAATATTTACAGTCGGTAGAAACTTTTTGCAGTTCCTCAATGCCAATCACTTCATTTTATTAGATTGGTACTTGAAGCTTTGATTGTTCAGTAACTTTAGGAATTCTGGAACGTTTGATCACAAGTAGTAACACTTTCTCTCTTGGGTCCTGTTATTTTGAAGGCATTCGTGCAAAGGATAGTTGCAATAGTGTCAAGTGGATGAGAAAACACTTTCTCCACGTGAACTCCGAGTGAGGCATACTTTGTAACACTGACTGGTACGAAGGTGCCAATGCTCAGGTCAGAAAAATAAAAGAGGGTTGCTAATTCAGACTGCAACATCACGAGCACCAGTCCACTCCGTCAAGGATACCTACAAAAGCCAGTGTCTTAAGAAAGCAACCTCTATCCTCAAGGACCCCCCAACACCTAGGCCATTCCCTCTTTACTCAGCTACTATCAGGAAAAAGGTACAGAGGCCTAAATAGGAATACTCAGAGGCATAAGGACAGCTTCTTCCCCTCTGCCATAAGATTCCTGAATGTATAATGAACCACAGACAGTGCCTTTGACTTTTCTTTTTCTTGCAATATTTTAATTTATTTTTTAAAGTGGTTTATATAAATGTTTGGACTACGATGCTGCCGCAAAACAAAGAATTTCATGACATGTTCATGACAATAAATTCTGATTCTGAAGTTTCTAGCAAGGCATATGACAAGGTTTTCTTTGTCATTCATAAGATTTCTAAATGTATCCCATTTCCTCTTTTTAAAGATCTGAAATTCAGTTCATTTAACAGCAGTTGTGCTGTTTGGCACTTAGAAATTTGACAATTGGAAAAATGGTCCAAAAAAATGTGCACTGGCCATTTTCTCATTGGTAGTAGAAATTTCTTGTGGTTTAATTTTAAGCCTTAAACAAGTGTAATAAAGCCAAAGACATAAACCTTTTGAAAACAGAATCATGTCAGAGTTCTTTAGTGTGGCAATGTACTGAGCTGAGATCTGGAAGAAAGGCCAGTGTGACCAGCATTTCAACCTGAGGTAGGAGGTTGGTTTAAAGTGTTCCTGGAGGACAGTTTACAAATATTGTAGTATCTCATACTGTGCACCTCTTTGCCAACACACCAAAATGTTGGGAACTGGAATGGATTTGCTTGCCTCTTGGAGACAGTAGAGAACTGAACAATTTTCCACTGATAGGTACACATCAGTATCTTCCAATGGTGAGGTTCAAATCTTTATCAGTGCAGCCAAGCTAAAACCTGTCTTCACTGCATCCAGCACACTCAACCACTTCATCATGAAATTCTTGAATTAAACAATCTTGTTGATGGCTTCTTTAACTGATTCTTGTTGCCAACATATCAGCAGATATTACAAGATAGCCCCTTCAGTTGGCCACTTTATTTATTTACTGTAACTAAATTTCAATTCCTCATTGTATGGATGAAATCAGAATTCTACCTCACAATGATTCAGGCTGCTCCAATAAACAAACAGTTCATTACAACTGACTCTACATGAAGGACACAAGCCAACGTTATTAATTGTGGATTAAAACAACTGAGTATTAGTAAATGGCATTTGTAGACACCAGTGCCTTCTTTCTTGAGAGTAGAAAAAAAGGTTATCTTGAAGTTTTTATTCTGCCTGTGTTTGTAAGATATTGATGGGAAGTAAGCAATTAGAACATCATTCAGCATGATGGATCAGGACAAAAACAGTACAGGCATCCGAAAAAGGAAAACAAAAAACATCCAAAAGATCAAGGTCCACACATAACCAAAGTCACTTTGTGGGATGCTAGGCTGAGCAGGGGACAGTTAGCCAAGACTGTTCCCAGGCAATTCACTGCACAGTGATTAACTGATCTTACCAGTAAGGTCTTGGGAGGTCTGAGCTTCAGCAAGGTGCAGGCCATGGGAGGAAACAGGAGCAACTTGTGAAGCACATAATAAACCCATCCATGAAGGAGTAGCATGGTAAGGGGGAAAAACATTAAAATGATGCACTCTTAATTAAGATGAGGGAAAAGGATGGTTGTACATTTCAGGTTGAGATTGTGATTTCAGCTTACCCAATCTGCAAATAGGTTAGTTATTGTTACTACCCTTGCTGATTTCTACCATACCCTGCAATATCACCACTATAGGAGGCGAACAGACATCTCCTACCCATATTCGCTGCTATGAGTTGCATTTTTGGCTCACCCAAAATCAATTTGACAACTGAGTTATGATTCCCTCTCTTCTGTCTTATCCAATTTTTCAATCCCCACCACCCAATAGTTTACAGCCTTATCTGCGGCCCTAGTTATTAGATTCACTAGCCTGATTTGTGATGCCCAACACATGGAATAGCTCCCTCTACTCCAATACAGGTGATAGTCCACCATAAAACAAATGTATTTCTCTCCCATAATGATCTCTGAGTCACTCATTCAATTCTGTGTCAACTTGCACATGACTGAGGTAGTATTCCAAGAGACTCCTTTTGTGGTTTCTGTTTAATTTGAACCCAAACTGATTGTATTCCTTTAGCAGAACTATCGTTGTCATTGATCCCACGTGGACAGCAACAACTAGATCTTTCTCTTGCCATCGAGTTAGTCTTCAACAAAAGGAAACATTGTTAATCCCGGCCCTCCTGCTCATGGCTGTCAAAGCCCACTTTGACAATGGAGTTGTGGCATTTGCTAATCCATCCTTCTCTCACCCACACAGAAAGCAAGGATCTTGTACAAGTTAGACAAGTGCAAGGATTGATGTGCCTGCAACACTGCTGTGGATTACCAAATTTGCTCTGCCCACACACCATCCTGTTCATCTTTGTGACATTACAGTACTTAAATTGGATTGGTGTCACTCCCTTCTAGAACCAGCTATGCAACAGTATTCCTCAAGACACTTAACCCAGATGTGATTGCCATGGATACCACTTTCCATATGCTCCAGCTGCAACACATCTGTCTTTCCATGACTTAAATCACGTAATCAATTTATCCAAATTGATTACAATCACCATGCTTCTCTGTAGCCTCTTACTCAATAAACAACCCGGTAAGCACAACATTCCCAAGATGCTGTGCTGAATGTGCATTGTGCTTTTAGCTGGGCTTTCCAATTTGATTTCTTATATTAAAATATTTGATCTCAATTAATCAATTGGGGCTAGTTACACAATTATCCAGGAGAACACAACACTGTTACAGCGCCAGCGACTGGGGTTAGAATCTGGCACTGTCTGAAAGGACATTCTCCCCATTTCTGCATGGGTTTCCTCCCACCATTCAAAAATTACCAGGGTTGTAGGTCAATTGGGCAGCATGGGCTTGTGGGCCAAAAGGGCCTGTTATCATGCTGTGTTTAAATGTAAAAGGGGACATTTATTTTATTGCAAAATAAAACTACAAGATTGAAAGAATTCAAATGTGACAGGAAACAAATATAGTTGTTCTAAGAACAGAAGAAACAGGAGCTTGTAATTTGGGCCTTGCGCCTGCTCCACTGAACATGGTCAATCTTACACGACAGCATTCTGGTTTACAATGCAAGACGATACCAAGCCAAAGTCAACACATCAACATGCTTCTTGCTTACAGGTTTGCTACTGAACTTTTACTTCTACAATAATGAAGCAAAATCCTGTAGATAAAAGAAACAAATGCTTAAACACTCAACAGGTGGGTCAGCATCTGTGGAGAGAGAAACAAGGTTCATGTTTCAGGTCAATGTCCCTTTGTCAGACTAAGGAGAGAAGACAAATTGCAAGAAGGATTGGGAATGGAGACTAACAGGATAAAATAAATATTTATGATAGACTGAGGCCAGGAGATTTGATGTAAACATGGCCACATGGTTGCTGGGTTGATGGAGGCAGTTTGGGAGAGAGAAGACCATTCTTTGTTTATAAAAGCTTTGCCACGAGGACATTTAGACAGTGAAAGTGCAGTTAAGGGAATGTAAACATTGCAAAACAATGGGTAGCATGATTTGCCCAGCAGATCAGGGTGTTCGTCCAAACATTGAGCCATTGTCACAGATGGGTGACGTGGCCCATTATGATACAGACAGTGAAAGAATGCTTTCTGTATTTGTAAACTTTGGTTATGCAGCTTCCAGTCTCAATATTGAATTCCATATCTCCAGCTCTCTCACTTCTCTGTCAGTGGTTATTATTCCTACTGAAAGTCATTCATCTGTAATATTGGCTCAATTTCCCCTCTCTTCATTTGTACACTTGACCTGCTGGGGTTTGTCCTGCACTTTGGATTTTTCGTTACTCTATTCATATTTTCATTCTCCAATGATCCTCATATCTTTTGTTTATTTTCTCTCCCTTACTACCTCCATTAACCGGACTCTGGAACCCCACAGCCACCCTGACCGTGCCCGATCAGAGGTATTCCTTTGTGTTTTTTCCAGTCCTCTGCTACCTTCTTGGCAAATTGATATTAACACATTTTCCTTCCTTCCCCATTTTGAGAAATGCAATCTGATTCACTCTCCACGGATAATGCCTGATCTGCTGAGATTTTCGCAGCATTTTCTGCATTTCTTACCTCAACGGCTCACCTAATATTAGCTATCAAAGTGGATTACATTTTGATACTTGATCAAGTTCATCTTCAGCCAACTTCCGGCAGCTATGATCAAATGTGAATTGTTTCAAGCCAGATTCTCATAGTACACAAGCTGGAGATGTTACAGCCCCAGTAAAACAGTTTTTTTTTATTTCCAGGGAATCTTAAAGACAGTGTGCCATTGGGGAAAGGAAAACCAATGTTAAGAGCTTACATCATAAAATTATCAAGAGAAGCATTTAATCAAACTGACACGTTACCAGTGCAAGCTTTTCCTTCAAACCAGCCTCAAAATTGTTCAATGTTAATGAAGAATTAGGTGCATGAAATGTTCATTATCTGATTCTTCCTTTCTATTCAATTATAGGTTTTTATCATTAAAATGAAATGCCCATTGAACTTGAAGACGATTTGAACTTGCATCTATTTTGATGCAAATGCTTCTACAACACATTTCAATTTTAACAAGTTAAAGCATTATTGAAGTACTGTGTCATTAGACCTTTGTAATTAGAATAGTTTACTGAATCTACAAGCTCCAGCAAGTATCGAGTATAAACTATGTATTCACCCAAGATGTACAAAATAGTAAAGAACAAGTAAATAAAGATCAAAATTGTAACAAGTGAAATTGTGGTTAACAGCAATGTTCTCTTGCCAGCAACACTGACATATTTGACTGAAGTGAATGTACAATACATTATTTTTTATAAAAACAAAATGTAAAACAAATTTAATTATTTCTTCCAAAATCAGTGTGAAAAATATATTATTGGTCTCAAATTTGTTTGCTTCCAGTCAACTAGTTTCATGTAGCTTGCTGAATTTTGCTGTCATAACTTCGAGGAAACATTTTATTGAACAGGATTTTCTTTACTACAAAATTAATCTCCCATCAAGTTACATCAGATTCAAACTCGCAACTTGATAACAGTTAAAAATACTCCCCAGTTAACTGTTAACTTTGTTTATTCAGCTAACTTCATTTAATTCCAGTATCATGTCAAAGAAGACAGTTGAAAGTGAATGGTCACATTGCATGAATCTGTTGCTATGGACTTTATTCTTGCTGCAGATGGCTTAATAAAAGGAGTGCTATCAGTTTTCCCTGTTTCAAGTACTTGGACATGAAAATCCCAGGTCTTTGCACACGTGTCTGAGACATAAAATTTCTATTCTCAAAATTCCTGGCCAACAGAGACTCACGGCGCTGGTTAACTAATAAATCTGTGAGTCTGTCGCATTTTGTAAAAAGAGCTCAATGCAAATGCCAGCATGGATGGAGTTCTACAGCAAAGGAAACAGACTTAACTCTCCAACACAAGGTCTCTATTCACACAGTCACGGGACAGTTCATGCAGTTCAAAACAATGCATCACACATGCAAGGATCACATGAAAGCACTGCTATAACTCACTCTCACTGGTAAAATGCTGCTCTTTCCATAAGATGCAAATTGAAACAGTTATTAAGATAAAGTGGAATTACTATTACTGTTGAAATGCAGCAATGATGCGGTTTACCTCTAGCAAGTTACAAATCATGTTTGAACTCATTACAGTCACACTACATTACAACAGAAGTGTACAGAATTTATTGCCACACTGTCATCAGTCACCAGCTTTCCCTCAGCAAAATACCTGCTCTGTTACTAACCTTCAGCACAATTTCATTGACTGTGTTGGTGTCTGCTTCAAAGTAGAGATGCTTGTGGTCATGATTGCTTAGATATGTGAGCTTGAATATTGCATGGCCTGCAAGGCAAACAAAGGACAGGAGTCAAACAGATGAACAGGGTTTTACTACGGATGCAGCTTGACAAAGAAACAGATGGCGATATTAATGTCCCATCAGCAGAACAGAAGGAAATTGCATGATGGCGACAGCCTCCGCATGTCATTTCAACATCATTCAGGCAAAACTCGCCACAAAGGCAACAGAACCCTTTTTAATATAATTTGATTCCCAATCCCATCACAATGGACAAAGTGCAAAATCAATCATTTGGTTAGTTAGGTCCTCTGTCAATTCTTTTCAATTCTTCTCGAGGGGAGGCGGTTGGGTGCTGCGGTTGGTGAGGAAGGAAGGAGGAATAAAAAGAAGTCAGATTCTGCTTGGTGCTAATGTAAAATGAGGAAAATGTTGAACATTTGTGGTGGATTTATATAGATTTACTGCTTCAGACTGATGTAATATGTTAATAATCTGCTACACTGACCTTTCCGAAAGCTGCAGTTCCAGAAAGGTTATGTTAACACACATTAGAAAATGAAATCTTTTTAATTTTATCTTTTGATGCAGAGTCAAAATTTTTAATGCATGTTAAATTCAATGTTCACCATCATTCCAATAACCTTTTATGATATAATTTAATGCAGTGAAGTATTAAATTACAGGGGATCATGGATTTTTATATCCATCTTACAAAAACTACCAGAACTTCAAAATTTAGTGTCACAAGGCCAATATTACAGCTTTCATTCTCTAGACCAGTACTTCTCAGCCTGTGGTTTGTAGGTTTGTTGTAGATGGTGTGCAGCAATGACAAAATTACTGATATTATAAACAAGTAATTATATAAAACAAGATTGTGAGGTTGACAACAAAAATTGCAAATTCTCAAAAATTTCCATCAACACTAATAAAAATCTTGATGTTTCAGGAAATGACCACATCACCTGATCAAATATATTTATTGAATTATCATAATACAGTGCTCTTCAGTCCACATGGAAACAGTAAAATCTGAGGTCCAAATAACAAATGATTTTTTCCTTTAATTTTACAACTTAAGTATCTTGATTTAATGGAGCTGTCCAAGTTCAATTAATATAGTTACAAAATAAATTGGCTGCTGATTCCAAGTGTCAAAAGGCTGGATGATGTATTGAATAACAATGGCAAGGCCATCAGTTCTCACACTCCACAAAGTGGAATAAAGATTTGGAAAGACTCAATTTAAGACTGTGATGACACAATGGTAAAAAAAAATCTTTTAAGTTTCTAGCACTAATTAAACTCGAGTCATTGAACACAGAAACAAATGCTTCTGCATTTTCCCGATTATGTTCTTATGAAATCAAACAGGACCTTTTAGATCAAGCAAAAATGAGGAAAAAAAAGATAATCAACGCTAGTACAGGGGTTTCCTCAATGGAATTGTAAGCCTTATTGTCTATCTCTAATTGCCCCTTCTTTGAGTGGTATGGACTTCACTCTTTGAAAGAAGCTGGTGAACCAGATGACCTTTTACAATGACTCTATAGTTTCATGTAAAAAGCTTTAATTCCAAATTTATTTCATTATTTGAAAACAAATTCCCCAGTTGTCCTGTTAGGTTTCAAACTTGCGTTCTCTGATCAAATCTCCTCTGGAGACAGGTGACAATGTTGGGGCTGGTGCACAGAACAGTAAGCACACATTTAAATGAATGATAATTACTCCCTAATAACATTACCAGCCATGAAAGTGTACTTTTATAAATGTGGAGCCTTATCCCATGAGTTAACTAGTGGTGGAAATCAGGAAGTGTTTTACTTGACAACACATGCATTACCCAATTCTTGTCCCAAATTCCATACTTTATATATTAGCATGTACGTCCTGATTTAGGTTCTGCATATCTGTGTGAGAAATCTTCACCTGGCAGGTTTCTTGCTTCTTGGTCTGTATTGATAACATGGACAAGGTGCACAGCAGATCACATGTAAAACAAGCAAAACTTCGTGCCCTATTTAAAGGTCAACGGCAAGTACTTTGATACTGAGTGTCCGAGCATTGGTAAATCATTTGAGTTCACAGCTGTAAATATAATTAGAAATAAATTCTGTTCAAGTTTATATCATGAAGAAATCCAAGAAAAAAAAAGATTGAATGTTCAGGCTTTGGATTAAAAATTAATATATAAATTTTATGACCATTTGCAACAGGGTCAAAAGGTTATATTTTTGTTGAACAAATGGACACAGATCAATGAGGAAATCTCTCTAAAATACATCAAATAAACTGTCCAAAATAATCTAAAAAGGATTCTTTCTTCAAGTTCAAAACTGGATGGCCCATTAAAGTTGTGGCTTTGGGTAAATATACAAAGTTAAGGGTATCAAAGGTACCGGGGAGAAGACAAAGCAATAGGGTCAAGAGGAAAAAGTACATCATCCGTGATTTAAACAGACCAGACTTGATGGACTAAATAGCCAAACTCTGCTCCCACACATTATGGTTAAATGGACTAGGTTTTGAACTGTTCATACCTACACATTTCAATACCACAAAAAAACCTCATATTTTCTGCATTGAAAAGACTTCTTCAAGAGAAATATATCCCAAGCTTAACTTGTTTTGCAATAATTTTACAGCAAAATTAAAAATATTCCGCACCAAGATGACAAGAAATGCTTCACAGAATCTTCTGCATCAGAACCTAAAACCCATTCAATAAAACAAAATCAAGACATCTAGTGGCAGTAAAAGCTAACTACACTGATCTCAAACCCTCGTCTCAGGAGAGAAGGGTCAAAAGCATCAGACTATTGTGAAATGAATAGGTCAAAAAATAAATTGAGAATAACCCGAGCTTAACCAATGCTTTCAAGCCCTGGAGTGGTCATATTTCTCTGGAAATAAAATCTCTGGAAAACTTGGAGAGAAAAGAGACAAGACCGTTTACATTACATGCCACCTCAAAGAATTGGCTGAAAAAACTTCATCTGGTTCAGAACGGAACTAAATGTTAAAAAATAAACAGACCAAATCTGTCCATATGCAGCAGTGATCATTTTTTTTTACCTTGAGTAGTTTCAGATTTGCTCAAAATTCCTGAGAATGATTTCTTTTTACTTTAATTTTTTTTAAAAATTGAGATTTTTAAATTTTAGAGATACAGCCCAGTCAGGATCTTCCGGCCCATGAGCCTACACTGCCCAAATATACCAATTAACTTTGCTAATCCTGTACGTCTTTGGAACGTGTAAGGAAGCCGGAGTACCCAGGGAGTACAGACACAGGGAGAACGTACATATTCCTTATAGACACCGCTGGATTCGAACCTGAGTCACTGGGGCACTAATAGCTTTGCGATAACTGCTAATGGATAACCTAGTCTCGTTGATAATGTAGATCTTGCGTTTCTGATACATTTCAAATAAAAGGTGAGCAAAAATAATTTTGCAGCTATAGATAAAAATAAAATTTAGCACTGACCTATCATTATTCCCGCAAATGACCAAAGTTTGTCATTTTCTTTTAAGGTGAACTTCAATTCATTTCTATGAGAGGAGCATTTAATTTGCATAATTTCCTATAACACTTTCCACCTGCACCCAAGTTATCACAAGCAATTATTTTTAATGAAAAAGTGTCAGTATCAATTACGTTCAGGAATGTACCATTTGTGTAAATCCAGATTATTCATAATTCTGTTGGCACAAGTTTTCTGCATGTCCTATATGTAATCAAACTACATAATTATCATTCAAACATGGCCAACAGGAACTTTTATTCTATTAACCAGGATGCTTGCCACTTTTTGTTTTAAACCAAGGATGGACTGAAAACCTAACTCATCCAAGAAATTTAGAGTTATATCACCCAAGGGTTAATTATACTTAGCAATCACAGTTGAATTTGCAACAAAGCAATAGTCACGAGCAACTTTATCAGTGAAACCGCATAACATCCTTCACCCTTCCAAGGTGACAAAAACATTATTTAATAAAGTATCTTCACAGGTAAGGGACTTCCAAGAAGCAGGGTGCTAGTGGAGAGAAAAAAAAGTCACAATTTATTGACAGCTGTTTACGTGTGATGAAAGTGATAAATGTTTTTAAAACTAGAATTACTGTTATCAGAACTCGTCTCCAGGAGGTCAGTACCTCAAGGCCACACCAATCCCAATTACCAGGTAACTACTATTTCCACCACAACGGTGAAATGATGTCTTGAAGCATTGCCTCTAACTTAGTGGTCTGACAATGGATGAAAGGAATCTTTATGTGTTGTGGCACAGGACCAAGAATAATTTCTTGGAACCCAGTGCCTTACATTCACTGCAGATTGTCTGGAATACTTCAAATGCATATTCTTCAGTCCTCTGGGCCAGTCTGTCCCAGAAGAGAATCAGTAATTGTGTCTCAAGAATCAATGATGTGGACAAGTTATGGGTTCTACAGTCCTGAAAGAAGCACGCAAAGATCACCCTTTTTGAAATCAGTTTACTACAGCACTAAATCAGCTGAAGGACACTTGGCCTTATTGATCAGTTAGGTTCCCAGATCTTGAATTCCCTTGCAAGTAATAAAGAAACACACAATCAAGTTTTAGGCAATTTTTCTCCACAGTCACTGCTATTTTCAAGGATATTGTTGGTGAAAAGGTCAACTGACAATAGCCAAATCTTAAATGGAGGATGCAGACTTGGAGAAGTTAAACTCTCCAAACTAGACCTCAAATATGCAGTACAAGGCTGGAACACAGAGCAGGATCCATGCAGCTGAAAGGAGATAGAAGTTCTAAGAGAAACTGATTTGCTTTCAAAATAGCAGGTATAGCTCCCTCAACAATTATTTTGTTAATAGCTACAATATTCAAGGAGACACTCAGGGTCATACAGACAGCTTTCTTAATCCTTCTCCCTTTAAGTCTGACTCCTGACTATAAAATTCTTCAACATGTCTGAAGTGTCATCGAACAAAGTTGATTTTCTTTGCTGGAAGAGATGCACAAGTTAAAGCCATAATTTATCTCAACATAATAAAAACTTTTATGCATGACTGTCTGCTTGAGGTGTGGGTTTACTATAGTTTTTGTTTTACTTTTCAAAACTGTCATGAAGGAAATTTGCTGGAAAAATTCAAACAGTAAAAGAAAAGCTCAAGTTCACAGATAATGAGTATCGTACCAACTTTTAAAAACTTATTTTAAGTGTCTGACGTGAAGGCTAAGTAACTGATACCAAGAACAACAACGGTCAGGTTGGGGGTGGGGTGGTGAAGGGAAATTGTCAAATTGCCATTTGGCAAAAAATTCTATCGCTGGTTTTTTGGGACCATGATCTATAATGGGATAATTTTAAGATCACAATTTACATTTACAGAAACAATGTCATTTATCTTTTGGCATGTACAAATACTTCAGTAAAAGAAATGAGAAAATGCATACTGATGACATATTAATTAGAGTTTCCTACTGGTTTCATGGTAAAAAAGGGCAATTATACATGATTATGATTTACTAACCATTAAGATAAATTCCCAAATTGGAAATTGTCAAATAATTTAAGAAGTATTTTTAAAGCATTTGACAAAAAGCCCCCAGTGGTATTAATGTCCAATGTATTTTAAAAGTCTCAACAAAAAAAATCTTAATTAGACGCTCATTAGTATGTAAATGGAGTGGTGTTTTGTTACAACTGAGTAGGGATGATTTTTACGGAAGATCCTATTTAAAAAGTTATTATAATAAATGTAAAAAATTAAATTGGATGGTTTACTTCACTTTTTCCCCTAGACAAAAAAATAATGATACTTTCTCATTACACATGTTGGCTCTCAAACATCTGGTTTAATGAGGCACTTATGTTTGCTCTGACTTTGTTATTCTGGTGGCAAAATCTAAAATATAGTCACACACTTGCATAATTTTCTCACAACTTTTTAAATATACAAATTAATTGCTTGAAGACATTAACAGCTGTTCTTCAGTATTCCAACTTCATTTGGGAAATGGAGAATGAACGTCAACAAGCTACTCAATGTGGGTGCTCAATCTATCCTGCTGTCTCCTTCCATGTTCAGAGAACCACCAGTCCATTCATTAGACTGTGGTAATCAGTAGGATCTGGGGCAAACCACATTGCACCTTCCTTGCTCATAAAAGCTCAGCCAAGTCAATAGTGCCCCAGGATTTAATTTGGACCTTCTCATTCAAAGTTCAAAGCCAATGAGAAAAGAATTTACCTCGTGGCATCTCAAGAACCTGACAAAAATATATTAAAAATTACCTTTGGCAATTCAGTGAAAGGATTAATATCTTTCTCCAAAGGGTTTGTAATACTTGATTGTGGTCTGTTCAATAAGAAAAGTTGCTGTGTGCTGAAATTTGCTGACACAAACAATTTAAATACTACTGAGATTAGTGAGTTAATCTGATCAGCCCCACTAGAATGTACAGGTACTGCAGACAGAGCTTGTGTTTGCTTCTTTTCTCTTAATATGTTGTGTTTTTAAAATCAGCAGCCAAATTGCAAGGACTCAAAATAATTGGTCCGGAGGAGAGACAAAAATAATTTGGAGAAAAATGAGATCCAACATTCATCACAGACATCCAAGAAAATAAAACATTTCCCACACTACATGTTGTTAGACTAAATGTACTGCTGGAAGACCAATAACCCCACTACCTTCACATACAGTTTGCCATCTTTCCAAATGACTTGCAGCTAAATACTTAGCAATTTTATTTTGTTAAAATTCCTCAAATAATTAATATTTGGTTATCATCAACATTTTAAGCACAACACAGTTAACAACATTATTACAGCGCCATCGACGAATCTGATGTTTTCCAGTATCTGCGTGGGCTTTCTCCTCACCAGTTTCCTACCACCCTACAAAATATATGGAGGTAGTAGGTTAATTGGGATGGCATGGGCTTGTGGGCTGGAAGGACCTGTTATTGTGCTGTTTATCTAAATTTAAACATGTAAAAATTTGAAATGCAATGACAGAACCACCGTGGTTATGCATAACTGAAACCTAGAGTGGAAATGTATTATGGGCCTATTTCTCCCCATGGTGACTGTCTGTACTGCAAGCAATTCCAGCCAGCATTGTTTTGATGTCTTAATTCCAAGTCTCAGAATTGTGCTTTTGCACCCTTCTGGGCATTACTGTTAGTATCTGATGAAGAATGGACAAAGAAGAATAGAGCAAAACTAAGAGAAAGAAAGGGCTGTATGAATACCAAATGGGAAGCACGAAAGTAGAAACAACAGAAGGTGTTGTGTCTGTACACATTAACAGATCCCATAGGCTCGGAAAACAAGTGAATACCCATCACCAAGTGTGAAGTACAGTAATATTTAAACAAATTAAATTTAACCACATTTAAAAGAAATATTAAAATGAACTGGCAAACCCATTATATGTACAGAAATACAATAAATACTATTAATTTAGTAAACACTTAGCTTTGTTGTTTTAAAACCATAGATAATACAGGGAAAGTATGGAGCAAGTTAGCTGAAAATAATTGTGAACAATTATAAACATTAGAATTGTCGAATTCTTGCAAGTTATTTTGTTTTGTATTTTCACACTATCGCACATAATTAAAAAGGGATTAAGAAGGTGAGACAAGATATTGTATTTCTTTAAAACAAAGTTTGTTAATTTAATTAAATTCAGTGTTGAACCCAGAGTTCAAAATAAGTTTAATCTTAATATACCGATGTCAAATTAATCACCGCCAGCAGAATGGCAAAAGGTTTACGTGCAATTTAATAGGAACAGTTTCATTTAACTAATCTAATTCACACCGACATTATAGGATATACATCAGGAACAGATCAGGCGGCTTCAATCTGTGACAAAGTGACTGAATTGCCCTTGTTAATAAGATGGTGAAATGGCAAAGACCACAATTACTAGCTGTGTAAGGGCGAAACTCTGCAGCAGACTCTTGCATCCTTGTTCTTCTATTACAGCTTTCCCCCTCTGCCACCTGACTTCTTTTAGAATGCTGCAGTGTACCTTGTAAATCACAACACACCCCACTGCCCACCACTATCACCTCACCAGTCTTATTTTTGGAACAGATGATAAATAAATCAAAGTGTACTAAGCAGTTCTTCCACATGGCAATCGCCTCCCTCATTCCTTCTGCAGCTCATCAATCACACCATTGTCTGCTTGAAAGCCAAGGCTTGTAAATGTCATCTCCACTCAAGTCCAAGTAGAAGAAAATCAGAATACTGCTTGGAGTTTTAATTGGATAGTGTAATTAAACTAAAGTACTCTGGTAGGCTGGTTCTGACAGAATCGTCAAGATCCCTTTTAATAAGGCTGATATATTTGAAACAAGAATGATATAAAGACAACCAAAAATTATTTTAATTCCATTCCTAATACCATGATTTACAGGACCCACTTAGGTTTTAAATATTATTTATTTTAAACAAGTGATGGTACGAGGAAAATTACCTGAAGTTAACATTAACTTGCTCCACATGTAATGCTTGGTGGTCAGATAAATTGAACTTAGTTTGAGTTTCTATTTTTAAAATGCCAGCATGGTTTGAAACACATTTTTAAGAATTCCCAGATGGTTTTCAGATAAAAAGGAAGGAAGTAGAACAGTGAAAAGGAAGCCAAGAGGAGTAAAGAAGATAACTTGGCTGAGAATTGCTTGTATTCGTGAAGAGTTCCTTGCTCCTCTCACTGACTGGCAAGTTAAGCACAGAGCTCCATGATGCTGACAGCCACTTGGACGTGCACGAGAACAATCTTGGTCAGCTCCTCACCTTCTGGCCACCCCCCACTCCCCCTACCAGCCGCCTAACTATATTACCAATTATTGTCACTTTTAATAAATAACACAGCAGTGGAAAGCAGTTAGTACAGTATCCAAATACTATTAACATATTTGCTAATTGGTTAGGATTTACAATGGCAACAGCAAATCAAAGCAGAATGTCCTGTGGTCGCCATGGAAATCACAACTGGTTAATCAGAATTCTGAACCAAATTGAATTATCGCTATGACGACGACAAGAGAACCTCAAATCAGTGCCCACAGCATGTGAACTGGCACAAACGCAAGGAAGTGTTAAAATGCCAACTCAAATCAGCTGGAGGAATAAGGATGCGAGATGGGTGTAGTCAACAACATTTGGAAGGACAGTACTTCACAATCCAAAGGCGAAAACAGATTCCTCAATGCAAATCTGGACAATCAAAGCCTTGTCCTAAAAAAAATGTTTGCAAATTCCAGCAAGAAGAAAAGTGCCTCCAACACAAGTGAGAAAAAACAACTTTGAACAGGTGGAAATGGTGGCATGGGGTGGTGGGCAAGGTGATGCAGAGGTGGGCTGGGAATACTTTTATTTAACTCTCACCAGTCCCAGTATTTCTTCTGCGGTACACCATCTCACATGGATAAAAATCACACAAACAGGGGAGTGCATTTCAGGGAAAATTGCATGTGGCTTTTGTTTCCTGCCAAAAACAACAAATTGGCACCAGGGCTCGAGTATAGATTATCTTGTCTGACAACTGTGAAAGCAACCCAAATAATCCAAATGCAGATTTAAAACCTGGACCCATGCCAATCTGGCATTTGGTTCTCTCCAAACAGCACCTCAGGATTACTTATGTTAGGTTATTTCTTAAACAAAAAGGATTTTTTGCCCATTTCACAAAGCAGCTGAGTTAACACTGCCAGCTATTCTAAAAAATTGGCAGTTAATTTCTGATCTTATTACACACATGCAATATGCCACACGGGAGGTCAGCATTAGTGAGAAGCCAGTCAAACTAACTGTATATTAAATAAATTAGTATTACATCTTTTTTAAAGTTTACTTCTAGTGCAATCCATATTATGGCAAGATTCCAGGCATTAATTACACTGAACAGAATGAACTCCAGAATAGGGCATTGCAGGGCACAATACGATATTAGCATGTCAAATATCTTTGGTTTTAAATGAAAACTACATAAACCCATTTCTACCATCAATTTTGCTATCACTAACAGCCAGAATGAATTCTGCAAGGGAAGCTATTTTTGTGCAGATGTGAAATTCAATGAAAAGGACCGACTCTTGTAGGAACATCAATCAAAACGTCGGCTCTGGTGACAGATCTCAACAGTGAGGGAGGGTTAAAGGTCACAGGTTAAGGAAAAAGCCAAGCTCTGGTTGAGCTCTAATATCACTGTGGTGGAAATCTTGGAAAGGTACACCCTCCTGTATTAGCCTACCATCATTAATCTTCTTGCCACCTTCCTTAGCTAGTCAAGCAGAACTGCTCAATAGAAAACTCAGTGTTGAACCCAGACTACTAGAAGGTCCAGTCACCATTATCAGGTTAACATTCTTCTAAGCCCCTTTGCAGCAAAAGGAATGATAACAATTGAAGAGATCAAGGTCACATGATGTACTGCATCCAATTAATGATGAGCAGGATTTAACCAAATAATGTAGTGCTCACAGAAGAAAAAGAAATGAAACGTCTTTGTTGCATTTAACAGACTGAAACAAAGCAATCTTTCATCCAGTATCAAGGCTTGACAAGTATATTAGCATACTAACATTTCTAAATAGTGCAATACCAAGTGTGTGTGCACTTGCATGTGTAAATCCAATCATGAAGCAATTTAATTATTGTCTGTATTTTGAAAGGTGCACTTAATACTGACTGTACTGAGAGGCACCAAATAATTACTGTTTAAGATCACTGTCCTTCAAAATAAAAAAAAAGGAATCAAATAGGATATAGACTGCAATGGTCCTTAAAATTCAATTAACTAAGTTTAGAAATGTCAATATTATTCTGTAAAGACAATAAGCTAGACATGCATTGATTTGGAGGAGTTTGGCACATTAAATATCAACATGCATTATTATGAACAGCGTGGAAAAAAAAGGTGCCAAAGTATTTAAAATAATTGTTTTTAAACCTGATAAAAAGGTAAGTTCCTCATGTCCATATGTTTTGCTATTATTATCCAAAATTCTCCAATTGTCTATTCTGTGGCATTAAAGAAAACAAACATACCATAAAAATAACAAATTTGACCATGCAAATCATCAAATTGTGAGATCCTGCTAAATTTACCAATTTCTTTGACTAAAATTTAATTAAATTCATTGTACACAAGGTACATCAGATGTTTTGGAAGTCTTTGAAATTGTTTGCTTTGAAGCTTTGTTGATGAAATGATTATACAGCAAGTCCCAACTCCCAGATCACTTTAGAAATAACCATTTTACATTTTGACTATTTTTACAAAATTCAACCTTTAGCATAAAATAGCAAATTAACTTCTGACAGAGGGTCAAATGTACCTCTTTCTAATCTAAAATGCCTCCCTAAACTCACATTCCACCTTAAGCGATCCCTATGCCATATGTGTTCTGTGATCAGTAAGGGATTACTTAAGGTGGTTTGTGAGTGGGAAGAAAAAGTTTGAAAACCATTGTTTTAATTATACCTAGTTGACTCATTATGTGCACGGTTTCTGAAATCCAAAGGAAATGGGCCAATGACAATTTTTCTTGAGCAAAATATTTCAGTAACAAAAGCAGTGGTCTCAACCTTCCGTTCCCACTCACATACCACCTTAGATAATCCCTTACAGATCACCTATGGCATAGGGATTGCTTAAAGTGAAATGCGAGTTTGGGGGACAGTTTTAAAACCACCGTTCTAAACATTCATGATGCAGTGGGTAATGCAACTTCATAGAAAGCAAGCTTGATTTCTTGTGGAGGCCAAAGAGGATGTAAGTATAACAATCTAGATTCATTTTAAACAGATCCCCCAAACATGTAAAGTTGTGTTTCCCTCCTGTGAGCTTTGTACAAAACTGCATCTTGAGTAGATTAGATATCTTGAAATGATGCAGCTTAATTCAACAAGCACCATTAAAGAACTAAAAACCACAAGGCCAAAATCTTGCATGTAATCTTTCTTCATACATCTTCAACAAATAGACCGTATTTGATGGCATGCAAGACCCACTTTTCCCCCCCAAAAAATATCCCCTGGGTCTTATGAGAATTTGAAATGAGGGTGATAATGGTGGGTCATGCCGACAGTGATCATTGTCGCCATGTGGCTCACTAGCACCACCACCATCTATTGTTGGGGCCTGGTGGCGGGCTGTCAGTGGGGGGAGGGGAAAAACAGGGTGGTGGAATCAGTCTGGGGGCTGGTGGTGGGCTGTTAGGAGACTCTTCCAGTTGCCTGCTTCCCCACCCCCCCCCAACAGCCTGCCACCAGTCCCCATGCTGATTCCACTGCCCCGCAACCCTCGACAGCCTGCCACCAATCCCTAAACCGATCCCATCGCCCCGCTCCCCCCCACCCCAGGAAAGAGAGGGGCAGTGGGACCAGCGCGGCGACTGACAAAGGCCGTTTACTTTTATAAAATGCTATCTGCTATAGCTAAGCTGCTTTTGGTTTCTCTTGTAAATTACAGCAATATTATTAATAAAAAGATTTTTCCTGTTGTTTTAATTAAAAAAAAAGTTAGACATATTGCACGGCAACAGGCCATTTCAGCCCATGAGTCCATGCTGCCCAATTTAAATCTCATTAACCTACACCCCCAGAGGAATCACACACAAACAGAGGGAGAATGTACAAACTCCTTACATTTAGTGCAGGTTTCAAACCTTAGTCCGGTCCCAACTGCTGACGCTGTTAAGGCGTTGTGCTACTCACTACGTCAACTGTGCTGCCCTAGTTTTATATTTGATCAAGTTTTATTTCTGTTATACTGTAGCTACATATTTCAATAACATTAAATGGCTACCTGCAAATACACAAAAAATATTCTTAATATACCCTACTGAAATGGAGGTGGGGTGGGGTCTGATATGCCAGGGGTTCTGATATGCCATCAAATACGGTACTTATCAAGTTATTTATCCTGGTAAGACTACAATGAACTACCAACTTCTTCCAACTACAACTTTATGTTCAATTCTGCTACAAATTTGTTTAAAAATAAGAGTACAATAAAAAGAAATCACTTAACTGATGTTAGAACACCAGTAACTGATTGTTAGCCACAGACCTTATTAAATTCTCAACTTAAATGTGTCTAAGTTTATCACCAGCCAACTCTGACAGATTAACAGGGTACCATTGCAGAGTGTGACAAAATATTGCTCACCCTTCAGGCACTGAAAATTTAGTAACTGATTTCAGTAACAGTTTTACAGCTAGCAATCCAAAAGATAAAATAATGCATCATAGGCACCATTCTCTTATCTATTATTAAACCGGTGGACAATATGCAGCTTTAATTTTTCTATTTGAGTGTGTGCACTCATTTATAGAACACAAAGATACTACATACTTGGACTCTTCTCTTCCACAAGGTCACAAGCGCAGAGTAGATCAGAATCAATTGAAATGGGTTTCTGTTTAATCCAGAACTTGGTGCTCGCCTTCTGATTAGTAACAGGGTCTATCTCCACCTTTTCTCCCGAGATACCTGTGAATCAGCAGGGATATAAACCAGTGGGCTGTGTAAGTGATTTTATATCAACCATTTGACACACTTTATAAATCTTAATGGAATGAACACATAAAATACTCTTAAGTCCTCCGAAACTCAGCTCTTCTGCAGCATTCTAAAAGAAGATTGAATACAGAACTGATTTCTGGACCACCAGCTGAACAAAATAAGGATAAAAGCATCTGATACGAATACTGTATTCTTATTAAAAAAAAAGGTAGTGGTATTGAATTTGGTTACACTTAAAAAGCTGAATTATCTAACATCACTTAGTATGAGAATGTTTCAAGCACAAGTTATTTAGGACACTAAATGATTGTATTAAATCAGTTTGTTTGTGAAATGTGGCCAATCATCCTCTTATACAAGTGTCATCTAAATGTGGTGATACAGGAACCAATTTCTCAAATAACATTGCATGCAGAGACAAAAGTAGTAATTAAGTAAAAAAGGCAATTTTGAAGGCAGGCATTCAAATACAGGTACATAACATATACAAAAAAGGCTTATTGAAAATCTAAATGCTTGTTTTTAAAATATTTTTGATGAATTAAATCACGGGTTTTAGAGGGGTGCTAACCAATGGTTTTGATGGAGTACACTAAGTGGGTAGAATGGGGATGAAATTGCCAAAATTTTATGATGCGGAAGCAGATTTAATATCACAAAATGGCTACATCCTACATGAAATAATGGTGCACAATTCACAAAGAGAGTGAATGTTTTCAAATGTGTTAATGTGCATATTAAATTTAGTACATCAGTTCAAGATAATAATTTCAAATGTCCTGCAAATCAAAAAAATTCACAACATTGCAATAATTTAGAAGGCACTGGTGAGTCCTCATTTGGAATATTGAAAGCAGCTTTGGGCTCCTCATTGAAGAAAGGATGTGTTGAGGTTAGAAAGGGTTCAGAGGAGGTTCACAAGAATGATTCTGGGAATGAAAGGGTTATATGAGGAACGTTTGATGCCTCTTGGCCTGTACTCATTGGAATGTAGGAGAATAAGAGTGGGTGGGGGGGGGGGGGGGGGAGGATCTTATTGAAACATTTTGAATGTAGATGTAAAAGTTTGTTTCCCATCGTGGGAGAGTAGAGGACAAGAGGGCACAACTAACTTCAGGATTGAAGGGCGTCCACTTAGAAGAGAGATGTGGAGGAATTTCTTTAGTCAGAGGGCGGTGAATCTGTGTAATTTGTTGCCACAGGCAGTTGTTGTGCCCAAGTCATTGAGTGTACTTAAGGCAGAGATTGTCCAGGTTCTTGATTATCGAGACCATCAAAGGTTATGGGGAGAAGGCCTGGCAGTGGGGCTGAGTGGGAAAATGGATCAGCTCATGATTAAATGATGGGCTGACTAGCCTATTTCTGCTCATACATCTTGTGTTCTTGTGGTCCAATAAACTCCTGTTAAGTGACTTTAAAAAAAGATTAAATAAATCTTTTAATGCTACATAAGATCCCCATATGTGGTTAAATCTAGAAATCTAATTACTGGAGAATAAAAGAAATTTAGAAAATGTTCTATGGCAAGTTAAATGCATTTTCTTTCACTTTAAATCAAGCAAGTGACACTGAATAACAGGTAATCCAGATAGTTCACAGTCAGATTTATGGTTATGAACATGTACCACGCAATTTGTTGTTTTGCGGCAGCAATATTGTGTATTACAGGTGTAAAATTGCAAAAAATTTTAGATCTCTAAATGCAATATTTAAAAATAAATAATTAGTCCAAAAATAGAAAAAAAAAATGAGGTAGTGTCCATAGGTTCAATGTCTGTTCAGAAATCTGATGGCAGAGGGAAAGAAGCTGTTTTTGTAATATTGGGCATACATCTTCACAGTCCTGTAACTCCTTCCTGATGGTATCATTGGAAAAGGGCATGGCCTGGGTGGTTAGGGGCCTTGATGATGGAGGCACCAGCTCTTGAATAATGCAGTGAAGACTAATGCCCATGAGGGCACTGGCCAAGTTTACAAATCTCTGTAGCCTTTTCCTGTCCTGTGCATTGGCACCTCCAGATGCAAACAGTCAGAATGCTTTCCTTGGTACACCTGTAGAAATTTGAAAGTTTTTGGTGACATATCGTGTCCTCAAGCTCCTAATGAAATATAGCCACTGGTGAGCATTCTTCATTTCATCAATGTGACAGACTCAGCACAGATCTTCAGAGATGTTGATACCCAAAATTTGAAGTTCCTTGGCCTCCTACAACTGACCCTCGATGACCACTTCGTGTTCTCCGAGCTTCCACTTCCTGATGTCCACAATCAATTCCTTAGGTTTGATGAGTGCAAGGTTGTTTGATACCACTTAACTAGCTGATCTATCTCACTCCACTATGCTTCCTCATTGCAATCTGTGATTCTACTGACAACCATTGTAGCAAATTTGTAGATGGATTTGTGCCTAGCAACAGCACAGATGCAGAGAAGGTAGAGCAGTGGGCTAAGAACATGTCCTTGAGGTACCTGTGTTGAATGTCAGCGAGGAGAAGCTGTTACCGATTTGCATTCACTATGGTCTTCCGACGAGGAAGCCAAAGATACAATTAGAGAGGGAGGTGTAAAGGCTCATGTTTTGAAGCTTGCTAACCAATACTGAGGGGATCTGAAATCTGAGCTATAATTAATGAAAAGCAGCCTGATGAACATATTGCTGTTGTCCAGGTGATCTAAGGCTGAGTGAAGAGTGAGTGAGCATCTGCTGTGGAATTGCAGTGGGTCCAAGTTTTTACTTAGGTGGAATTTAATTCTGCCCATGACCAACCTCTCAAAGCATCAGTTGCAAATGATATCAAGAAACTCAAAGTTCTAACTATTTTGACAGTGAGAGCTTTCATTTGACTGTTAAGTGGTGGGCATTAATTCAGTGGGATCCCTGGCACTAAGCAGCTGTGATATCATCAACCTGGGTATGCAACCAATTATGAAGATCTTTCATTATTATTGCAAAGATAGCAGTTCAAGAAGTTTTTCAGTTGGGCACTGAAAAAATTAAAAGTGATTAAAAAGGTAAGAATGCCACAATTTATTTGAAAAAGTTCCTTCTATTTAAAATCTCTAATGGGAATTAAGTCAGCTATAAATTACATCAAGGGCTTGTTAATTTACTAAGCAGTGTTTATTGCTTGGTAACACTATTAAAAGGTCACTTGGAAAACAAGTAACCAAATACAAGATTTTCAGATTTTGCAGCATGAAAACGAAACTTGATGCGCCAGGTTAATCTCCAAGCTGCTTTCTGTTTTCAAATAGTGTCCAGGTAATCAGTAAACACCAGTGATGTTGTCATGGCTACAGTGCTGATTTCAAAATCTGGAAAATATTTTGAATACCACCATTCAATTTATAAAAGCATTAGATTGCACTTTGGGGAAACTTGATGGAGAAAATATGTTGACAAAAACATCACAACAAATTATTTGCAAGAGTGTCAATAGAATACAACGTTCAATAACCCTTCAGTAAAGTGAACATGCAACTGGCTTAATTTCTGACTTGCAATTGGATCAGTAAGATATAGCTGCCATTTCGAAGATCACAGATGGTTACTGGAACAATGAACTAATCAAGTAATGTTTATCCATTTGTTTTGAACAATGCCCACAACACAGAATTATACATGTTCATCTGAAAAATGGGATGCTTAACTTCCATTTCGGAAAGTAGTTTAACTTATCATTTGACAATGTCCCAACCAAAGAGCACTTTTCTGGTAGTCATTCAACCATTGCGGATCAAGACTCCAAATTTAATAGAACTCACAACTTTCTAATATAGATAAAGGTGCACCTGCTAGAAAATAAACCAAACAAATGCAAATTTTTTAAATCTGCAGATGCCGGAAACCTGAAATAAAAACAAAGTAGTGGAAACCTTCAACAAGTAAAGCAGCATCTGTAGAAAGAGGAACTGTGAATAATACTCATGTTTTGTCTCCTTCCTAGCTTTGCCAATGGGTCTTTGACCTGAACTGTTAACTGTTTTTCTTGCCTGGGATGGTGTCTGAAGTGCTGAGTGCTTCCAGCATTTTACTTAAGAAACATGTTCATCCAGGTCTCAGAAATAAAATTTTATAAATTGAATTGAGATATTAGAGGCTGCGATGGTTTAGGAAATAAAATGTCATCTCTGCTGAGAAATTTCAGTATGGCAGGAAGCCAGCTCCCTTGGGAGATTGATACCTAATGAATATCAACCCAATGTTTCAACAAGATTGGTAATTCACAGAGCTGAACAGGTGCATTAAAGCTCATTTTAGTACAGACAAAAGAGTCAAAAATAATGAATCCTTCTGAATGCTCTAATAAACTACTTGAATATTGAAAAATCTGTTTAATTGGGGAATCTATGCCACTAATGTAACTTGTGAAAGCGAGTCTTATTCTACAACTGTTGGACTTTTAGCATACAGATAAACTCAATGTGGGGCAGACACTTGCAAATAAACACATTTAGTTCTGTTTTTTTAAAGTAATTCATGGGGTGAAGTATCTGGTGATTAGTTCTATAAACTCAAAAGCAGATATAATTTGGTTTGGTATTATTTAAACAATTTCCACTCCCACTGATCAGAATATTTTGTAAGCATGAAGTCATCGATTAATGAATAGCTTCCCAACTCTTCAAAGATCCCTTTTAATAAAGTAAAGGATATCAACAGGATGATGCTATTAAACAAACAGAGGAATGACAACATTATTATGATTGTAATATTCTTTAAACACAAAAGACAGCATTAATAAACAGGATGTGCAGCCCAAAATATCTGATCACTAAAAGATTTAAAAAATAAGCTAATCTCAATAAAAGCATAAATTAAAGTCAATAGAATGCGTACATGTTAATAAACTCTTGGTAGTGAATACTTTTTTTCAAGTGGTTACAAATCAGATATCATGAAAAAAATACTCTCACAAAACATTTTTAAACTTGCTGTAATCTGTCAAAGAAAAAAATAAACAATTGTTTCCAGTTGACAAAGCCCCTGAAAATTTGCTATCTAATAAGGGAATACATCTAAAAATTTTTCCATGGTCCAAAAGCTCCAGAAACCACAGAAGCAGTCAATATTGTTAATGTACCTTGTTAATTTGATGGGATTTGTCAGGTAACTCCACTGGAAAATTATATAAAACTGTTCCAGATGAACAGATGATAGTGACATGAATTAAACTGATAGAACAATACCAGAATATAAACCAGAAATGACACCTAAAGTGGCTGTTGATTTATTGCCATCCTGAGTTTGGTTCTGGGCTTCCATGTATATTAGTGCTACAAATCTGGGTCCATTTAGCAGCGAGATGCTCGTACATACATCACTAGCTCCTGCTCCAAGCCAAGGTCATTCCCTATTGCATCAATCTTTTCAGTAAAAGGCTACTCCGCCACAGCTTGTTTTTACCCATTCGAGCTTGGTAATGTTTTGAGGGTGGGGGTTGGAAGAGGGGAAGAAGAATGAGGATAATGAAGCTATTTCTAATTTTAAAGACAGCACTACGAACAGATTTAAAGCTCACCTTCCAATGTTTTTTGGAAAAATAAATGTACGAGGAGGTCACTCCTCCTCCCATCTTGAAAAATGTAGTGTTCAATTAAAGATGTACAAATGGTGAAAAACAAAGCAATAAAAGGATCCAAATCACTCTGCATCTTAACTGTAATTTACAAGTCTAGCTAGCGTTAGCATTTTGGTGTAGTCAGCAATAAAATGGCACACTTCTGGAACATTTAGATATTGTCAAATTTTGCTATTCACAATTAACACCCATATTTATGGGAGATAAAAATACTTCACCTTATGCTAATTAAATTTAACTGATGTACTGGAAGTTTGCCAAATTACAGGCAACTTTTTTCTCAGAAAAGCATGCATAAGTTTCCAAGATTTTTTTCCCCTAACACCCTAAGGTTCTTCAAACAGACATTGTCACAGAAATATAAAGCTTTACCTGGCAAGTGAAGGATTCTCCACTTTTCACAGTTCATTCTAAGATTGTTTTCTTCTTTGTCATACAAAACTTGATATATTATCAATATTTTACCATCTCAATGAGGAAATTAAGCGGAAGGACATTTTGAAATAACACTACTCTGGGGGAAAGTGCATTAAGACAGTGATGTCCAGTGGACCCTTGTCAATTTTGTGACAGCAGCAAAGTTCTGTGGTGCTTGAGGAACAGGACTTGGGTTGAGAGCTCCAAGGCTTTACTACTCTAATTTTCTGGTTTTGCAAAGACAGAAGACAATTATGTTTTGGATTTCAGAGTGCTGGACAGATGGTGTTAGGAAGGGAACTGGATGATGGTAGGAACTGAAGCTGAACTGGATGCAAAGATGAAGAAGATGACTGAAATGGAGGGCAATGGTGTTGGTATAATGTTATGCTTTCCCTCTTCCCTCCACCAAATTTCAGGTAACCTATCCCCATTTTACTTGCATCTCTAACCATTCCCCCTCCTTCCGGTGGTCTCTCCTTCCTATCCAATATCTTATAAGCCCCTTTTCAGCTTCTTTCCCCCACCGCCCTCTACTAATTTTTCATAGATGGCACCTAAATTTGAACTCTGAGTGATGTAAAATCTCTACATACAGCCTCTGAGGGACTGGGAAGCAAGCACCACCTGGTAAATTGAGGATCACAAAGCATGTGATGGAAGCTAATGTTTGACTTTCCAATCAATGCACAATGAGATAAAATTTTCAGGCAGTTGTTTTGTGCTGGATTTAAATAATTTTCAGGTGTGGATGTTTAAAACTGTTTCATTGTGGCCAATCTTACTTTCTTGGCACGCATGGCAGCTAGTTTGTAGATACCCAGAAACAACAAAGCATAATGATGACTGAAGATGTTTTAACAACCTTTATGGAGAAATAAGCACCAGGAGAATTTTAAATTTCTTCAAAACTGCTCATGATCCTCTTTTTTTTAAATCATAAAAGCAGGAGGGCCAAGGGTTAACACTGTATCAGAGAAATGCACTCTGAATATGGTAGACCCACCTTCTGAGCAGAGACAGAGCCGTTATCAAACCCACACTCCTGTTCGGCTCCGAATCATAGGTCCTCTACCGGCATCACCTACGGCTCCTAGAACGCTTCCACCAGCGTTGTCTCCGCTCCATCCTCAACATTCATTGGAGCGACTTCATCTCCAACATCAAAGTACTCGAGATGGCAGAGGCCGACAGCGTCGAATCCACACTGCTGAAGATCAAACTGCGCTGGGTAGGTCACGTCTCCAGAATGGAGGACCATCGCCTTCCCAAGATCGTGTTATACGGCGAGCTCTCCACTGGCCACCGAGACAGAGGTACACCAAAGAAGAGGTACAAGGACTGCCTAAAGAAATCTCTTGGTGCGTGCCACATTGACCACCGCCAGTGGGCTGATATCGCCTCAAACCGTGCATCTTGGCGCCTCACAGTTCGGCGGGCAGCAACCTCCTTTGAAGAAGACCGCAGAGCCCACCTCACTGACAAAAGACAAAGGAGGAAAAACCCAACACCCAACCCCAACCAACCAATTTTCCCTTGCAACTGCTGCAACCGTGTCTGTCTGTCTGTCCCGCATCGGACTTGTCAGCCACAAACGAGCCTGCAGCTGACGTGGACATTACCCCTCCATAAATCTGAGGTGGGGCATTAAATGATGATCTTTTACTTGATGAAACTGGACATCGAATTTGTGGATGTGACCACTCCTTGTAACCAAATGATTCAGGTTTATCACGGCTCCATGCCCGTGTAAATTCTTTGCCTACTCTGCTAATAAAAACAGTATTGACATTTCAACCACACTAATTTGCAAGTATTTTAAAAGGTGGCTATTGGCAATAGATACAAATCAGAAACATACACTGGCATACAGATTTGCCAATACATCGATGGGAGAGAAGGGTGGGATGTCCCACACGACTGGCATTTAAACCACAGGCAGCCCAAGAAATCATACTTGCTCGCTGTCATTTGCTGAAGTTCGTCAGGACGCAAAATGCTGCGAGTTCCTTCCACCACTAGGCGCCGTGGAACTGAGCCTTGCTGAAATGTTGGTGGAAATTCTTAGAAATCTGGTGCCAAAGATACTGACTACTTCAATGGAGGGCTAATGACTGTTTAGTTTGCTTTTACTCAAATTATATTTTTAGCTAACTAATTTATCTTGCATTCACTTTTTTACTTTTAATAGCTTTGAAATCTTTCTGAAAACATTGAAAAACTTGTTAAAACCATGAAGATTTTATCGATGTCAATGGTGGTTTGTGTCTTAGCAGGTCAGCAAAGCTTTCAGGCAGCTCGGGCCCTTTCACAAGGGGCACCACTGGTGTCCAGATGTTGCCATGATTTTTTGGAATGTCTGGATTTGGATAGATGCAGGAGATTCAAGTTCAAGTTTGAAACTACCTTGGGCAGGTGAACCAAATCAGCAATGTGTCTAAACTAAGTTGTTTTTAGTGAGAGGTTTAAAAACATAAGGGTGGAGAAATTCAGGTCAAAGCGTAATTTATATAGCAAAGATAAAGACACAGCCAATGTTTCAGGCTTGAGCCCTTCAATCACTATGTCTGCAGACTTTCGTGCTTTACTCCACTTGAGTCCCTTTAGTGTTTGTTTGTTTCAAAGATATTTACTTATTTGAAATAAAGTGCATATTGAAGTAAAAAGTCCAGTGAAAGATTTTCTTGTCCATTAATTTCATCGTGCATATTATCCTTCAATAGGAATCCTCCAACATTTCTACATTCACCATAAAGCAGACTACCATAAAGTGCAGAATTAAAATATGACTGAAAACTCACATTTATAAAGCACAATGAAAGGTACATTAACCCCTGAAAGCAGTACTCACAGGTCAGTCCCATCAGAACTGAACAAGTTGAACCATTCGTTTCACCTAACAGCTCCACTCCCCTCTTATCATTTATCTTCAGTGATAAGGAATGACCTTTTCAAGCTCTCTGTTCTGACAGCTTCCAGATGCAGAGGGGCCAAAAAATTCTCCAAGAAGCATACTAATAGCAACTGGCAAAAAAGGCCTTGCACAATATTGCATGTCTGAATGGTAGCAAGTTCTCACCAACATAACGAAACAAGAATTTCCCACTGAGGGAACAATAGAAATTTCATCCTTTAAATCAATTGTGATCAAGCCAAAGCCACCTCAACATTTAAGTTAACTATTTAATTTCCTTTTATGCCTTCAATTATTTTCAAATTTCCTCAAAGTATTTCAAAGCTGTACAATGTTTCATTGCAGAAAAAAAAGACAGCATCATTAGTGCAACGCCTTTACAGCACCAACGGTTGGGACTGGACCAGGGTTTGAAACCTGCACTGTCTGTAAGGAGTTTGTATGTTCTCCCTGCGTCTCCGTGTGTTATCTCGGGGGTCTCTGGCTTCCTCCCACCCTTAAAAAACATTCCAGGGTGTAGGTTAATGGGATCTAAATTGGGTGGCATGGACTCTTAGGGCTGAATTGGCCTGTTACAGTATGCCTAAATTTTAAAAAATAAATTAAGATTCCATGGTTACTAGGTATGACATTATTTTTCTCTCATCCATGTGCCCCTATTGTGTCAGCCTCCACCGCCTCTCCTGGCAATGCATTCCAGGCACCCACAAGTCCTTAAAAAAAACATATCTGATGTCTCCACTAAACTTTCCTTTCTTCACTATGCACTAATGTCCTCTGGTGTTTGTTATTCCTGCCCTAGGAAAAAGATGCTGGCTGTCTAGCTTATCTACGTCTCTCATAATCTTGTAGACCTTGATCAAATCACCTCTTATCCTTCTTCACTCCAAAGAGAAAAGCCCTAGCTCTGCTAATCTTGCCTCACAAGACACATTTTCCAAACCAGGCAACATCCTGGTAAATCCTCTGCAACCTCTCCATAGTTTTTACATCCTTCCTGTAATGAGGTGACCAGAACTGAACACAATACTCTAAGTGTGGTCTCACCAGAGATTTATAGAGCTGCAACATTACCTCACAAATTCAGAACTCAATCCCCTGACTAATGAAGCCCAGCACACCAAAGGCCTCTGAACTGTCCTATCAACCTGCGCAGTAACCTTGAGAGATTTATGGATTTGGACCCCAAGGTCCCTCTGTTCTTTTACACTGTTAAGTATCCTACAAGTTTGACCTTCCAAAATGCATCAGCTCACACTAATCCAGATTGAACTCTATTTGCCACTTTTCCGCCCAACTCTGCACCCTGTCAATATCTTGTTGTAACCTACAATAACATTCAACACTATCCACAACTCTCCCAACCTTCGTATCATCTGCATATTTGCTTACCCATCGTTCCACATCTTCATCCAGGTTATTTATAAAAACCACAAAGAGCTGGGGTCCCAGAACAGTTTCCTGCAGAACTCTACTAGTCACTGATCTTCAAGCAGAATACTTACTGTCCACTACTACTCTCTGCTTTCCACAGGCATGCCAATTCTGAATCCATACAGCCAAGGTTCCATGGATCCAATGCTCATGACTTTCTGAATGAGTCTCTCATGAAGGACTTTTTCCAAATGCCTTACTAAAATCCATATATACTACATCTACCACCCTACCTTCATAAATTTATTGTGTTACCTCCTCAAAAAAACCCAATAAGGTTCGTGGGGCATGACCTTCCCACATAAAGACATGATGACCATCTCCGAGAAGATTGTACTTCTCTAAATGTTCATAAATTCTGTCCTTAAGAATCCTCTCCAAAAGTTTGCCCACCACTGATGCAAGGCTTACTGGTCTATAATTCCCAAGATTCTTCCTATTACCATTTTAAAAACAAGAGGTCCACATTTGGCATTCTCCAATTCTTCAGCACCTTCCTTATGGTCAAGGAGGATGAAAATATCATTGCCAGAGCCCCTACAATCTCTTCCCTCCCTTTCCATAACAACCTAGGGTATATCTTGTTTGGTCCCAGAGGCTTATTAATCCTAATGTTTTTAAAAAGATCCAGCACTTTCTCTTTCTTTATCTCAACACGTTCTAGCACATAAGCTTATTCTATTCTAACCTCACCTTCACCAAGGTTCTTTATTCTGGTTAATACATAAGCAATGTGTTCATTTAGGATTTCCCCAAATTTCTCCACTTCTAGGCACGTTGCCTTCTTTATCATTAAGCAGCCCGACCTCTGGTATGGATTGTGGAGGGCTATGTGGCCTCTCCATCAGAAACTTGGTGGGAATGTGGATGGTGGAGGGTCATATGGCCTCTTTGTCTGGAATTTAGTCCGAAGTCGCATCACTTGAAAAGCTGAGAAGGTAAATTGTGCTTTGATTGTGGATCAGAAATATTTGAGGAATTAAAGGAAAGGTGCTCTTCTTCCAGCATGCTCAAATCAAAAGTAGTTTGATTAGAACTTTGTGGCAACTGTTAAACCTGCATAAAAGAGCTTGTGATGGCTATTAAAGAACAGGTAATTATTTATTTATATTGCAGCAACTGTATTGAAGTGCGAAATGAAGAACGAGAAAATGATCAGATGTAGTCGAGTCGAAGTTCAGTATAAGTTGTTTACTCAAAGTCGCACATAGCTTTTAAAACCCCATGCGTTCGAAATGATGTCATCAGATTGTGACGTCATTCAGAACCTCCCAAGCTGGTTCGATTAAGTCTCCGGTGAGCTGCTACAATATTTAAATAAACGATGCCTTATAGAGTATTGTTAATTAAAGTTGTAAGTAAATTTTAATTCTAATCAAAGATCCATCTTCAATTCACTTATTCAATTGCTATTTCATATGCATCTCCTGCTACCTACAAAAGCAACCATCATACTCAAATTCCTATCACACTGTGGACACACCCTCTTCCCCCTCCTCCCATTGGGAAGAAGGCTCAAGGCGGTGAAACAGGCTCAAAGACAGTTTTGTCCCAGCAGCCATCAGGCTCCTGAATGAACTCCATAATGGTGCTATCATGCTTCCCTTGTCTGGTACTAATTGATGTTTCTTTATATGTATATATATATATAGCTCCATTCTCTACAAATTGTGCTCTTAACATGGTGGTTTGAATGTTAGAGATAACCTGTTAGACTTCTTGCAGAAGAACCCCCCTCACTGTACTAGGTAATAATGTGACAAATAAACTTTCACCCCGTGGACTTAAAAGCATTTATAAAATAAGATCTTACTCAATCCTAGAAAAATACCTTGTACCTCAATGGAGAAAAGGCTCCGCAGGACACTATTTGGGGCAAAGAAGATTCCACACACAAAATTAAGCTTCTATTAACACATCAGTTTAGTTGTGCGTTAAAATATTATGGCAGCCTTTCCTTGGAAATATCCAATACTTTCAGCAACAATCTGAATAATTAGTTTCTTTGTGTTCCATTACAATTAATGTAATTGGGGCCTACAATATTACCAGCCATTACAGAATTATTTTGAAAATGAGCGATTTGAAAGAAAGCAATTTACTTCAGGTAATTATTTTTAAAATCTAATTTTGCACTGTTTGAAGTCATTTGGCAGGCATAAAAAGGCTGTTTTCCCCCAAGTAATAACAATTACCTAATTGAACATCAGTGGTGAATCGAAGCTTGTGAACGATGCTGACTTTGTAAGATTTGTAACGATGACTACTCAAAATATCCTGCACTGTTGTTATATCCAGAGGTGGCTCATCTTCTGAGCTCTCTTCTCCTCTTGAACCTACAGAAAGAGGAAAAAGAATTGCAAGACTGAGAACTCTCATTTGCAAAAGGAAATCACCCACTCTTAACATTTCAAATTATAAGCAATGAAAAAGGGAACCATATTGATTTGTTAAATTAAGCAAACTAACCTCTTATTAATTAATTATTTGAGAAACTGGATTAACATCTCAGTTTTGAACTCTTGCCGGAAAGCATTAGACTCAAATTCCTTTATACTTAAAATCCATGAGACACCAATTCTATTCTTTCCACAATCATCTGTCAAACTTTGATATCTTGTTGAAATGGCTGGTGAAATCTTCAATTCTGACTGAGAAAGTGCTCTCAGAAAAGGGGCAGATTCTAAACCTCCCTACTCTGGTGAAAATGGGCTTTTACAGATTTCCTGCCCACTTCAAAAATGTCCAGTTTTCATTTCTTTGGATTTCAAAACCCCAGCAGGTTTGACAGCTGACGGCTGATGTGCAGAATTCCAGCTCTGCATCCCAGCAGGTGGTGAATAATCACCCCTGCTGACTGAGTTGCTGAGGGCCTCTGGCATTTTCTTGTTTTGCTTTCAGCTTTCAGGCATCTGCATTTTTTTTTCTTGTTTTTTGGGTCAAACAAATCATTTCTCCCACAAAGGATTCTTTTTAAAAATTCAAGATCTGCATTGTTCGGTTTGAATGACATTAATAAAATAAGCCATTAGACAAACCCCACACTCTCATAACACATCTCTGGCAAGTAGCAACAGCTTTTCATCATGCTCTCCTTGAATCCCTCTCTGTAACTAATCCCACTGAATCACTTCTCATTTTGAATACAGGCTAAGCTTTCCCCATTGTTTGGGAAAGGATAACACCTTCATTTTGGAATTCATTTAAAAAACACTAACACTTTTAAGAAGAGCATGTAGCGGCCTTGTAGTGGGCTGAACAGGCACACAGCGCAGTATCACGAACTGTCTCTGGCGCGGTTTTGCGGACGTGCGAAACCATAATATGGATGGCTGCATATTCACCTAATGGACCACACGCGAGGAATGGCACATTGAGCTGCTGAGTCTCCTGCCGGAAGGCATGGAACATTCACGAGACTTAATTTAAATCTGCCGATCCCGTGGATCGGCAGCAAACTCATAATGGCGTCCCACCTTGTCCCGTGGAGCCTGGGACATATTGTATATAAAAGAAGCTTGTAAACCCTGAATAAATCGGTCTTGAGTTGACTAATTTGGCATGTGTTTTTCACCAACCCTCTTTTCAATCTTCTTCAGCATGATGCTGAACCAAGCCATGAAAGACCCCAACAATGAAGACGCTGTTTACATCCGGTACCGCACGGATGGCAGTCTCTTCAATCTGAGGCGCCTGCAAGCTCACACCAAGACACAAGAGAAACTTGTCCGTGAACTACTCTTTGCAGATGATGCCGCTTTAGTTGCCCATTCAGAGCCAGCTCTTCAGCGCTTGACGTCCTGCTTTGCGGAAACTGCCAAAATGTTTGGCCTGGAAGTCAGCCTGAAGAAAACTGAGGTCCTCCATCAGCCAGCTCCCCACCATGACTACCAGCCCCCCCACATCTCCATCGGGCACACAAAACTCAAAACGGTCAACCAGTTTACCTATCTCGGCTGCACCATTTCATCAGATGCAAGGATCGACAATGAGATAGACAACAGACTCGCCAAGGCAAATAGCGCCTTTGGAAGACTACACAAAAGAGTCTGGAAAAACAACCAACTGAAAAACCTCACAAAGATAAGCGTATACAGAGCCGTTGTCATACCCACACTCCTGTTCGGCTCCGAATCATGGGTCCTCTACCGGCACCACCTACGGCTCCTAGAACGCTTCCACCAGCGTTGTCTCCGCTCCATCCTCAACATCCATTGGAGCGCTCACACCCCTAACGTCGAGGTACTCGAGATGGCAGAGGTCGACAGCATCGAGTCCACGCTGCTGAAGATCCAGCTGCGCTGGATGGGTCACGTCTCCAGAATGGAGGACCATCGCCTTCCCAAGATCGTATTATATGGCGAGCTCTCCACTGGCCACCGTGACAGAGGTGCACCAAAGAAAAGGTACAAGGACTGCCTAAAGAAATCTCTTGGTGCCTGCCACATTGACCACCGCCAGTGGGCTGATAACGCCTCAAACCGTGCATCTTGGCGCCTCACAGTTTGGCGGGCAGCAGCCTCCTTTGAAGAAGACCGCAGAGCCCACCTCACTGACAAAAGGCAAAGGAGGAAAAACCCAACACCCAACCCCAACCAACCAATTTTCCCTTGCAACCGCTGCAATCGTGTCTGCCTGTCCCGCATCGGACTGGTCAGCCACAAACGAGTCTGCAGCTGACGTGGACTTTTTACCCCCTCCATAAATCTTCGTCCGCGAAGCCAAGCCAAAGAAAAGAAGAAAAAAGTAGCTCTACTGTAGTAGCCGCTACAATTGGTGACCCTGACGTGATTTGAACACACAGCCTTGTATCTAGCCACATGGCACTTCCGATATATTTTGGAAGGTCAGCATTTCACTGTGTTTACAGATCATAAGCCACTAATTTTTGCCTTCAGCAAAATAATGGATCCATGGTCGGCAAGACAGCAGCGTCACTTATTGTACGTTTCAGAATTCACGATGAACGTGCACCATGTTTCAGGAAAAGACAATCTCGTCGCAGATATGCTGTCCAGACCAATTGTATATCATATTCAGGGTGGAATCGATGTTTCTGAATTGGCCAGTGTACAGGCCATAGACCCCGATATTTAGGCATACAGTTGAATTGGCCAGTGTACAGGCCTTAGACCTCGATGTTCAGGCATAGAGTATGGCCATTCTCTTTCTTTGGCTTGGCTTCGCAGACGAAGATTTATGGAGGGGTAATGTCCACGTCAGCTGCAGGCTCGTTTGTGGCTGACAAGTCCGATACGGGACAGGCAGACACGGTTGCAGCGGATGCAAGGGAAAATTGGTTGGTTGGGGTTGGGTGTTGGGTTTTTTCTCCTTTGTCTTTTGTCAGTGAGGTGGGCTCTGCGGTCTTCTTCAAAGGAGGTTGCTGCCCGCCGAACTGTGAGGCGCCAAGATGCACGGTTTGAGGCGATATCAGCCCACTGGCGGTGGTCAATGTGGCAGGCACAGTCCTTGTACCTCTTCTTTGGTGCACCTCTTCTCGGTGGTCAGTGGATAGCTCGCCATATAACACGATCTTGGGAAGACGATGGTCCTCCATTCTGGAGACGTGACCTACCCAGTGCAGTTGGATCTTCAGCAGCATGGATTCGATGCTGTCGGCCTCTGCCATCTCGAGTACTTCGATGTTGGGGATGAAGTCACTCCAATGAATGTTGAGGATGGAGCGGAGACAATGCTGGTGGAAGCGTTCTAGGAGCCGTAGGTGATGCCGGTAGAGAACCCATGATTCGGAGCCGAACAGGAGTGTGGGTATGACAACGGCTCTGTATACGCTAATCTTTGTGAGGTTTTTCAGTGGGTTGTTTTTCCAGACTCTTTTGTGTAGTCTTCCAAAGGCGTTATTTGCCTTGGCGAGTCTGTTGTCTATCTCGTTGTCGATCCTTGCATCCGATGAAATGGTGCAGCCGAGATAGGTAAACTGGTTGACCGTTTTGAGTTTTGTGTGCCCGATGGAGATGTGGGGGGGCTGGTAGTCATGGTGGGGAGCTGGCTGATGGAGGACCTCAGTTTTCTTCAGGCTGACCTCCAGGCCAAACATTTTGGCAGTTTCCGCAAAACAGGACGTCAAGCGCTGAAGAGCTGGCTCTGAATGGGCAACTAAAGCAGCATCGTCTGCAAAGAGTAGTTCACAGACAAGTTGCTCTTGTCTCTTGGTGTGAGCATGCAGGCGCCTCAGATTGAAGAGACTGCCATCTGTGCGGTACCGGATGTAAACAGCGTCTTCATTTTTGAGGTCTTTCATGGCTTGTTTCAGCATCATGCTGAAGAAGATTGAAAGGAGGGTTGGTGCGAGAACGCAGCCTTGCTTCACGCCATTATTAATGGAGAAGGGTTCAGAGTGCTCATTGCTGTATCTGACCCGACCTTGTTGGTTTTCGTGCAGTTGGATAACCATGTTGAGGGACTTTGGGAGGCATCCGAGGCGCTCTAGTATTTGCCAAAGCCCTTTCCTGTCGAAGGCTTTGGTGAGGTCAACAAAGGTGATGTAGAGTCCTTTGTTTTGTTCTCTGCACTTTTCTTGGAGCTGTCTGAGGGCAAAGACATGTCAGTAGTTCCTCTGTTTGCGTGAAAGCCACACTGTGATTCTGGGAGAACATTTTCGGCGACACTAGGTATTATTCTATTTAGGAGAATCCTAGCGAAGATTTTGCTTGCAATGGAGAGCAGCGTGATTCCCCTGTAGTTTGAGCAGTCTGATTTCTCGCCTTTGTTTTTGTACAGGGTGATGGCATCACGAAGGTCCTGAGGCAGCTTTCCTTGGTCCCAGCAGAGCTTGAAAAACTCATGCAGTTTGGCATGCAGAGTTTTGCCACCAGCCTTCCAGACCTCTGGGGGGATTCCATCCATACCTGCTGCTTTGCCACTTTTCAGTTGTTCAATTGCCTTATATGTCTCTTCCCGGGTGAGGACCTTATCCAGCTCTAGCCTTAAGGGCTGTTGAGGGAGCTGGAGCAGGGCGGATTCTTGGACTGAGCGGTTGGCACTGAAAAAAGATTGGAAGTGTTCTGACCATCGGTTGAGAACCTGCAAACCTGTGTGGCCATTACTAACCTGGAAACCACAACAGGCGACCCAATCCTTCTTTGTGACGTGTCTTTGGGCTACCCTAGACCATTGATTCTGGCATCATGGAGGCGACGCCTTTTCGACCAGACACACTGCTTGTCTCAACCATCCATCAGAACGTCAGTCAAGCTCATGTCAAATAAATACATATGGCATGGACTAAGAAAAGATGTCGCTCAATGGGCACGTACATGTGTCTCCTGTCAGAAGGCCAAAATTCAGCAGCCCACCAAGGCACCTCTTCAGCCTTTTCCAGCGGTACACAGGAGGTTCGAACACGTGCATGTGGACATGGTCAGACCATTGCCTGTATCTCAGAATATGAGATACATTTTAACAATGGTGGACTGTTTCACGTGCTGGCCAGAGGCCATCCCTTGGATATCCAGTGACAATGAAACATGTGCTAGGGCATTCATCATCAACTGGATCATCAGATTTGGTGTCCCAATGCACATAACTTCAGACTGTGGAGCACAATTCACCTTTGCGCGCTTTTGTGGTACACACCTGCACCACACCACAGCATACCATCCAAAGTCCAACGGCCTTGTGGAACATTTCCACCGGCAACTAAAGTCCGCACTTAAGGCCTGACTCACTAGTCTCAATTGGGTCAATGAGTTGCCATGGGTTCTACGAGGAGTTCGCACGGCCCCAAAGGAGGATTTGTCTGCATCATCGGCAGAGATGGTTTATGGCACGGTACTTAATGTTCCGGGAACATTCATTTCACAACCAACTCTGACCTGGACATCCTTCAGCAGCTTCGACATGGTGTCACTAGCAGGAAACCTGTTCCTACCAACTGGCATAGAACCCCAAAAAAACATGCCCCACAGCTCCTGGAAGCTGATTTTGTTTTTGTATGCAGACAGGTCCCAGCAGTGCCGTTATAATGACCATATGAGGGCCCTTTCCATGTGATTAAGAGGGACGTGGTTGTGTTTACTTTGGACATTGAGGGGCATTTGCAGCTGTTTAGTTTCGTCAGACTCAAGCCTGCCCATGTGTATCCCACTGCACCCATTCAATGCCCCCCAGCCCAGACGGCGTGGGCATCCACCTAAGGCACACGTAACTTGTGTTTTAATTTCTGGGAACGATTCTGGCGGGGTGATGTAGTGGCCGTGGAGTGGGCTGAGCAGGCGCACAGCACGGTATCACGAACTGATGCCGGTGCGGTTCTGCGGGCGTGTGGAACCATAATATGGATGGCTGCATACTCACCCAATGGACCGCACACGAGAGATACTGAGTGCCAAGGAACGGCACGTTAAACTCCCAAGTCTCCTGCTGGAAGGTGCAGGACACTCACAAGGCTTAATTTAATCCTGCCAGTCCCGTGGATTGGCAGCAAACTCGTAGTGACGTCCCACCTTGTCCCGTGGAGCCCGGGACATGCAGTGTATAAAAGAAGCTTGTAAAACCCTGAATAAATCAGTCTCGAGTTGACTACTCTGGTGTGTGTTTTTGTATTACTTCAGTAGCTCTACCATAGTAGCCGCTATAAGTACATCTTTACCTTGGTACGAAGGCAGAAATACATACAGAAATAAAACCTTGTAATTTGAATTTTCAAGCAACACATAATATTGATGAAAAAGCTTTAATTCAAAAACCTACATACAACCAATGCATAACTGAATGACATGAAAGCAGAGACAAGCAGAAATAAGTTACATTGTAATCAGAAGACTCAAAGGATGCCACCACAACCCAAATCAAGGGACATCGGGGCAAGCTCATTCTTCGCTGGAGTATCAGCTGCATTTTGCACTTGACTCCTGATGAGTTCCACTGAAGTCAACGAAACCTAATCTCATGGGATATTTACAACCAATGCACTCTGCAAATAGCACCAAGGATCAAAGATGAACTTTGCTTTAAATTACTTTGCAGATGCTCAGGGTCATTTGTAAAATGTTTCCAACAAAACAAATTTCTTCTCTCAGAAGAGTTACTATGCTTTCCAAATACTATCCCTTTTCTTTGAAATCCTGTATTTATTGCTGTCTTTTTGTTTCAGTGCTTCATTTCCTTCTTTTTGCCTTGTTGTACTAATTGCTTCAGTACACTTCCATAAGCACATGCCAATTTTCACAAACATGCCCAGATAAAGAACTTTCATATTCAAGTTTGATTGCAAGTGCTGGAGAGCCGTCTTCCTGTGGAAACATCTTTGCTAAAGATTGTAACTCTCTTCTGGATATTTATTTCAAGCAAGTCAAGCAATCTTCCTCATTTAAACTAGATATACTGTGGATCATGCAATACCCTTTCTGCTTGACAACCGATACTTTTCATTGACTATGGCAGGGCTTCCCAAACTTTTTAGCTCGCGGAACCCTTTTGGGGAGCATTTGGAAATCACGGAACCCAATAGTTATGAATAGGAAGCAGAATGGCGTCAACTTCCAGTTCAAGGTGGCTGAGTCCAATTTAAATTAAATTATTTTGCTTGGAAAATCCCATTTCTTCAGAATTTGATTATTTTGTTTCAACTAAGTATTAACCAAATTATCACCGACCTTGCAGACCCCAAATGCGCACCATCACCGACCTTCCAGAAACTGTTTTTCAGCCCACCCCCAGCTGCCCACAGGCCAGATCTCCCAATGCCTCTGATGCGGGTATCCACCTCAGCCCTGGTTGCCTGCAGGTGGAGCTCTTGATGCCTCTGATGTGGGTTTTCATCCCAGCCCCTGCTGCCCAAGCATGCAAAACTTCCATCGCTAACTCCCATCCCTGCCGACCAGGTGCTAGAGCCACCATCGCCTCCGCTGGTGACCCCAACTATAAACATACTGCAGCCATCAATGCCTCCATCGACGTAGGTCCCGGTCCCGACCAACACCATTCCGGTGCACCCGCCAACTCCATTACCAGTTCCCACAGCAATCTCAGCGAGAAGGAAGGGGAGGTAGTGAGCGAGTGAGTGGGGGGGGGGGGGTTTTAAATTTTAAAAATGCAGCCAGCCTCGCGTCAAAAGAAATACGAGTCTCATTGGTTGAAAATGGCGTCGCGGCCTGGTGTCTGCACTGACATCTGCATTGCTGACGTCAGGCCTCAAAACGCCATTTTAGCGTCAAGGCAACTGTTTAGAAACACAGGTAAAAACCAATTTATATTTAAAGTTAAACTAAATAAAAACAATTTACAAGTTTTAGTTTCTTCTGCGGAACCCCTGTGTCTTTCCGTGGAACCCTGGGAAATGCTGGACTATGGTATGCCTGAAGTCATGTAATCCAAGTTATCTTCTATTGTTGGCTCAAATAATAACAGCTCAGTGAAGATGCACCTGCATTTTGCTGCATCGGTACATAGTACAGATACTTCATATCATAATAAAATCTCATAAGTGATATGACCTTTCTTATTGCAGACCAGTAACAAAGAAATTTGTTCTCAAATTTAATTTAAAAAAAAAAAAAATTTATACATGAACCACAGTCTCATGCCATTTTAGGTCCACGATTTCATGCCACCCAATTAAACTAAACCCCGGTACGTTTTGAATGGTAGCAGTGCTCCCAGGGTACATCCACGCAGACACAGGAGAACATACAAACTCCTAACAGACAGAGCGGAATTCGAACCCAGGTCCTGATTGCTGGTGCTGTCAAGGCACCGCTCAAAATGTGTACTGAATGCACACGAACAGCAATACATTGTTTACAGATTTCCCAATTTGGTTCCAATGGGATTGAGTGGAAAGAGAGCACAATATGCAGACATGAAAGTCGTGCGGGCCCAACATCACTGAACTTTTGGATGGCAAATCTCTTGTTTTTACAAAAAGGAACACCTTCCCTCATTTTATTCCTAAGTGAAAGTTGAAGAATGAACATTTTGTAATGTCAAGATCAAGCATTTGTAGGTCAGCTAAAATCAATCAGTTGAACACAAGAGAAAGGTAATGCTGCATTGTAACTTCAATCTGATTTCATGCACACAAATTTTCTGGCACCACTTCATATACTCTTTCAATTTTCACATCAGCTTTCCTTGAAATCCGAGCAAGAAATTTCATTAATGATGATTAAACGTCATCTTCTTTTCTGAATCACTGAAACTGATGAACGACTGCCCAAACCCATGCAAGTTTTTGCGTTCCCTTGGATTTTTCACATACCGGGTTGGATTCCGGCCAAACAATAGTAACATGTATTTATGTAACACTTCTAATAAAATAAATCCTCAAGCCCTTCCATAGATTCACGCTTGATTTCAGTGGTTGGAAAAACAAAACTGTCCCATGTTTCCGCCGTGTCAACTGTCTGGTGCCACTGTTAATGACATCACTGAACTTCTGCAGAAAATTCTGCAATTTGGTGACAATGAAATTCTCGTGCAACTGAGCAATGGTGGTCAAACAGGAACGTTTTGGAAAGCTTCTTATAGGGACAAAAGAAATGTAGAGGGGTGGAGAGTTCATTGAGGAACTAAAGTTCAGAGGCACAGCAGCTGAAGCTGTGGCTGTTTCTGGAGGAGTGTACAAGAAAAAAGATGGTGATTTCGTGGGATCAAGAGATCCAACGTGAGTTTTTGATTATTTAAATTTTCTTTATTTCTTTTTAAAAATTTTAGCCATCATTCATCTCTGTCACCTGACATAACTCTTTCTGGATTTTCCAAAGGGCTTTCATTGATCCTAGTAGTGGTGAAGTCTGAAACAAAAACATACTACTAGAGAAACTCAGCAAGTAGCACTTCAGGTCTGCAGCTCTTGTTAGAATAGAGGCACAAAGTACCTGTTTGGTTGAAACAAGTAAATTTTGGTGCATGTGCCTATTGACCTTGTATATATGACAATACACTTATTTTCTAGGTTCTCAGTCAATACTTTTTAAATTTAAGGAGAAATAGAGAGATCTACAGGTAAATTTTGATAGTTTATTCATTAGCAAGTACAGCATGTTTCATTTATCAAAACGAGCAGTTTTAAAGAAAAAAATGTAGTTACTTGTTGCCGCTGTACATCTGTGCTACATATGGATGCATGCAAAAGACCAATAAATTTTTTTAAATGTGAGGGTTTTCAAAAAGTCCAGATTCTCAGGTGGTCTGGATTTCTGGCATTTGGATTTTTGGACTTGTACTGTATTGTCATATTAAGCTCCTGAGTCATTGTTAATGGTAGGATGATGGAATTTGCCCCGTATGCTGACTTGTGCACATTGGAAATGAAAAAAGACAAAACATGGACATTGATGTTTCTGTAATATTTCAAATATTAAATTTCATCTGCTCAGCACTCAAATTATGATTGGTGCATTAGGAATACCAACAATATCAAGAGCCACACCACCATCATAGGCAGTAGAAAGGAACCCTGATTTAGGTGTTTGGTTTTGAGCATTCAATTTTGCATTTTAACTCGAACCAGCTCAGTAAGTTTCTGCTGGCTCTTTCAATGTGACAAGCACTTTGTGGAGTCAGATGGCATAATTAATATCTCAAGTACATTTATTATGTTTAACAAATGAAACTGTTTTAAAAGAAACACCTTTGTATAAGGTTTTCCCCAAATGAAAAAAAATTCGTAGGTAATCGATCATTTAGTCATCAAGAAAGCCTACATAACAGGAAGCAAGTTGCTTTCACTCCAAGTGTGACATTTCCTGGCGCTAGGCTGTCGACTGGAGCTAGTATTAAAAGCCTCCTGTCACTTGCTGTGAATTATACATTATTTGAATCCCTGGCATTTCATCTATTTTTCACTCTGAAATGAAATCAAGCATATACTACATGATAGTGGGCGAAGAATGTAAATGTTAACACCTGTACTGTATATCATGGGGAGAAACTGCCCTCTTGTACAAAATTCATAACAGCAACGAAATACATGCTGAACTTGGTGCACAGCTTCCTGGAATGACAATCAAACATCACCTGCATCAAATAACATCACGTTTTCCCAAGGCTTAAAACATTGACATTAAACTATTAAACACTCCATAAAGCAGGATCGTGGAGTACTCAATGTGTGAAGTGAAAATAATAAATTCAACACAAGCTAACCTTAAAAGATCCTCAGGTGTCGACTGAGGTGCAGTGGTAGCACTCTTGTCTCCAAATGAAGGAGACTATCTTATGAATAAGATGTTACATTTTATTCTGCTTTTTCATCTGGTGGAAAAGATTTGCAACATTTTTGCACTGAAAAGGGAAGTTATCCCCAAGATTTTTGCCAACCATTCTGTCAGGCAGCATTAAGCAAAAGAAACTAATCTAATCATTATCAGGTTTCTGACTGAGAGAAAAATAAAAACACAGAAATCCCGGAGGAACGTAGGAGGTAAAGATACCTTGACGAAGGTTTCAGGCCCGAAAAGTTAGTTACATGTCTTCACCTCCTATGGATGCTGTGAGTCCTCCTGAGTTCCTCCAGCATTTTAGTGTTTTTACTATGATCACAGCATCTGTAGACTTCTGCGTTTTAATGAGACACTGACCATTGAATGAAGTGCTCTGGGACATCGAGAGGTCATGAAAGGTGCTACAGAAATACAAGCTGATTTTTAAAATTGTTACACAATCGTTCTTAAACTTGGAACAGATATTCTTGGCATAGAGACTGTATGAAAACAGAATTTTTCAACCTTAATAACAATGAATAATAGGTTGCAAATACCAGGGAGAACCAGACCAATTACAAAATTATAGAGGGGAAGAGAAAATTAAAATAAAAGGCAGAGAGGGCATGAGAAAAGATGAGATGCCAACATAAATGTGAATCAAAAAATGTGGTAAAGGCCTATAAAGGATACAAGGGTAATACACAGAAGAATGGAGCCCATTTGGAACAAAAATAGTAACTTGCACATGGATGCTGAGAGCAATATGAAGGGACTAAACAAGTAATCTGTATCCATCTTCACCAGGGAAGAGGGAGTTTCCAAAGTAGTCTGAAGGAGGAGATACTGGCTGTCTTGGCTATGCCTAAACAAATTGGCTGAACTTAAAGTAGTTAAGTCACCATGACTGAATGGGATGTATCCAAAGGTTTTAAGAAAGGAGCACTAACTCTCATCCTTCAATGCTTTTTGGGTGAGAGTAGAGAATAGCAAATGTTACTCTTGTTCAAAATAAAAGTCAAGGGCAAGCACAGTAACTATAGTCTAGTCAGTTACACCTCAGTGGGGAGAAGTTTTCGAACCAACTACCCCAATCCCAGTGGTCTTTCAATGATGTGTCTCTGCACCTTTCCTCCCTTCATTTGTCCAGTATCCATGAACTCTTGGCCCTCCTCTTTCTATGCTCGCCTCAAAAATGTTCCCAGTCAAGAAGTCAACTGACATGTCCACCCATGGACACTGCTTAACCCACCAAGTCCTTTCAGCTTCTCATTATTTGACCAAGGATGTGGTCTGGATTGAAAGGTTTGAATTAAAAGAAGAAGTGGCTAAAGGACACACACTAACTGTGGCTTGTTGCTGACTTGCAAAGGGCCCACACAGGCTGCAATCTGAACCAGGTATTGGAACCGGGATTCAAAGCGGTGCTGAGGGCAAGAAGGGCTCTCGAAGGGCCTTGGGTGCTGAAGACTTCTTGATTGGATCAGAAGTTTGAATCTTGAGCTTGGGTTGCCAATGGTTTGAAAAGATGTCTGTGCGGCTGCAGAGGCAGTGGGAATGCTGGAGGTAAATCCATAACAAACACTCAGTGTCTCCAAGGGGGACTCTCTTTTGCTGAATGTTAGGGGTGCCATGAACACTGCAATCTGGAAATGCACTGCAGATATTGTGAAGACAGATTCTATGGCCTTCAAGAGGGAATTGAATAAATATGTGGTGGAGAAAAATTTGCAGGCCTGCAGAACCAGGGAATTGCTTGGACAGAGCTAGTACAGGCACTATGGTACAAATGGCCACCATCTATGCTGTAATGATACTGTCAGAAGCAGTACTGAATGACCTACATGCAATAAATGTCCAACATTACATCTTGTTAATCAACTTTAAAAGGAAGCTTTTATTTTCTACTATCAACAAAACTAATCGGTTCTCTTTGAAGACATCATGCCCAACACGGTTACAATACTAAAAATGTAACCTCAATAGTTTATGGCCATAAAGGACTATTGAAGCTTTCCAGTGTATTTTCTGCAGAATTGAAGTGTGGTGAGGCAATCAAGGCAGAAATGTGATGCTCCAACAGCAACTGAGAGCCAGGGTCAACAGCCTCATGCAAGATTAATGTTTGTAAATACAGGTGCACCATCGCACTATTGATTCTTCAGGAATGCGTAATATTAGAGTCTCTTACAGAACTCGAGTTCATGCTGCATTTATCATACAGAATCTCTCTGTGATGGTTTGGTAATCAAGGGTAGTGCATGCAACCATCAGCTATCCACTCAAATGCACACTGGGGATTTACAAGAGTCACATTTTCTGCATTTGCTATTAGTGGAAGATTGCCAGCTTGTCTTTCAGAGACCTAAAGGTTCAGTCAAGAGTTTTAGCAAACCATATTACCAAAATTATTCTTCATGTCAAATTGTAAAACATATATACAAAATAAGAGACAACTGGTTAATGACAACAAAAGGGATTCATTTGCCAAAATGAAAAAAAAAATCCACCTTTCAATGTGCTTTTTCCATTTATCAATACAAATTTTTGAATTTAAAATGGTTTTCACAGCATTTGAAATACCTTCTAAAATCATTTGACCATATAATAACGAGAACCCCAAAGGGATAATAATAATAATGAGTTTATTGATATACACACAAGCACCATACATGCATACCAAAATTCTTTCTTGCTGCACCAAAACAGGTACTTTTGTTAAAAAAACCTCCCATAATATACATTAAATCCTTGATTTACCCAGATCAGAAAGAGATAATAAATGTAGTTACAGATTTTGCAAGAAAAAAGTGGCATTTCAATGGTTCAGGCAAGTTTTTTGTTGTATCAAGAGCTTCAAGAGTCAGATAGCCATTTGGAAAGAATTCTATATCTTCTTCCTGAAGGGAGAAGTGAGAAGAGGTAACTAGGGTGATGGGGATCCTTTATGATGTTGGCTGAGGGACCTCAAGATGGTCCTTGAGCTTCTTTTCACATGTAGGTGTACTTTTTAAAATCATGTGCATAAAGATGTTCAAACGGAGCAAGATGTACTATAAATAGAAACCCAGCTCACTCTAAACACAAAATTATTTCTAATTGGGCCCAAATCAGGCTTTTCCGCTCACATACCACTTTAATCCCTATCCCAACGGTGCTCTGTAATTAGTAAGGGATTGCTTAAGGTGGGATGTGAGTGGGAAGGGAAGGTTGAGAATCACTGCTCTAGACCCAATTGTAACTGAAATATTTTGGTTGAAAAAAATTGTAATTTGGCTCATTTCTTTTGCAGTTATGAAACTGTGCACATAACGAGCCAATTAGGAATGATTAAAACAGTGGTTTTCAAACTTTCTTTCCACCCAGATACCACCTTAAGCATCCTTTACTAATCACAGAGTACTTATGACATAGAGATTACTTAAAGTGGTGTGTAAATGGGAAGAAAAAAGTTGAGAACCTCTGGTTTAACTATTCTCTATTGGATCTGTTTCCGAGATGCAAAGCAATTAACATCTAATAGATGTCCAGGATTACTTACTGACAACAGCATCAGTCAAGATTTTGGAGGTGGTGGGAAGGAGCATCAAATACTCCAACCACCTGTACAATAAAATGATTCAGAAACTCATCACTATAGGAGATACTGTGTCCCTGGCCCTGCATTCTACTGTGAAACATTTGGACAAGAACACCCTTGTTTATTGACCACAGCTCTGCCTTCAACACCATTGTATCAAACAACTCATTCCCAAAGTCCATGACGTATGTATATCAGCATCACCCTCTGCAACTGATCCTTGTCTTCCAGACCTGTGGGGCACAAGTAATGAGGATTGGTGACAACATCTCCTTCACTGGTGTACATTCAGCCCATTACTCAACTCTCTATGCACTTCTGATTTTATGGCCAAACATTGTTCTAACAACATCCACAAGTTAGCAGATAATACCACCATCATAAGATGGATCTCAAAAAATGATGATGCAGAGTACAGTAAGGAGAGAGTCCAGTAATATGGTGTCACGATAACCTCTCTGATAGTGTCAGCAAATGGAGAAGAGCACATATCAATGGTGCTGAGATAGAGATGGTGGAGAGCTTAAAGTTCTTTGGAGTACCTATCACCAGCAACGTTTCACTTGTGTATCCACAGGACTGATTTACTGTATCCAGTGGCCTCTACATTGGAGAGACTTGGCACAGATTGGGAGAAGAGATCGCTTCACTGAGCTCTTTCCTCACCAGTGACAGGGACCTCCCAATAGCCAAACATTTCAGTTCTGCGTCCTATTCCCATACTCACATGTCTGTCCATGCCTCATGTACTATCCCACCAAGATCACCTCTAAATTAGAAGAGTAAAACACCTGATTTTCCATTTGGGCACTCTCTAGCCAGATGACACAAACATTGACATTTCTGGTTTCTGCTAACCTGTTCTCCCTTCCGACCTTCCCCCATCCCCACCCCCTGTCTTTTTTTTCCCTCAGCTCTCCACTCCTTCCCTCTTTATTTACCAAGCCATCCTCCTCCCCTTCCCTACTGCTGTGCCCTCCCTTCCTTCTCCACCTATTATCTCCTGCCTTTGCTACCCTCACCTTCTTATTCAAACGCTTGCTGACATTTTTCCATAATTTGATGACGGGCTCAAGCCCGAAATGTCAGTTATGTATTTTTATCTCTGCTCTATAAAGGGCACGGTTTGACCTGCTGAGTTTCTCCATCTTTGTGTTTTTACTTTTATTTTCACCAACAACCTATCCTGGTTGAACCATGTTGACGTTATAACCAAGAAAGCATATCTAAGACTCCACTTTCTTAGCAACCTGAGGAAATATCTTGAGGAGTGCCCCTGAAATCTCTTATCAATGTTTATAGCAGTACCCTAGAAAGTATCCTGTCCCGATGCATCAGAGCTTGGTATGGGAACTACTCTGATCAAGACCACAAGAAATTGCAGAGTGGTAAATGCAGCTCAGGCTATCACATAAACCAACCTCTCCTCCAACGACTGTTTCTAACTCTGTCTTGAGAAAATTTAAACAGCAAATGACTCGTCCTCTCCGTCATACTCTCTTCTCTCCTCCTTCCATCAGTCAGAAGACAGATGTACTTGAGAACACAAACCTCCAGATTCAAGGACAGTTTCTCTCCTAATGTTATCAGACCCCTGAATGGGTCTCACACTCATGCACTGTCTTGTATAAATATACTTCTCACTATTCCCGACATTGTTTTTGCTTTTCAATAACCTGCATCATTTGACTACTGTTACCTTTGTATATTGGATTCCCTGGATAGGATGCAAACCAAAGCTCTTATTGTATATCATACATGTGATAAACAGCCTGGTTAAAACAGAAATGAAACAGAAACTTCTCTCAATTTAATTACGAATTTCTTTTGTGTCGAACCATTTATACATGTTTCAGCTGTTGTGAAGAACCCTTCCTTGAATGCATGTGATTCAAACTTCATATGTTCTTTAAAAACAATGGAGGGACCTTAAATTTGCAAGCACGAATAGCATACTCTTGTTGCTCGGTAGTACATTTTAATCGATCTTCGAAAAGCTGGTGGAAAATGAATTTAACTTTGTCTACTCGTCTCAGTAATTGCTACTGGAAGGGAAAAAAGCACTGGAAATAATCTGTTGAATACTTGATTTAGAGGCAATACAAGAATCGAAGGCATGAAATTGAAACATGGTTGAATCATGGAGTGCGAGGTGATGTTTTCTTCCTCTTCATTTATATGGTCTTCGCCCTCTGAGATTCATTTTTGGGGACTTCAGAATCACAGAATTCATTAGCATCAGATGCCAATGCTGTGAACCAAAAACTTCTGAGGTCATTAGAACAATGTTGTCCATCAATCAGCAAAATCGACACTGAACAAGTTGATAAAACACAGACTCTGTCAACAGGGAAGCTTAAACCTGCCTGGCTGACATGAAGCTGATGGAAAACCTAAAATTCAACAACCTGCTTCCTATTTCTAAAGTCATTTCAATAGTGTTATTAATTCAGGAATACACTTGGCATAAAATTAGAGGCAAACTGTACTTTTACCTTGGTGCAGAAGGTCACTAAGATCCCTGTATTACATTGTTTTGTCTACAGTTTTACTTCATTTAGATAATGGCTTGCTCACCTTTATATTAAAAAAATCAATGAATAAGGACAAATGATTTTTTTCCATTCATTTGCATTTGCGCAGAGATCCAGAGTGATCCAAACAATTCCTGGGAACACTTGAATTACACATTAGATTGGTGACCTCGCGGTGTATGTAACTATACCAGGTCCAAAAGACTAAATCCATTTAAATTAAATTTGTATACTTTTGTGGATGTTAGACCATGTCAGCTGTGTTGATCACAGTTGAACAGTGGGAGGAAAGGAATAAAAGAAACCTGATTGCTGGCTCTCACAGTGATCATCTGTTCAAACAACCTTGCTAGCTTGCCAGCTGCCTGCTGAATACTACAAATGGCACCTTTAGAATTTGCAGATCAGTTGTATGAACACATCAGAAGCTATCAAAGGTGGTCACTTCAACTGGATTTCCCTGTTATTCACGCAAAAGGTACCTTCGCAAGATTATCTTAAGATCACATAACCCACAGTACAAGTGTTTTCAGATGAGACTAGAGCTTTTAAACTGCTGTTTCCTGACAAGATCATTTTGCCCCTTCGTTGACTGATCAAGAACCTGGCTCTACACTTTGACTTTTAATATCCCCTTGAACACCAATGGTCCATAACCTATGACGTACTTAACAATATAAAATAAAAAAGTATTCAATTACAGAAACAACAGTAAAGTATTACAAATCAATTGTTTCTATTTATCAGCAATGCTGTGAAAGCACTAAGGCTGCACTCATCTTCATCTGATCCTGTTTCTTGTTTGGAATCTAAATGTAAAAAGCTGACTTATTTATATCTGTTTTCAACAGAGTAACTTAATGTGCAATGGAGAATGCAAGTGTAATTTATCTTGGATGTTCCCAAACTTGAACCTCCAAAGTAGAGTGTGAAACACGAAAAAACTGCAAATTACAACTCCAACGTGGAGGACAATTGAGCAGGGAATTGGGATTTTTCACACTTCTTTTATTATTACTGGGTTGAAACTCAAACACCCAACCAAACAGCACTTTCACAAGGAGGAAGGACTGCAGCAGTTTAAGATAGAAGCTCGCCAACATCTTTTCAAGAGCAATTAGGGATAGATACATGACAGCCAATCAAGCATCACCCATTATTAAGTGTAAAAATCCTGGCAAATCTAGATGCAATATCTTATACACACCAGCAGTGGTGGCAAAAATACCCTCGGATCAAAGCATGCAGGAAACACAAGAAATTCACATTTAATGGAAAAAAAATCTACGGATTAAAAAAATACTTGGGAGGATAGTCAGAGACTAAGAATCACCCATAATAGAGGCAATTCTTAGTGACATCATGTTTTAAATTGTGACATAGCCTTCGCGAGCCTTCAACACAAATTAAAACAAAAATCATATGCCATCACTCCCATTTCTTTTGGTGCATTTGTTTCGAAGGATACATCAGAAAAGAGCTTCACAAAGATTGTCTTATTATATATTCAATCTAACTTCTGTAACAATTAAGTACACACTTCTGAACGACTGAACAGTTAAGATGGAAGCACAAATAACACTTGCAAGCAGTTTTTCCTCAGATATTTCAGATGAATAATTTGCATTTCTATATCAAATGGAATTAGTATTTAACTCATTTTGCATACCACCCACGCTCAGAACATGGTAGACCACCTATACTTTGACACTTGAAGCACGCTGCAGTAATCAGTGATCCCAATATGAATGACTGTGGATAAGATTTTTTTCCGCATACTTTAAATGCAAGTCATGAACTGGAACAGTTTTAAACCAGAATACCACCCCCACAATAATTCAGTTATATTAATGCAATTGAATTACTGTAATGATGCGCCACAATTACCTGTAATTAAACAAACTGCCTATTCCAACTCCCCAAATAAATTTACTGTACGAAGTGAGCTTCCACTGGATGCAATGAAGTCTCCTAACCATGTCAATAAATTAACACTAATTTGTTTTGAATGCAATGAACACATGATGTTAGAAGTTGACAAAGGCAAAAGGCAAACTTGCTTCTGATCTTAAGCCCACATCTGTGGTCCTTTTATAACCAAACTGAATTTTAACTGTGCTTCTTGTTTAACTAAAATATCTTAGCGTATTTGAACATAAGAACTTAAAAATCGTTCACACTGAAATCCCTGTACAACATTTGATTTAAAAATTTAGCTTGCTTTATAATATAATGGATTGTCTAAACACTGAGCCAAAATTTACACCAGACTCAAAGCAGTTTAAAGTGACCTTAACTGTGGAGTTTCATTCCTGTCTTCTTCTCTCATGTGATGTGCCCAAACTCTATTTTCACTGTTGGTTGACACCAGTCAAAGCACAAACTGCTTTCCAGCATTGACAATGCACCCCAATTTCAGGCTCCAAACATAAAAACATGTTTCACACATCTGCATATCATTAGAATTTACACAGCATGCCAGTTTATAAAAGACTGTCTCTGAAACATGCAAGATAATTGACCCCTAGTACTTTTAGCTTTGTAACAATTCCGATATTCTTGGTCACCTTTGGCTGAACCCTCCAAATAGTTAATGCTCTAATTGTCATCTGATCTTCAGTGATACTTTTTTTGTTAAAACATTTGATATTTTAATCTAACAATTTAGATTTTAAATATAGATTTAATACTGAGATGAAAATGATTCTGTTCTCCATGAGAACCAGCAGCCAAGAGGAGGCAAGAAAAGGCATTCCAAATTATGGAAGGTTTAGGTGGAACAGATAAGACACAACCAAAGGAACAGCAGATGCGGGAAAACTGGAGCAACACCCATATTGCTGCAGGGACTAAGCATGTCAGGCAGCACCCACAGACTAAAAACCTTCATAACTTGTATCAGGAATAGCAAGAAACAGGCCAGCTCATGAATAAATGGGCAGTGAAAGGGGGAGGAGCACAGGAAGGCAGGCGATGTGAAAATACGCAAGGGGGGGGGAGAAAGAGAGACACAGGGAAAAAAGCTGGACGATAAGAGAAAGAGGCAAGGGGGGGAGAGGGCTCTCTGACAAGAAGGGAAGAGTTTGGCGAGCTGGAGAAAGGTGGGGGTGATGGGCAGCTAGAGAAGGAGGGAGGGAGGGAGTCTGAAAAATAAAGGGAAGCAAGTTAGGGTTGGTGGAGAAATCGGGGGGTAGGGTTGGTGGAGAAAGCAGGGGGAGGTGGGGGTTAATGGAAAATGGAGAAGTTGATGCTGTTTGGTTGGAGACTGTCCAGACACCTACCAGAAAGCATTGCTTTTAATACAGGTATCCGCCGCTTAGTGTCCACGATATGTCTATGGACGTTGTGCGAACATCATATTATATGGGATACCGTAGTGTACCTGTAAACTTTCTATTTGTAAGCAGGGATCAGTGTGGGGACTGAGGTTGTGAGGAGAGAGTGGGGCTGTGGGATTAGTGTGGCGATAGAGCAGGTCAAAGGGATGACTTGGGACTGATACAGGGCTGTGGGGAGAGAGCGGGGCAGACGGATCAGTTTGGGTATACAGTATACAATTTCCTATAGCTAGCGATCGCCTTTTCAAAATTGCCGTGGACTTGCTAGTGGTAACTGAATAATTACGGGTCCACGGATGCATATGCATTCAGAAGTTGCCAGAACGGGTGTTAACCGGCACATACCTGTATTTAGGTTTTACAACTATTACAAATGCAAACTCCCAACTGATTCCACAAAATCTAGAGAATGTTAGGCATCTCACATGATTCCAAACAAAAAATTCATGGCACATTCCACTCTCCTTTTTCCAACTAAATGTGGAGTGCCACTGCTTAAAATATTCAGATTGCAAGCTGCATCTTTACTTCTAATGGTCAATATTGGAACAGGAGAATTTTAGAATTAATCAGACTGAGATGTCATCAGAGAAGTTGCTGAAACTAATGATACTGATCAGCATTGAAATATATCTTTCTTCAAAATGTTCCCCATCACTGCTATAAAGAATGTTCTTTCACCAATCATAACAGCCTCAAGCAGTCTTTTTATATCCATGACAATGAAACCTGCCATCATATGTTCAATATACAATATCATAATTTTTATACATTAAACATGCATATTTCTCAGTATTTTGCTTGTACGTATATTTTGAAGATCATTTGTCAAAAGTTGAAAGGTCAAACTTACTGTACTCTCTGACCAGACAGAATTCCAAAGTGCTCTGACTCTCTAAGGTACGATCTAAATCTACAGCTACGTTAGGTTCATTTTGCTTCTCAAGGCGATATTGATGTCCTGAAAAGGAAAAAAAAAGGCCAGCAAATAATGTGATTGAGAAACTTCCATCCAAGTTGTGTAGAATTGCAGTTAAACACCAAAGATAAGGGTTAAAATACTCTCTCCGACCCCCTTTCCACCAAGTAAAAAAAAAGCCCTGATCTGATTAATATATCAACCAATGTTTCTTGAAATCTGTCATCAAGGACTAAAAAAAAGTAAACAATTCTCTGCACAAAAATTTAAATAAATTGAGAATGTTAATATAAATAGCATTTCTCCTGCCATTGAAAGAAGCATGCTGACAACTGCTAATTTACATCGTTTTGGAAGATCTTGCTTTCAATGCAAAAGCCAATCCAGACCACAGAAAATTAGGTCATGGATTTAATCAAAAAATATTTACTTCCTTCCTCACAATTTTCACAATTTACTTGGAAAGAATTTTAGTTATTTACTTGCTGAAATATTGTAGAGTTGTCTACAGCAAAGATAAATAAACCTCAAATTTGACAATCTCGTTTTTATCTCTCCCTCGCGTATTTTAGAGCTTTCTCTTGCATCAGCTTTCTCCCTCTCCTGAAGCGATAAAACTTTGCTGAATTCCAACTGTCTTCCAGAATCTTGTCCAAATGGCTGCAAAATGAAAATGGGTATTGGAATGCTTGTCAACTGTTGAGTCACAGAAGGTGTTTTCACAGAATCCCTCATGTGCCTCCACAGTGGGAAGTTCCTGAACAGTGACTAACAACGTGAGCACGAGTGGATCTTTCCCTTCCCAAACAAAATCACCTTTTGATTGTATCACAGGTTTTCCCAGAAATGTGCTGTCAGCTTAACCAGCTCAACTGTTCAATACCAGAATCAGAAGAGTGCTTATAGCATTGTTTGAAAATGAACTAGTGTCCAGATGTAGGTTGCAGTCTGAATAATCAGAATGTTTCTGAAATGAGGTAGAGGATTTAGTTGGACTGGGCCAACAAATCATTTCAGTGCCTCTGTAAATGTGCCTACCCTGCCGCAACCTTACACTCGTATAGAGCGATAGCGGTACTTGAGTGTTCTGTCGACTCTTGCCAGCAAGCCTAGTGTCATTCAGTTTGATGCAAGCTGGCAGCAATTATTTATAAAACAAAGAAACTTTAATTCATTAGAAAGCCCCAAAATAAAGAGGGAGGGTGACAGATGATAACAACACAATCTTTACCTCTTAAATTTAATTAAACTGCAACAAGATTCATTCACCTGCCTCATCGTGGTTCTCATGGACACAAGCCCAAGTGGTACAAAATGAGTTTTAACCCAGAGCCAGAAAGTTGTGAGGAAGAGATCAAGGGGGTCATCTGTCTGTAGCAAAATCTAAAGAGCATTGTCATGTTAATGAAAAGGAACCTTTATGCTGCAGCTAAGCTGTGCCTGTTTGATATTGATAATGCCGCCAGAACTGAAAACAAGTTTCAATCCCCAGCATATCAACGCAAGCATAATTTTCAGAAACAGAAAATTTACGATTTAAAAAAACAGCAATCTTCCTTTCCTTATCACACATACTGTGCAATGTGGCACTTAATTCAATACTTAAAGAGAATTTTAGCGATCTCCAAATTGTCAATTTTAAAGCAAGACACAAATAATTTTCTAATGATCCATTTATATTGGCAAGTTGTTCTGTATTTTTTTACATTTCAAAAGTTTTTTTTAATATAATCATTTAGGAGCAAGAAAAAGCTATTCCTGAATAACAACACATCATTGCCACTTGCATGTGTTACAAATGAACCTTCAGATAACCTTTTCTCCCAAGTCGAAAAGCATTTTGGAATGATTCCACAATGCAAACCATTACTTTTCAGAACAGATTTTAATCTTGAAGCATTAATTCTTAAAATATTAATTATTCTGATATCACCAGTGTTTAATACAATTGAGTAAATTATCTTAATATTATCAACTGTCCCATTTATATAGTGCAAAAATGCTGCACTAATCTTTGATGGCTACAGTAACACAACCTGTCTTTGTAAATCAATATAAATTCTGTAAAGTGACAGATCATAATCTGTAAGACACTTTAGGATATTACATGTCAACTGGGGGTTTTACCATACGAGACAGCAGGCACATTATTACAATTGTAGAAAAACCTGTGTATGCATAAACAGGCTGTATCACAGAACCAACAGTGCAGGTGTTGGCAGACAAAAAGAAATCATACTGGCTAAAGCAGTGGCTACCCTTTAGAAAATGCTCATCTCTTAATTAACTCAAATGCTAAGTGTTAAAAACAAAGGGTTGCTATAGTTATGCATGATAGCACAGGCTTGACTTGTGTAAAGGCTACACTTGTGTAAAGACTCTGCCTCACTTTTTGTGCACTATTATTTTTTATATATTTATTGTTGGAAGATGGTTTATATTATGAATGTGTGCACTAAGATAAGATGCTGCCACAAAACAGCGAATTTCATGCCTTGTTCATGACAATAAATTCTGATTATGAAAACATGCCTTCTTTTTTGATGCCTGTAACATAATTAGTATTTCCATTACTTTACTGTGGGATAATATTTTGTGTTTGCACTGGTCTTTGAAACAAAGACTTGTCTGAACTGTACATTCAAACAAAAGGCAAGTCCAGTGTAATTAAAAGACAGAGGTTACATTCGTAACAAAACTGACTAAATTGAAAAAAATACTGAAAACATTCTGGAAACACAGCCCATCAATTCTAATTTTTAAACTTTCACTTTCAGTCAGCAACTGAAAAAGGTCCCTATGAACTTTTATCTTCACTACAAAGTGTTCTTATCTCATGGTGGTGTCAGGAGCTTTATCTCTCTTTCAACTGACAACACAGACAATTCAGTTAAAATTGGAAAAGAATCCCACTTCAGTTGAGTAAATAAATAATCAATACTCATCTAAATGCAAATGAGAAACTAGCCCCCTCTGATAACAGGGTGCTTATCAAAGATCCAATTTTCTCCAGACAGTTGGATGCAACCAAATCACCATCATCCAGTCACAAACTAAAGGATAAAAATCGTAACTAAACAGAGCAGATCACAAGAGATCAACTAAGTTGCAGGTTTTGGCCATTTCACATTTAACTTGGCTCACTATCACTCACTTCTGGTCAGCTTTTCCTTGTTTGGACCATTTCAATCAACTCTGGTCTTCTTTTAAATATAGTTCATAATTATCACTTCATCTCATTAAATCTACAGCAGCAAACAATGATGAAAGCTGCTTGCTGAAAAGAGGCAAGTAAAATATTTTGGGGGAGAAAGGAATGCACGCAAATATTGTTTCATTTTCATGAGGCAGGGCCACCACACAAAAAAAATGCACCTTGGATAGTCAAAGATAATGGCAGTGAAGCAGAGGCAAGGTTTTAAAATGACTGAGGAAATATACAAATCAACCTGGGCAGTTTTTGGTGCTGAACCCAAAAGCAGGCCAAGTCTGGATAATGAGGCAGGGACCAGTTTCGTTTCCCTGGTGTAACCTGACAACAACAGCTGAAGGACAGTGTCCCTGGTGCTGATAAAACATTATCATAATCACACCTCAGGACAAAGCGAGGGGAAGTTCCTCAAAAAACAGATGGGGGAAGAAGTGACAAAGGTGCCATAGTGGTAGTAATGGTGTAAATAGAATCAAATGCAACAATGCACAGTGATGGGAACATATGAAAATAAGAGTGGGAACAGACTCTGATCGGCTTTTCCTTTGTAAATAATTCATTGTGAATAAAGTCTATTTTTGGTTAAAAAAGTTTGATTAAAAAAGTTTGCACCACACTAGGTTTTCAATTTTTCACACCGCCATTCTAATCTTAGCATAAGACCGAGAAATAGTCAAGTTCTCCAGTCCTCTGTGCAAAATATACAGGCACACAACCTTGGATAACACACAAACAGATAAACAATACATAGGCAGGACAAGTATTCATATACACAATAAATAAATATTGTTTCATGAATACGGGAGTTTCACATGGATAGTGTGAGCAGTTCCTTAGGTCATTCAGCATTCTCACTGCCCAAGGGAAGAAGCTGTTCCCCAGCCTGGTGGTGCTGGCTCTTAGATTTCTCTATCTATTTCCCGACAGGAGCAGCTGAAAGATGCTGTGTGCAGAGTGGAAGGAGTCCTCAATGATTTTGCATGCCCTCTTCAGGTATTGATCCCAGTTGATTACATTGAAGGGGAAGGGAGACTCCAGTGATCCTCTTTGCCACTCATAGTCCTGTGAACTGATCTCCGATCCAATTCTATGCAGCAATTGTACCACACTATGATGCAGCAGGGCAGGATGCTCTCAACAGAGCTCCTGTAGAAGGCTTACAATAATGGCTGTAAATTATGAATGGAACTCACTCGTTGCTGGGGGAAGGTATATTTAAAGCTGTTGTAAGCTTTAGATTGGTCTGTGTGATACTTTGATAGTGGAACCAACTGATTGTCAGTTTATCAGTTCATGATCCAATAAAGCAAGAACTATCTCAGCTCAAATAAATCCTGGTCTATTATTTATTAAAACCAATTCACAACATTTTAAATCACAATGGCCTGGATTATTGGAGGAATGTAAACAAAAAGCTCATCTGAGAACTTTGACTAGGAATAAAATGACATGCAGGATATTTAATGCTTTAATCTTGCAAAGCAAATGCATGGCATAAAGTAATAAACAAGTTAGCAATTTATGACATGCAGCTTTTGACTCCAAAGTTATATTTAGAATGTATTTAATAAAAAAAGTTTTAGATTGATCAGAGCAAATAAATCTGCAGAAAATGCCACAGTGCCCTGTGGTTCAGGTACTACTCCAAAACTTACCACAAACGCTATATACACCAGGAAAATTATTTATAAAAGGTGTAGACACAAAGGTAAAGGAAAATAAGCCATTTACTTTGAGCCCAATAATTATAACATGCTCAGCTTTAAACCAGTTGTGATTAATGCTGAAATATATGGACCATTTGGATTTTTTAAAAATTCTGAAGCAAAGCCTGAACTTTCTTTCAAGCTTTTAGAACCTCTCTTTCATTCCACTGCTCTTTCTGAATTTAGTTCAATCTGATGGAAACAAAATGCAGAGTGACAGGATTTCCAGTTGTGTCAAGGGTTTGTGACACCTGCTCCAGTGCAGTAAAACAACTCCACTTTAAACCAATTCCAGCTAACAGTCTACTGACAGCTGAAGTGATCTAGGTTGAAAACCTAACTCTCAGTAAATCTAATGTAATGAATATTTTTAACATACATTATATTGCCTTGGGAAAGATACATTTCACGCTATAAATGGTTCTACTTGCCGTGTTAATATCCATGGAAAAAGAATTGGTTTTCACTGCCAAATCAAATATACTCATGATAGTCTGTTGTTGCTTTCCAATCTTATTTCAGGCACGTGTCATATATCACTGTTCTAACTATATCCAAGCTTGTGACCATCTTCTGTGTAGAAACAGAGCTTCTAGTAATGTTTTATCTCAAATAAAATGGACATTAGAGTGAAGATATTTGTAACTACAGATCTATTTTTGTTTAGCATGGTAGATAAATTACTAAGCACAGTTCTATAAAATGCATGGGAGTTTAAAAAAAAAATCAATCTGGACTTTTGCACATACACCAGGAAAACATAACTCCCTTTTTTCCAGTGGACCATTAGGTTATGTTTATTGGCCCCATCCAGCATACCTAGAGAAAAATCTGACAGGAAAGTACAACAGACAAGGTAAAAATATGACATCCAAGATTTTATTGGGGGAGTTGTGAAGAAAGGCACTGTGCCAAGTGCCTTGCCAAAGCTGGACTGAGCTGCAGAGTAAGAGGTTGAAATGCCCTTTGCACTAATCCCGCAACAAATCACAAAAAGCAGTTGTCTGTAATTTATTTCTCTAATGAAGTGTGACTTAATAAAGGAAAAGGTTCCCTACACGCTGCATATTACGTTCATATTTAACCAGCCTTTGAGCCAGCTTTTGCTTCCATATGTAGCTGTGAATCAGCCTTCCTGGCAACTGCACTTGGATCTCCATCTATTCAGTAACTTAAATGTACATAAATGTCTTCACCATAATTTATGTATGAGACATAAAAAATAACAACAAACCATCCACCACCCTTGGCAAAAAAATTCTAATTATTCACTTGGAAATCTTGGCATGCTCACTGCCAATGTCAGAAACAAGAGTGCTGTGTGTCTCATTCACTGTGAATGTCAGACATGGATCTCCAAAGGGTCAAGGGAATGCAGAGAATAAAACAGGCCAACAAAGAGTCAGGGAAAATTGAGCATTTCTACATAAAATGCAACAAATGGCCTCCTCCTACTGTTTATACCAGTGGTTCTCAGATTAAAACAAAAGTCTAATCAGGGTGCAATTGGTGGGCAAGTTAATGTCTTGCAGCACTGGAGACCCGGGTTTGATTCTGATCATGTGCTGCCTGGGTGCTCTGGTTTCCTCCCACATCCCAAAGACATGTGTAGCTTAACTGGCTGCTGTAAATTACCCCAGTTAGTTGGAAAAGACGGGGGGGTTGATGGGCAAGTGAGAGAGAATACTGATGATATTGCTCTGTTGAAAGCTATGTTGGATCTAAGGAGTTAATTGGCCTCCTCCCATCACACTACCAGGTGGTCAGACTGTGGCACAACAATCAACACTCTATTTTAAGATAAAATCCTGCATTTTTGAGCCACAATTCTAATATTTGCCTTTTAAATATCAATGAATATATCCATGTACAAAATTATATAATTGTCTCAAGAGATCAATTCCATCCCCATTTTCCCTGGACAACTAAAATTGTACAGATTAGTCTCTGAATAAAAATGTTACTACTATCAATGAAACAAAATAATTACTCATCCAGTCATATCTTTTAGAATACTGTGACAGATTACATTGAGTTTGTATTGTATATAGATATGTTTTTTGGAGATAAATTGTGGCAGTTTTTTTTAGTGTAGGTCACATACAAACACTTTAAAACAGATCTTATTTAAAATACTGGAGCTCTGCCATGTCAGGGCCAAGAGCCTTTGCAAAAGCTTTGGAGAGTGCCTAAGGGACTTCACTAATGGATTGTTGTTTACAAAAAGGCAACAGATGAAAGAACCTGTCAGAGACTGCAGATTGGAGTGGAATTTGCTGTTCTAGGAGGATCATGTGGTTTTGCAAGAGAATCAATCGGGTTTTCTCTCAGAGAGAAAGAGAGAGAGAGAGAGAGAGAGAGAGAGAGAGAGAGAGATCAGTTCTGCAGTTTTATAGTCAGCAGCAGTAGCTGGGACAGGAACAGGACAAGCTGGGAAGCTTGTGGAAAACCCCATTTGGAAGACGGGTTGTGAGTGTTTAGTTCAGCCTGGTCAAAGCCCTTGTGGTTCATGCAAGAGGAGAGGACTGGCTGTCTAATGTTTCACTTCAAATAAGGGCAACAGAAAAGGAACTGTGTGGTGACCTGAAAGAAAGAAGTTATCATCAGAAGAACCCTGCGTGGGCAAATTTCTTCGGCAAGACAATAAAGTGGCTGAATAAAAAGGAATCAGTTGTGGGCGTCCAGTGAACAACAAATCTCTCTCTGAAAACCAAAAAGAACCTTCCTGAGCGGTAACCATTTACCTTTCAATCAGCAAAGCCTGGTGAACTTTATAAATGTTAAATTCTGTACACAGTATAAGAATTGCCTGCAACCAGTGAACTTGGAGGAATGAGAATAATTTTTAAGTATTCTTAATGGAACAATTCTTCATAAATCCAAGAACTTTTCTGAACTTACACACACATTACATACACGTGTGCTTAGAATTAGAAGGGGGTTAAGTTAGGTTAGTTAAGTCAATAGTGATAAGTTAAAGTGTGATTCTGTTTTCATGTTTAAAGATAATTAAAAGCAACTTTTGCTTAAGTAACCATTTGTCTTGGTGAATATCTTTTGCTGCTGGGTTTTGGGGTCCTCTGGGCTCATTACAATACAGACATTTCAAAAATAATAAACTTGTATTTGGCTTAAAACTGCCCACAGTTGGTTTTGTTTGCATCCAGTATTTAAGTCTATCAATTCCTTGGTTCTGGTTTAAAGAATACAAAAATATATCAGAGTAAAGCTAACTCCATTTAGAAATTAATCTGGCAGTGATATCTTTCATTTTGTGATGAGAACTTGCCCTTCCACAACAAATATTAGTGGTGTGTATACAGGGATGCCATTTAACATCAGAAATAAGGCCTGTTCACACACCATCTCTCCAGGCACAATGGTCACGTACCAGCAGCTCTACACAATTGGATTTCAAGGATTCCAGTTGAAGCACCAACTGATAATTATGACTCCATGATATCAGGAGTGACCTAATGCAAGTTACTCCATGTATTGCTACAAATCCAATTTTCTTTCAATTTTATTTGCTTTCTCTTTCCCACCATGAGTGTATAGATTCCTTCTAAAGATTTCATTTAAGCAAGATAGATAATCTTGTGTTTGCAAGTAGTAAGTAAGCCTCAACAGTGAAGATCCACAGATCAGTGAATCAATTTAAATCCACCCTCACAAGTAATATCTGTGTTTCTTTTGTAAAGAAAATGTTTTTCCATAAACTTTTACTTCCAATTAATCAGAGATCACACATGTCCCCAATCTGTATCACCCAGTACCAACACCAGTAAATGATAGATTTAATTGTATATCTAAACTTGTAATAGTGTTGCGATTATTGGATGAAAGGTTTCGATGCACCATGGAAAAACAGGAGGATTAAAGTGAACTTTGTTTATGTTTACCAAGTGGCTTGAAAGCAATACTCTTCAAAGTAAAGCATTTTTCCAAAGAATACACTTTTCTAAATGACATACAAAAGATGGAATTCTTTGTTTATCTAAAGTAGATGCTTTAAGTTACAACTGATGATAAAATCATTCATTTTGGGAGTGAAGACAGTTGATTAATAGTCTGTTCATAACGATGGAAAATGTAGATCATGTCTCTGAAATGCTGGCTTCCATTCAATAATTTTTAAGTATTCTTAATGGAACAATTCTTCATAAATCCATCATTTAAAATAAACTCTTAATACACTTATTAGAATAGAAGATGCTATTTAATCCAGTCATAAAGCCACAATGCAAATATATTCAAAACTGGGAAAATATCCAACAGAATATTGCACAAACAGGACAGAACATTCAACTTCAGTGACAAAGAGTTGGAAAGAGCCTTTAGTGGATCAGTGGAAGCAGAATTGTTAACTTAAGGCAGAAGTAGATTAATTCTTGATAAGGGAGTGAAAGGTTAATAGACAGGCAAGCAGAGTTAATGTTAAAATCAGGTTAGTCATCATCTTTCTGAAGAGCAAATTCAATAGAATGAGTGGTTTATTCCTGGACATAATCTGAATGTTTCTGTTCAGATTGGTTGCCTATTACATTCCCAGTGTTCTTTTTCTGTCCACAACTTTGGTGTAAAGATGAAACAGACTGGAAGAATAATGGAAAATGCTATTAACAGGGGTCATTTTATCATCTCTCAAAGCTGAAAACTTCACTCAAAAGATTTAGAACAAGTTACACTTTTGGATTCAAGGGTTGAAGAAATTGAGAAAAATTTGCTCTTGATCTTCTGCACCAAAATCTGACCAATATAAGAAAAATCTGCATCCTGACCACATTCAATCTTGCTCAGAACATTTTATGCAAGGCAGGTCAACAAAAATTTTTCACAATCACTTGGGTGTATTTGAACGGCAGGGCTTTTGGGCCAGAAGGGCTCATGACGGTGCTGGATCTCTAAATTAAAATAAACCATTCAGATTCCATGTATATGAAACACAGTTGAATTGGAGTATTATTTTCATTTAATGAGTTGAGTGCAGAGGGCCAAATCTGACAATTCAGTGATCTGCATACTGATACATTATCACCTCCTCCCATTGTCATCTCCATCACTGCAGAACCCTCAGCGCACATTTAACTTGAGGCTCACCTTCTCCAATACCAGCTTCATTTGCCTGTGATGGACAATTTTTTTTTCAAGAAACTAATTTTGTCTTGCCATGTAATTTCAAGTCACTAAAGTTTGTATTCAATTCAAGCAAACTAGAAAGCCAAACACTTTGCTGGCCTTTGTTATGAAAGGATTTAAACAAACAAGCAAAGATTTTTACTGTAATTAGACAGAGTGCTGGTGAACACTGCTTGGTCGCCTTACTTTAAACATGATTACAATAATCAGTTCCTGGCACAGCAGGCTTGCTGTACAAAGGGTGAAAGGAGGTGATGAGGTTGATATTCTCTACTGTCTATAATAATGTTTTTTTTCATTGAAACTTAAAAGTTCTTACAGTGCACAATAAGGGAACTACAAGGAGGTCTAGAATCTTTGTAAAGAGTGGTGAATCTTTGGAATTTGTCCTGAAGGGTTGTCCTGGATCATGGATTTCCACACTTTCAGACCACAATCAGCGAGGATTGGCAAGAACATCTCCTCCACAATCTCCATCAGTACCGGAGCTCCGCAGGGCTGCATTCTTAGCCCTCTCTTCTACTCGCTTCACATCTATAATCATGTGGCACGGTACAACAATGATACTATCTACAAATTCATTAATGGTACCAAGATAGTGGGTTGTTAAAAAAAGCGATGAATCAGCAGACAGAATTGATATTGAAAACTTGCTGAATGGTGCACCAACAACAATCTTGCATTTAATGTCACCAAAACCAAGGAGCTCATTGTTGACTTCAGAAAGGGAAAACCAGAGCTGTACGATCCAGTGATAATTGGGGGATTAGAGGTGGAGAGGTGAAGTTCTTGGAGTCACCATCTCAGAAGATTTTTCCTGGACCCAACAGACATGGCATCATGAAGAAAGCACATCAACTTCCTCAGGAGCTTGTGGAAGTTTGGTATGACATTGGAAACCCTAATTGTTATAGATGTGGGGTGGAAAGTGTGCTGACTGGCTGCATCATGGTCCAGTGAGGAGACACCAATACCCTGAGTGTAATGCCCTGAAAAAGGTAGTGGATGCAACCTAATTGTCACATGAAATTTGATAAGGGTAAGGCAGAGGATGTTGTTTATATGGACTTAAGTAAGGGCTTTGATAAGGATCCTCAGGGAAAGTTAGTTAGGAAGGTTCAATTATTATGTATGAACACTGAAGTAGTAAAATGGATTCAACAATGGTTGGATGGGATATGCCAGACTGTATTGGGGAATAACTGTCTGTCAGATTGGAAGCTGGTGACTAGGGTGCCTCAGGGTTCAGTATTGGATCCATTACTATTTGTCATAAACATTAATGATCTGAATGATGGGGTAGTAAATTGGATAAGTATGTGGATGATACTAGGAGAGGTGAAGCTGTGGAAAGTGAAGAAGTTTTAAAGCTTGCAGAAGGATTTAGGCCAGTTGTAAGAGTGGACTGAAAGATGGCAGTTGGAGTTTAATGTAGATAATAATGTTACATTATTCCCTGATGGTGAAGTCACATGTGGTGAAGAGAGCTTATGGTATGTTGGTCTTTATAAATCAAAGCATTGAGTATAGGAGATGTGAAGTTATGTTAAAATTCTGCCAGGTATTGGTGAGGCCAAACTTGGAGTATTGTGTTCAGTTTTGATCATCAAAGTATAGGAAAGATATCAACAAATTGGAGAGAGTGAAGAGAAGAATTACTAGACTGCTGCTGGGGTTACAGGGTCTAAGTTACAGGGAAAGGTTAAAGAATTTAGGTCTTTATTCTTTGGAGCATAGAAGGTTGAGAAAGGATTTGATTGAGGTATTTAAAATTATTAGGGTATAGATAGAGTTGACAAGGAGAGGCTTTTTCCTTTAAGAAAGGGGGGGATACAAACGAAAGGACATGAGTTGAGTTATGGGGCAAACGTTTAGAGGAAACATGAGGGGGGGGGGGGTGGAGGACTTCTTTACTCAGAGAATGGTGAGTGTGTGGAACGAGCTTCCAGATAAATTGTGGAGGCAGGCTCGATATTAGCATTTAAGTAGTTGGATATGTATATGGATGGGAAAGGAATGACGAGTTACGGGTTGAGTGTGGGTCAGTGGGGTTAGGTTGGAGAAAGTGTTCGGCATGGACTAGCAGGGCCAAGTTGGCCTGTTTCTATGTTATATGGTTACTCAGATAGCCACAACAGAAAATTAGCCAAGGCAGTGTTATATTTAAGATAATATTTTTATTATTAATTACCAATAACACCTTATCTAAATTAAATGTGTGTGTCTGTCTCTGTCTGTGTGCCTTGTCGAGATGTTTCCAATGAAATGACCTTTTTAGATGAGCAGCAATGAAAACTCTCCTTTTCTTTGTGTAGGGGACACAAAGCCAGTGATTTTCACAGCTTCCAGAACTCTTTTGTGGGTCAGTCGAAATAGTGACCTTCCATTTTGGTCATGGTGTGGCACATTAATCCCCTTTCAAAAGTGACCATTCCTTTGGCCACGGTGGGTGTACTCATTTTTCTTACAGAAAGAAATCAGACAAATTGTCTATTACTACACAAGGCCACTTAAGGACAGTATCTCTTCAAAGAGATGCTTCTCCAAGTGCTGACTCCTTATAATGGCCCGAGATCAAACAGTATTTTGTTTCTTTAACACGTTGGTCACATGGTCTCTGCACCCATGTTTTTCCAGGGCCACTTCCTCTCTCTTCAGAAGTAGTGAATTTGAGTACACACTGTCCCCAGCCTGTCAATCTCCAAAGCTTGCAGGGCTTGCAGCTTGATTTGTTCTCTTAAAGTGACAGTCCCACTCCAATGAAAATGAACGGGGAGTACGTAATACAGGCAAAACACATCCCACCATCAAGAACAACTGCAGGGAGTGCTGATGTTAGAGAGCAGCAGCAATCATCAAGGATCCAAATCACCCACCACATGCTTGTTCTCGCTGCTGCCATCAGGAAAGAGGTATGGGTGCCACAAGACTCTCACCACCAGCTTTGTGAACACCTGCTACCCCTCCACCATCAGACTCCTCATCAACAAAATCAGGACTCATTTAAAGACTTACTTTTGAGCTTTATTGATTTTTTTCTCTGCATTGCATTATTCTGTTTAGATTTTTTTCTTTATTTACATGTGTACATTGAGTACAGATTTTCTTTGCACTATCAATGGGTGGTAATTCTGCCTTGCACTCAGAATAAAGAATCTCAAGGCTGTATGCGATGTCATGTATGTACTCTGACAATAAATCTGAATCTGAAATCTATGCAGGCTCAGTCATTGAATTAATAAAATACCAATGGATTTCTAGACATCAAAAAGAATTAAGGGATATGAGGACAGTGCTGGAAAATGAATCCCAGGTAAAAATTTACCATGAACAGCCGGACAGACTTTTTCATTCTTAGAAAACCTTACCAAGCCTCTTGAAAGCTGTCTTTCTGACTGCTCATTTGATCTTTCCTTACCCTTAATTCTAATCAATGAGCTTTTCAGTACAAAACATTGATGTATTTTACAGAATTTAAACAGTGAAAGAAAACACTTGTTTACTAAAGGTTTGAAATTGCAGTCACACATCTTTTAAGATAGAAAACAAAGCAGTTGGAAATGAAAATACATCAATTCAAGTGCAAGCATTTCACAAGGACTGCACTGTGCTTGGTATACAGTAATGCAATAGGAATAAGCATTACTACTCCATCTTGGAAAAAGTGCAGCAGTGAATTTTAGTCACTCAACAATTCCTATTTCCAGTTCTTCCTTTGGAGATGTTAACCTATTGGGAACCTCACTTTCAGAAGGAAAAAAAATCATTGAAACCTGCCAAAAAAAACTTGAAAACACTTACCCCTGGGTACTGGATCACTTACATCACTGAAGTCACTATCCCATTTATATTGCAAGCGACCAGTGGTAAACTGGGACAGTGCCAGCTCAAATTCTGCCAGGAATAAATCAGTGTCACCAGCTGAAGTACACAACTTTGTATCAATTTTCATTGCTATTATTTGAAGTTATAAGGCTAGTAGAAGATTTTTTAATGGCCTCGATTCTACAGCTGCAGTGATGGTGAAACTGTTAGTGTTTGCTGTCACCATGCTATTCTGTCAACAATAAATTCAGGAGCAAGGGAGCAGAGCTGAATATGGAAATCCCAATATTGTTGCCAGCTATTGTGTTCCTCCACAGGAGGCACAACTTGTAGGCTTGCTTCACTGTACGTAATCAAGGGAATCACCAAGCTGACAAAACAAACTAATTGTGAAGTGTCCTTAAAATACATTTTTGCTTTGTTGCAAACAAACTTTAACATTTCAACCAGCCATCAATATTCATGGAAACACCATGGCCTGAAATATTAAATTTGTAAAGGTGGATTGCATTTTTCTAAAAAAAAATGGCAGAATGTTTATTTTCCCGAAAGAAAATAATTATAGTATTTCAACTTCCATCCTAAGTTCATCTACAAACTCCAAATTTATTTAAAATACACACTGGGGCTTTGCCTTCCTAGATATTTGACTATGACGATTCTACAAAAGAACTGCACGTAGAATGACCTTGTTACTGAACTGAAGGTCTACAGAGGACCTCAGAAGGACTGTCCATAGAGCCCTCACCACAAACAATTTCTGCATCTTTTGTCCACCCAACACCTTCACCATCTGTGATCTCTTAGTCAAATCCCTCTAGCAAATTTTTGCTCTTGACTGGAGCTTTGGGCATGGCTTAGAGAAAGATCAAGGCAAGATTGGTACATTTGGCTCCAATTTTACCCATGGAATTATACTAGGTCTTATACTGTGATGGTTGGTTTTCCTTCCACACCAACACACTGTTCCCAGTCCTCTAACCATGCTCATATTTAAGGGCTGCCTCTAAACGACATTGTGCAAGTGCAAAGCTAATATTAGCTTCTATTTTTTTTTACTCCTGCTCTTCATTTCTCCACAGTTTACTTGTGCTGAACTACAAGCTGCAATTTTGTCCATCCAGGTACTGTTGAGACAAAACCACTGCACTGTAAGTAATGATCCAAATCAGCTCTTGCCACCATTTGGCATCAAGATGAGTTCCCAACTTAATTTCTTTTCCATCATAAAAGACCGCTAATTTCAAGCTACTTCATACCACTCATTTTTTTCCTTGACTCAGGCACCTCTGTCACATACCTGTCTTGCACAGCCCCAGACTGACCCGACCAGAGAAAACAGCTTAGCATTTACTTCCTGCCTCCCCATGTAACAAACTTAATTGAAATGCATAGACTTACATTTCATTGTTGCATTAGTTTTGTAGATGGAGATGTGGGGGGGCTGGTAGTCATGGTGGGGAGCTGGCTGGTGGAGGACCTCAGTTTTCTTCAGGCTGACTTCCAGGCCAAATATTTTGGTAGTTTCCGCAAAACAGGATGTCAAGCACTGAAGAGCTGGCTCTGAATGGGCAACTAAAGCGGCATCGTCTGCAAAGAGTAGTTCACGGACAAGTTGCTCTTGTGTCTTGGTGTGAGCTTGCAGGCGCCTCAGATTGAAGAGACTGCCATCCGTGCGGTACTGGATGTAAACAGCGTCTTCATTGTTGAGGTCTTTCATGGTTTGTTTCAGCATCATGCTGAAGAAGATTGAAAAGAGGGTTGTTGCGAGAACGCAGCCTTGCTTCACGCTATTGTTAATGGAGAAGGGTTCAGAGAGCTCATTGCTGTATCTGACCCGACCTTGTTGGTTTTCGTGCAGTTGGATAACCATGTTGAGGAACTTTGGGAGGCATCCGAGGCGCTTAGTATTTGCCAAAGCCCTTTCCTGCTCACGGTGTCGAAGGCTTTTGTGAGGTCAACAAAGGTGATGTAGAGTACTGTTTTGCGAAAACTGCCAAAATGTTTGGCCTGGAAGTCAGCCTGAAGAAAACTGAGGTCCTCCATCAGCCAGCTCCCCACCATGATTACCAGCCACATCTCCATCGGGCACACAAAACTCAAAACGGTCAACCAGTTTACCTATCTTGGCTGCACCATTTCATCGGATGCAAGGATCGACAACGAGATAGACAACAGACTTGCCAAGGCAAATAGCGCCTTTGTAAGACTACACAAAAGAGTCTGGAAAAACAACCCACTGAAAAACCTCACAAAGATTAGCGTATACAGAGCCGTTGTCATACCCACACTCCTGTTCGGCTCCGAATCATGAGTCCTCTACCGGCATCACCTACGGCTCCTAGAACATTTCCACCAGCGTTGTCTCCGCTCCATCCTCAACATTCATTGGAGCGACTTCATCACCAACATCGAAGTACTCGAGATGGCAGAGACCAACAGCATCGAATCCACGCTGCTGAAGATCCAACTGCGCTGGGTAGGTCACGTCTCCAGAATGGAGGATCATCGCCTTCCCAAGATCATGTTATATGGCAAGCTCTCCACTGGCCACCGTGACAGAGGTGCACCAAAGAAGAGGTACAAGGACTGCCTAAAGAAATCTCTTGGTGCCTGCCACATTGACCACCGCCAGTGGGCTGATATCACCTCAAACCGTGCATCTTGGCGCCTCACAGTTCGGCGGGCAGCAACCTCCTTTGAAGAAGACCGCAGAGCCCACCTCACTGACAAAAGACAAAGGAGGAAAAACCCAACACCCAACCCCAACCAACCAATTTTCCCTTGCAACCGTTGCAACCGTGTCTGCCTGTCCCGCATCGGACTTGTCAGCCACAAACGAGCCTGCAGCTGACGTGGACATTACCCCTCCATAAATCTTCGTCCGCGAAGCCAAGCCAAAGAGAGAAGAGTTTTGTAGAAAACCTAACAGTTTGTCTGTAACTCTTCACACACAGGCACTCAACAACAACTTGACCAAACCATGCCATAGATAAGTTAACAAATGAATATTATTGTGCAGAATGGCTTGATAATATTGACAGTGAAAAATTAGTCAACAATTTTTTAATGAATGTTGGAAATTAGGTTAAACAATTCACTGGTGAAAAAGCACTGATTTAGCATTTGGATGGACATCAGACAATTGTGGACAACAATTGTAATGTGTGCAGTCTGATAGCTATTCTATTCATGATTCCTAAATTCGTATCCAGTGATATGGGTGCAGCTGACCAACATTTTAAAAATACTTTGACAATGAGCATACGTATATTAAGACTCCAAAAATTTACTCTGCTTACATTTGATTATGCACACATACATACATATACTGGTTAAAGTGTTTCACTCAGTTTTTTATGACATTAGGGCACAAGGAAAGAAACATCGGCCTTAGTTTGCAGGCTACACACTTTACAACTGATTGCATGAAACTATCACTTGGAAAAACTTGGAAGCGATCGATTGGTGACCCTTTTGATCATGCTGGGTGCATTGAACAATAATCAATAGGCTTTTCTGCAGATTTTAGATTGATAATTATATTTGTGCATTCCCTTGAGTGATTTCACAACCATGAAATGACAGGTCTCAGGAAGTTCTATTCTGCAAATATTTGAAGTACGCCAAACAACGTGAACTTGGTTTTGCTGCACATGATCAAAGCCTTTGTATTTTGTTAAAATACAAAGGCTTTGAAATTTTATTCATGCATATTCATTTCTTAATCCCCAGCAGATCTCCACACAAGTTGCTTTCCATTATGTACATCACCTTACCGTTATGCAGTTAAGATTAGCACTTCTGTTTTACCAACAAGCCATTTCCACCTGTGACTGCCAGAAAAGCTATCAACCAAAAACCTGAACATGTCCACTGAGACAACACTCTTTGGATTTATCCAACATGACTGCTTCTAATTAAATATCTGCCTTAACAGCTTCCTTCGCACATTCATCTTATGCTGCAGTAAAGGGGTCCTTGGAATCAGGTAGCATTGCTCACTTTTTATTTAAACTTCTCCCCCAAAGTTCTGACACAAGGCAATGTAACCTAAAATGATACAGTACTTCCATTAACCCCCTCCTGCTTTCCCTGGAAAAGGTGCTGTTTATAAAATGGCTTCAAAAAGCAGTGATGGTTACGGATGCATTTTTTTGTCCTTACATTCCGAACTAGAGTACATAAAGGTATTCATTTTAAACATAGCATAAAATGTTGAAGGAAACCCACAAACTGTGCACCTAACACAAATTTAATATTAGGGTTTCAAGATGTTTTCAGATCTTTGTGATTAAGTGTGGACAGAAAGACATTTTTGTACAAAGAATGCATCTGCAGTATACAGAATGACCCATCGTCACAAATAATGTGATCAAGATTTTAAAAACTGGTCTTCAATAATCAGATTAATTCTAGTGCATGGATGACCACAGAACAAAGAAAAAAAATGCTTGTATTGATATTCTGCAAGACCCTTAAAATGGGAAGGTCTGGATTCAAGAAACAATTAATACTTTAGAATTTTAAAAAATTAGTTCAATTTCAATAGTTAAATTTTGTGCATTACTAATAGTTTATGAATGTTTAGAATATTCAATTTATTAAGGTGTTCAAGGGATATAGGGTTAGTTCAATAAATTAGTGCTCTACATTGAGGCCATTTTGGACAGAATTAGGAATATTTCTAGAACAAGTTACAGGAGTTAAATTTCCATGAGATCCAATGCTCTTTTTATTGGTAATAGTTCAGTGATAAGATCAAAATTGAAATTGATTTTTTATCAAAAGAAATTTGTGAAAATTGCACGAGCAGTTGCAAGAAAATGTATAGCAGTGACATGGAAATCAGATTTAAGAATGGAAAGTTGGCATGCCGAAATATATGATTGTATACCTCTTTATAAGATTACATATAATTTAAGGAATAAATAAGATATTTTGAAAAATAAATTGGTGCTCATACTTAAACAATGTACATATTAATTTATGAAGAGATTCCCAAAACCTCATGAAATGTTGCTAAAATGAATAATATTGAAAAGGCAAAGCTGATGGAATGGTGATGATATTTTGGTAACCAGGTTTGTTTCTTCCCTTTTTTTCCCATTATTTTCCCCTTTATCTTTTTTCCTTTTTTTTTCTTTGGGGTTATTATTTGGGGGGGAGGGGTTTGGTGGGATTTTAGAGGATATAAAATATGTAACATATATGATTATTTGATGGAAACAAATAAAATATTCAAAAAAGAGTGCTGAAGTAAAGTTAAGCAAAATTGAATAGTGGAAGCAATGCAAGCATTGAAAAGCTTCTATTTATTGTATTTTAATGTTAACTTTTCAAATTGTTGAAACTTTTGACAGCAAAACCAGAAGAGTGGTTTAACTTTCTGTCAATGTTTTTCAACAGTTTTGTGGGTAGTACACATTGAGCTGTCATCTCCCCATCCCACAAGCTGCACCTCCCTATCCTGGCATTTTTTTTTGTTGTTGCCCGTGACATGTCTGTTGTCAATCTACATGTTAAACCAGTGCTTTTGCACCAATAGATTGTTTTCGCAGTTCACAACAGTTACAAAAAGAATTATAATAAACTGCTATTTAAAAGGGGAGCACAAAAAATCATTCCTTACTTCAGGTGGGAATCCCCAAACAAGGATTTGATAAATCAAGACAAAGGTGGGAATCAGGTTTGGGCATAGAAAGTGATCCTTTTTGCTGTTCTGACTTATGTTGGGACAGCATGATGAGCACGATTAATGTAAGGTATCAGCTGATGCAATATAACTTCTTGCATCAGCATACCTTACTGCACAAGTTACACAAATTCAAATCAGAAATATCAGAGCAATGTTTTCGATGTGGTCAAGAAATAGATAATTTCTTGCATTCAACCTGGTCATGCCCTAAAATGAGACTGTTCTGGGAAGATTTAGGTAATCTCCTGGAAAAAAAATTACTGGAATTTTATACCCTCGGGTACCTGAATTATTTTTATTGGGGAATTTAGAAGATGCAAGACCTAAAATGAGGCTGTCAAAATATCAATTAAAATTTGTTAAGTTCACTTTAGCAGTGGCCGGAAAATGCATTGCAGTTACTTGGAAATCTGATTCCCAACTAGATTTAGTCTGCTAGAAGATAGAAATGCATCAATGTGTTCCCCAGAGAAGATCACCTATAGCCTCAGAAACCTGGTATGCTGCACTGAGGACCCTAGATAAGTCATGCTATTTGTCCCTTGATGGGAGCCAATTTTTTCTTGTTCTTTTTTCTTACTGTTTCTTGGGGGTGGGAGGGTTCCTCTTATTTCTCTCCATTATCTTTTTTTTTTCTCTTTGGTTCAACGTGGACATTGAATTTGCATTTTTGCATTATAATTGCAATTTTTCTTTATAATAATTGAACCACATGTTGACATTTTTATCTCACTTTAATATCGACCTGCAGATCAATATTTGTACTATTTTGTTAATATTATTAATGTTGATGTTTTACTTTTAGATTATTTCTTCATTTTGACTGCATGTTGATTGAAAATTCTCAAAATATTCCAGAAAAACTCTGCTATTTAGAATTGGGGCTGCTTCAGGCAACAATTTAACATTGAGAGAATGGATCAAAGCAAATTTGTAGCAATCACATGGGCTGGACTTTGTATCAATTCTGGCCCAAGATCAAGCTACTTTTGAAAGATATTTTGGTGGCATGGTTGGTGTAGCACTTAGCACAAAGCCTTCATAGTGCCAGCAATTGGGACCTGGGTTCGAATCCCGCGCTGCCTGTAAAGAGTTTGCATATTCTCCCCATGTCTGCATGGGCTTTTCCCTGGGAGCTCCAATTTCATCCCACCCTTAAAAAAAATTACTGGGGATGTAGATTAATTGGGTGTAAATTGGGTGGCACAGGCTCATGGGCTGAAATGGCCTGTTACTGTGCTGTATGTCTAAATCTTTAAAAAATTATTACTTTTTTTCCCCCACAGTTTTAACAATCTTAAGCATTAGAACATTGTTTTCTGTTTGGTGCATTGCTGACATGCAAACTGAGGCTGGGTTGATCCTAGTACCTTAACACCTGATGAAGGTGTGAGGGACCAGCTGGATTCACCTTGCACTACTAGGCTAGTCGAGGCCAGGAAGAATAGGCTCACAGGTAGCAAGTTGGATTCAACCCTATTTATTTAGTATAAAGAAATAAATTTCAAGCGCTGCTTTTAAAAAATCTACTGCGATTATTCAAGCATATTTTGGATAGTTATCTTGGGCTTCATCTGAAATAGTTTGCATCAATTGTTGAAGGTGCAAGAAAATGGACCAAGTGCTATTGAACAATGATGCTTCATTCACCGCATAAAGGCTGGAAGAACCCAGTGAACCAGGTAGCATCCATGGAGGGGGAAACAGACCTGGAAAACTGGAGCAACAAAAAAATGCTGGAGGAGGGAAAAGACTTGCCAGCTACTTATTTGCAAGCTGAGACAGTACAAGGTAGTGCTGCTGAGATCCATGCATCGGAACTGGGATTTGAGAGGGTGTCGTGGGCACAAAGGGCTCCTGAAGGCTTCTTTGTCCTGTCGGTGGTCTAGATCCTGGCTCGGATCCCTATGGATTGAACTGAACTGGAGTCTCGTGTGGCTGAAGAGGTTGTGGAAGCGCTGGAGGCGAATTCACAAATACTCAGTGGCTCTGAAGGGACTCTGTCTCTCTGACTGTAAGTGATCCCAGGCAATGCTAATGGAGAATCTTTGTCTTCCTTATGGTAGAGCAAAGGCAATTTTGTGTCATATTACATTTCTGTTTTATTACATAACAATGAATAGCATCTGATCTATTTTTGTCTAAGTACAATTGAAGGAGCAGAAAATTCAATTTCTCTGCTCTGAAATTAGGTTATTTGGGACAAATTTATTTCACTCATGAACACAAAGCTTCCATTAGCAACAATCCCCTGAAACAATTTCCAAAACTACCACCAAAATTTGAGCGCAGTTTTCACTTTTTTTTTGTCTTGTTTCTTTTTTTTAAAAAATTATTCTTTTTTAAATTTTTACTTATTTTTATTGAGGTTTACAATAATGCATAAAATAAACTATACATAATGTAAAGAATAGAAATTGTAAGAAAAAGAAAAAAAACAAAACCCCTTAATTCAAAACTCCTGCCACTATACAAGGTTGGGGAAAATAACTAATGTGAGGATATTAGGTGTCAACAACCTGGAAACAGACAGCACAGCATCGAAGGGTACAACAACCCTAAAATTTTAAATTATGATAATGGTCGATAAAAGGGGCCCATGTCTTTATGAAATTAGTATTTGAATCTTTAATGGCATATCTAATTTTTTCTAAACGAAATGAGATAATATTTAACCATTGAGTACGTGGAGGTGGAATGTTATCTTTTCATTTAATCAAAATTGCACATCTGGCTAACAATGAAGTAAAGGATAAAATTCAATTTTGAGTTGAAGTCAAAACATCATCATCTTGAAATGATTCTAAACGAGCAATTAAAGGACAAAGTTCCAATTTAACCTAAAGAATCACTGATAATGTTTTTTTGAAAAATATCTTTCTAAAATTTTTTAAAACTAGGGAAGTCTAAAAGATGTGCATCAAAGAAGCCTCAGCAATTTTACATTTGAATCTTCCATTCTCTGATGAGGTTTGGGATTCCATTTGTAATATGATTAATACTACCTCCCTTTGTGCACGACAATGCTTATTGCAATTTAAAGTGGTCCATAGAGTTCATATGTCTAAATTTAAATTATCTCATTTTACTCTGATATAAACCCATTAAAAAAAATATTTATTCTGAGATGATGAACATCTCTGAACTAATGGATTTAATACTGTGAATGCTCAGCATTTCAGAAAGCAGTTATCATGTCATGACCTATGGGCCTGCAGTAACATAAAAGGGAAAGCATACTAAATAAAAACAATCTGCTTACTCTGAAGAGAAGTGGCTAATTTCATAGCCATCTATAATGATGTTAATTCCAAAGATAATTTAAAAGAAAAACAAAATAAATGTATAGGTCCCACAATGGCAGCCAAGTGTGCTTTAAATATCACAGGATGGTCAAGAAAAGCAAGCCAAGTCCATAGCCTGGTGACTTTAAACCAGTGGTTTTTAAAACTGCCCCCCTAAACTCACATTCCATCTTAAGCAATCCCTATGCCATAAGTGCTCTGTAATTAGTTAGGGATTGCTTAAGGTGATATGTGAGTTGAAAGAAAAAGGTTTGAAGACCACTGTTTTCATCGAACACAATTGACTTGTTATATGCACAGTTTCATAATTTCAAAGGAAATGGGCCAATGACAATTTTTCTCAAGCAAAATATTTCAGTAATAACTAGGTCTCGAGCAGTGGTTCTTAACCTTCCATTCCCACTCACATACCACCTTAAACAATCCCTTACCAATCACAGAGCACTTATGGCACAGGGATTGCTTAAGGTGGAATGAGAGCTTGGAGGGAAAGCAGTATGAACTGCTTTAAACAACGTGCTATGATATAACCAGTCACAAGTTGAAATGTGAAATTATCACGTGAAATCAAGTTCACTTATTTCTGGGAAGCTAAACATACTTTTACAAATTCTCTGCATGTTAAATTTCAAAGGAAACTCATTGTTAAAGATTCAAAATTATTTCATTGTCATGTAATAAAACAAAAAATTCAATATTACACAAATTTTCCTTTAGTCCACAGCAATGCAGATAAAGATTCGCCATTAGCAAAAATTGCCTGGTGCCCCTTACAGTCAAAGAAAGAAATGGATTCTTCTCTAGTGCTCCCACAGCCACACACAACTTTCAATCCAAACCATAAGCAACCAGAGTTCTAGATCCAAAACTCTGACATGATCAGGAAGCCCTCAGCTTGCTCTTCCATCTTGGTTCTCATACCTGGTACCCCTTCAGTCCATCTCCAGCAGTCTGCAGCCTGGTGTGAGTCCCTTGACTGCAGTGGCCTGTAGTATGCATGGGTTCTTTGCCTCAAGTAGCCAACAGCATGCAGCCTTCATCCATTCTTCAGCCTCAGAACCCTTTGCTAGTCCATCGCCATGATTGCCGTCCCATGGGTTATTTCTCTGCTTCTTCGCAAACTGGGAGTGTTCTCCCCATTTTTGGCATGCTGCGCCAGTCCTGTGCTTCCCCAGAGTCTGCAAATCCTTGAGGTCACTGCTGAACATAGGCGCCTCCATCTTAGCCTAGCGTCCGTGGTCACAGGATTTTAAAGTAAACTACAGTCGACACCTTTAACAGGCCAGTTAAACCCTGTACATAGCCAAAGGCAGTCTGACTGTGGTTAAACTCCAAGGGAGAGCGCTGTGTCTCCTTTCCCCACACCAGCGACAGTGCTGCCATTACAGCAGCTCTGACAGCGCTGACATTTTTTAATGTAACCGAGTAAAGAGAATTTTAATCAAGATGCACATGTTATTTCAAACAAACATTCTTTAAGAATTCTCTTTTATGGATGCCAAGGACTATTAATTAAATCACTGTGATTTACACAAGGCTTAAAAAAAAAAATCTGCATGAAGGGTAGATGAACCTGCAAATGATTATTTAGCGAGATACAAGTGCAGTTTTATTCAGGATAAATATACATAGAACACAAACAGAAAAAGGCCCTTTGGCCCATCTTGTCTGCACTAAACTATCATTCAGCTGAGTCCCATAGACCTGCACCTGGATCATAGCCCTCCATACCCCTCCCATCCAGGTACCTATGCAAATTTTTCTTAAATGTCAAAATTGAGTCTGCATTCACCACTTCAGCTAGAAGCTCGTTCCTCATTCTCACTACTCTGTGTCTGGAGACATTCCCCCTAATGTTCCCTTTAAACATTTCACCCTTGTCCTCTCTTCTTGTCTCACTTAACTGCAATGGGAAAAAATCTGTACCCCTCATAATTTTGTATTCCAATTAGCCAAAATATCCTGGAGTACCAAATATATGCTCAAGGAAGAAAAAAAACTTTGAAATCCTTGAGTTAATTCATCACATATCAATTTAAAAAACTGATGGTTATTGGCCTACAAGACTTCAGTCAATAGATCTGATTGGTATTTTGTGTCTACAGATTATTCAGATTTTGTTTTTCACACAAGTGGAGTGCTCATTTTAAGACCAAGCATTCAAATACTTAAACTGAAGAAGCCCTTATGATAGCTCAGAGGATGAATCGATTGGGATTATAGACTACTTCACCACATTTTGCACACTTCAACATTTTTTCCTTTCAGCTGAAGGACACACAAGTGAGATATGAGCTTTTCAATGATAGAAGACATGCGTGCTGTTGTGAAGAACTGCTGGTCTCACTCTTTTCTTTGCCAGGACTGATGAATGCTATCATGAGTATGACTGGCTGACTTGATTTTCTTTTTGAATTCTTAAATTACATTTTGTAAGCTAACAGCAAAACCAATTCTTAACAAGTTAACAGTCAGCTTATCATTTGAAATTAGTAGTTTCAAAGCTGCCCAATTCGAGTTTCTTTTTCACTCTTTCACTGTATTAATAACTTCTCATCTGGGTATCAACCATTTTGTTTGCAAACTTGTGAAGTCCTTTAAAAACAAAACTTCTTCAGGTTTTGGCAAGGAGTTTAAGAGATTAGTATATTGATAAAACAGAGCAATACTATAGAATAATTACTATATTATGACAAAATAGTGACGGCAGATTAAAGCAACACTTCAAAACTAGTTCTGAAACTTTCCATTAATGCATTTAACATGGAAAAACGATGCTTCTTTTTTCTCAGAAGTACAAGATACATTTTCACTTCATCTAGGCATAGTAATTTAGGCAAAAGAAAAAGGAATAAAAGTTTGTGGATTGAAATGCACAGGTTAAGTCATGTTGCTCTAGTTGAAGCTGAGAGCCTTGTAATGCACAAGAGCTGTTTAAACATTACCCCTGGCCCAATGAAGCAATCTCTCCCTTGCTTGGGAGATAACATGACCCCCAGAATGCATAAAGTCACCAAAAAAAATGAACAAAAGCAGCTCTCAAAAATATAGAACCATTCATCGAAGCTAACGACTTGTTCATTATGAGTGATGATGGATAAAGACTTCTCATGCTGAGATGAAATCAAGATTTATATGCATTGCTTCCTCCTGCAACTTGTGGGAAGATCATCATCATTTAATTCTATCTCTGCGGCCAGTGATGGGCATCCAGAGAGCTGGTTATCAAACGGTGCAGTCAGCTGGCAAAATCAGAACGTGCAGTTGGCACATCTGGACTGCAACGCCACAGCTGAGAGTGAACAATGGCTCTTGGCAAATGGCCAAATTGCTTGCAGTCGCTAGCAGGTTTGAGCCACAACCATCCTACCAGTTTTTCTAATTTAAAATTTTTGAGAATTAAATGCTCCTCTGTCATTTGCTTTAAAAATTGTTCTTATCAGCCCAACCTAATGTGGCCTTGAGAGCCCATCCATGTCCTTTCCCACTTTATCTATTCAAATTTCACAAAACTTCACATTTCATCCCCAGATAACTAATTTAATCTTTGACAGATTATACACTAGATGGAAAAATGCTGGAAACTAACTTATACAATCTGATGTCAACGTGAACCTTTTACACTCAAGAAATTCTGTTTTAAAATCAGGGATAATCTGAGTATGCTCAGAAACTATCATCTGGCAAGAATGGAGGGGTATATTTTACACGAATGAATGGCGGGGGTGGGAAGAGATGGAAATTAAATACATTTTCGATTTGTTTTGATGGGATTTAAATTCCATTATCGATGTCAAAAGCACATCCAGAATGTATACATCTTCTTCACTTTTGACAATTTCACATGTTACAGTAAGTTATGATCTTTATTCATTTGCAATTGGCTGTCGAGAAGCAAGATTATCAAGTTCTGGTTTTCGTTTAATGCAGAGGACATTAAGACTTTGCAAATAATTCCAGCCCCATCCACCACCTCCAATAAAGTAGTCCAATTTTAGAATTTGTTTTTGTGTTTGGACTCGGAGCATATATTCTTGAAGGCGATCTACCTGTCAATTCACATCAAGTTTATTATTATCTGACTGCACAAGTACAATCCATCGAAACAGTGTTCTCCGGTCCTCAGCACAAAACATGCAGACAAAACCAGACATAACACACATACAGACAAAACAATACACATGCAGGACAAGTATTCATATATACAAATAAATAAATATTGTTTTGTTAAAAGGTCTCAGGTGGTTAGTCTGAGCACTTTCTTCTGACGTTCAACATTCTCACTGCCTATGGGAAGAAGCTGTTTCTCAGACTGGTGGTGCTATCTCTGATACTCCTGTATCTCTTTCCATAGCTGAAAGGCGCTGTGTGGGGGTGGAAGGCGTCTTCAATGATTTTGCATGCCCTCTTCAGATCCCAGTAGATCACATTGATGGGGTTGAGGGGGGGGGGGTGTGGGGGAAAGAAGGGAGACGCTAATGATCTTCTCTGCCACTCTTCTGATCCTGTAAATTGACATCCAACCCATTTTTCTGCAACAATCATACCACGCTGTGATGCAGCCATCCAGGACACTCTCGATAGAAATCCTGAAGAAGGTTGACATGATGGTGGCCTGTAGCCTTGCCCACTTCAGTCTTCTCAGGATATACAGTCACTGTTGAGCCTTCCCTGCAACTGAGAAGATGTGTTGTGTGTCCATGATAGGTCACTATTTAAGTGGTCTCCAAGTAACTTGGTGCTCTCTAATCTCTCAACTGCAGACTTATTGATATGTAGTGGAGGACGGTCATTCCTGATCCTCCTGAAGTCTACAATCATCTCCTTCATCTTGTCCATTTTGAGACTCAGGTTATTACTCTTGCACCATATCACATTTTCCCAGCTCTTCTCTGAAGTGTGACTTATCATTGCTGCTGATGAGGCCCAACTGCAAACTTGATGACACTGTTTGGAGCTGGATTTGGCAATACAGTCATGGGTCAGTGGCATCAGTATCTGGTACATTAAAAACTCAAGATGACCAACTCTGATGACATCATCCAAGGGAATTCCCGTGGTCTACATTCCATGAACAACAGTGTGATGTTTACTAGCCAATCAGAAATAGTCTTAAACTACATCTCTACTGAAACACTCACTTCTTTTGGCAAATCTCTGCAAGGACCACTGATTTCTCTCAATTTGAAAAGAGTTACGAATTTGCCTTGAAATGAACCAACTATCCTCCCAACAATGCCAACTCTTCAACATAGTAGACTGGAATTCCCCTTGATGAATGTCAAAGACAGCCCATTTGTCTCTACTAATGCATATTTAGACAATCTGTAGTCTGGTTCACAGGAGGAGCTATGAGAAGATTGATCAAATTACTTCTACTACTTTACCATTTCTTCAAAAAGTTGAATGGCACATTAAAATGAATGAATGGATAATTTCATAATCTTTCAGTTACTACTCCAAATGCATTGAATAACTGTTATTACATTAAAAGGAATCAGTGTATGATTCCCAGAAGGATTCACAGGAAAATTATTGCAGTCTCGTTTCCATTAACCCTTTTCCAATAGTCCAATGCAAGAGATCAATGTTACAGAGTATTAAATAGCCCTAGCAGTGACAAAAATGAATGGTAAATGACATGACTAAAGTGCTAGTTCCGCACAGAATTACAGGAATTATAAGAACAAATAGAGGTCACTCTCCCCATTCTTCCTGCTAACACTTGAAATTTCAAATTTAATTGAAATCCTCTGTTTTCGCATTTTTTTTTAATGCTTCCTTAAATGTTTAACCACTTTCCCTTCAGTATTAAAATCTCAACTCTACAAATGTAGTTCATTTACGATTCCAAGAATTGCAGGAAAAAAATGTTCCAGATTCACCTCTGCACAGTGGCCATCTCAGATTTGTACCCGTCTTAATCAGTCAATGAACAATAATTGAAAATGAAGGAAGTGCAAATGTTGAGAATCCAAAAATGTAGGCATCACTGCAGCAGCATCCATGTATCTCGACTTCTCTTTCCAGGGAAGCTCTTTGGCCAGCTGAGTGTTTCCATCAGTTTTTAAAATTAAACATGATGGAAATAAATTAAGAATGAGGGGAAAGGAAAACAAAGTGGTTTTATATTTTCCAACTTTATCCAAAATTGTGGTCATGCAAATTTGATCTGCAGCTTTTGGTTAATGCTATTACTGTCATCATTTCTTTGCATCAATGTGTTTGATTAACACAGATACATTTGGACAAAAATCTCTATAGGTACTGATAAGAAAAATGAATATTCATCATGGAAATATCTTTCTAATAATGTAAAGCTTCAAATCCAAACCCATCTAAAATGTTGCACAATTACACAATTGCTGATACCCAAGTCAATGTGCACAATATCAAATATTAAATCACGTGTGGCTTATTTTTAAATTCTCAACTCATTATTACCTGCAGCCTTTTGTGAACCTTTTCTTCGTTTTAAAGCCTTCTGCAGTATCTCCTTCATAGTGACATTCATACTGTCAACTTGAATAAGTGAGAATCCACTCTGTGGTGCATTACTACAATAAAAGAGGAATAAAAGCAGACATTTAACATTTGAAACTTAACTTCAATTATTTCACGAATATATCGATTACACTAAATCAAGGTCTGGATAAAGCATCTCAGATCAAATGGCTGACATTATTCTGTGAAGCGTCTCAAGTCATTTCACCATACTAAAAATCATCAACGCGGACATCAGAATTAATTACAGAAAGAAAAAGCACAGCTTGATCTCAAGCAGCTCATGCTAAATAATAGGTTGGGTGAACACTATGATAAAGTAGTGTTTACAATAAAATGAAATACGAATACGCTAACAATCATTTTGTAAATCATCAGTATTCCATAAATATAATATTATGCAATCCAAGAAAAAAATTCTCAAACTATTGGTGAGGTACAATCTTCATCAAGTAATTTTCAGGCATATGCAGACAAATTAAAATATACTGATGGTCAAATTGAGCTGATGTCTCTTCCCCCTCCCCCCAGAAGAACTCATTTATCTTTTATTTCAACATCTGATTATGTGCTATTACACAAAATATAAGACAGAGCATAATTTAAAGATGCATAAAAAGATGCATAATTTATTTGTTATTTAACTGTTGAATTGCAGTATTCCATTTTCAATTGGTGTCAAAAAGGCTGCTATGGACTAAGGAGAGCAAAAACACCAATCTTTTCTCATGTCACAATTCATGTCATGATCAGCAATTTTTTTTTAGTACCAATTCTCTGTCCCCTTGGAATTTAAACAGAACAAGATAGAATTTGCCACATCAGCTGTTCTTGACACCCAATGAAGAGTGTAACATTTTTCTGCTTCAGAGAGGAATACATCTAAAACACATCTGAAGATAGTGCAAAGAAACTCCTGCACCAGATATTAAACTTACAAATCCACTTCCTCAAGGGAAATGCATCAACTTGACAGTAATCCTCAACCACAGCAAAGTATCAGGGAAGAGGTATAATAAGAGACACCCAAAGTAATTTTTCCTCGAACTCGTATATTTAAATTGAGACCCAGCAACTCCTTTTTTATTTGATCCAAACAGATTGCTCAGAAGTCACCTAACTAGTCCAATATCAGACTTTTAAATATCATGTCTGAATTATTATACACATAGATTAAATTGTCATTTTAAAAAATGTCTTTCGTTGCAGGAAGGCTGGCTGGAAATGTTGAAAATATTCAATGATATACACTTTAAACCTGGAGAGTTGAGAATGAACTTGAAGATGAAACTGAATTCTGATGAATCCCAAGGATGAAGCAGTCATCTTCCTCAACATCTTGTAAAACAAGGTACGGATGGTGAGAATAATAGTTTTTGAAAAAACTATTTTTGAAATCTGCTACGAGGTTGCATTAAAGCTGAAATATTGATTTTGAATTGGCAAATAGGTGGCTTCCAAATAGCATAAAAATTAAACTTTAGTCTTTGCTGATTTTTAAAAATATTTTCTCTTTCCACGTTGCTAATTCCAGACAAGGATTAAAATGGTCAACTTTCAATACCGTCAAGATGGAAATGTGGCCAGCAATGCTGAAAACTGAATCTGAGCAATAGCGTATCACCAACTAAAACCAACAAGAAGTCAGTGAATAGTGCATTCACAAGCAGCTTGCTGGGTACTAGCAAAAGGCTTCACTCACTTTGCCAATCTGTTGGGCTAGTTTACCATGGTCAAATCCTTCCTACCAAGCAGCCGGCTGAGAACTGTCAGACTAATCATACATTACACTCCGTCACCAAATGCATGCTGAACCACAGCCATCACTTACATCAATATCTGGAGCTGATCCCAGACAGCTCACTGCAGACAGCTTTGCAAGCCAAACCACCATCAGAATTTTCTATTCAGTTACACAAAGATACTGTAATACTTACTACATTTCACCATTACCACTCTAGGATTTAAAGCAAAATTTTGTACCGTAAATAAATGATAAATCTTGGAGATAGAAAAATATCACAGGAACAAATTTTTTCCACGCCTTGATGTCAATCTGACACTTTCATACAAAAAGCTACATATGAATATTCGTGCAAGTTCAGAGAAAAATAAGTTTTAGTTTCATTCATTATTAAGTTTATAAAATGTGTTGTTCTATCATGAATCCCAAAAACAAATTCTGATGGCACTCAAGCACTTTCGGTACATAAAATGTACAACATCAAGTGAAAAAAAATCTTTGTAATGACTTTCACATTTGTCAACGTAATCAAAGAGGCAGAACTGTGGATCTATTTCGTTAATATTAGAATATAGCTGATGGCCAACTTTACTCTCTTTTTTCAAACAATTGCAGCCTACTCAACAATCTCATCTGGAAGTCAAAATACACATAGCCTTATGTTTAAAACAACAAGTCATGAATCAGAAAATATGTCATATCCTTCACTACAAGCTGCAGTTCAATCTTGCAGAAATTAATCACTGGAAATCCGACTGCTGCAGTATCAGAAATAATTTGGAGAATATTTTTTTTTCTCTTGGTGTACCTTGATTATATCTGATATCTAGAAATGAATGTGAGATAATCCAAACACAGGGTTCAATTGACAACCTCCTTCTCTGAGATTGAGATAATCTTTGCCCCATAATTTGATTAATTTTGGGCTGCAGTCATTGTTTTATGGATTATAACATCCCAAATTGCAAATACTTTTTGCCAGCTGATTAGCAACATTGGATGACAGGACCATTTTCAGCATCAAGGCTCATGCGCTGAATATTTGTCATGATCCTATTATTCAAGGCTACTTGCATTAATACTTATAATACATGCACAGATGATCACAGGTTGGGTTGCAACTGATCACAGCTGATTGCAGAAGATATTTCACCATGATTGAAGATGCATGTGGTTCCTATCATGTTTGAAATAACAGTTTATTCAGGTTGCAATGAGAGACTTACAAACATATCCTTTTCTGAAAGGTGAAATCGGCAAGGTTGTGAGCAGAAAAGCTCAAGTCTCAGTGCATTCTTCAGCACATTAGGGGGTAGGTCAATTTCTGAAGCTGAGTCATATTGTTATGAAGGCAAGACTGGAAAAAATAAACAATGGAGTGCAGGGTTGAACACAACCAAATTCCAGAGTGAAATAATTACACTGGAGAACAAAATTAGATTTTTATATTTTAACTGCATCAAATTCAACACTTTGATTCCGAGATAAAAGGATTGGTTATGCTGGACACATCCCATAATATGAATTTTGCGCATTTGATGGTGGTTGAAGGAAGAAAATAGATTTGGACCAAGAAGCTTATTACTTTGTTTAAATCATGGCATTATATCTTTCATTTTCATTTAAACCAATGAAGCAAAGGGCTGGGGCTTCGAGTGAAAAGAGACAATGCAGCCCTCTTGCAGTAGGTTGGATTGTCTATGCAAAAAAAATGCTGATGTTTAGCCAATGAGAAACATCCTAATTGATGTTCTGATTTAAACTTCCTGCAGCGGTAGTGAAGGGTAACCATTTGGGAACCAAAATAACTAAGTTTGGATACACCAATATTCACAGTAAATTAACCCAACCACCTTATTATTTGGCTTCAATATTAAGCCAATGCTTCACAACAGTGCATTTTGTATTTTTTTTATATATACATGGTCAAAATCACAGGATAAAAGTGGCTGATTAAAATTCAGTCCTCCAAAACATTGTTTCAGAATCTAGTACGTGTCCTGTCTGAGAAACACCATTAAACAAGCTTTCTTTTAACATCAAATCTAGGCTTTCATTGCCGTTATTGATTCCTGCATTTAATTCCCAGCTTCATTAACTGAACCTGTTTTTGATCTTTAAAACAGCCTGCACATACCAGGACCTCACAATGTCGGAGTTAAAAACATCCAGGTCATAGGGCTAACAGATTTTTTTTTTAAAAGTGCTCATCTTCTATGGACGTTACTGACAAATAGTGTGGTGCACGAATAAAGAATTACCCTCTGTATTTTTTCATTAGACTTTTCTTTTGTAACCGAATACATAAATCCATTGTGGCACAATGTTATATGTATCATCTTGTTACACCTGCAGACGTTTCATAAAAAGGCTGCCATGTCTCTGCAGTCAGGAATGATAAGTGAACCACCCGTGAATGTTAATGATAGTGATCATTCTGAGGTAACTGTGCTCTCCATCTTCCTCTACAGCTTCTGCAGCAGATAAAGGGTGGCAGGGTTTATTGGAGTAGAATGAAAATAACACAAGGAAAGTGCCACAAAATGCAACAGAGAAGTTATGATTATAAACCAATGAAAGATTCTGTATTGACACCAATAAAATATAAACCAACTAAACTAACTGGAAATTACAACTTTTTAAATGTAGAAAAGGGATTAGCAATGAGCTCAAAACACCAATTTGCTTTTATTTAAACTGCCAAAAAAATGTCAAAAATCAATTTTTTCTCGCCACCTTGGAATGCAAGCTTTGGTGCTACATTCAGCATGCTGAATCATTTACCATTTTGGAGGAATTTCTGGATTGACTGTACAGAAGTGCATTTTGCTAGATGAGGCCATGAAAATGTCACTCCCAATAAACTAATGCAATAACATTATTTTATTGTTTAATTTTGAAGCAATGTTACCTTTGGAAAGGATAACAAACTTCTGCCATCCATAGTGCAATACACTTTAGAATGTCAAAATGCTAAAAATATTATGCAAAATTTAGTTCTCCCTAGAATCTGCCTCTTCTGCAACCATTATTGGATTGCAGTGGATGACATTCAAAGGTTAGACGAATTGTGAAATCTAGTTTTAGGGTCAAAGATATTGTTTCTGAAGACAATTTGACTCCCATTACAATCAGAAGGAACAGGAAAAACAGGAGGAAACTCGGTCTTCAAATTTGCTCCACCATGAAGATCACATAGCTGATCTACCTTGGTGTTATTTCTCATGGGAAGTGGGATAAAGAGATGTGATTGGATACTTGATGGAGAATAAAAAGAAAATTAGGACAAGGTGAGATGGAACTGGTTTGGGGGGGGGGGGTTACCTCAAAATGGTAAATTCAACATTCATGCTTCTTGTATTAGGTTTAAGGCTATGCTCAAGTTTATGTCAATGGATGAGGTAGAGGACAGAAATGTCTGTGGTAATGGTGAGGGAAATTAAAATGGCTGACAGCTTGAGTTCCTGTTTGGACCTACAGACACCGTGTAAGTGCTCAACCAATCAGCAGGTTAATCTGCATTTGGCCTTTAGTAAATGCACAAACTTTTCCCTGATTCGTTGCAAGTGTATATGCAAATGTGATATAATGGCAGATTATATAAATAAATGGTTAGTTACATTGGACAACACTCTACTTTTTCATACAAAACAGGGTTCAATATTTCACTGCTGCTGATGTTTTTATTTACTTTGACCAAATTGAAAATTTATCCTGTTTAAAGGATATCTGATTGTGAAGAATGAAGTTAAAGAATATTTGTATCATTTTGCAATGGTGCAGTTGAAGTTCAGCAAGGATGTGATTGAACAGGGCCAACACTACATTTTAAGAACACTAAAATAATTACAATAGAATAAGGAGCAAGCATGAATTGAAAAGTGAATTCAATATTAGATCAGATGCTATTTATTGTCATGTACTAAAACAGAAATTTAAGAGGCAGACAAAGATTCACCATTACAATAGCCCAGTGCCCCTTACAGTCAGAGAAAGAGAAACAAAAAAAGAGACCCCTCAGAGACACTGATTGTCCATGCCCTTAGCACTATCTCAAATCCCAGTTTCAAGACCTGGTTCTCAGGAGCTAGTCTCCAGTAGCCTGGAGCCTGCTGTGAGACAACAAATCGGCCACAGCCTGTGTGGGTTCCTCAACGGCAAGTTGCCAACAACTCGCTGCCTGTGTGTATCATTCAACCGCAGGGCCCTTTGCTGGTACACCACTGTCCTGAAGATCGTCTCCTCTCCTCCTCCTTAAACGGGGGTGTTCTCCCCATGACTGGTGCCCTGTGAAAGTCTGCTGCTCCACTAGAGTTTTGTTGCTGCCATCTTGGGCACTGAACTGGTGGTTGCAGGATTTTAAATAAAACATCGTCGACTCCTTTAACAGGCCATTTAAAGTCTTTACAGAGTTGACTGCAGTAGGATCCTTTGGGGGAGTGCTAGGCCTCCACTCCATGCTCTTCTTGAATCCACACCCACAGCATATATTGCCATTATAGCAGCACCACAGTTTTATATATTTTTTAAAATCAAATCAAATGTAGATGGAAAAATGGAAGAAAAAAGAAATGAGTGAGAAGAAATGTGGTATTTTTTAACATTACAATGATAAAATTGCCTTGTTAACTCATGCTTTGAAAGAATATTTCTTTTTCTCCTTCAATTCAACCTATGTCCATCTCTCCCAACTTCTGACCAACACCTTGTAACCTCTCAGTACCTCCCCAACTTCCTTCTTACTTTTTATACTTAATATCACCCCTTCCTACTTGATAAAGGGTTCTGACCAAAATCTTTGACTCCCTATTTCTATCCATGGATGTTCCCTGACCCACTAAATTCCTCCAGCATCTCATTGTCTACTCAAGATAACAGTAGCTGCTCTTTTTATGTTGGCTGGTGACATACAGGTCAGAAACTGGCTCTTTGGTCAAGAAAAACTGAGCAAATTGTCAAGCACACATTTATTGTACACGTATCCCACTTTATTGTTTAATATAGTCGTGTAAAAATGTTTAGTTCATGGATCACATGCTGTCCACAGGATGGTCTGCTTCAGTGAATGGTGAACATCATGTGCTTACTTCAAACGCTGCAAGTACTTGTAGAAGCAACCTGAAAATCAAAGATATCTCCTGATATGAAAGATATTGTGGAGGGAAAACACTTGCTGCTGAATTGTAAGCTCTGGTGCCAGAAATGCTTTGATTACTGGTCAAGTCACCTTCAGATTATTGGCTAAGAGGTGGGCAGTGGACTTCAATTCCATTAATATGTGTCATGTCCAAAAAACCTCATGGTTGTGCTTCCAAAAAAATTAAACCATAGAAGAATTTATAATTTAAACCTGTTACAAACCCAATACCATTTAATACATGCTAATTTACACAATTACATATATTCAAGTTAAGGGGAATTTACCCATCCCTTTCTCCTGAAAGTTGCCTAATTTCTGAATGTGTATCAGGTTTATTTAAACTGTTGCAAGTTTTGTGCCCAATTTTCACAATGTAATTACTGGAAGTTGACAGTCCACTGCTTGGCTCCAGGTCAGACTGGAAGCATTGAAGACCTCTCAGTTGGTTTAGGATTCTTACGTCCGTACGAGTGATTCATGATGTCAATTTGGCTATCCCACAAAAATAAATGTGATCACTGATTTAATAAATATTAGATTTGTTCATTAGTATTGTCACAATGAGTTTAGCTCTGTACAGTGTTTATTATGCAATAAATGAACTAATGCAGCAGATTTCAGGAAATTTTGCATAACCATTCTGAACAGTTTGCTGCATTAACCAGCTAAAACTGAATCCATGTGCAGGAACTATTGCATGCATTCAACCAGAGGCATGCTGAATTGAAAGTTAATGGGAATAAACCTCAAACATCAGTAACATCTCAGGACACATGATAAAGCTCAGCTTGCTGGCCAACAATCCTAGCAAAAAGTATTTTGGAAATACCTCGAAGTTATGAGATTAGGTGGCTAAAACTGCCGCAAAGTTCTTCCATCTTTAATGTACACCGATTCCAAAAGCAACGTAACTCCTTTGTCAGCACGACCAACCACCCCCCTCCCCCCCCCCACCCCCCCTGGAATGCTCACTCATTGGTGAGCCCTGTCCTAGTGCTGACTTGCGGTTTAAACATCTCTCACCTGCTGTCAAGACAATTGTTTGAAAAAGAGTTATGGTAATTCAAAGTGAAACAAATGTGAAAAAATTAATTTCACAGTAATGTTAAAATTCTCATCAGTAACTTCAGCTATAACTATTATCCAAGTAAAATAATGAAAATCTATGATTGGGCTGGGAAGAGAAAACAAGGTCACTTTAGGGCTGACCCTTAATCAGAAGATTTGACCTACATTTTTCCTCAAATGCTGATAGAGTCAATATTTTGCCTTTACTCTTCAACAGCTTAGATTTTAACTTCAGTCTTTGACTTCTCAGACATTTTATGAATAAAACTTTACTTACATTGATTTCATTACATTTTCTTAAGAAAACCGTCAACCATTTAAATTTTTTTTGACATTGCGAATTCAAAGTTATGGACGTAAATTTGCTGAGGTTAATTACATGACTACCAGCACTCATTATTTAATGAAAAAAATAAACTACGATACATAGAATACAGCCAAGGTATATGAAACAAGATCTCGATGTTGTCAGTTTCACTTACCCAACTTCTGCAGAAATCAGTGAATGGATGCTAACTTCACTGTTTCAGTCTTGAGCTCTTCATCAAGGTAAGGAAAAAATGTAGGCAGGTGCCCGAACAAAATGGTGGGGCGGGGGTGGGGGGGAAGGTGAGGTGGTAGAGTACAGTCCCAAAGGCAGGAGATCATTGGTGGATAAAGGAGAGGGCACACCAGTAAGCAGGGGGAGGAGGGTTACAGCCTTCTATACATCAGAGGGACTGGATGCAGACTGGGAGATCGCTTCGTTGAGCACCTTCGCATTGTCCGCATCAATGACAGGGACCTCATAGTGGCCAACCTCTTTAATTCTGTACCTTACTCCATGCTGACATGTCTGTCTGTGGCCTCATGTACTGTCCCACAGGACCACCCATAAATCAGAGGAGCAACATTTACAATTTTCTGTCTGGGGACTTTCCATCTGGATGGCATTAACATTGACTTCTCCAGTTTTTGCTTGCTTACCCTCCATTCTCCCTCCCTTCCCTTTGTCTTCTTTCCTCCAGTCTTCTATCCCCTTTTCCATTCAGAGAGCCTTCCCTCCTCCCGCTGTTTGCTGGTATGTCCTCTCTCCCTTATCCATCTATAACCTCCTGCCTCTGGGAGGGTACTCCTCCCCTACCCCCCATTTTGTTCAGGCGCTTGCCCACATTTTTTCATACCTTGATGAAGAGCTCAAGCCTAAAACATTGGTTATGTATCTTTATCTTCTTCTTTCTTTGGCTTGGCTTCGCGGACGAAGATTTATGGAGGGGGTAAAAAGTCCACGTCAGCAGCAGGCTCGTTTGTGGCTGACAAGTCCGATGCGGGACAGGCAGACACGGTTGCAGCGGCTGCAGTTTGGTTGGGGTTGGGTGTTGGGTTTTTCCTCCTATGCCTTTTGTCAGTGAGGTGGGCTCTGCGGTCTTCTTCAAAGGAGGTTGCTGCCCGCCAAACTGTGAGGCGCCAAGATGCACGGTTTGAGGCGATATCAACCCACTGGCGGTGGTCAATGCGGGAGGCACCAAGAGATTTCTTTAGGCAGTCCTTGTACCTTTTCTTTGGTGCACCTCTGTCACGGTGGCCAGTGGAGAGCTCGCCATATAACACGATCTTGGGAAGGCGATGGTCCTCCATTCTGGAGACGTGACCCACCCAGCGCAGCTGGATCTTCAGCAGCATCAACTCGATGCTGTCGACCTCTGCCATCTCGAGTACTTCGACGTTAGGGATGAAAGCGCCCCAATGGATGTTGAGGATGGAGCGGAGACAACGCTGGTGGAAGCGTTCTAGGAGCCGTAGGTGATGCTGGTAGAGGACCCATGATTCGGATCCGAACAGGAGTGTGGGTATGACAACGGCTCTGTATACGCTTATCTTTGTGAGGTTTTTCAGTTGGTTGTTTTTCCAGACTCTTTTGTGTAGTCTTCCAAAGGCGCTATTTGCCTTGGCGAGTCTGTTGTCTATCTCATTGACGATCCTTGCATCTGATGAAATGGTGCAGCCGAGATAGGTAAACTGGTTGACCGTTTTGAGTTTTGTGTGCCCAATGGAGATGTGGGGGGGCTGGTAGTCATGGTGGGGAGCTGGCTGATGGAGGACCTCAGTTTTCTTCAGGCTGACTTCCAGGCCAAACATTTTGGCAGTTTCCGCAAAGCAGGACGTCAAGCGCTGAAGAGCTGACTCTGAATGGTCAACTAAAGCGGCATCGTCTGCAAAGAGTAGATCACGGACAAGTTTCTCTTGTGTCTTGGTGTGAGCTTGCAGGCGCCTCAGATTGAAGAGACTGCCATCCGTGCGGTACCGGATGTAAACAGCGTCTTCATTGTTGAGGTCTTTCATGGCTTGGTTCAGCATCATGCTGAAGAAGATTGAAAAGAGGGTTGGTGCGAGAACACAGCCTTGCTTCACGCCATTGTTAATGGAGAAGGGTTCAAGAGCTCATTGCTGTATCTGACCCGACCTTGTTGATTTTCGTGCAGTTGGATAATCATGTTGAGGAATTTTGGGGGACATCCGATGCGCCCTAGAATTTGCCAAAGCCCTTTCCTGCTCACGGTGTCGAAGGCTTTGGTGAGGTCAACAAAGGTGATGTAGAGTCCTTTGTTTTGTTCTCTGCACTTTTCTTGGAGCTGTCTGAGGGCAAAGACCATGTCAGTAGTTCCTCTGTTTGCGCGAAAGCCGCACTGTGATTCTGGGAGAATATTCTCGGCGACACTAGGTATTATTCTATTTAGTAGAATCCTAGCGAAGATTTTGCCTGCAATGGAGAGCAGTGCGATTCCCCTGTAGTTTGAGCAGTCTGATTTCTCGCCTTTGTTTTTGTACAGGGTCCCCCCAGAGGTCTGGAAGGCTGGCGGCAAAACTGCATGCCAAACTGCATGAGTTTTTCAAGCTTTGTTGGGACCAAGGAAAACTGCCTCAGGACCTTCGTGATGCCACCATCATGTATCTTTATATTTGTTATATAAAGTACACTTTTTTTACCTGCTGAGTTTCTCTCACATTGCATTTTTACTTGAATCACAATGTCTTGTTGTTATCACATTGATAACATTTTCAGGGTTATATTGTGTTAAGTGAGTGAGTGAGGTAAATGATCTACTAGGCATGAATTACTTCTCAATGGGCCTGTTGGTGTCCATGGGAAGAGGGCAAATTTATGTGGAATTTATTTCAATTATAAACTCAATCATTTTTAAGTTATTTTGACTACCTCAATTTTTTGTGTCCTTTACTCTCTGAATAATCTGGTTGAAATTTGGACTTTTCACTTCCTCATTTGTTGGTCAAAGATTCGTCTGACTGGACGATTTGTCAGACTGGAGTTGATTCCTGACAACTGAACTTCTTTTTAAAAAGTCCCTAACCTGAAATTTAACTATATTACTATGCAAACAATCTCTTAACTGCGATGATATCATACATATTAGACAAAGTCAAATTTTAAACATTTTTATTTCTTCATAGTTTTGAATGGTCATTGGAGCAAACTTGGGTCTTGAGTGAAAATATTGTGGTCAATTCAAATGATATGATTAATGTTCCATGCAGGTATAACAAAAGGCAAACACTTTACATCTGGCCCAAGGCACAAATGGCCAATCCATTTCTATTCAAAAAGTTATCCATTTATGTTTCAACTTGTCAGAAGGTAATATAATTATAGCAATTGCCTACTACTTTCATTAGTATTTTAAGCCAATTCTACTTGGCCTCTGAGGAATAAACTGGAGAACAGCACCTTAAGCCAGTACTGCAATCACTGTGGAAAATGCAGTTACAGCAGACCTTTTAAATAGCAAGATGAAAGGAGAAAACAACCAGTTAAGACACATTTCATCAGGAAAATCTATATTTTATTCAATCCACTTCCTCCTGCAAAATGAACTAGTTTTAAACAAAGCTCTCAATATACTAATGATGGCATACAGGAGCCAAGTAACTGCCCTCAGACTGTTCCTTAAAAGAACTGCTGCATTACTTTGCCAAAGTCCACAGAACTTGCCAAATTTGGACATGCCTGCTTAGCTTGCTCGACTGATTGTGCCAGAAAAGAAGACACAGATGTATTGGAGCTCTTCGTGGTGCCAGTAAAAGACAGTTAATGGCTTTATCTCAACCCTCCCCTCCAGCTGGGCACAGGTGGAGGATAATGAGGGCTCTTTCCCTATTCAAACTCAATTATCTACCAGTCGTGATAACCAACATCTTGCACAGACAACCACATGAAGCTCAGCATCAAACACACACCAAGAACTATTTCCATTGACAAGTGCTGAGCTTTGCTTACAAACTCAAGGAGGTAGTAGTTTTCATTGGCACAAATTTAACTTTTGACATTTTCCCCAATGGCTTTGCTGAAATATTTCCTACTAAAATGATGGTGCAAATAGACTGACTTGAATATTTAAAATTCATCACATAATCCTGCCATTCCTGATCATATTGTTAAAGGATCCAATTCCGTCTCCTCATTTTTATTTGTCATTCCACTATGAAGTAAAGCAAAGCCTACACATCTGGCAGTTTCGGGATAGTGATAATGGATTCCATTGGGACAAATGTATAATTGAGCTGGGTCGATGTGGAATTAGATGCCAGGAAGAATATCAAAAGGAACAAAGATATGAAAAGCCATTGAAAGCGTGAACAAAAATAAGGAATGAAGGATTATTAAAGTAAAAGCAAACTATTTCCTTCATGTGAACAATGTACAACTATAGATTGACTTAGATCCAAATTATTCAATAAATTTCTGTATGCTCAACACCAAATTATACTCTCTTACTATTTTCTTTAATCTGCACAAATAAAATGTCAACAAGTTTTGAGTTCAATGTTTTAAATGCTTGGCTGTGTTACAGCATGACAATTTAATACATGGATTACAAAATGCAAAATAACTTAGAATCACATCTGTTTTATCTTTTAGATCAAGCTTCAAAGTAACTTATGGAAACGACTTGTTCAATTTATCTGCTTCGAACCACAACTCAAAATATTAGGCTCACATTGTTATTTAACTTTTTTTGTAATTAGTGCATTAAATTTTGTACGGGTGCGAGAACAGCAGCGAGAATCAATCAGGATCAATATGACAAGATATACATATTATCTCTTTTTATCGACTTAGTCAGTGCAAAAGCACCCATCTAATCAAATGCTCTCGTAAGATTGAGATGGGCACCTACACAAATTGAAGTTTACATTCTTTCCTTTTCCCTCAAACAGAGGTATACCTGCCCTCCTCTTATATGTTTACAAACTGAAGCACCCACTCTAATGTTTTAATCTAAACTATATGCTATAAAACTAACATTTTAACCCTAATTCAATTGCTGGGCTTTCTCTCGCAGCGATTGAGTATCCAAACAATTCCCACTCAAGAAGTGAATCATTACTATTGTTTCCCCATTTCCACCCCAACCATCAGCCAGCTTTCTTCAAAGTTCAGTCCTTGACCTGCAGTTTCATTGGTGACTACTTTCCTCTTGCTTTATGTTGACTGGACGCCATTGAACTACACTGGAAATTTGCTGTCAAGTTTCTTGGAACTTTTTCCAAATGAGCTTGGCTGCTCATATTTTCTTTTACAAAAGACCACTGTATAAATAAACATAATTGCCCTCAATAAAACGAATAGATGTACAGAATGTGAAACTTTGTCATACATTACTTTAAAATCTACATCCTAAAGGTCAACACGGAATGATTAAAGAACAGAACCATTTGGCCCAGCTAATCACTGCCAAATCTGCGACATCACCCAGCCAATCCCATCCCACTACTTTGAGGCCCTGCACAAGCACGTTATACCTATCCAATTGCTTTCTAAAATTTTAATTTTTTGCTAATTCCACCATTCTTGGAAGCACTAAATTCCATGGTGTTATCATACATACGACACTTGCCAAAACCTTTTGTTCTTTGCCCCCTCATCCTTGGACCATTTTGTGATAACTTTTTTCCCCTCGACCTTACCTGAACCTATTCTAATTTTGTGCACATCAATCTTCTGTCTCCTTGCCTTCCTTTCCTCTGCTGACAACATAAGCTTTGCCAACTTGACCATGCAGCTAAAATTCCTCATCATTGAATCATCTCAATAAACCATCTTTCAACAGCCTTCACATTCTTCAGTTTAGTGAACATAAATGGACACTCTGCTCAAGTTGCTCAACCACATTTTTGAACTTTAGTACCATTTCCTTGCTTTTGCATTCCATATTTTGATTTATGAGCCCAGAAATCCCATATGTTTTGCTAACCAATTTCTCAATATGTCCTTAAATCTTCAAAGATCTATGCATACTAGTCCCTCTGCTCCAGCACACTTTTGAACTGTGCCATTAAATTTGCATTCCCTCTCACAATTCTTTTGCGAAGAATTCATCACATCAGCACATTTTACAATTTTACTCTAAGCAACAATCCTAGCACTGACCCATGTGAAATATCCTCAACCATTCAATCACACACAAAGCCATAATTTGCTTTTTAAAAAAAAAACAATTTTAAAACACTACCAATCCCATTATTTCATGAGCCTCAACTTTGTATGCCAGCCTGATATAGTACTTCATCAAATGTTTTCTTAAAATCCATAAGGTCAACATCTCTCGTTTCCTTAAACTCTACAAAGTCTCCAAAATATTCTCAATGAGTTACACAGAATTTGTCTTATACAGTCTAGGCTGACACTCTGAAAATAACTCAAATAGGAACTCCTCCTCACCTCCTATTTTTAAAATCTATCAATTTATAGTTATTTGTAATGTTCCCGTGCATTTTATTGCAAGGATATTATATTTACCTCTTTCCTATCTCATGGGAAGATTATGACAAGCACTTCTGTTAAATTCACCCCTGTCATCATCAGAAACCCTGGATTTAAGCCATTCAGAGAAAGAGGCAAACAACTGGCTCAAAACATAGCAGCCTATAACCTGCCTTTTAACTTTCCAACCTTTTCCAAACTACGGTACTCATTAAATATTTAGCCTTGCCCTTGACCAAGAAAATGCCATTTTCTTTGCCCTTAATGCATCATTGTTCGTATGTTTTTGAGTTCCAAGTTTAAATAACACTTAACTTCTGAACAAGAATACGCAAATTTTTTTAAAAAGTGATCTGTTTTTCAAATTGTAAATTCTATTTCATTTAGTGGAAATTAAAATTTTAATTAAAATGAATTTCAATTAATTTCATGTCTTGAGATCAATACTTTGTATCTATACATTGTAGCAATGCACAGATATACAGTACATTTCCGATTATCAGAAATGCTTGGGACCAGTCGCTTTCAGTTAACTGGATTTTTCGGAGACTGAGAAATTGCTTTAATCAGCCCAGTACTATCAGCAGTTAAACAACAAGAAAAAACAACAGAATGTTTTAAAAGCTTGAAATAATGTTTAATTCTTACCAAAATAAACAATGTGATCTTTACTTACAAAATAAAATAAATGCATAAATTTAAGAAAATAATTTTTTTCAATTTTCAAGATTTTTGAAAACTGAGAATTTTCGTTAAGTGGTTTCAGATAATCGGGAAAGTACTGTATCATGTACCATGTTAACATAATTTTACTCGTCAGTGATAAGGATTGATTGGGGGCAGGAGAGTACGCCTATTGCATTTTGAGTTAAACAACCAAGATTATTTTATCATTTTTGACACCAGTACTTCAGATACAATCAAAAACATTTTGATATGGCCAGATATTGTTTTATTTTTCATAATGTCAATTTCAACCTCTTTATTTTTCAATCCTCATTTCAAATTAAACATGAAAGAGAGAAGACTAGACCTATTTGTCATTTTAGAGTAATGTACAGAACCTCTGAACATATTCTACAAGTTTCCAAAAAAGTAAAAAACTTAAAAAAAAATTCCAGACAGAATCTCCTGCCAAAAAGGAAACCATGTCAGCTTTACTTATTCTAAATCTATGTTAAGTCCATATGTAAGATTTCTGACTGGAACAACAATCTGGCTTTAGAATAACAAACTATTGTAATACTCAAAAAATGTAAAGGGCAAGAACTTGAGCTGGCAGACAGCCAGATCAAATACTAGTACACTGTACAAGGCTGCATTGGCTCAAAGAAAGACATTACAGCTGCAGTATGTGATTTTCAAAGAAAGATGCAATAAAAAACCCCAAAAGATCTATGCAACAATCTATTTCATTAATTCTTGGGGTTCAAAGTAAATAAATTGTTGATTAAATACGGTGACCCCAAGGCACCTCCTATTAGCCCATAATTCGGCTGCAGACCAAAATGTATTTTCAATATTGATAACATTGGGTTGAGACAAGCCTTAAAAGAATACAGTCCTACATCAGTAAAAATAAGTTGAAGTTATTAAAGCTTAAAGTAAATTTACCAACATTTTGTTTCAATTAAATTCAAGTAGTTTTTCTTCGTTATATTTTCCAGATCTACAATACATGCATACAAAATCTAGAAAATCTAATTGTATAACAAAAGAAATAAATTTAAGAGTGGGCACAAATGCTCCTTTCTTCCCAAGTGATTAAAATACACAGATTAATCTTAAATAGATGTATGATCAGTGAAAGGTTAATTGTGCAATAAATTTCAAGCTATGAGCAGTGCTTTTGCTCTACCAATTTACTTATTCTACTGATGGTTCTGTGGTTTACACTGCATGTTTATCATCAACCTAAGAACTTAAGCAAAATTAAAGGTGACATGAATCCTTGGTAATTATACAAAAGCATGATGAATAACATGGACAAAAATTAAATGCAGAAAATGTTGATCTAAGTTTTGAGTTTGTAATCAGAGACAAATTAGAAAGCTTGTTTTGATTTCTTTAAGAAACCATGACTGCAGATATTTGTCTAGTCGTCTGCTGATCATTAAATAAACTGCAAAGACCCTTCAGAGAATTCTCCAATACTTTAAGAACCAAAAGGAATAGAACTAACTAAATATTGCAGAGGAAACAAATGTAATTACAACTTTTTGAAAAATAAAACATTCATCGGTATAGAATTACATCTCTTTGATAAAAGTTTTTTTTTAAAAAGGGATATACAATTGCATGTTTTACTCAATTTTTTTAGGACATTTGCACCAGATTCTGCAAAACAGATCAAGGATACTCCAGTACACTCGATATATGTCACAAATGGTGCAATATGAAACTGATAATAAAACTTAATATTTATGAAATGTTATCAAACCTATCAAAGCATATTGTTTTCTGCAACATTCTCCAATTAAAATACACTGAGTCAAATTGGAAGTACTGTCCACATTGAAGGTAAAAGTTTTTTTAAAAAACTTACATCCGAACAAAGAGAGACTGTTTTGTTGCCAGCCCAGGCGGTGAGTACTTCTCAACCAGTGCCAACGTACTGAAGCCGAACTTATGAATTGGCTCATTGGAATCCAATGGTGGAAAATCTCCATCAACTTCTCCATCGTCTTCAGCAATGTGAAGGCAGTAGACATCCACATTCTCACTGCAAGGAAAATATAGCAAGCATAAGTCAAATCACCAGTGGTCAACTGACTATGGTGGTCTAGTTTCTGGCTGCAGTAACCTCCTGCTGATGAACAAAAGCCTGATTGGGCAAGAAAGAGCATGTTGCAGCGGGGGAATAAACCCTGAAAGTGGCTTGCTTATTAAAAAAGAAAGAAATCTAACAGTGCAATAGCTTATTAGCTTTCCACTCGTGTTTTCAAGTAAAATACAGATTTTGGCAACAACTAGAGAAAACTCACCATGCCACTGGAATTTTTGCCAACATTTTCCATGGTGTCATTCTCATTCTTGTCAAAGTAAACAGTATAGTTCACAGATTTGAAACGTAAAAACATTCATTTTCTAATATGAAAGTACAGGGCTCACCAGAGAAAATATTTTAAAAATTTTAATCAATTTCACCATGGACGAAATGCTTCCAAAACAATCGAGACCTATATTTATTGGGAAGAATTTTATTTTAAGAGTCGATTAAACATTTACATTCTTTTTGGCACACGAGTGCAACAGGCAACCAGAACACAAGAAACTTACAAAAACATGCTGACAGATGAGACACACTACAGCCAAAAGACAGCCTTAAAGTGCCGTGGCTGGCGGGACAGAGAGAGAGAGAGAGAGCTGCTGGCTGAATGGGAAACTTTCAGAGAAGGCAGAGGGAATACATTCATTGTAATAATTAGTTTTTTTTTTACTCCCTATGCACAAAGGAACATTCAAAGCAAAATTCAGTATCTGAATAAGCAATAGCAGAAAAATAGAGGTTATTACATAATATTGTTCATCCATGAAGTACAAATCGCTTAAATACAACAGATGCAAGTAGAATAAAACACCAACTGTATATTCTTGGGATGTTTGTATGGTGTTAATTAGTTTTTTTAAATTAATTTTGGTTTTCTATCAACAATGAGCTACTTCCCCTCTGCTCTCTATTTGGAAGAGGGGTTCTGGCCTGAAACAATCCTTTTTCTTCCTCTGATGCTGCTCAACCCACTGAGTTCCTCCAGTAGATTTTGTTTAACTGCAAATCATAGTTCAGATAGGGGAAGCATACTCATGTCCTCAGTTTTATTTCTCAAAATTTTTCTACCTCATCCCGTATTTTTTAAATTTAGTTATTATTAAGGAACAATTGACAAATAGTAAAGAGCATGTGTTTTGTTACTTGACAAGACCAAGACAATGAGAAAGCACCACCATTTAATATTTCTTCTCCAAAATATCCTTCAAGATGTCATTATTTCACCATCAATAGAAACATACTCTCCACATGCCTGATCTATATCCATATGAAATACCAACAAGTATTTGGCATATTTCCACATCTATACTGAAATTTATAAATTAACTCCAATACAAATTATAATGAATATTTTTCAAGAATCAAATAATTTATCCAATTTAGCCATTTAGGAGCAGCACCAAACAAAATTACTTTTTGGATAATCATCAATCTTCACCAAGGCTCATGAGACCAAAAGCAAATTAATCCAAGCTGCACAATAAGGGTACATGGCAACTCAAGGTCAAGATGACATCCAATCATTGAGCCTGCATCGACAAAGTCATTTCATCCGTCACGTCAAGAAATGGAAAAACCAAGTTGTCCTGATCATTATGACGTTCCCTGAACATGGGACCTCATTTCAATATGAAGGGATGTCGAGAAATGAAGGAATCAGAACATTCAAACAGTTGGAAAAAAGTCTCACAATACTTGATTTTCATCAATCTCATTTACGAGGACTTGCATTCCATTGCAATCAACTAAACAGCAGTTCAATATGCAGGCCCACAAGAGCAGGATGATTAATGACACCAAAATTTCTTTTGGAGTTGAATTTCCAATAAAATGCAATACAGTATCATTATTTTGTAAACTGTATTAATTCATATTGCTTAGATGAACATACATGGGTCTCCAAGAGGAATCTACTGCAGGTCAGATTAACAATCACATTAATGCGCTTACATCTGAAACATATCAGCCATGGTTCAGTGGGAGCATTTTTCACCCAAGGTCAGAAACTTGAGTATGTAATCCAGGTTAATATATCAATGTAACACAAAGCACCGCCTGTTGGGTAAGCCTTCAAGTACCTGTCAAATACCCCACTATACTTTTAGACAAGGGAGGGGGAATATCGTCACATTTTTTCCAGGTTTATGTCCCCTAATCATAGTGTCCATGTCATTTTTTTCTCATAGCCGTTTCTGACAACTAGATGTCCAAAAACTGGTTTTGCATTTAACTGCACTAAGACAGTCACTACTGTTACGGGTTATATAAAATTTTATATTATATATAAATGTCTTTAAAAGAGATAGATTGTGGGGGTTCAGTGTAGGTCACTTCACGAACAGAGTAACAAAACACATCTCATTTAAAATGCAAGAGCTTTGCTGAAGCTGGACATTGAGGCAGAGACAATGGAACTGCTTTGGAGAGAATTTCAAAACCAGTGCAAATGGAAAAGTCTGAGCTCAAGTGCTGATAAAGATCTTTCATCGATTGGGTTTGGAGCCTTGGGAGGGGTTTTACAAGCACAGAGAGAGAGAGAGAGAGGCAGAGCGAGAGAGAGAGCGGCAGAGCGAGAGAGAGAGGGGCAGAGCGAGAGAGAGAGAGAGGCAGAGCGAGAGAGAGAGGCAGAGCGAGAGAGAGAGGCAGAGCGAGAGAGAGAGGCAGAGCGAGAGAGAGAGAGGCAGAGCGAGAGAGAGAGGCAGAGCGAGAGAGAGAGGCAGAGCGAGAGAGAGAGGCAGAGCGAGAGAGAGAGGCAGAGCGAGAGAGAGAGGCAGAGCGAGAGAGAGAGGCAGAGCGAGAGAGAGAGGCAGAGCGAGAGAGAGGCAGAGCGAGAGAGAGGCAGAGCGAGAGAGAGGCAGAGCGAGAGAGAGGTAGAGCGAGAGAGAGGTAGAGCGAGAGAGAGGCAGAGCGAGAGAGAGGCAGAAAGATAGAGAGGCAGAGAAAGAGAGAGAGAGAGGCAGAGAAAGAGAGAGAGAGGCAGAGAAAGAGAGAGAGAGGCAGAGAAAGAGAGAGAGAGGCAGAGAAAGAGAGAGAGAGGCAGAGAGAGGGAGAGAGAGGCAGAGAGAGGGAGAGAGAGGCAGGCAGAGAGAGAGAGATCTGCAGTAGCTTTTGGGGCTACAATGTCGCAAGCTGGTAGGCTTGTTGAAAACCCCATTTTGAAGATGGGTTGTGAGTTCTGAGTTCAGCCTGTTGAAAACCCTTGTAGTCCTTATAAGAGGAAATGGCTGGCTAGTGTTTCTCCTGAAATAAGGGAAACAAGAAGAACTCTGTGGTTACCTAGAAGAGGTTATCATTTGGAAAACCCACGATGGGGCAAGTTTCTTTGGCAAGATCCTGAAGTGACTGATCAGAGGAAATCAGTGTGTCTAATGAGCCACAATCATCTTTCTGAAACCAACAAGAACCTTCCTGCGCAGAAACTATTTACCTTTAATAAAAATTAATAAATGTTAAATTATTTGCACTGTATAAGAATTGCCTGATACTGGTGAACTGGGAGAAGTGAATGATTGGACTATTAAAGCAAAAAACTTCCCTGAACATATACACATTACATACATGTATGTTTAGAATTAGAAGGGGGTTAAGTTAAGTTAATAGTAATCAGTTAAAGTTTGATCCTGTTTTTATGTTGAAAGAAAATTAAATGCAACTTTTGTTTAAGTAACCATTTGTCCTGGTGAATTTCTATTGCTGCTGGGTTTTGGGGTCTTCGTAACACTACATTTAAAGTTGACCATTGGAACTCAAGTATTGTTTTGGCTATTTTGACAATATGGGGGGGGGGGGGGGGGGGAGAAATATATCACAATTTGTTTCTTAACCAATTCACAAATGGGAAGCAGATTAAAAAAAGTATCAAGAATAGATGTTCAATTATATTTTTTCCTTCAAAATTCAAGGATATTTTGAATGTGGATAATTCAAAATTCTCCCACCCCTTTGTTCAACTATTTACATTGAGGAAGATGGAAAATAATATTTTCACGAACCTGGATTCAACAAAATCAAAACAAATGCCACAAGGAAACATGGGATAATGTTTTGATGAGTTGGCTTTTAACTCTGCTCTCCCAAGTATCGAATCCCTGCATGGCCAAATGGCATGAAAGGGTAATATTTTACAATAAAGCTACAAAACTTCTTATACTCATTTTTTAGGTTTCAAATTATGTTTATCTTATTAATATTTTAACTTAGTACTATCCAACAATATTGAATTCAGTGAAGTGTAAAATTGACAAAATTATAATATGTAAAAACTACAGGGCCAGAAAATTAAGATGGTGTACATTATCATATTTGAATGTGGTAACTCGGTTAAAACATGCCTGCAAGTATTGTACATCTATATTGCTAATAAAACTTGTAAAAAGACTCAAAAGGTAGTAACATCAATATAAAATATAAAACATCAATCAATAAATTCAGCTCTTATCTGCATCACAACTCAAGTAAAATTTTGTTGGTATTCATTTCCATGCTGTTCTTCAATTTTCATTTTTATGAACCTTTTTAAAATATGCTGAAAATAGAAATTCTATTCCACTAGGTCCTCATTTTCTGCTCTTTCATTAATGTCTTTCAATTCTGCCCATCTATGTTCAATCATGAAAGGGGTAGTCTTTTAAACTATGCTTCCCTAACCCAATCAGTTTAATTCAATGTTAATTTTCATTCCCAAGATGAACCAACGACATTCAACTCTGCAAAAGGTGATGCCGTAGTGGTTTGAGAGACTGACCTTCACCTTGCAAAGGTCAGAAGCAAGGTCTCAAACCCTCTTCATTACTACCCACAGATAAGCACCCCAGCAACAAATATCAGCTGCTCACATCTCATTGCAGCAGGAGGTTTCCCTTCCATCGCCTCAGAGTTGTTTATGCCGAACCTCACACTTCCTGCTTCTACCTCTTCCCTCAGATCCACAAATAGGACTAGTATGGCAGCTCCATTATGTGTGCTATTTCCCACTGAACACCCCCTCTCATCTTGCCAAGTCGCTTTACAATCTTTTGTTCATCTCCATTCAACCTCTTCCTTGAGCCAAAACAAGCCGTGGCTTTTCTTTCCAGATTCATATTTTATTGTACAGACATGACATCACATACAACCCTGAGATTCTTTTTTCTGCGGGCAAAGCAGAATTACCACTTATTGGCAGTGCGAAAAAACAACTGACTCATCATGCACATGTAAACATACAAAGAAATGTAAACAAACTGTGCAATACAGAGAGAAAAAAAAATCAATAAAGTGCAAGAGTCCTTAAACAAGTCCCTGATTGAGTTTGTTGTTGAGTTTGAAGGTGTAGAGTTAGCAGCTGTTCCTGTACCTGGTGGTACAAGTCTTATGGCACCTATACCTCTTTCATGATGGTAGCAGCGAGAACAGAGCGTGTGGATCCTTCATAATTTCTGCTGCTCTCTGAAAGCAGTGTTTCCTGTAAATGTTCCCAATGGTGGGGAATGTTTTACCTGTAATGTCTTGGGCTGCGTCCACCACCTTTTGCTGGGTTTTACACTCAGTGGTGTTGGTGACCCATACCAGACCGTGATACAGCCGGTCAGCACACTTTCTATCAAACATATTATGAAATTTGCCAATGTTTCCGACGTCATGCCAAACATCTGCCAACTCCTGAGGAAGAGGAGTTGACGTGCTTTCTTCATGATGCCATTTCTGTGTTGGTTCCAGGAAAGATTCTCCAAGATAGTGACTCCCAAGAATTTAAATTCTCACATCAAAAATTTGCTGAACTAGTTGTTGCAGTGGACAATTATCTTTTGTCACCTACAAATAAAAGACAGTGCTTTGAATACCATAATCGTAGCAGCTGCAGATTTTTCTGCTTAACTGTTGTGAAAATATACTTTACAAAAAAAACCCCTAGCTTTAGGCATCTTTAGGATTTCCAATCTTCATAGATTCCTTCATTCACCAGATTCTCAATCTGAATCCAAATTTTCATTCAACTCTTCTGCTAAATTTTCACCCTTGCTCAGCTTACATTGCCCCATAAATGCCCCTTTCCTCAACTCGAGTCCCCAGTTCTCAGGCAAAACTTTCAATATCCATGAAAAAGCATCTGCTTCCAAAACTTCATTTGCTCTGATTCCACCTTACATGTGGCTTTTTTTTCCCGGTATCTGCCCTTTCTTTTTCAATCTCTTTTGCTATAAATTATCCAGCATTCAAATATGTCCATTCCATTCCCCACAATACTACCCTTGCTTTTTTGCCTCCAAATGAGAACTACAAGATCCTGACCTCAATTGTATCCACATTCTAAATTATCAGTGTTGCGATTACTATATTAAAAAAAGCCACATGGAAGCTAAGTGGGCTGTTTACTGTGACACGTTTGAATAAATTCAGAATTAAGTCAAGATGCGTTTTAAATATTTACTAAACACAAAAGGACTCATAACATGGTAACAATCATGAACTAGGTGATGATAACATCCTTGCTAACGTGACTAACAGCCAACAGAAAATATTGGAGCCCTACTCACTCACCATCTCTATCGTGCCATTACAGTCAACACAGGCTAACTCATCTCCAAGTCAAAATCCTTGCACCGAAGTGAATAGAGTGTGCGCGCAGCCTCTGGACCCCGAGATGTCACCGACACCCATGACTACTATCAACAACAATAAACTACTCGACCAGGTGAATTCTGGCTCCTCCAATACTGGTCCCTAATTATTATGTCTTGAATAATAATTACACAATTATAAATAACAATTAAGCACAGTATATTCTAAATGTTACTGCTATGTAGATCTTCTTCATTCTTCACAAGGTGAGAGGTTGCTAGCACACAGCCTTAAAAAAAAGTGATCTTTACCACCACTCCAGGCCAGTAAAATCTATAGTCTGTGTAGTGGGGAAAAGGCAAGGTCCAATGAACAACAAAATAAAGTCAGTTCTGGTTTTGTCAAAGTTCCTCTATTTCCTGTAGAAGGCAGATTTGTTGATAGGTTTGTTCAGAAAACCAATTTTGGTCTTGATCCAAACCCAATGTACAATTCCCTTTTGTACAGATTGATCTCAACAATTTTTCCAGTAGATAGGAGTTTCAAGGCACTGAATCATCCACGATGATAACGATGTCTCGTGGTGTGAAGCTGCATCTGATGTGACACCATTTCTGGCAACCTTGCAGTTAGGGAAGATATTCTTTAATCCATCTTTTCCAAAAACAAGTCCCACAAATACTGAACTTGCCTCCACCTGCAACAAGCATATAGGTCTTCCTTCTGAAACTGCCCAGGTAGCATCAATGGCATAGTCTTAAGGAGCAGAAGATGGTTCAGGGCAAGTGCTTCAAGATCATTTGGATCTGCAGAAGCCTTGGTGATTGGATGACTATTGAGGATAGCATCAGTTTCACATAAAACTGTGGAGACCTTCCTTGTCAAGACTTTGCATTTAGGGTGGAATTGAGAACCTTTCGCATTGATTGAGAACTGTAGAACATTACAGCACAGAAAAACAGGCCAGTTGGCCCTTCCTGTCTGTTCCAACTAATAAAACTAGCTAGTCCCACTGATCTACACTCATTCCATAACTCTCCAGACCACGCCTATCCATGTATTTATCCAATTTATTTTTAACACAAGATTGAATCTGCAGGATTAAAGTTGGCAATGATTTAAATAATTTATATAAATTGAATTATTTACCTTTACTTAATAAAATTAAAGATTTGAACAAGTGGAATAACTTGCCTATAACCCTAGTAGGTAGTGAATTGTATCAAGATGAATATTTTTCCAAGGGTTCATTACTTTTTTTCAGTCAATTCCCTGTTGGATTCCCCAAATATTGTTTAAGGATTACATTTGAGCATTAGGAAATTTTGATGGAAAGGAAAGACGGTTAGAGTGTCTTTGGAAAAATTGAACTGGAAGTTTGAATTGGGAAGTTTATAATTTCCCCATTTTAAGAATTATTATAAGGCAGTTCATTGAAATTTATGAATGGGTTTTTGATGTAGATAAATTTCAAGCCTAAGTTAAAATAGAATTGAGTAAAATAGGAAAAAACAATTCAGGATTTTATTTATAAATGGAATTCAAAATTGTTAATAGCAAGTTTTGAAGCATTTGATTGAATAATGAAATAAAATAGATTTTGAAATGGGTGGAAACGGTTTGATTTCTTGAAAAATGCCTTGATATCAAAATAAACCTTCCTTTCCTATGAATATAATCAATTTTTGAGGATTTGGAGTTGAATGGGGATTACAAAAATAAAAGACTATTTTGAAGCTGGTAAATTTATTACTTTTCAATGAATGAAGGAAACATTTAATGTTCTGAATAATATTTTCTTCAGTTATTGTCAGGTTAAGGCTTTCTTGGTTGATAAATGAGGTCCTAATTTGATATTGCCTAGACAGAATGAATTAGAATTATTGATTTGTAAGCATTGTTATGAGCCCAGAGGACCCCAAAACCCAGCAGCAACAGAAATTCACCAAAACAAATGGTTATTTTAACAAAAATTGCTTTTAATTATCTTTAAACATGAAAAAAGGATCAAACTTTAACTTATTATTATTGTTAACTTTACTTAACCTAACTTAAACCCTCTTCGAATTCTAAGCGCACATGTATGTGATGTGTGTGCAAGTTCAGAAAAGTTCTTTGATTCACAGTCCAATTTTACTTCTCACTTCTCCAAGTTCACTGGTATCAGGCAAATCTTATAGTGTGCACAGAATTTAACATATATAAAGTTCACCAGGCTTTGGTGCTTAAAAGGTAAATGGTTACCACTCAGGAAGGTTCTTGTCGGTTTTCAGAGAGATTTGTTGGTCTTTGAACACAAACTGATTCCATTCAATCAGCCACGTCAGTGACTTGCTGAAGAAACTTGACCCAGAGTTTTCCAGATGATAACCTCTTTCTTTCAGGTCACCAAAGAGTTCTTTTTCTGTTTCCCTTATCTCAGGTGAAACATTATACACCCAGCCATCTCCTCTCGTATGAAACAAAAGGGCTTTGACCAGTTGAAGAACCAGTCTTCAAAATGGGGTTTTTCCACAAGCTTGCCAGCTTGTCATTTTCCAGTCCCATCTGCTGCTGAACTGTAGAACTGAATTCTCTCTCCCTTTCCCTCAAGGAAAACCACATGATCCTCTTAGAACAACAAACTGCATTCAGACAGACTGCGGCACCAGAGCCCATCTTCAAATCTGTTCATCTGTTGCTTTCCAAAACAATAATGCATTACTCCACAGCATGTCCAATTAACACCTACTTGTGAAGTCTCTGTAAGCATTCTTCAAAGTTTTTGCAAAGGCACTCAGAGCCTGGACTGTCTGGCTTGAGCCAAACCCTTGTAGTTTAAATGAGATCTGTGTTGTGAAGTGTTTGTGTCTGTTTGTGACCTTCACTAAAATAAAAACCTGCCACAATTTATCTCCTTTAAAAGATATCCATATACAATATAAAATATAACATAATCCATCACAGTGTGGTATGAATAAGCTTTTTTGATGTAAAAATTACTGCAAAAAGAAACTTCTAAGTTAGGAATTCATAAATCAAGATTAAGATGGGAGGTTGATTTAAATCGACAAATAGATGAAAATGATGGGATGCAATTATGTAAAGAAAATATGACAAAAATGATTAATGTTAGGTATAGATTGATACAAAAATATTGAAACAATTATACTTCTCAAAAAGTAAAAAAAATTGAATCTAACATTATCAGATCTATGTTTTATATGTGGTCAGGAAGTTGATTCATTTTTGCCTTCTACTTGGATATGTCCTGGAGTAAAACCTTTTATGTTGGAGGTAGGACATTTTTTGGAGAGAATATTAGAAGTTAAACTCCCACAGCATCTGGTATTATTTTTGTTGGGTAATATTAAACTGGTTAGACTGAAGTTAAAGTTAATTAAGTGTCAAATTGAAATTTTACAACTGTTTCAATGAAGTGCATAGCCATTACTTGGAAATCAGATACAGATTTAGGGATGGAGAGATGGCATGCTGAATTGGGTACTTGTATTCCACTTGAGAAAATGACATAATTTACATAATAAGTATCAAATTTTTTTTCAAAAATATGGAGCCCATCCTTACAATACATTGGCTTGATAATTTGAAGGACTCTCTGAAAGCACATCCTGTTGGTAATCCCCAGTTCCATTATTATTAGTATTGAGACATTTTTTACATTCTCCCAACTCTCTTTTCTTTCTTTTGATATACTCTGGGGGGAGGGAGGGTGGGGTTTTTTATTTATATACAGACACCATGTTTTTTTTCTTGTAGCTTTTTGAATATGTATGCATGGATGTGGTTTTAAAATTCTTAAATAAAATATTCCAAAAAAAATTGAATCTGCATTCACTACATCAGATGGCAGCTTATTCCACACTCTGTCCACTCTCTGAGTGAAAAACTTACCCCTAATGATCCTCTTATACTTCACCCCTTTCAGCCTAAAATTATATTCTCTTGTATTTATCTCCCTCAATCTAAGTGGAAAAATCTACTCTGTTTATACCTTTCATAATCTTATAAACTTCTATCAAGTTTCCCCTCATTCTTCTTTGTTCCAAAGAATATAGTCCTAACTTGTTCAATCTTTCCTGGTAACTCAACTCCGGAAGACCCAGCAACATCTTAGTTAATCTTCTCTGCACTCTTTCAATCTTATTGATATCTTTCCTGCTGCTGGGCAACCAGAACTGCACACAATATTCCAAGTATGGCCTCACCAATGACTTGAATAACTTCAACATAACATCCCAACTTCTATACTCATTTGATTTAGAAAGGTTAAGATGCCAAAAGATTTCTTTATAACCCTGTCCACATGCAATAGGACCTTCAGGGAACAATGTATATGTATTCCCAGATCTCTTTGCTCCTCCACACTTCTCAATGGTTTACCATTTACTGTGTATGTCTTACCCAGATTTGCTCTTCCAAGTGCAACATGTCACACTTATGTGCATTAAATTCCATCAGCCATTTACTGGCCCAATTTCCCAGCTGGTCCAGATCCCTCTGCAAGTTTTGAAAATCTTCCTCACACTCCACTATACCTCCTATCTTTGTGTCATCAGCAAACATGATGATCCAATTCACCACATTATCATTTAAGTTATTTATATAGATAACAAACAATAATGATCCCAACACAGATCCCTGAGGCACACCACTCAACATAGTCCTCCAGTCTGAGAAGCAACCATCCACCACCCTCTGTTTTCTTCCACCAAGCCAATTTTGAATCCAGTTTGCAACCTCTCTATGTACATCTAGTGTCCTAACCTTCTGAACCAACCTCTCTTGTAGAACCTTGTCAAAGGCCTTACTAAAGTCCATATAAACAATATCCACAACCTTTCCCTCATCAATCTTCTTGGTAACTTCCTCAAAACACTCTACAAGATTTGTTAAACATGACCTACCACACATAAATTCATGCTGAATGTCCTTAATCAGCTGAAGGTCCAAATATCTATATATCCTTCAAATAATTTACATACTACAAACATCAGGCCCATTGGCCTATAATTGCCAAGTTTACTTCTTAAACAGCAGGACAACATGAGCTACTCTCCAATTAATCTTACCCATACATCTCCATGGTGTGAGCCAGCAGGGGGATGGAAGATCCAATTGATTCCTTTCTGGAGAAGTGTACTATGATGTGACCCTGATTCCAGCTTTTAATTGCCTCCCTCACTCGCGCTGAGCACCCACAAAATTGGTGCCATTGTCAGATCGTAGTTATTTCAGTTGACTACATCTGGTTGTAAAACGCCAGAGGGTATTGATGAAAGGATCTGCATCATGTGATGCCACTTCGATGCGAATTGCTCTTAAAGGTAAACATGTGAAAGAAACACCATAGCGCTTCACAACACTCCTTCCACACTTCACTTCAAAGGGTCCAAAATAATTGACTCCAACATATGTGAATGGAGGTCCATGAGGAGAGACTCTGTCCAGAGGCAAATCTGCCATCTGCTGTTATCCAGGAGTAGCGTTTATACGCTGACAAACAACACATTTTGACAATTTTTCTGATTGACACAGTGGCATCAGGAATCCGATTATTTTTCGCATTGTCTGGTTGCGACCACTATGACACACCTCTTCATCAATATGTCGAAGAATTAGATTAGAAATGTCAAAATCTTTGACCAGTATTATTGGATGTTTAATCTCTTCTGGCATTGATGCTCTGCTAAGTCGCTCACCAACTCTTAATACGTAATTTTCCAGAATGGGGAGGAGTTCACGAATGTGGCAAGCCCTCTTAACATTTATTCCTTTTCTTGGACTTGAGATTTCACCTTCAAATCTCTTCTTCTGGCAAAAGCAGATTATCTCCATCTCAGCATTAGCCTCAAGATTTCTTGTCTCCTTTTGTGCCAGATCTCTCTGATGGCTGTTATTTGGATGAAACCGAGCAAGAACACAGAATGGGTGTTTCCTCTTTCTGCTACGATACAGAAGCAGTCGTTTAAGTCTGAGCATCAATGCTATTCCCCTTTCCAAACGAGTCCAGGATAAGAAGTAATGGATTAAGCGGGTTACTGGATCCACTTCTATAGACGTTATCAGAGCAGCATTTACAGTTATGCTCCTGATTTCAAAATCCTTTGGTGAAATTTCTTCCAATCCAGCAGGTTTTTGAGGCCACTCTTCCTGAGGTCGAGAAGAATCTGAGGCTCGGACACCCGTATTTCTTTCTTCAGTAAAGATTTGACTTTCAAACCTCAGGAAACCATATCAGCTGGATTTCTAACTGTATTAACGCATCTCCACTGTGGTGCATGTGAAACGTTGTCAATTTCAGCAACTCTGTTGGCCAGGAAAGGTCGGAACCTTGTGGTTTTATTGTTGATGTATTTGAACACAGAGGTGGTATCGGTCCAAAATAAGGAGTCTGCTAGTTTCATCTTCAGCTCCTCTATCCACACTGCTTCCCTTGATGGCAGCAGCCAACTCCATTTGAGATAATAGTGGCTGGCTTTGCCCCATCACAAACCCAGTGTGCCTGACCATGGTTATTAAGCAGTAACAGTTAACTAATAATTCCATAACAATGCTCACACACATCAGCAAAATTATGCAGTTGAGCACATGCCAGTGTTCCAAAGTTTGTGGGTTTGAAGCATGTCAACCTTGAAGTCTTCCAGCTTATGGAGATCCTGAATCCCAACACATTCATTCCTGTACAATGGAGTCTTGATATCGTATCATCCCAACCAATCCTTTTCCCACACAAGTCTTGCAGGATCTTCTTGGCAATCAGGATGACTGGTGCCAATATTCCTAGGAGATCATATGTTGAACTGACTGTTGAAAGAATCCCCCTTCTTGTGAGGGGTTGGTCTGTCAAGATAATTTTGAACTTAAAAACGTCAGGCTGAACACACAACTGTACATCTAACACTCTCTCCACAGGAAGGTTGTCATGGTCCAAGTCTAGATTCATTTCTTATGCTCTCTCTGTTTCAGGTATGGCAGCCAACACAACTGTTAATTAACCACTTGGTAAGTAGGAAGACTCCCTTGAAACAAATTGTTTGTAGCTCATGATAAAGAGCTATTGCATCTTCTTCTGAAGCTACATCCTCATAGAAGTTGTTCATGATGGTGCTTACAACCGGAGGGCTAAACTGTTTCACGTTATCTTCAGCATACTTCCTAAGGCCAAAGTTCAAATAACTTGGAGATGAAGTTGCTCCAAATAGATGAAGTAATTCTGTATTCCATTATGTACTGACTAGTTTTCATCAAGCCACCAGAAGAACCGTAATGTCACAATCTTCATTCGGTACTTTCTTCTGGTGGAACATTGCTTCAACATCCACAGTGATGACAACAGGTTCTTTACAGCTTCTAGCCAAGACTCCTATCAATTTACTGGTCAGGCCTGGCTCCTGTAAGAACTGAGAATTTAGTGAAACTCCCCAAAATTTTGCTCCACAGTCAAATGCCACTCAAAGATTTTTTTTCTTTTGTGGATGCACAACCCCATGATACCATTTTTTGCCATCATTGCATTCCAAGACATTATCTAGTACTTTCTCTGTCCTTTGAAAATCATGTCAGACATGAAGTAGGTGTAGTCAGAATGAAAGGTAGAATCCATCTTGAATCTTCTCTTCAGGTTCAGTGTACATTATTTAGCAACACTTCTAATGTCAAGCATGTATATTTCTCTTTCCTTTAAAGGTAATCTAATGCAATAATAGTAGATTTTGAGACTACTTCCAAGAACTGCTCATCTTCTCCTGAAGGTTCTTTGTTATCACTGAGGCACTCAGGAAAGTCAGTCCTGAACCTCTTACAGCTCACAACTGATATCCTATTGATACTTGTCGCTGATTGATCCTAAGAATTATCATTTTTTCCTCCTAATGGTCCATTCATCGTCCAAGCATGGTTTTGACAACACAAGGTCTGTCTCTCACACTCTGTATTAAATCTAGTAGTTCCAGAGCCTTTGGAATATCTGAGCCAATCAGCAACTCTGTCTCAGAGCCAATTTCAGGTCGATGAACATTCTTCAGAGGAGACCACTGATCAATTTCGTTTTGATGTGGAATGTTTCCTTTATGCACAGGAATAGTCTTCTGAGTGTATGTGCCTGAAAGATCACAAAAATCACTGCTGTCCAGTCCAGCGACCTCCAAGTCTGTAATAATTCTTGTTTCAAAAACCTTCCTTTCACCCATAGTTCTCAATGGAATACTTGACCTTCCTCCCTGAAGATTAATTTGTCTTACTGTACAAAATGATGCAATGCTACCCAAGTCAAGAAATGCACAAGTACGCACTGTTACATTCCCCTTCTTGGCCTTGACTTGTACAGGCACTATTGAGACTGCAATTATCTTGTCTGAAGAGGCCACAGCACTGTTTTCAGCTGCTTCCTTTATTTCTGCTTGCTCCTTTTCCTTCCTTCTTTGGTGGACATGCAACATTCTGGGATGCTTTAAATTGCAAATGTTGCAGCTGATTAACCTCCTGCAGGTTTTACTGATGTGTCTTTTACATAGACAGCCAAAAGGTTCGTGTGGGTCCCACAGGTTAAGAACCAGACCGAGATGGAGGTACAAAGCAGGTTTATTCTCAAGAGATGCAAAGAAAACAATGGGATCTAAATGCTAAATCAACTTAAACACACCGTTCGCAAGGGGATGAATATGCACTGCTGGTAACAAGGGAAAACTGACATCTTTTCTTTTGGCTTGGCTTCGCGGACAAAGATAGAGTCATCCATCAGATCAAGGTAACGCTATGTGCCCCCACCCCATGACCTGTATGGATACGGCTCTAACTAAATGGCCTTGGGACTCACCCCAACCCAATACAGAAGTTGATATTCATGGTCCACGAGGAGTCAAAAGAGAGAGCAAAGAAAAGCATGGTCCTTTATAATCCTGCGTCAGGTATTGGGAAGCCAATCACTTGGGGGCAGGCTGGGCACCCTTGGCTGCTGTGACCAATGGCTCAAAGCCAAGAGCAGGTGCTCAGCAGGGGTCAGCCCAGGTGATTCACCTGGGCCAATTAGGTGAAGGTCTGGGCTAAATCCAGGCAGGCTGTCTAGAGCTCAGTACCTGATCATTTGAACAGGCCAATCACGAGGGTCACCTTGATGGCTTGAGGCAAGTCTGACCTGGATTGGCATGTAATGTGTCCTCCAAATAGGAGTCCAGCAGTGCCACCATGTGGCAGCCACAATCTCTCCATTATATACATTTTCTTTCGGGAAAATGTTTTTCTCCCTTTGTGCCCTCTTTTCTAACTTTAGACACAACTCCAAAGCATGTCCACCTCCACAGAACAAACAGCTCTTACAGCAGGCAAACTCTCCTTTTTGTCATTTTCCTTATCTGCAACTACCACAGTGGTGGCAAAGATGCTTCCTTTTATTCTTGGATAAGGCTGCGAATTAGATCTCCTTACATCTTTGTTCATGGTTGATGTGTCTTTGACATCTCCAAAGACTCGATCTGTTGCAATGTTCACTTGCCTTTCAAGGAAATCCATCATATCCTTAAAGGTAGCTCTTTGATTGTTTTTCCTGGATATCACAGACCATAGTTCTCCATATATCCCTCAGCTGGTAGGGCAACTTCCTCATGATGGCGAGCATATTAGCAGGAATGTCAAGCTCACGTATGTAGTTGCTATCTTCCATGGCATTACAACATCATCTTATAAAGAGGGCGCCTGCCTATAGAGTTTGTGTCATCCAGTTTATTATGACCATGAAAGAGCCTTCCCCATACAAGTCACAACAATTTTATGCTCATTGCCAAAATGCTTCTGTAATAAAGACCTTGTTTTCCTGAATCGTCTGTCCAAGACCATATGGAGAAAACTCCTTACAAGTTCTCTTGGCTGTCCTTTTGTGCACTGTTCCATATAACAGAGACAATCTCTGGTTTTTGTTCTTGCTTTCAATATTGTGTTCAAAGGATTCAATGAACGTTTGGTACTGAAGTATATCACCATCAAAAACCTGAATTTCCTTCTTGGGCTTGGAAGAGAGACACTAACTGGATTAATAATGCAGTGATTTCATTTTGCCTTTCCATGGCTGAGAATACGTTACTCTGCTCACCATTTCTTATAGCAAGTAGCATAGCTGGAGATGTCACATGTGCATGTTCACCTGCATTTCTGATGCTTGACTGGGAACTGTGGTGAGAGATTGGAATTGAGCTATAGGTCTGTCTGCTGTGGTTATTATTGGTGTTTGTGGACTTGTCATGTGGTGCTTTGGGAGGATTTGTCCATGAAGATGCATGTCTTGTAACTGTAGTACAAAACCATATAATAATTACAGCACAGAAACAGTCCATGCCGAACACCTTCACACACCTAGTCCCATTGTCCTGCACCCAGCCCATAACCTTCCACACCTCACTCATCCATATAGCTGTCCAACTTTTCCTTAAATATTAAAATTGACCCTGCACTTTGGCTGGAATCTCATTCCACACTCCCACCACTCTCTGAGTGAAGAATTCTCCTTCGGGTTTCCCCTATACTTTTCCCCCTTCAATCTCAATCCAGGTCCTCTTGTTTGAATCTCCCCCATTCTCAATGGAAAAAGTCCATCCACATTTACTCCCTCTGTCCCCCTCATAACTTTAAATACCTCTATCAAATCACCCCTCAATCTTCTACACCCTCACCGGTTTAACCTTTCCCTGCAATTCAAACTCAGGCAACATTCTTGTAAAACTTCTCTACACTCTCTCTATTTTGTTAATGTCCTTCCTATAATTCCGCAACCAAAACTGCACACAATATTCCAAATTTGGCCTTACTAATGCCTTACACAACTTCAACATGACATCCCAACTCCTCTACTCAATACTATGATTTATGATGGGCAACATACCAAAAGCTTTTTATCACCATCCTATCCACATGCGACTCCACTTTCAGGGAATGATGTACCAGAATTCCTAAATCCCTTTGTTCTACTGCACTCCTCAATTGTCCACCATTTAACATGTTTGACCGTTGCTGATTAGTCCTACCAAAATGTACCACCTCACACTTATCACCATTAAATTCCATCTGCCATCTTTCCGCACACTCTTCTAACTGGACCATATCCCACTGCAAGCTTTGAAAACCTTCCTCACTGTCCACAACACCAACAATCTGCATACTTACTAATTCAATTTACCACCCCATCATCCAGATCATTAATATATGTGACAAACGACAATGGACCCAGTATTGATCCCTGAGGCATTCGACGAGTCTGCTCAGGATCTAACTGAGCATTATGTGTTTTCTTTTCCCATTGTCCTTTCTCAAAATGTGACTCCATACCATCAGACACTTCAGAAAAATTACTTCAAACACCAGATCCCTTTGAGGTTCCTAGTACCTCACTTTGGCCATAGTAGCGGCAATGCTTGCTTCTAGCTGCTCCTCTTCCCTCCTTAGCTGCTGCTCCTGCTCTTCCTCAAGTTCTTCTAAGGGATTTTTTATCTTGAGTAATCACAAGATCATAAAATAAAGGAAGAAGTAGGCCAATCGACCCATCAAGTCTGCTCCACAACTCCACCCTGAGCTACACCATTCTCACATCTAGTTCCAATTTCCATCCTTTTCCCCCCATATATCTCAATATCCTAATTAAATACTTATCAATCTTCTCCTTAAATGCCCCCAATGATCGGGCCTCCACAGCTGTATATGGCAACAAATTCCACAAATCCATGACCCTCTGGCTAAAGAAATTTCTCCTCATCTCTGTTTTAAATGGGTACCTAATTCTAAGACTGTGCCCTCTTGACCTGGATTCACCCACCAAGGGAAATACCTTATTCTCATCTACTTTGTCCAATCCTTTCAGCATTCGATAAAATCCCCTTTCATTCTTCTATACTCCAACGAATACAGTCCAAGAACCGATAAACATTTCTCATTTGTTAGCCCTTACATTCCATGAATCATCCTTGTGAATCTTCTCGGTACTCTCTCAAACATTATTACTCCAAAGTTATCAAACAGTACTCCAAATGAGGTCTCACCAGTGCCCCTTAAAGCCTCATCAACACCTCTTTACTCTTTATACACTATTCCTTGTGAAATGAATGACAACAAAGCATTTGCTTTCTTCATTGCTGATCCTTCATTGGTGATTAACCTTTAGGTTATCCTGCACAAAGGCCCCCAACTCCCTTTGCATTACCAAATTTTGAATTTTCTCCCCATCCAAATAATAATCTGCCTGTTTATTTCCTCTTCCAAAATGTATAACTGTACATTTCTCAACATTATATTTCATCTGCCATTTCTTTGCCAACTCTCCTAAGCTGTCCAAGTTTCTCTGCAACCTTTCAGTTTCTTCAACAATTCCTACACCTATCTTGCTGTCATCTGCAAACTTGGCCACAAAACAATTCAATCCATAATCTAAATCATCAATATACATTGTAAAAAGAAGCAGCCCCAACACCGACCCCCTGTGGAACACCACTAGCAACCGGCAACCAACCAGAACAGGATTCTTTTATTCCCACCCTGCCTATCAGCCAATGCTCTACCAAATCTAATATCTTTCCTTTCATCTTATTAAGCAGCCTCTTTTGCGGCACCTTATCGAAGGCCTTTTGAAAATCTAAATGCACAATCTCCACAGCCTTTCTCTTGTCTATTCTACTTGAGATTTCCTCAAAATATTCCTATAGGTTGGTCAGACAGGATCTTCCCTTCAGGAAATCAATGCTGGCTTGAACCCATCATGTCATGCACCTCGAAGTATTTCATAACCTTAGCCTTGAGGATCGATTCCAATAACTTTCCAACTACCACTGTTAGACAAAGAGGCCTATAACTTCCTTTTATTAGCCTCCCTTTCTTAAACAGCGGAACTTCCATTTGCGTCCTTCCAATCCTCCAGAACCATGCAAAACTCTCTTTTTGTAAAATTTTGTAAAATTTCTGTAAAATAATTTCCAATGCCTCCACAATTTCTAAAGCCACCTTTTCTGAACCAATGGGTGCATCTCATCCAGTCCATAAAACAAGAGTGGTTATTTCAGCCTCAGCCTTTATACGTAGTGGAAACTCTGGAGCTTGATCCAGATGAACATCATTTGCTTCTCCGGCTTCTAACATTTGACACACTGTGACCTGGTTGTATTTCATCCTGCATGTCAGATGATGCCTTAATATATGACTCTCCAGTTTGCATCTGCATCCTCTTCACCACCATTTTGTGACACACCTTCAGCAATTTCAAAGTTGCTGACTTTAAATTCAATCGATGTCTTCTGCAGTGATTTTAATTGTGCCTCAGTGGTGACGGCCATTTTACACATCACCATCCACCTAGCTCAAACACCAAGCACTCACAACACAAGCCCAAAATCAACGGTCCCCAATGGACAAGCAGAAGCACATCCCAACTGTGTTCAAGATAAATAAATACACAAAAGGAATCCACAAACATAATCCTACTGCTTCTGGTAGCTGTGATGTGCTGTTGCCAACAAGTGTTTCCACCACAGCACCAATCAATGATATCACTGTGATTCTCGGCAAAGGAATAAGCCAGTATATACTCACTCATCATCTGTATCTCACTATTACAGTCAACGAAGCTCTAAGTCTGCAAAATCCCTGTGAACGTGCCAACAACTGAAGTGAATAGTGCATTCACACTGGCAGAAACAGAACGCGCACAGACTTCCTGACCCAAACGTCGTTGACACCCGCAACTACTATCAACAACAATAAACTACACGATCAGGTGAATTCTGGCTCCAATAATCAGCTTCCACAAGTTTAGGGTCTTCCAATATGATGTTCTCCACCTATTAGCAATCAATGTATTTCTCCAGTCCTCAACCACAAATACAAATATAAACACAAATTTTTTCCTTACATATTATGCAGTATTTTCTCTCTCTTCCATCCAGGACCCTAGGCATTTTCCACATGAAAAAGATTTACTTGTGCTTCCAGTTTAGTGTGCATAATTTAGGAAAGCAAATGGCAACTTGATGGCTCCTTTGGAAAGTACCTCTGCCCCATTTGTAAGGCTAATGTTGGCTGTTTGTCACTCAGATCGCTGACCAATGAGTTCTAATGTCAAAGGATTTTGCCTGTCCTGATAGATGTCACTTCTGGAACCAACTTTTATTTCTTTATAGCAGGGTGGCCAAATTTGCTTAACACAAGAGCCACACACGACAAACTTCAGATGCTTAAGAGCTGCAACACATGAAAAAATATTATATACACGTTTTTACTCTTGCATGCACTTTTTGTTACATAAGTTTTATATGAATACTGCATTGAGATAAAATGTAATAATATTTATTCATGCTTGTAATGTTTAAACTGCTCATTTCTATTAGTTTCAATTGTAGCTGACCATCACACACACACACACACACACACACACACACACACACACACACACACACACACAGTGTGACAGGTTAAGCTCACTCCTTTATTAGAGCTGGAAAGGCTGCTTTTATACCGCTGAAGTTCCTGCCATTTTTGCTGATTGAGTCATCATATGAATAACAATAGCGGGTGGGAACGTCCAAGCATATGAATGCACTTCTTTGCCATTCTGTTTCTGCTGAATTAGCTGGGCAGCTTGACCAATGCCATTTTAGGGCTGTTGGACTGATGGTCCTCCAGCTTCTACCCCCACCAGTTCGTGGTCCTGGAGTCATTTTAGCGATCTCTGTCCGCGACTGCCGTCTTCTTTCGGCACTGTTCGGATGCCCAATAGTGCCCATGGTAGTTCGTCCACCCAGTTGGGGCCCTTGAGTCTAGTCATGAGGGTGGTCTTGAGGTGACTGTGGAAATGCTCCACTATGCCGTTGGCTTGCGGGTGGTATGCCATCATATGGTGTAGCTGAGTGCCCCATAGGTTGCCAATGTCCATCCACAAGCTGGAGGTAAACTGTGCCCCTTGGACAGAAGTGATGTGCTGTGGCAGTCTGAATCTTGTAATCCAGGCCAAGAGGAGTGCTTTGGCACAGGACCTGGTGGATGTGTCAGCCAGGGGGATTGCTTCTGGCCACCGGATGAAAGCGGTCGACCACTGTGAACAGGTAGCAGAAACCCTGAGAGACTGGCAAGGGTCCCACTATGTCCACGTGAATGTGGTCAAACCTGCGTTCCATTGGCTCGAAAGGCTGTGGGGGGACCTTGATGTGTCGCTGCACTTTGGCTGTTTGGAACTGCACACACACCTTGGCCCATCCCTGGACTTGTTTCTGCAATCCTCGCCTCACATACCATAGTACTGATGGATGGGTGTGCCAGCTCATGGATGGAGTCAAAAACTCATCGCCTCCATGCCGTTGGGACAATAGGTCGAACCTGGCTGGTCGGTGGCCATGTTGCACATGAGGGTGGTAGTACCTGTGTCAAGTGGAACGTCCTGAAGCCTGTGACAGCGATCCTGTACTGTGGGATCTCGTCATCCTGCTGCAGTGCCTCGGCCAGTGCTGTGAAATTCAGACCGTTGACCAGGGAGTGGATGCTGTGTCTTGACAAGGCGTCCGAGATGACATTGTCTTTGCCTGAGATGTGCTTGACGTCGGTGGTGTACTCTGAGATGAAAGACAAGTGTCTCTGTTGGCGGGCTGACAGGGATCGGAGATCTTAGCCAGGGGGAAAGTCAGTTGGTTTGTGGTCCGTGAAAGCTCTTCCCTCAAAAAAGTACTGAAAGTGGCGGGTGGCTAAATACAGCAGCAGCAGCTCTCTATCGAAAGCACTATACTTAGTTCAGGAAGCCACAGATGTTTGCTGAAGAAAGCTAATGGGTACCAACTTCCTTCTATCTGCTGCTCCAGGACTCCACCAATCGCTGTTCCTGAGGCATCAACTGTGAGGGCTGTGGGTCAGGAATGTAGCTTTGGCCAGGGCTTCTTTGGTTTCCACAAACGCACGTGTGGATTTGTTGTCCCAGGTCAGGTCTTTTTCCTTGCTGGATATCAGGATGAACAGAGGGAGCATCACTCGGACAGCTGCTGGGATAAACCTGCGATAAAGTTTATCATCCCCACGAACTCCTGGAGACCTTTGGTTGTACTGGGCTTCGGGAAGCTGCAGATGGCGGGCAGTGGTGTGGCCCCATCCTTTGTAATCCTGTGGCCTAGGAAGTCAATGGTGTTCAGACCAAACTGGCATTTGGCCAGGTTGATGGTGAGGCCAAACTCCTGCAGATGATACAGATTTCGGAGGTGCTGAAGGTGTTCCTGTTGGGTTCTACTTGCCATGAGGATATCTTCAAGGTAGACGAAAGTGCCATCCAGGTCTCAGCCCACTGGATCCATCAGTCGCTGGAATGTCTGTGCCACATTTTTAAGCCCAAATGGCATCCTCAAGAACTCAAACAGCCCAAATGGAGTGATGATGGCCGTCTTAGGGATGTCATCAGGATGCAGGTGATATCCTTGCACGAGATCCACTTTTGAGAATATTGTTGCCCCGTTCAGGTTGGCCACCAAATCCTGGATGTGTGGCACAGGGTAACAGTCTGGTGGGGGGGGGGTGGCTTCGTTGTGCCGACGATAATTGCCATTGTCTCCAGCCCCCAGTTGCTTTAGGCACCATGTGCAGGAGTGAGGCCCACAAGCTGCGGATGGAGTCCAGGTGCATTGGCAGAAACCTAGTGCCCCTCAGTGCGATGGTCTGGTAGGTCTCGGTGTGGACGAGTCGCTTACCATTAACGTCCACTAGAAGGCTGTGGGCTCACAGGAAATCTGCTCCAAGGAGTGGTTGTTCCACTTCGGCCAGCATGAACTCCCATGAGAAGTGACTGCTCCCGAACTGCAGCTCAGCCCTACAAGTGCCATAGGTCCGTATACTGCTGTTGTTGGCAGCCCTCAACGTGGGTCCCGCTAGCCTACGCCTAGTGTCCATTGACCTCTGCTCCTGTATCCACCAGGAAGCATCTGCCGGACAGGCGGTCCCAGACATACAGGAGGCTCTCTTGGTGGCCAGCCGTCGAGGCCATCAGCGACGGCTGGCCTTGTCGTTTCCCTGGAACTCACAGAAGGACTGGTATCAGCGGGCCTCAGTGCCCCATCTCCGGTGGTAAAATCACCATCTGTCGCTGGACTCGCTCCTGCCTCTCGTCTGCTGTTCCTTACTTGGGACTGCTCTGGTCTGATTGCGGGACTTCTTTACAAGTCCCACTGCAGCCGAGCACTTCCGTTTCCACAGAATGTCTGCCCGTGCTGCGACTTTCTGGGGGTGGGTGAAATCCGCATCTACCAGGAGCAGTTGGATGTCTTCTGTTAAAGGAACGCCTGCTCGAACATGATGCTGGGCTGCTCACCTCCCAGGAGGGCCAGCATCTCATTGATGAGTGTCGACGGGGATCTGTCTCCAAGCCCATCCAGGTGAAGCAAACATGCTCCTCATTTTCGCCGCGAGAGTCCAAACATCTCAGTTAATAGCTCTTTGAAGGCAGTGCAAGTGCCTTCTGATGGTGGCCTGTGGATAAAGTTGGTCACTCTGTCTGCAGATTCAGGGTGCTGACACATGGTAGAACCGGGTGGTCTCTGCTGTGATGTCCCAGATCTGGAACTGAGCCTCCGCCTGGTCGAACCACATGCCGGGTTGAACTGTCCAGAAGGTCGGGAGCTTCAGGCCGACTGCGCTGACTGCTGCTCCGTTCACCATCACTCGGTTAAAATTCCTTCTAAACTGTTGGGGTCACCAATTGTAGCCGACCGCTACAAAGAAACAAACACACACACACACAGTGTAGCAGATTAATCCTGGAAAGGCTGCTTTTATACGGTTCAAGTTCCCGCTGTTTTTTGCTAAATGACTGAGTCATCCATATGAATAACAATAGAGGGCGGGAACATCCATACATATGAATGCCCTTCTTCCCCCGGCATGTTTCTGCTGAGTTAGCTGGGCAGCTTGACCAATGCCATTTTAGGGCTGTGGTCTGATCCTGCCCCAGCTTCTACCCACACCGGTTCGTTGTCCTGGGAGTCGCTTTAGCGATCTCTGTCCGTGTCTGCCGCCGCGCGATGTGCTGGCCCAATCTCTGCAATTGCAGGCCGCCACACAATAATCAAAAAGTCCGCATATACATGCCAAATATTTTCAAAATCCTGACTGACCATGGAACTCTGCCAAAGGAAGCAGCTGAGGCTGCCTCATGAAATATATTTAAGATTCATTAAGGTGGATTTTTGTTTTATTGGGGATAGTTTTTTCCAGAGAGTAGTGAATGTTTGGAATTCTCTAACCAGGGAAATGGTTGAGGCTGCCTCATTAAACATATTTAAAATTCGGTTAGATAAATTAGGGAATATGGGGAGAAGGCAGATAGGTGGAGTTAGGTCATAAATTAGATTAGCCATGATCGTATTGAATGGCAGAGCAGGCTCGATGGGCCATTTTTGGCCTACTCCTGTTCCTACTTCCTATGTTCCTTGCTTACATCCTGCCAGAGAGCCTGATCTCTTGGCCCAGCCCTGGCTTCCTGACCATCTTACGCCCCATGCTTGCGGCACTCTGCTGTGGTGTGATCCAGCCCAAGTGAGGAGAACGTGACTCCAGTGTGCGTTGCTCACTCTGCACTTCTGCTGGGGCAATTTCTTCTGCGCCTCCTTCTTCTTCTTGTCATGCAGCCCGGGGTCTGACCGCCCTTGGACTCCCTGGTCTTGCTACAGGGATTCAGAATGTCTCAGAAGGCTTTGAGAGCACTGGCATCTCCTCCAGCCAACATACTTCCATGAACCACATGTGGCTCGTGGGCCGCGATTTGGCCACCCCCTGCTTTATAGTCCCATTTTTTCTTTTCAATTTAGTTTGGACTTTTCATTCTATCAGCCATGCCATTTTGTACCCTACAACTTTTCTTTTGCAGCTCTTAATTGATATTTCAGCACTTCAAAAACATTTTGGACATGCATTTCTCAGATATTTAACTATTTAATTTGCCATTCAATTTTCTCCAGTCCAGATGTGACGAATAACCAAGCTGAGAGTTGAATCCTGCAACATTGGACTCTGGCTACCAATGCTTTTCTTATTGCAAGATCTCAATATTCATACTTGATCATTTTTACCCTCTGGAAATACTGATGCACTGATGGTGCTGTTCTCTGTCTAAATTTGACCATAAGTCATCTATTGTTAATGCTTCATGGACAACAAAAATGGTTCAAGGTTAAATGAGAAAGGATTTTGTTTTTTCTCGTCACCTCATAAATGTTATCAGGTGTCTCAAAACTGACCAGAAAGTCAAATCAAAAATAGTAGTTTGAACAGACCACGGAAAATCAAAACTGAACTTGAACATTAAATTGGTATGCTTTGGGGAATCTTGTTCAGGATGGCGTAGCAGTTAGTGCAGTGCCAGTGATCAGGACTGGGGTTCAAATTTGCACTGTTTCAAAGGAGTTTGTACTTTCTCCCAGTGTTTGCTTGGGTTTTCCCTGGAGGCTCATGTTTCCTCCCACCCTTCAAAACATGGGTTAATTGAGTGTAAATTTGATGACAGAGACTTTGGCCAAAATGGCCTGTAACCATGCTGTGTCTCTAAAAAATTAAGCTGGTTGAATCAGAGGATTTTACAGCACTGAAACAAGCATTTTCAATCCATCTCATCACGTCAACTATTCTGATTTTCTGTTCTAATCTTTTTTGCCTTCATTTGGTCTGTATCCCTCTACACCTTTCCTCCCCAAATTTCTTCTCAAATGGGTTTTAAATACATCAACTGGATCTGCCTCCACCTCCTCGGGCAGCTTGTTCCAGGTAACCACCAATCGGAAACATGCCCTTTAGATTTCCTTTAAATTTCTCTTGCCACTTTAAACCTGTGCTCTTTAATGCTGAACTCCCTGCCCTGGAAAAAAAATCTATCCTATCTATGCCCCTCAATTTTATACACCTCTACAGGGTCACCCATCAGCCTCTTTCACTTCAGCGTGAATAAATCGAGGCAACTCAATCTCTCCTTTAATGCACTGAACTACAATCACGGCATCTGCTGACTTTCTTGTTTAACAACATACAAGTAAATCTCTTTTGCACTCTCTCTGTTGCTATCATGTTCTTCCTGGAGTGCAACAACCAAAGCTGTATACAACATGATGTTTCAACAGATACACATGGCCTCAGCCTACAAAAGTATCTGGTAAGCATACCAAATGCCTTCTTCACTCCCCTGTATAGACACTTTCAGACAAACCCAAGGTATCTCTGGGCATCAAATCTCAAGTTTCCTTCCATTACTTTATCCTTCCATACTTTGATTTTCTAAAGTGAGTTACCTCACATTTGATGACAAAATTCTATTTGCCACTGTTCCATCCAACTTTGCTGCAAATTCATGAAAAATATGGCTCCATCAACTTTCATGTCATCTCCAAATGTATTAATTTGACAAACCAAATTCTCACCAAGTATGTGCAGACATACATGCAAAATAGGTCCAGAAAAAAAAAAATTGAATCCTGTTTGCTAAAAACCTCCATATATTCCCTGCACCTTAACCTGAATTAGTGTGCCTGTCAAAAGTCTTAAATTTTGAAGTTGGTAATGAGCACAATGCAACATGACTGCAGTTAATGCCCTTGATTAACCTGAAAACCAAATGCCTTACTGTGTAGCTTGCCTCACAATGCTTCAAAACTTTGACTTTCTCCAGAGCAGACACAAGCAGCAATGCTTAATAAAACAAATTTATTTTAAAATAAATGTCCAAGGTCTGCAGATATTCAAAATTAAGTCAAAATGGTATTTGCATTTTTGCTGGTGAGAGTTAAGGACTGGAGAGGACCAGGGCAGCAAGAATTAATGGATCAACTCATTTACTGCCCCTTCTCCCCTGTCCAGGAAAAGTCAAGGCATCACTGGTTTCAAAATGTTGGCACAAATACTAGTGTTAAATATTATTCCATTATTCATATGCCAGCATGCCTCAAAAATGTGCGACTTAAATTTGAAATTTTAATTAAATGATTGATTTCTCAATTAATACATTACAAAGTGCATGCTAATTGTTTAATTGGTCACTTGATCTACAAATCTTTTATGAATAAATTGAGTTGATTTACAAAGTTTATTGATTTGACACGACAATGAATTATTGAACTGACTAACTGATTTGCAATTTCACCAATTAATTCCCACATTTCCACAAATCAGTTCAAATCTGACATTATGAATACAGAATATAAACTGATACAAGATGAGATGTCATGACTCAGTTCTGCTTTGAATAAAATAGATACAGTATTGGCACCGCATTAAAATATGATGTAAACTACAATTTTAGATTGGCAAATATATTGTACATGATATAGTGAAAAACAAATCAAATTTACCAATTACAGAGAAACTTATCAGTTTGTATATAGACAGTCAGATAAAATAAATTTGAACATTCCACCAAGGAAGAGCAGATTGCCAGTCTTTGGTTTTCCATTGAAGTAGCTTATTCTACCATTTACCATGAATGTTCTGAGACATTTCATTTTGGTGTTGGCCATTTTGTCAGGGTGATAATGCCATCAGTTCCTGTTGCAATTCCAGTGAAGAAACACGTAGAAGCAAATATAAGAACGTTTACAGTCCAACCATCCTGCATGGAAGAAGTGAAATGCTAAAGTCTGCAGATGCTACAAATGTAGGAAAACACAAAAATTCTGGAGGAATCTTTGCCACAGGAGGCAAAGATATATAACTAACATTTCAGGCCTAATCCCTTCTTCAAGATAGAAACAAAAAGTAGGCAGATGCCTGAATAAAAAGGCTGGGGAAGAGGAAAAAAGGCCAGGGAGCTTGTGTGGAAGAAAGGTGCAAACACCACTCTACAGTCCTTCTTCCAATTCCTTTGAAAATGTGAAAGCTCAAATATTATCCTTCAATTTGGCTTTGAGTTGGTGTGAAAAGTTTATTAGTGATTGTACATAAAGTATTTCGCAATGAATTCAAATGAAAAGCAAAGTCTTGCTTGTTGCCAAATAAAATTAAATTCCCTTGCCACCATGTCAACAACAGTCAACAAAGATCCAACCAGTCCAATTTTACTTTTTTCTTACCTTTCTAGTTTATTGCACTTCACATTCAGATTTTATTTTTAAATATTCTGAGGATTCTGCATCCACCACACCTTCCGACAGTGAAGTACCATCCCAATCCCCTATTAACTTCTGGTTCAAAATTTCCATGCCAGTTCACTCTAACCCACTAATCTTTCCAATGTCATTTTAAATTTGTGCGCTGCATTGCAAAGGTCAAGTATGCACTCAGCTTCCCTGGTCCAAACACACATCTAGCCAATTCTTCACAGCTAAAATTCTGCAATCCCAGCCACATTCTTGCAAATTAATATTGGCATTATCTTTTTTAAAAAAATAATCACAAATACCAAGGAAAAAAGTTTTGCATAGTTTCCATGACAAAATGTTGCCCTTCTCCAGCACCATTTTAAATTCACAGAAAGCCACATAATAATGACGATAGCCAAACTGGGTATCCAACATTTTAACAGAAATGTCAAATTCATTCACAGCAGCCTGCTGCCATTTCAGGAGCTGCTCAGTCATTGGTGAGTGAATGGGAATCGGACAAAAACTGTTGCTCCATGCTATCAGAGTCCCAGTGAATCCAAATGCTTGATGCTGGTATTCTCCAGACTGAATTCCATTTGCCATTTCTGTTCACCTGCAAATTACACTGATGCCCTTCTGCTTCTCTCCTCAATATCAACCATACAAGCAATCTGCAAACTTCTTCTCACATTAAATGGGGAAGATATACATTCTCAATCATTAAAACTAACATCAACAAGCAGGAGCACAATCGAGATCATTTTTGCATAGTTTTAATTTTTCCTTGGTTCACTTTGGGTTTTATTTTCAAACAGTTTGATATGTGGGATCTTGTCAAGTGTCGTGCCAAAATCTGTTTAGACCATAACAAACAAACTTCATCACCTTTCTGGTTACCTTTACAGAAAAAAAACCCAAGCTGAACAAACCTTGATATTTAATTCTTCTCAGCCCTGGTAAAGGGTCCTGGACTTTATTTTGTTTCATTTCTCACGTGAGCAGCCTCACTGAATAAAAAGAGCTTTTTCTGGTTTTATTTTAGAATTCCAGCATATGCATTTTGAGATTTTATTTTGATATACATTGTAAAATACAGAATGTAAAAGACAACCTACTGGCAAAGCCTACACTGTTCCCTTTTGTGCAACTTATTCACTTGATAACAGACATTCTCATCAGAAAGACCATCAGCATACCTAACTTCAAAAATTGATTAAAACCATTCTAAGGGAGGTTGAATGGAACTGTGAGAATGATTGATTATTCAGTCAAATTGCACTTAAACATTGATTACAATTGGATAAAACATATCTGCAATATTCTAATAACAGGTGATGGAAAATGAAAGACAGCAAAATGGCATTGTCACAATCCTGGATTCACAGGTGAATCACAGTTTTTTTCTTAAAATTTGATTCAATATCGTGGTTTCCAATCAAGGGTACATATCGAAAGTGGAGGTGTGGGAAAATTAGAAAATCCTGATAATATTCGTATGTTTGATGCTCACTAGTAAACCCCAAGACAGATCCATCTTAAGAGGAGCAGTCTATTATTCCGATATCAGATACTGCCAGTTTTGCTGTTTTTTTAAAAAAAACAGCATTTGAATTAGGAGAGGAAGCAGGCCACATCTTCTCAAGACTGATCTCAAGATTCAATTTATTGGCACATAATAAAACAGTGTCATATTACACGAAATTGCCTTTGCCTGCTGTAAGGCAGACTGATTTGCTATCAGTGGATATTGCCTGAAGCGCCTCTTAGTCAGAGAAAGAGAAGCAAAAGAGAGATTTCCCCCCCACACGAGTCACCAAGTGGCCATATATTCACCTCCAGCACTTCCGCAGCCTCAGAGTCCAGTTCAAACCATTGGCGACCCGAGCTCCAGATCCAAACCTCCGACATGATCAGGGAATCCTTTGGCACCCCCTCGCATCCCAGTTCCAATACCTGGTGCCCTTTCAGCCAGTTTCAAGTCAGTCTCCAGCAGTCTGCAGCCTCCAGGGGTTCCTCACCTCGAGTTGCCAGCAGCCTGCCGAATGCGTGGATCTTTCAGCCACAGAGGCCCCTCACTGGTCTGCCGCCGTGGTCACCGTCCTCTGCTTCTCCCCCTCTGGTGGTGGGGGGGGGGGGGGGGGGGGGGGGGTGAGGTGATCTCCATGTTTTCTGGTGCCCTGAACCAGTCCTCCGCTTCCCAGGAGTCTGCACCCCTTGAAGCTGCTGCTGATCAGTGTGCCACCATCTTGGATTACAGTTTTAACTCTGCATTCTTGCCTGTACAGAGAAATGCTTCACCCACTTACTTATGATCTGTTTAAAATGGCTGACTCCTTAATTCTAAATAGTTCTGTATTTCTCAGTAAAACATCCTCATGTTTAAACCCTTTCAGATGTGTTTCAATTAGTTTCCCCTCAACTTATTTAAACACAAGATCTATACAAAACTTCAGTGGATACAAGACTACATCAGCCACACAGAGAATAATCTTGGTAATAAATTTAAGTGTCTGAAATTTATTTATTTATTTTTCTTTACGACAAATTGAACCATGGACATAATTAGTCTGTGTATTTAATTCTGACTTTGAAGGACTGCAATCAACTTAAATCACTGATTCTTCACCATTAACCATTAGCAAATAAAGAAATCTTCTCGAACATCGTACAAGATGAGCAAAGACTGTCAGCACAAGGTCACTTGACAACAAATCAGGTGCATTAACCAGGCTGCTTTTTAAAAAAAAGTAAGCAGAAAATGCAACGATAACATTGTCTTGAGAAGTGGTTCCTTATGGAATCCATATCCAACATAATTAAGAGAGAATGTGTGGCAGCTCACCACAAGGCAGGCGAACCGGCCCCACTCGTAAGCCACGCGGCGGGACAACCGGCCAAAATGGCACCATTGGGGGGGTTTCCATTCCTTCCAGCTCAGGGCTCAGAAACCCGCACTGGGGGACCATGTGACGTCCGGATGACATCAGCGCTCTCCAGCGCGGTTCTCAGCCAGGTCCGGGCTGGGAGTATAAGTGCAGCCCAGCAGCCTGCAATAAACTAGTCTGCTCACTGAGCTCAACCCGTCTAGTTGCGTGTGTTATTGCAGGAGCAGAGTAGCCGCCGCTACAAATGCTTATTTTTGGGGATACAGTAATGACAGGAATAGAAACAGTTTTAAAATGCAATTTTGACAACTATGACAGAACACAAAATCTGTTCCAGGTAAGGTGTTGTGGTGTTGTGTCATAGACCAGCAGCAATAGAAATTCACCAAGACAATATTATTTTAAAAATAATATCTTTATTAATAATTACTAATAACACCTTATGCAAATCTAAACGCACCCTCAACTATGTGCAAATATACCTATGACTTTTTGTGTGGATTACCCAAATCATTACAGTTTAGGCACAATTTTGGAAAGTCAATTCCCAAAGCTCAGTCTTAGAAATCCTGTGTTGAAACTCAGAACTTTTAAACTATTGTTCAGAAGTACGTGAGACAGTCATCTGACTGACTTTAACCCAAGAATCCTTGTTGAGTTGCTTCTAGAGAAATGTTCTTTCATACGAATGATTGTCACAATTTCTCCATTCCTTGCATAGGGGAAACAAAACTTGTGACTTCCACGATGCTTCCAAGAACCCAGGCAAGGGTCAGACGGAATGACCATCAGAATGGTCATGATCCAATGAAACAATTTTCTTGCTTCTTTTACCCAGACATAGGTCAATCAAAAATGACCATTACAATGGTCATGATGGATCACTACTTTCCCTGACAAAGAGAAAAAGCAGAAGTGTCCATTTCACAGAGCCATTTAAACTTAGTTTTTAGATCGCCTGTTTGATCAATGCTGGTTTCAGTTTCAACGCTCCCCCCTAAAAAAAGGGCTGATAATCAGATGACTTCCCTCTGAACATATGTATTTTCCTTGGGTACACAATCCATTGTTCGGGTTCTAAATGGAGACCATTAACTCTGCCTATGACTTGGACTCGAGTGTCTCTGTGCCGAGCACGTCGATAGTATCAAAGGCTTGTTGATCCAAACCAAGGCTTTTATTAACTAGAACACTGGAGCATATCACATGTAGGTCAGATCTGGTCTGGATAGGAGCAACCCTTTGAGACCTGCCAGTAGGCATGGCTATGCACTCAGCCAATCACAATCACCTTGCACTACACATATACACATTGGTGATAGAATCTGTACTATCACATTCACCTCTTCTTTGAGAACTGACCCCGGGGTGGATGGAGGGCTGTATAAAAAAAATGGCCCAGTGGAGGTTAGGGGCTGTACCGCTCAGGGGGCCTGACCATCCAGCGTGACCGCCGTGGCGCCGGGAGTCATATCGCCGGCAGGCTCATCGGGTGCGGCCACGGCTTCAGTCAATTCCCCAATGGCGTTGTCGACAGTCTGGCCTGAGCTGGTGGGGTGATGCTGGTCCCTCTGTTCGAGCACATGACCTGGGGGAGAAGGATTTGGGGGAGGTTGGGTTGGAAGCACTGCAGGGCCTGATCCAGCTTGGGCTAACTCCCTTAACCGACACTGTGTCCTCCCGCCTGTTCGGGTATTCAATGTAGGTATAATGCGGGTTCGCATGGAGCAGGGTCACTCAGTCAACCAAGGGGTCATTCTTTGAGTACTGGACGTGACATCGCAGGAGGACCAGCCCGGGAACCGTGAGCCACGCCGGTATGGTCGTTCCCGATTCGGATTTCCTCGGGAAAGAGACCATCCTTTCATGGGAGGTGGCATTGGTCGCGGTGCGTAGGAGGGAGCGGATGAAGTGTAGGGCACTAGTGAGCACATCCTGCCAGCGAGAGGTGGGGAGACCTTTGGACCGGAGGGCAAGCATTCTCTCTTTCGACCTGCACATTGCCGCGTGGGTTATAGCTGGTAGTCCTGCTTGAAGCAATACCACGCTCCAGAAGGTACTGCCGCAGCTCCGCGCTCTTAACGAGGACCCCCTGTCACTGTGGATGCAACCCGAAGATGGCAAAGATGCTGTGCAGGGCCTCTATGACTGAGGAGGCGGTCATGTCCGAGCTGGGCACAGCGAATGGGAAGCGGGAAGTGGGAGTACTCGTTGATGACCGTAAGAATGTAGGTTGGGCTTCACACGAGGCACTGTGTTTGACAGTGACCATTTTGGAGCGAAAGACTACAGGAAAGTGGCCGTTTTAAGGCCCTTCTGGCACCTGGCTTTTCTTGTTGGGCACTGGGACCTGCTGTGCTTGTCCCTCCCGCAGAAATAACACTTCAGGGTCACATCGGGCAGCATAGTGGCAGCCGACAGGCCGTCGGTGTGCCGGGAGGTAGTAGGGTTGAGGGAAGGTATCCTACTCACATCAGAGCGTGGGGTCCAGCCCTGAGAGTACATGTCCATACTTAAGACCGCATCCTCCATTGTCTCTGCAATCCGGATCACATCCTCTAGGTTTTCTCCCCCGTGCTCTAGCAGGCGCTGCCTCACCTCATTTGATCGGACCCCGGCCACGTAGGCAACCCGAATGAGATCACCTGTGGTCTCCGCAGCGGTTCTGTCTGTGCAGGCACAGTCCCTGCCCAGTGCCCTTAGTGCTTGAATACAAGCTGCCTGTCCCGCATCGGACTTGTCAGCCACAAACGAGCCTGCAGCTGACGTGGACATTTACCCCCTCCATAAATCTTCGTCCGCGAAGCCAAGCCAAAGACCAAAGACAAGCTCTACAGGACTCCTTGTCGCTAGTTTGTAACGAGCGTAGACCCTGTTCACCAGTCGCTCGTAGAGCCCTTTCAGCACCTTCATGGCTGCAGCGCAAGTGGTTGCGTCCTGCATGCTCTGGTAGACTCTCGGTGACACCATAGTTATCAATATTAGTAATCGATGGTTGTCCTCTACCACAACAGGGTCAGAGAGTTGTAAGTATGTTTCAAAGCACCTCACCCAGTGAGGCTGTAGCAGACTGTGGGTCGATGTCAAGGCGTTCCAGCCGTAGCATACGCTCCATCCCTTTAAAACTTTCTAGTTAATAAAATTGTAGAGCACGTTGAAAGAATCAAAGGCTTGTTGATCCAAACCAAGGGTTTTATTAACTGGAAGACTGGAGCGTATCACATGTAGGTAGACTAGTCCAGAATGATCTGGTCTGGCTAGGAGCAACCCTTTGAGACCTACCAGTAGGTGTGGCTACGTTCTCAGCCAATTACAGTCATCCTACACTACAATCTATACATATACACATTGGTGATAGAATCTGTACTATCACACTCTGCATCTGTAAAAATGCTATGAAATCTGGGTGCTTTTGCACCCTATTCCAACCTCTAAAGCAGGGTTCCCAACCTTTTTGTTCCTCTGTACCCCTTGGGCATTTTTATAGGTTCCCGTGTACCCCTAAAAATTAAGGAACAAAAAAAAATGATATTGTGCAATCTGAGTGCAGATTACAACATCATGTATTGTACAGTAGTGGTTATTCTCTCAGACCTAATGAACCCCCTGAAAAGTGCAAAGGTACCACTGGGGGTACATGTACCCCAGGTTGGGAACCCCTGCCCTAAAGTAATTGACTAAAATAATAAAAGAGGCTTCCAACAGGGCAATCAGCAACAGTTCATCACTTCTCTTTGCTATTCAAAGGCAGCACATTTCCAAATTTCCAACATTAAATTGGATCAGCCTTACAAATAATAAAGTATATCAATAGATGAGTAATCTACAGTGATTGGCTCACCTGGTTTTTCAAAGCCTTTCAATCTGCAAGGCATAAATGTAGGAGCATTGCCTCATCTCTGCTTTGTGGGTGCAACAGCCCAAGAAACACTGCTCAAGAGTCTGGTCGATTGGGAATTAATGCATAAAACAGTACTAATGGTCTAATGATCCTCCTCTGCCTTCTATCAGACAATCCTGACTTTGCAGCTAGTTTAATGTCTCGCATATACAGATATTTCTTCTTTCACAGGATGAAGCAGTCACTGGCAAAGCATAAATTTATCAATCTAATTAACACCCAAATTACATTGTTTGCAAGGTCATTATTGGGAGAAGTTAAGAGTTGACCTTAAAGATGGATCTGCACTCACATACAAGGATAGAAGAATACATTTCTTTCCTGAGGAACATTAATGAATTATTTTAATTTTAATGACAGTTCAGTAGTTACAAGTTTCTTAAAAATTTTAAGAATGAATTTACCTTCTCCTACACACAAGTTGGGGTTCAGAACTTGGGGTTCATTTTATAATTCTTAAAATTAGCTCAACAATTTTGCTATTGCTTTCCTAGATGAGGATAATCAGAATTGCCAACTCAAACAACAATCAAGTTTCAAACTACGTAACCCATTACTTGGCATTTTCCATTTCAAGCCCAACTTCAGCTCCTGTGCCAACTTATCGTCTCTGAAGAACAGGCACCATGAATCTTATCTAGGGTGAACCCACACAAGGTAGCATGACCAGACATACTCCATTAGGTACTAAAGGACTGAAATGACCAACTGATGGAGATGGTCAACACTTCATCCCTGTAAGTTTTAAGACATCCACCATCTTCCTTGTACCAAAGAGGGCGACAGCAACAGGCTTCATTGATGACCGTCCAGTGGCGCTGACCTCCATCATTATGAAATGCTTCCAGCGTCTGGCGACAGAACATATTAAAGCACACCTCCCATTTCAATTTGCCGTCAGATGGAACCATTCCACTGACAATGCTATTGTCCATCCATTCCATCCTATCCCACCTGGAGAATTGCGCCAAGTTGGTGTTCATTTACTTAACTCTATGTTTAATGCAATCATACCCCAGAGGCTAGTGGAGAAGCACCCCTCTCTGTGACTGGATTCTGGACCACAGTCTGTCCCGATAGGCAGCATAATGTCAAGCACCTTCACGCTGAGCACTGGAACATCTCAGGCCTGTGTGTTCAGCTCCTGTTCATACTCCTGACCCATGATTGGAATACCAGATCCAGCTCCAACAAAGTAATCATGTTTTCAGATGACCTGCCAGTAGTTGGCTTTAGCAGCAACAATGAGTCACAACACCAGAGAAGAAATGTAAAATCTCGTGGAATGGTGAGAGAATACCGACCCGGGTCTCAACAGAGACAAGACAAAGGGGATGATTGTGGATTGCAGGAGGACCAGAGACAACCACCTTCCACTACACAATTCAGTACTGGAGAGAGTGGAGAGCACCAAGTTCCTCAGAGTCCATTTAAGAAGTGTCAGGAAGGCACAACAGCGACTACACTTCCTTAGAAGGCCGAGGTGGCAAGTTACTGGCCACCATCCTGTCAACTTTTAACAAGAGTCTGTCAAGAGTGTCCTGGCCAGCTGCATCACAGTGTGGAACAGCTGCTATAAAGCATCAGATCAGAGGTTAATCCACAGGACCATAAAAGAAGCAGAGCATCACTGAGGTCTCTCTCCTTCCCCACCCCCCAGAGATGTGATTTACCAGGATCGTTGTTTCAAGAGAGCTCGCAAAATATGCAAGGACCCTTACCATCCTGCACACAACATCCTCCCTCTACTCCCATCAGGTAAGAGATAAAGTATTAGAGGCACATCCACTAGGTTGTGGAACAGCTACTTCCCATGGACAGTGAGACTACTAAATGACTGTTAAAACAACTTCCCGTGACTACTATTTATTAATAATATTTTTAAGGTGTATACATGTAAAGGTGTTCTGTGTATATGTATTGTTCATCTGTACGTTATATCTTTATATGTATTTGTACTGTTTTGGCACCGCGGACTGGAGAGTCAGGTTGCACTGTTACAATAAACCTGAACTTGAATTGTCTTTATTCATGCCATGGCATCAACTAAATTTGTATTCTCTCTTTGAGATGGTCTACTTTAGGCTTAATGAATTCTGACTTTGCCAAAAGTCAATGGATCCCACTTGTATCTATTAACTATCCTTCTCATTGGCTCCTGATGCCAAGGTAATAACATGTTTAAAAGTTACTACTTCAGTAGGTTCATGTTCAAGTAATTCCTCTATTTTACTTCAGCATCTGCAACTTTGTAAAGCTTCCCACCACATTTCAATTGTTCATTTTGCTCACCTTCTTGCCCTCTTTTGCTCAACTACAATTTTTAACATCTTAGCCAAGGGCTACATGCAAATTCCAGGTTGATAGCCTCTCCAGACAAAATAAATTGACCAATAAAAAGCATGCAAAATTATTGGCCTTTGATATAAACCAAATCAAGATCGTTTTTTGTACTTTGTTGGTAACCTAAGCCTGAAATTTAAAAGCTTTGATACAATGCAATGCAAGTTAAAAAAAAGAGTAATACATTCCACATAAAAGAAACAAGGTGCTTTAATTACTTCAGTTTGGGTTCACGTCCTTCACTGGTGTACTGCCAGCAGAGTAAGCCAATCAGATCTTGAACTCTTGCATTTGCCATTGTAACCACAGTCATTGGCTGCATCTTATCTTGGCTTGTCTGCATGGGGAGGTAGACATCAATATTTTTGGTTGCTGTGGTACCAATGTGGCCCTATGAGGGGAAAAAAAATAAGTTGTCAAACAGAAAGATTCATTTGAGAGTACACTTTTTACAATCCTTCAGATTTCCCTTAAGAAATGAAAACGCTACTCTGGATGTAAATCACCTGACTGTAATGGACATACTTCATTTTGCACCAAAATCAACAGAATTCTTCACATTTATCATAATCATAAGACAAAAATGGCCAATGACAATTTAGCCCCTTATGTCTACGCTACCATTTGTCAAGATAATGATTGATCAAACTCACTGCTTTTCTCCAGTGTCCAGACATCTCCCCCTATTCCTGTGAAGACCAGAAATCTATTGTCCTCAGTTTGGAATGAACTCAATAGCTGACCATTCACCGCTTTCTCATAGAATTCCAAGTACGTATGAAGTAATTCTTCTTATTTGTTTCCCACATGGCTTCTCATTCCAAGACCAACCCATTTTTAAAACTCTTCATGGAACATTACAGCATAGGCCATTCAGCCCTTGATATTGTGTCAACCTACATAATTCTAAAAATAGTAAACCCTTCATATCTCATAACCCTCTTTTTCTTTCATCCATGTCTAAGAATCTCTTAAACGCCCCATAATGTTTCAGTCTCCACCCCTGGCAAGGCATTCAACCAGGGAAAGGAAATATCCTTTGCCCATTGAGTCCAATAAAATTACTCTACTTTTCAATAGGCTTCTTCAGGTGGATTCTCCGCTAAGAATGCACCTGAAGAAGAGGAAGCGGCCCTTTGACTTGCCGTTCAGGTGGCAGTGCTAAAAGCACAGTGGTGGCCACCTGAAGGAACAGCTGAGCACACACCGGCTCCTGTCCCTTGTGCTATCAAATTAGGATGGCTGGCTATCAGCATGGGGACAGCCAGCGTGGGCTATCAGCGTGGGGAAATCCCCAGCAGGGGAGAAGGGGGCTGGAGCGGCCGGCGGGGGAGAAGGGGGCTGGAGTGGCCGGCGGGGGAGAAGGGGGCTGGCTGAAACAATGCAGGTACCCGACTCAAGTGCCATAACAAGCTTAGCATCAGCGTGCTCGAGCCTTGGCAGAGGAAAGCAAGGACATGGACGCAGTATCCCTGAGTTCCCAGTCCCGTACTCCCCCGCCCACTGTTCCAGCCCCCTTTTCCCCTGCCCGCTGCGCCAGCCCTGCAGTCCCCACACTGACAACCCAGCCAGCTGCCCCTGCCCCAACTCACTGCGTGGGGGAAGGCGCTCGCCATCTGACTGTCATCCTGAATGCAGCCACTTTTAGCCAGCTGCATTCAGATGGCTGGGGAGGCCACTGTGCTGTGGTGATTATCCCTCTCGGAGGAGGGTTACAAAGTTCGTCTTGCAGGCGCCTCCTGCGCATTCACGTGGCCTCCCAACAGTCGGATATTGCCAAAATATGCGGCTTTACAAGCGGGTCAATTGGCCACCTGAAAGTGCCTAATGAAATCTCTCAAATCTGCCAAACTCTAGAGAATAGAGGGTCCACCTCTCATGTGGAAGACTCACCACTTCATCTGTAGCAAGGAATTCCAGTTTTACTTCAGACAACAAAAACAGATAACAATGATTCAGGTGCAATTTCACCAAGGACCTGTCTAATTTCAGTAAAGTCCATGCTCAAATTCTCACAAGGCTGACACATAATTCATCTTCCAAACTATTGGATTCACCTGCAGATTGATACCTTTAAAATCAAAATGACCAAATCTACTTTTCTGTTTTATGCACTAAAGTTGATGTCTAATTCCACCGGTTTAGATTGTTTCCTTCAGCTCCCTGAACACTTAAAAAGGTGGGCAAAACCCTTTTGAGGCCTACTCCCTTCTCCAACTCCATTTTAGCTTATATCAGCAACAAATCAGTCTCACTGTTCATAGATGGTGAATTGCTGGACCCAAGAACTAATTGCCACGATACCTCACGATTAATAGCCTGACAACAGAGAATAATTAATCACTGACCTCATCAAATGTTTTGATATGTTTAAGGGGCAAGTGGCATCAGTTCCGAATTCCCGTGAACTAAAGGGGCAGCATGGTGAGCACAATACTGTTACAGTGCTAGTGAGTGGGGTTGGAATATGGTGCTGTAAGGAGTTTGTGTGTTCTCTCCATGTCTGCATGGGTTTCTTCTGGGGGCCCCGGCTTCCTCCCACCATTCAAATCGTACCAGGATGTAGGTCAATTGGGTGGCATAGGCTTGTGGGCTGAAAGGGCCTATTACCATGCTGTTTGTCTAAATTTTTTAAAAATCTGAATAAAGCACAGGAAATATTAAATGGGTCAAGCAGCATCTTTGGTGAGAGGCATATTTTCAAGTTGATCATATGTCATCAGACATTTAAGAGATTGTCACAATATATTCAAGAGAAAAGCAGAGTACTCAACAGGCTAAAAGACAACAAATTAAGTAACAAAAAATTAACTACATAACTTAAAACCCAGAATCTAAAACTACTAAGTTGTAAATGATCTTTTAATCAATTTCAAGATTACAATCATGTGCATCTATTGGAGTTTTGTCATTAACTAAGACATCACTAAAATGATATACGAGAAGCAGAGAATCTTTTACACCAAATGAAAATATTTTAATTGAGTTTAGAGTCTAGATTTTCCAATCAGTTATTTTAATGCCAGCAGGAACACATTTAAAATAAATGTTCTGTTCAACAAGGCATATAAATGGGATATTCACAATTATATAAAAATGGCAATCAGAAAATGTAGTTTTAAGAATCACACAAAGTATTAAATTGAGCATTTTGACCTCCATTCAGAACAAAACACAAATTATCAGGTACCTGATTTAACAGGCAAGTCCATCAGATTTGAAATGCATACATCTGCAATTTAATTGTATATACTGCATTTTTAATACAGAGATGCCCATTAAACCATTCACCTCACTTCAAAGCTATCAATTATCAACACAAGTTGAGGTACCTTTGGTGGGTCACAATATTTGTCACACAGAACAGCACAGCTTACAAAAGAATTGTTCCTGTGACTGCATTTTGGTCAAGTTCTCCAATTAATCCCCAGCCTTTTTCCCCTCGATTGTTTTCTGCTTTTCCAGTATACATGCACATTTCCAACCAACAGTAAAATTGAATCCAGTTCCACAATCATTCCACACACTTTTATTCTAAATTGCAGAAATGCTTTGAATGGACCTGGGGCAACTGATACACAAAATATGTACAGTGTTGGCATGATCTTAAGAATCCTACATCCAGAAATGACCTTTTCAGCAGCATCTTATCATTTGCTGCTCTCTCTGCACCAAATCATCATCCATGATTTCTTTAAGATTCTTGGATTTCTTTGGCTTGGCTTCGCGGACGAAGATTTATGGAGGGGGTAAATGTCCACGTCAGCTGCAGGCTCGTTTGTGGCTGACAAGTCCAATGCGGGACAGGCAGACACGGTTGCAGGGGAAAATTGGTTGGTTGGGGTTGGGTGTTGGGTTTTTCCTCCTTTGTCTTTTGTCAGTGAGGTGGGCTCTGCGGTCTTCTTCAAAGGAGGTTGCTGCCCGCCAAACTGTGAGGCACCAAGATGCACGGTTTGAGGCGATATCAGCCCACTGGCGGTGGTCAATGTGGCAGGCACCAAGAGATTTCTTTAGGCAGTCCTTGTACCTCTTCTTTGGTGCATCTCTGACACGATGGCCAGTGGAGAGCTCGCCATATAACACGATCTTGGGAAGGCGATGGTCTTCCATTCTGGAGACGTGACCTACCCAGCGCAGTTGGATCTTCAGCAGCGTGGATTCGATGCTGTCGACCTCTGCCATCTCGAGTACTTCGACGTTAGGGATGAAAGCGCTCCAATGGATGTTGAGGATGGAGCGGAGACAACGCTGGTGGAAGCGTTCTAGGAGCCGTAGGTGATACCAGTAGAGGACCCATGATTCGGATCCGAACAGGAGTGTGGGTACGACAAGGGCTCTGTATACGCTTATCTTTGTGAGGTTTTTCAGTTGGTTGTTTTTCCAGACTCTTTTGTGTAGTCTTCCAAAGGCGCTATTTGCCTTGGCGAGTCTGTTGTCTATCTCATTGTCGATCCTTGCATCCGATGAAATGGTGCAGCCGAGACAGGTAAACTGGTTGACCATTTTGAGTTTTGTGTGCCCGATGGAGATGTAGGGGGGCTGGTAGTCATGGTGGGGAGCTGGCTGATGGAGGACCTCAGTTTTCTTCAGGCTGACTTCCAGGCCAAACATTTTGGCAGTTTCCGCAAAACAGGACGTCAAGCGCTGAAGAGCTGGATCTGAATGGGCAACTAAAGCGGCATCGTCTGCAAAGAGTAGTTCACAGACAAGTTGCTCTTGTGTCTTGGTGTGAGCTTGTAGGCGCCTCAGATTGAAGAGACTGCCATCCGTGCGGTACCGGATGTAAACAGCGTCTTCATTGTTGCGGTCTTTCATGGCTTGGTTCAGCATCATGCTGAAGAAGATTGAAAAGAGGGTTGGTGCGAGAACGCAGCCTTGCTTCACGCCATTGTTAATGGAGAAGGGTTCAGAGAGCTCATTGCTGTATCTGACCCGACCTTGTTGGTTTTCGTGCAGTTGGATAACCATGTTGAGGAACTTTGGGGGGCATCCGATGCGCTCTAGTATTTGCCAAAGCCCATTCCTGCTCACAGTGTCGAAGGCTTTGGTGAGGTCAACAAAGGTGATGTAGAGTCCTTTGTTTTGTTCTCTGCACTTTTCGTGGAGCTGTCTGAGGGCAAAGACCATGTCAGTAGTTCCTCTGTTTCCGCGAAAGCCGCACTGTGATTCTGGGAGAACATTCTCGGCGACACTAGGTATTATTCTATTCAGGAGAATCCTAGCGAAGATTTTGCCTGCAATGGAGAGCAGCGTGATTCCCCTGTAGTTTGACCGGTCTGATTTCTTGCCTTTGTTTTTGTACAGGGTGATGATGATGGCATCACGAAGGTCCTGAGGCAGTTTTCCTTGGTCCCAACAAAGCTTGAAAAACTCATGCAGTTTGGCATGCAGAGTTTTGCCGCCAGCCTTCCAGACCAAAACTCTTTTCTCCTGTAGGGTGACTACATCTCTAATAAGAACCTCTCCAACAGTCTAAAAGCTCAATAAGCAAGGAGCAACAGGGAAAATGTGCCACTTTATTGCTCAGCAGAGCTAATCAAATGAAGGCAGACTGGACAACACATGTTTTCACTGCACAAAGATAAAATCAGGTTAAAAAAAATACTGTAGCCTGGAAGCTTATTTTATCCAAAACCCTGCAGACATTTCCAAGCATTGATTGAAACACTTTCTGCAAAATAGTAGCCACATTTACTCTTCATTGTTAACATAACAGCCATTTTTACATCTGAATTAACAAGTGCACTCAACAACATTTACATGATAGCGAACACGTGCCGTTTATTGCCTCACATATCATTTAATGACCAATTAAATTAAATGCTTGGACACTGCACAGAAAACAATTATTTTAAGTTAACATCCACCCATTCACAACAGCATCAACACATTTCTGAAACATTTATACTTCTAAATTGTTGGCAAAATTTATGACAATTAGATCTTTTTGAATCCTGACTGAATTACAAAGCAACATTTACACTCAGCGTCCTTTAACATTTCCAGGAGTCACTGAAATATATAGTTTTGGGAACAATCATAAATAAAGCGACTGGAGGTATCAGTGTCAGTTACTGGACACACAAAACTGTAAAGGTCTTGCACTGTCTATGTCACTCTGCTTTGATGCCATCTTCAGAAGAGCATCCTTGTCAAATTTTCCTTTTGCCATCATGGCCACCTTGATCAAGATGTCTATATGAGATTATTAATTAATTGATGTGTTTATTAAGGCTGTTTAGTTCTGTAATCTTTGAACCAGCAATCAGGATAATTCCATTTCTAAGGATTGCTGTCCAATTTAGTAACTTGAAGGCCATGAACTCACCACATAAAATGGGGTCCCAAAATTACAACAAATCTGATGTCGTTAGCTAAAGACATATCCAGGGAATAAAATCCTGTAATGGACATAGTGGAGATCGTAATTCATTTTGAGCCCTGTACATAAATCCAATCAACATTTCTAAAAGATGCAACACATGCATTTCGCAGATTCAAATGCACATTCTCACAAGGCCCTGAAAAAAACAGTAGAATAGGCTCTAACACTCACATTATTGAAACTCTAAACAAGTTTTATCATCATGTACAAGAGACAAAATATCCTTTTCTATATACAAGCAACCTTAAAAAGGAATAGCACGCTTGTGATTCAAAAATACAATCATTCATCCACACTGCAGAGATAAAACCTATGTTGAGAAAACCTTGGCCACATAAATAATTCACAGTTACATGATCTATTCCATTAATGCCATATTCCATACTGATAACACAACATCATTGCCAAGTAATTCCACGGATGTTCAAATGTAATTTTTTAAAACTTCTATCTCTTTAAATCACTTTAGAGAAAAATCAATAAGCTTTAAATGTTAAAATAGGATTTTTATCACCATAAGAATGAATTACACATTCCAAACTCTATTAATCCTTGGAGAACAGGGTGCTCTCAAAGACTTAAATGTCGATGTAAAGATTTAATCAAATACTATTGAAGAAACATATTCTTCAATTCATTATCAGATGATGTATCACAAGATAGAGGTTGCAGAACAGTCATTAATACTCTTGTAAATTACTAAAAAGAACAAAGTATTTCATAACAATCAATCGTTGAGCCATTTAAAAAGGCCATTACAAGGCCTCAAAAATTTACATTATATTGATGATGGCTATTTGATTTCTAGAGGGACAACATTTTAAACTCTTATTTTCTTCCTTTGCAATACAGAGATATTCCTGTGCAGGATTATTGACCGTTAGTCCTTTGAAAAATATACGGTCTTTTTTGGATTTCAAACTGAGTTGTCTAAATTTGCTTCTTTATTTCACGCGATCTGTAATTTTGAAAACCGTGGCATTAAAACTCAACAGGTTTTCAACCAACAAAAATGCTCTTTTATAAACTTTGATTAATCAAGTTATTTGGTCCTGGATCAGCTGGACAACAGCAATACCCCTGCATCAAGCAGCTTTTCATAGATTATAGCTCATCTTTCAACATCATTATCTCAGTAATGGTTAGCAAGCTTAAAAACCTGGGGCTCTCTGTAGGAGTGAGATTGATCAGCTAGTTGAGTGGTGTCACAACAACTACCTTCACTCAATGTCAATAAAACTCAGGAATTTATTGTGGACTTCAGGAAGGGGAACCCAGGAGAACACATATTAGTCCTCATCAAGAGCTCAGCAGAGGAGAAGGTTAAAAAAAATTCCTGGGTGTCAGCATCTCTAAAGACCATCATGTCAATGCAATCATGCTAGCTGCTCTATTTCATTAGGAGTTTGAGGAGGTTGGTAAGTCACCAAAGACTCTTCCAAATTTCTACAGGAGTAGGCCATCCAGCCCATCAAGTCTGCTCTGCCATTCAATAAGATCATGGCTGATCTGATGATAGGCTCATCTCCATCTATCTGTGTTTTCCCCATATCCCTCAATTCCCCTGCTATGAAAAATATATCCAACCTTGTCTTAAATATATTTACTGAGGTAGTCCTCACTGCTACAATGGATAGCAAATAACAGATTCACCAACCTCATCTCCACCCTAAATCTACCACCCTGAATCTTGAGGCTATGACCCCTCATTTGAGTCTCCCCCACCAATGGAAACAACTTATCTACTTGTATCTTATCAATACCTTTCATAATTTTATAAGATACCTTCTCATTCTTCTAAATTCCAGCAAGTACAGTACAAGATGAATCAATCTCTCCTCAAAGGCAAACCCCCCTCATCTCGGGAATCAACTTTCTGGAATTATTCTTCAATGAAGGGCATTGAAGAGGCAGTGCCTTAAGAAAGCAGCTTAGAACTGTAGAACATTACAGCACAGAAACAGGCCCTTTGGCCCTTCTAGTCCAGGCCAAACTATTTTTTTGCTCAGTCCCAATGTCCTGCATCCAGTCCATATCCTTCCATATGCGCCCCAACCCCCAGTGCATGTACCTGTCCAAAATTTTCTGAAATGTTAAAATTGAGTTCACATTCACGTCAGCTGGCAGCTCATTCCATACTCCCAACACTCTCTGTGTGAAGAAGTCCCCCTCATGTTCCTCTTAAATTTTACCCTTTTCACTCTTTTTAAAAATTTTTTTGATTTTTCACACTATGAACCATATTGACCAAAATACACAAACATTTCCCTCTTGAATATACACAGTGTCATTTTCTCCCCTTTCCCCCCCCTCCCTTCCTTCCCTCCCTCCTTCCCACCCCCCTCCCCACCCACTAAACGTTCAACATATACGATACATTAAACGATGTCATCACACAATGAAAATAAACAAGAAAATTGTGTCATCTACTTTTACACACTGGATCAGTTCATTTCGTCTTCTTCTCATTCTGTCATTTTAGGTGGTGGAGGTCTGCGGTAAGACTTCTCTGTTGTGTTCCATGTACTGTTCCCAAATATGTTTGAACACTGATGTTATTTCTTAAATTATATGTTATTTTTTCCAATGGAATACATTTATTCATTTCTATGTACCATTGCTGTATTCTCAGGCTATCTTCTGATTTTCAGGTTGACATTATACATTTTTTTGCTACAGCTAAGGCTATCATAATAAATCTTTTTTGTGCTTCATCCAAATTGAGGCCAAGTTCTTTACTTTTTATATTACCGAGAAGAAAGATCGCTGGATTTTTTGGTATCTTATTTTTTGTGATTTTATTTTATATCTGATTTAGATCTTCCCAAAACTTTTCCACTTTCTCACATGCCCAAATTGCATGTACTGTTGTTCCCGTTTCCTTCTTACAGCGAAAACATCTATCTGATACTGTTGGGTCCCATTTATTTAACTTTTGGGGCGTGGTGCTCCCCTTTCACACTTAACCCATGTTCTCTGGTTTGTTTCTCACCTACCCTCAGTAGAAAAAGCCAACCTACATTTACTGTCTATCCCTCTCATAATTTTGTATACCTCTATCAAATCTCCCCTTATTCTTCTCTCCAAGGAAAAAAGGTCCTTGTTTAACCTTTCCCTGTAACTCAGACCCTGATGTTCAAGCAACATCCCAGTAAATTTTTTCTGCACCGATTCTATCTTATTGATATCTTTCCAGTAGTTAGGTGACCAAAACTGCACACAATAATGCAAATTTGGCCTCACCAATGATAACTTATATTAGAACTTTATCAGAACATCCCAACTCCTATGCTTAATATTTTGCTTTATGAAGGTCAATATACCAAAAACTCTCTTTACCACTCTATCTACCTGTGACATCATTTTCAGGGAATTAAGTCTCTGTATTCCCAAATCCCACTTTTCTATCACACTCCTCAGTGCCCTACCATTCACCAATACTGAGTGCCTGAACCTTCCTGACTAACATCCCTTGTGGGACTTTGTCAAAGGCCTTGATAAAGTCTATGTGGACAACATTCTCAGCCTTTCCTTCATCAACTTTTCTGGTAACCTTCTCAAAAAACTCAGATTGGTTAAACATGACCTATCTCTCTCACACACACACACACACACACACACACACACACACACACACACACACACACACACACACACACACACACACGTTGACTATCCATAATTAGTCTAAATATTTATACAATACAACTCCAATTATCCCAAATTGGATTCTCCAAAATCCTCGTTTCTCCAAAATTTTTTCAGAGCTGAAGTGACCTCACAGGTTGAGAAAAAAATTTCACTTGACATGAAATTAGAACGATTGTCCTTGTTTAAGATAACTTCCTCCCCTCTCTCTTTCTTTTTCTTCTTTATCTTCCCCTATTGATTTTTGTCTCCAACTCTCCCTCACAAACTGCATGTGACTGTCTCCCAGCTGCAAGAGTTTGGAAGAATCCCTTGTCCTGGCATCATCAAGGTGAGCGGCCTCCCAACAGCAGCGGGGTTGTCGGGCTTCCAGGCAGAAGCAGGGACATTGGGCTCCCGGGGAGGAGCTCAGTGGGGAGGTGTCTGTGATCAGCCGTGGCCAGCATTATTTTGGGTGAAAATTAAACAATATTTTAATGCTTAAAAAGCCTTCCATTGTTGTTTGTAGTTTAAACACTGTTACAAGTGATTTGCTGTTGCTACTGGGCTGTTTTTAAATAAAATATTCCAAAAAATTTTTTTTAAATTTTCATCCATATAATTATATTATACAAAGTCAATTCCTAATTAGATTTAAAATTACAATGATTACATGACATTAACCCCTCCCCTTAACCCACTCTTCCCTCCCTCTTTCCCCCCTCCAATGATAAAGTTATAATAATAAAAATATGCAATATATAGTCATATTGTAGCGGCCCACTCCATGGGCAAACACAGCAAACTTGTCGAACACGACGATCGGGCAGACAGACGCGGGATCAGACACCCACTCCCATAGGCTGCAGTAATAGCGGTCGAATCAGCCAGCAGATCACGGGGGTCCAATGTGGGCTTGCTCATCCAGGACAACCAATCAGCAGCCGGCTTTCATCAAGCAATGCCCCAGTGGTGACACGCCTGGCTGCCTATAAAAGGCAGGGCTGTAGCCCAATAAAGGCAGTGTTGATTACACTCCCTTGGTATGCGAGTCTTCTTTTTACCTTGAGCTATAACCGTAGTGACCCTGTTACAGTGGTGACCCTGACTGGTCCAAACGGCGCTTTGGACCCAATGATGGAGGAACAGCCTACAATCAAGGCTATAGCGTTGAAGCTGTCATGCTTCTGGACATCACAACCACGGGTGTGGTTCCAGCAGGCTGAGATGCAGTTCGCCATTCGCTAGATCCCCACAGTCAACACGTGGTCAGCACCCTTGATCAAGATACCACAGCCCGCATTATCGACTTCCTCCAGCAGCCCCCTGAGCAAGGGAAGTATGTGGCTATTAAGGAGGTATCAACCTGCACTTTCGGGCTATTAAAGCACAGATGAACAGCCCAACTGCTGTACATCAACGATTTGGGGTACAGGGCCCCTTCGGCCCTTATGAGCAGCATATTCGCTCTCAATGATGGCCACACCTCTTGCCCATTGTTCCAGCAGATCTTTCTGGAGCAGCTGCCTGAAGACATCTGGCTGCTCATGGCGGAGAAAGACTTCCATGACCCAGGAGGGTGGTTGCCTGAGTAGACATGCTGTGGGTGGCAAAGAGGGACGTCGGTGTTTCACTTGAACATGTGGCAGCACCTCCTCAGCAACACCCAGGCAGGAAGCCCGTTGACAGACCATCCCACCAGTGAGAAGTACTGTTTCTATCAACTGTGGGGTACTGAGGCACATCGATGCTGCTCCCCCTGCATGTTCCAGAGAAACGGCAAGGCCATTCATTGTTGATGGCCGTGATGACCGGCCAACTCCATAGCCTCCTCCACATCCAAGACTCCCTGCCGGGCCGACATTTCTTGGTGGATACCAGGGCACAGTACAGTGTCCTTTCCCCATCCAGTCTAGAAGCCCACAGTTGCATGGTGGGCCAAGAGCCTCAGGCAGCAAACGGCTCCAACATTCAGTACCCATACAATTCCCTTCCACTTTGGGACAGCCAATTCAACTGGAAGTTTATGGTGGCGGCCAACTAGCCACTGGTGGACATTAAGGGGCGTCAGCTGGTACACGCCTGGACATTTCAGACACGCTCACTCAAGGGTACCAAATTTACTAACCCCCATGTACACTCAGTACTGCTGACAACAAATTCGCTCAAGTCTTAGTGGAATTCCCTTCCATCACTAAACCCCGTTTCAACTTGGTGGAACCCAAGCACTGGGTGAGTCACCCAATTATTATGGAGGCCCCTTCCCTCCATGCCAGGGCATGGCGTCTCTCCCCCACCCACCCAAGAAACTCAACTTGGCGAGAGAAGAGTTTCAAAAGATGGAGGAACTCAGCATCGTGTGCTCCCGCCTCCATATGGTACCTAAGGCAGCGGGAGGTTGGAGGCTGTGCGGAGACTACCGCCACCTTAACGAGGCCACCATACCCAACAGATATCCTGTGCCCCATATCCAGGACTTCACTAATCTGCAAGGGGCACAGATATTTTCAAAGGTGGACCTCATCAGGGGGTATCATCGGATCCCAGTTCACCTGATGACATTCCCAAAAATGCCATCATAACCCCCTTTGGATTGTTCGAATTCCTCCGCATACCATTTGGGCTGAAGAATGCGGCTCAGACTTTCCAAAGTTAATAGATGCAGTGGGCCGGGATCTGCATTTCACCTTTGTCTACCTCGATGACATTTTAATAGCCGGCCACACTCACAACAAGCACGCTACTCATTTAAGACTACTGTTCTCCAGGCTAAGTGAGTTCGGTTTAACCTTCAATATGATCAAGTTCCAGTTTGGCCGAGAGACCATTGATTTCCTGGGCCATCGCATTGACCAACATGGGGCCAGGCAGTTACCCACTAAAGTGGACACAATTCATTCCTTCCCCAGAACAATGACTATGAAGGTACTGCAAGAGTTTGCAGATATGGTCAATTTTTAATCATCGGTTCATACCTGCAGTGGACTGTATCATGAGTCCGCTATTTTCCCTCATGGCAGAGCCCAATAAAGACATTCAATGAACACAGGAGGTGACCAAGGCTTTCCAAGCAACTAAAGATACCCTAGCCAAAGCCATCCTCTTTGTGTATCCTAGGACAGACGCCCCGACCGCCCTCATGGTTTACGCCTCCAGCACAATGGTCAGGGATGTACTTGAGCAACTGGTTAACAGACAGTGGCAGTTGCTGGCCTTTTTTAGTAAACATCTCAGGCCACCAGAGCTCAAGCACAGAGCCTTTAGTAGGGAGCTGTTAGCGCTCTACCTGACAATTCGGCATTTCCGTGACTTTCTGGAGGGCAGGATGTTCAAAATTTACACAGACCACAAACCACTTACCTTTGCTTTCAGCAAGGTGCCAGACCTGTGGTCAGTCAGGCAACAGTGGCACTTGTTCAACATATCTGAATTTTCAACAAACATTGAACATATTGCTGACAACTCCAATGTGGTTGCCGATGCCCTAACCCGCCTGGCTATCCGAGCAGTGCACGACCCCGCCCCAGGTGTCGACTATGCAGCCTTGGTAGATCTGCAGCAGGCAGAACCTGACATACCAGTGTACCAGACAGCACTTACCAGCCTGCAACTGGAGGACATCCAGATGGCCCTAGGTAACCTCATGCTGCTCTGCAACACCTCAACTGGTAAACTGCACCATCAATCCAATTGCATGGAGGAGTCGAGTTTTCAATTCAGTCCACTCTGCAATCAGGAGTACAGTTAGAATGGTGGCCAACAGGTATGTCTGGCAGTCCCCGTAAAGAGGTCACTCATTGGGCCAGGCATCCAAGATCCAGACCCATATTAAAGCCCCTCTGCAGCCTTTCGAACCTACATACCACCGTTTCACCCACAAGCACATAAACATTGTGGGACCTCTACCTGTATCCAGACGTGAACATTATCATGGTCGACTGGATGAAAAGATGGCCAGAGGCGGTGCAACAACCTGAAATCTCCATGGAGAGATGTGTACGGGTATTACTGAACACCTGGGTTGCACGTTTCAGGGTCCCTGAATACTCAACATCTGAGCGGGTGGGGAGGCCCAATTCACCTTCAGTCTATGGATTTGCTTAGCAAATGCCCTGGGAACTGAACTCCACCACACCACAGCATACCACCTGCAGGCCAACGGGCTGGTGGAGAGGTTCCACAGCCACCTAAAGGCAGCTCTGATGGCCTGACTCACCAGACAAAATGGGGCAAACAAACTTCCTTGGGTACTGCTAGGCATCCGCAACACCCCAAAGGAGGATCTCGAGGCATCCTCTGCCGAGTTAGTCTATGGCATGCCCTTAGTCATCCCAGGCGAATTCGAGGCAGCTTCCGAGGACTTGGGGGAGCTCCCAGCAGTTACATTGTCTTGACTGCACAAGTGCCTGGGCTCACTAGCCCCAGTTAAGCCCAGAGCTCAAGGTCAAGCCAGGACCTATGTTCCAAACAAAATTTGCAGACTGTCACTACGTATTTGTCCGAAGTGGGGCCCACTGGCCGCCCCTTCAACGGCCTTATGAAGGGCCATTCTGCGTTGTCAGACACAATGGCTCCACTTGCATGTTGGACATTGGAAGCAGGGAGGAAACCTTCATACTCAACCGGCTGAAACTGGCCCATTTGGACATTAACCAGCCAGTTACTCATCCAATCCCACGATGCAGGGATCAGCCATCAAAAGACAGTGTCCCGATTGCCAGTTCTAGGAGGGGTGGGTCGTCTAGCAGCCACTCCATGGGCTGACTTGCAGACAGCACGCAGGTGGGACACCCGCTCCCATTCGCCGCAGGAATACCAGTCGAACCAGCAGATCGCAGAAGGTCCAATCTAGGCCTGCGCATCCGGGACAACCAATCAACAGCCGGCCTCACTCAAGCAATGCCCTGGTGGTGACACGGCAGAGCTGCAGCCAAATAAAGCCAGTATCAATTACACCCCCTTGGTGTGCAAGTCTTCTTTCTACCTCAAGCTACAACCCAAGCTATAACCATAGTGACCTCACTACAATACAAATGAATTTTATAAAGAAAAAGGAAAAAAGAAAAATATAAAGAGAAAATGGTATTAATCTGGATTGGGCAAAGGATTAGCTCACACACTGGGATCTTACAGTATTTATATTAAAAGACTTTAGGGAAGAAGATTATTACAGGTCTTAAGAGACTGGAAATACATCTTTACATATTGATCCCTAAACTTTGCATATATGGGCTCAAAACTTGTACAAAAATTGAATATTTATTTCTCAAAGATATACAACTTTGAATTTCTGAATGCCATCTTTCCCTACCCAAATATACATCTGATTTCCAAGTCACTGCAACACAATTTGTTGCCACCTCTAAAGCTATTTTAATAAATTTAACTTGATAAAATTACAATTTTAGTTCAAGTCTTGTTCCTTCTATATTCCCCAATAAAAATAAATCTGGATTTTGTAGAATAATACCGTCAATAATCTGTTCTAAAAACTTTCCTAAAATCCATCCAAAAAGTTCTAACTTTAGAACATGACCAAGTTGAGTGTAAAATGGTTCCCATTTCTTCACATCTAAAATACTTAACTGATAAGTCCGATTTCATTTTGTGCAATTTGTGTTAAATATAATTGATGTAAATAACTATATTGAACTATAATATATTATACAATCTTGATAAGAGATTGTATAACATATTATAGTTCAATAAAATTATTTACATCAATTTTCTCATCACTTGTAATATTTAAATCAACCTCCCACTTCTGTCTAGATTTGTGTATTCCCTTTTTAATATTACCTGCTTGTAATAAATGATAAATTTCTGAAATAAATTTCTTAGTGTAACCTTTTCTGATAAGAACATCCAACTCACTACAAGCCGATAAATACATTGTTGAACCTAATATTTCACACAAATATCCTCTTGATTGAAGATAGCAAAAAGTATATTTCAAGGAATTTCATATTTATTTCTTAACTGTTGGAACGACATCAATTGATTTCGTTCATAACAATCTTTCACATTTTAATACCATTGTAAAACCAAATATTTAAAAAAAGGATAATCTTTAGTAAAAGACAAGATTATTTTGAATCAAAGGTTTTTTAGGTGATATACTTCCTTTTGTTCCTATTTTATTATTTATCTTGCTCCAAATGGTAATCAAATGTTTTACCAAAGGTGCCTCCTTCACACCAGTTATTAATTTTGAATCCCATTTATAAATAAATTCCTCTACTAATTTCTTTCCTATTTTGTCCATCTCTGTTTTGACCCATGCCAGTTTTCCTGATCCCTCAAATAAGGAATAAGAAACCTTAAATGAGCTACTTGATAATAATTCTTAAAGTTAGGAAGTTGCAAATCTCCCAATTTGTATTTCCATGTTAATTTTTCAATAGATACTCTTGATATTTTACCTTTCCAAAGAAATCTCCTTATATATTTATTTAATTCTTGAAAGAACTTTTGTGGCAACAATATGGGTAAAGTTTGAAAAAGATATTGTATCTGCAGAAAGATATTCATCTTAATTTGCATGGTTAATTTTTGAGCCTTTTTTAAGTAATGGAACAACATGAGCTATCCTCCGACACCACACACATGGCTAAAGACATTTTAAATATTTCTGCCAGAGCCCCTTCAATTTTTTCACTAGCCTTCCTCAAGGTCTGAGGGAATATCACATTAGGTCCTGGGGATTTATCCACCCTGACAGTATTGGCTTTAAGACACTCATCCTCTTTAATCTGTATAGGTTCCATGACATCGCTGCTTGTTTTCCTAATTTCCCTTGACACTGTGCTAATTTCTGGAGTAAAAACATTCAAGATTGCCCCGTCTCTTTTGGTTCCATTCATAGCCTATCAATCTGATCTTCAAGGGGACCAATTTTGCCCCTTACTATCCTATTGCTCTTAATATGCTTGTAGAACCCCTTATGAGTTTCCTTCATATTGTGTGCCAAAGCAATGTCATGTCTTATTTTAACTTTGTTGATTTATTTCTTGTTTTTTTCCTTGCATTTTTAAAAATATTCCTTAAGTATGTCATTTGCTCCATGTTGCTGATACCTGTGATACACCTCTCTCTAATTCTGAACAAGATGCCCAATATCCCTCAAAAACTAAGGTTCCCTATGCCCGTTAACTTTGCCTTTAATACTGACAGGAACAAACAAACTCTGTACTCTCAAAAATCCATCTTTGAAAGCCTCCACTTACCTCGCACATCCTTGCCAGAAAAAAACTTATCCCAATCCATGCATTCTAGATCCTTCCTCATTTCCTCAAAATTGGCTTTTCTCCAGTTTAGAATCTCAACCCAAGGATGAGACCCACCATTCACCATAATTAACTTGAAACTAATGACATTATGATCACTGGACCCAAAATTTTTACCACACAAACTTCTGTCACCTGGCCCGTCTCGTTCCCCAATAGGAGATCCAGTATTGCACTCTCTCTAGTTTGAATATTGATTTAGAAAACTTTCCTAAACACATTTGACAATCTCCAAGCCATCCAGGCCTTTTACAGTATGGGAGTCCAGTTAATATGTGGAAAGTTAAAAATCTCCAACTATTACAACTTTTGTTTCCTGCAGCTGTCTACTATCTCCCTCCAGATTTACTCCTCCAATTTTTGCTGACTATGGGGCAGCAAATATACAATCCTATGAGTGTGCTCATAACTTTCTTATTCCTCAGCTCCACCCACATAGCCTCAGTCTGCAAGCTCTCTAGTCTGTCCTACCTGAGCACAGCTGTGATATTTTCCTCCCCTTTTCATCCCTCCTGTTCAATTGCATCTAAACCAACAGAAGCCTGGAACATTGAGCTGCGTCCTTCTGCAACCAAGTTTCAGTAATTGCCACAATGTCATAATTCCACGTGCCCATCCATGCTCTAAATTCATCTGGATTTCCTTGTCCTTCAAGGACCTCTCATTGCTACCATCAGGAAGGAGATACAGGTGACGGATGCACATGCTCAATTTACAAAAATGGCTTCCACCCCTCTGCCATCAGATTTCTAAATGGACAATGACCTGATGAAAAAACCTCACTTCTGGGTTTTTTTTTGCACTGTTATTTAAATCTCGTATTTGCAAAATTGTAATTCAGTCATTTTTGTATTTTCTTCTGCACAATATTGTTGACATGCTCATGACAATGAACCCAATTCTGATTTACGGAACAAATCTTCTAAATACTGCATTGCAGTGGCCAAGTTCATTTTTTAAATAGTCTTTTACAGTCAGAAAATATAGTTCATATTTTTACATGGTTGCAACCAAATTATGTAAAGGACTGTTGACACAAGTTAATTTACACTTGTCAAGAGCCACCTGGAAAGGACTGGGAAAAAAATAACTTGCATTTTCTTACACCTGGCACAAGAAATTCAACCAACTCTGTCACTGATTTAGCACAACAATGTACTGGGCTCTGTTGTGCTTTTAACTCCATATCCAACTCCATACCAGCTATTGAACGCACCCGAATTTTTTAAAGAAATACCAGCATTATCAGAGCTGCTGTGATGACGTAGCTGCCACTGGCGTGGACCCTGGAAACTGAGGAGCTGAAGGTTTTAACCACTTGATCCTCATGCCGATGGTTCTGTACCAGCATTAAATGGCCTGTTAAAGGATCGGACCTTTTAATAAAAATCCACAACCATGGGGTCTGTGCTCAAATGACAGCGCCTGTGTTGGGCCGCAGACTACGATTGGTTGCAGTCTCCGGGGGAGTCGCAGACAGACACAGGGCACAGGAAACAGGGAGAACATCCCCAGACGAGGAGAAGCATCAGAGACAACCCAACAGGATGGTGACCATTGCAGTGAACAAGAATTCACTGTCTACAGGTAGATTAGACAACCAGCCCCCCCCCCCCCCCCCCTTGGCTCTGTCCCCATCAGTTCTGATATAACACTGGTTTCCCATCTTACCTCCAATTTACCTGAAGACCATTGTAGATACCAGCTGTTAATTGTAAGCTAATAAAAACATGTTTGTGCTCCACACAAGTCTGCAAGTACAATCAATCACATTCCAATTTTATTATCTTTTGGAAACAGGCTGGAAGCCCTATTGAAGCCAGGCATGCTCCAGGTTGACCCTCAATCCCCAGAGGCCCCGGAAGAATTTGCCTATGGCTACCCAAGAAGTCTTCCACTCTGACACCCTCAAGAGATCAGCCTTCCTCTCCTGATTTGGTCCCAAGGGATACGCATGCATCAGGGACTGCTTGACATACGAGACAGCCATTGAAGGCCCACTACATGCTGGCGAGACACCAACTCTCTCAACGTTGGCAATAACTGGGTGAATCGCTGGATGACTATGTTCTGGAACTATGGACACTGACGAAAGAGTTCCACTACAATGGAGTCTCAGCCTGGGTGAGAGAAGACAAGCAAGTTCAGGATACACTCGTGGCAGGAGTGAGATAGAGGTCAGTGAGTCAGCAAATGCTAGAGTTGAGGGAGAATGATTTTGCCAGTACCCTCGATCTGGCGAAATCTCTTGAACAGGCCCAACTGGGAGAGACGATCTCTCTTACAAAAGTGGCGCCTTCTCAGAAGACCAGGTCTGTGGAGCGCAGCCATCTCCAGTACCGACTACCGCAGCCAAAAGCAACCAGGGATGCTATTTCTGTGGACAGGCCAAACACTCCCACTCCAGATGCCCTGCAAAGGATTCTGTGCGTTCAAGATGCGCTACGAGGGGACACTGGATGAAAGTCTGTTGGGCCAAGGGGAACCCCAGGAAGGTGACCACGTGCGTGACGACCCCCCCCCCCACCCCCCAACCGCTATATGCCCTGTGCTCAAGCACAGAAATGCAGGTCCCTGCCACTCCATGCTGCTCACCGCTGCAATCTTTCTGCGCCTCGTGGCAGGAACCGCTACTTGTGAAGCATCAAGGAAATCCAGAAGTGAAGCAACGGCTGAAACAGTGGCCATCTTGCCATTCCTCGTTGTCAATGCCATCTTCCCAGCCCCAAGACCAAGATGACCTTAGTTTTAAACTTCTATCTCCAAAAATATCTTTTTTGGAACAAATTAAGTTCTAAATAGCTGAGGGCTTATACCCTAACTACAAACACAGCTGATACCAGGAGCTGTTCAACATTATATGATGGGCATTGGAACTCACCATAAAAAGTCTAGCAATGCAGCCTCCAAAGCATTGGCATCAGTTGTCTTCGACCAGGCAAAACCCCACCAGCTGAACAACTCTATGATGGAGGTGAGGTTAAACGGACATCTGACGGATTGCTTAATAGACACTGGCTCAATTGAGAGCTTTATAAACTCTGCGACTTCTTGGCACTACAACTTAAAAGGATTACCCAATGGACTACGGTATTCATCATCGTAATCGTATTTGTATTGTACAGTACACTTAACTGTAAAAGGGAAGAATTTTGTAAATTCCGATTATATGGTTTGGAGAATTTGTGTGCTTCTGTGTTGCTGGGCTTAGGCTCCCCGTCTCACCTTAAAAATGTGACCATGGAGTACTCAGGCCCATTCCCCCAATCACAGTGTGAACAGAAGGTTCCAAAAGCCAAACACTACATGCGGTCTCGACACCCCCCCCCCACCCCACCCCGTTTCAGAATCTAACCCCCCACTAAGCCGAACGCCACAAAGAGCAGGTGATACAGTGCAGGGGACTGAGAATTTATTAGAGCCATAATGCAGCGACTGCTTAAAGAAAAAAATGATTGAACCTAGCAGCAGCCTGTGGAGACCCCAGGTGGTAGTCGTGAGAGGGGGAGAAAATCCCAGGCTAGTGATTGACTTTAGCCAATCTATGAATCGCTTCACACCCCTGAACACATAACCTCTCCCTCAAATCTCGGACATGGTGAATGAAATTGCGCAGTGCTGGGTCTATTCAACCATTGACCTGAAAGCTGCATATCATCAGCTGCCGATCCGTTCTGAGGACCGTCTACACAGCATTCGAGGCAGATGGACAGCTTTACCAGTTCTTGAGGGTCCCTTTTGGTATTATGAATGGTGTCTTGGTCTTCCAGAGGCAGGTGGATGAAATGGTAGACAAGTATGAGTTAAAGGCCACCTTCCCCTATCTCGACAATGTCACCATTTGCGGACACAATCTGGAGGACCATGACGCCAATTTTCAGAAGTTTCTCTACACCGCTAAATCCCTGAACCTCACATACAATTTCAGTAAGTGTGTGTTCTGGACTAAACGTCTAGCTATCCTGGGTTATGTGGTGGAGAATGGTGTCATTGGCCCAGACCCCGGGCGTATGCGCCCCCTCTTAGACCTCCTTATCCCAAGGACCATGAAAGCTTCAAGGAGATTCCTGGGCTTCTTCTCATACTACACCCAGTGGGTGCCTCATTATGCTGACAAGGTCCGACCCCTTTTAAAATCCACCTCCTTTCCATTATTGGCAGAAGCCCAGACGGCTTTTAGCTACGTCAGGAGCTATATCGCGAAGGCCACCATGCATGCAATGGACGAAAATGCACCATTCCAGGTGGAAAGCAATGCCTCTGACGTGGCTCTGACCGCGCCCCTTAACCAGATGGGCAGGCCGGTAGCTTTCTTTTCCCGCACCCTACAAGGCCACGAGCTCCGAAACCCTTCAGTGAAAAAAGAGGCTCAAGCCACTGTGGAGGCCATCAGACACTGGAGGCACTACCTGGTTAGCAGGAAATTTAAACTGTTCACTGATCAGCAAGCTGTAGTATTTATGTTTAAGACACAAAAAGGGGTAAAATAAAGAATGACAAGATCGCGAGGTGGAGAATCGAGCTCTCTACCTATAACTAATACATAGTATATAGGCCAGGTACACTCAATGAGCCTCTAGGTGCCCTATCCCAAGGAAGCTGTGCCGCTGCACACACCAGCCAGTTGCGGTCAATTCATGACAAGCTCTGCCACCCCGGCATCACCCACATGGCTCACTTCGTCAAGGCACTCAACCTGCTCTTCTCTATTGAAGACATCAGGGAAATGACCAGGTCATGCCAGGTCTGTGCTGAGTGCAAACCACACCTGATAAAAAGCTTCCTGCCCCTTCGAACAACTCAGCATCGATTTCAAGGGGCCCCTTCCTTCCACCAATGGAAGCATGCACTTTCTTAACATTATTGATGAGTACTCGCATTTTCCGTTCGCCATCCATGCCCAGACACTGCCACCACAGTTATCAGAGCTCTGCTCTCTATTTTTACCACGTTTGGGTACCCCAGCTATATTCATAGCGACCGGGGCTCATCATTTACCTGCTCATAAGAGGCATCACCTCAAGCAGGACAACTAGCTACAACCCCCGGGGGAACAGAGAAGTTGAAAAAGAGAACACAACAGTTTGGAAAATTGTGAAATTAGCTCTCCAATCTAAAGGCCGTCCAGATTCATGCTGGCAAGAGGTTCTGTCCACCACACTCCACTCCATAAGATCGCTGCTCTGTGACTCCTCACGATCTAATGTTTATATTCCCAAGGATATCCATGTCGGGGATCACTCTTCCAGCATGGCTAACAACACTAGGACCAGTCCAGCTGAAAAAGTATGTGAGGAGAAGCAAAACGGACCCTCTGGTTGAGAGAGTGCACCTACTGCACGTAAACCCGATGTATGCCTATATGGCAGAAGGCAGAAGGACATCGCCTCGACCAGAGATCTGGCACCTTCAGGAAATGTGGTCCCAACTCTCACAATAAGCCTGGAACCTCCAAATACCCCGCACAGGGTTCCAGATGACATGGTTCCAACCACACAACCATCGGATCCTGAACCCACCTCCCCCCCCACTCCTCCTTTGAGTCCCAGTATCCAAGACCCACAGGAGGCACAGGAAGTTCTGGAAGAGCAAAGTCCACCAGTTCTAAGGCGCTCGACCGGAATAGCCAGGGCCCCAGACAGACTCTACTTGCAAATAATTGTAAAAAGCTCGTGTTGCTGAATGTGGTTTCTGCTTTCACTCACAGGTTCTCTTCTGAAGGAAGAGGTGAATGCAGTGAACTGGAATTCACTGTCTATGAGTAGATTAGACGACTGGCCCCTGCTCTTGGCTCCACCCCCATCAGTCCCAATATGAACCCTGTTTTCCTGCCTTACCTCCAATTTACATGAAGACCATTGTAGATATTGGCGACTAATTGTAAACTAATTAAAGTGCTTTTGTGCTCCACACAAGTTTCTGAATACTACCAATCATATTACAACCACATCAGTGAACCAGTGAGAACCCATACAGTCTGCAGGCTGTTGGCAACTGGCTCATGGGAAACAGGTATCAGACCCAGGATTTGAGAGGATGTTGAAGGCACTTGAGAGTTCCCAAAGGGCCTCAAGTGCCAAAGGCTTCCGGATTGTATCTGATGTTTTAATCTGGAGCTCGGGTTGCCAATAGATTGAACAGGCATCTGTGTGGCGATAGAGGCTGCAAGAGCACTGGAGGCAAATCCACAGACACTGACTGAAAGGGACTCTTTTGCTTCTCTTTATGTTAGAGGGGTTGCGCAACTTTAATGGCAACTTTGTGTCTTCAGGCAAAAGGAAGTTTTGTGTGCATTAAATTTTTTGTATTATTACATGACAATAAAAGGAATTTTGAAGTTGAATGACATAAAAGCTATCCTTTCTTGGAAGGATCTTGAAATCCAAAGTTTATCTCCATACTGGGAGGGCTGAACTGAATCTATAACTTTATAGGGAGAAAACGAGAGGGGAAAAAAGCCAAGCAGGTTTGTTAAAATTACCTTCAACCAATGTCACAAAAGTTAGGTAACCACAATGCCGATTTTATACTCTGCTGCATGCACATGGCCTGTTTTTGCTTACAAAACAGTTAAAACACTTCTCAAGTTAGGATACAAAGTGCTCTGTGGAAATGTAATTTTCTTCCTTGACAAAAATAATAATAACTTATTCCAATGACAACTTAAAGTGCACAAAACATTGTGGAACATCGCTCAAAATAGAGGTGCAGTTCAAATCCATTTAGAAACATTTACTTAGTCAATAAGCTGCACATACATTCATGGTAGAATATCACTTTTTAAAATTAGACACAAAGAATGTTATGGTTTACATCACGCTTGAAGGATTTTTAGTGAAGTATAATCAAAAGAAAAGTCCAAAATGTGTGGGTTGGCAACTCATCATTTAACTTGAATGGAAGTAGGCATCACTGTATTTGTTGTATGGGAGAAACAAATTAAACCAAGGACCACACTACAAATATTGAAGTACGATATCTGAAACATTTCTTTGGGAATATCAAGAACAGGGATTTAGATGCAATTTTGAAAAACAGCACATTTTAAAATTGGGTTGATGATATAGGGGAAAAAAAAACAAAATCCTATAACTTTCTCATTGCATCAAAGTTGCAGCTCACTTTTCATGTCTTCAAAATGCATCATGGACAAATAAGCATATGGGGTCAAATAGCAGGCAAGTATCAATGTAGAGCACTGGACAAATTGGAACAGCAAGGTTAATTGGTAAATGTACAAAGATTGATTTGTGTAAATAGGTCAACTGACCATTTCAAGCAGAATAGAGCTATTTTATTGAACATTATTGCATTATTGAGGTTTATGTTCACTGTCACTGGAGCAATGTTAAAGGCCAATCTACAATTAAACAATTCTTAACTTGATTTCCTTAATCCATCTACCAGATCTCAACTCTTCAAACTTCAATGTCCAAGTTCTCTCTCGATAGGTTTGGCTGACATGCAACAAATTACATTTCATTCAAGTACAAAGTCACAGAATACAATACTAACTTTATGTAAATAAAGCAGAATGACGATGGTCCTATCATCAACCGATACATTACATATTTCTGTCGCAGCACAAAATGACAAAATTATGGCCAGGGACAGCAATATCCTCATCAAACTACAAATGGTTTGACAGTAGCTGATTTCACGCACAAATTTTATCCTTCACTCACTAATTTTTCAGAAGTAAATGCACAACTTCTATTGGAAGGAGAGCCAGTAGTTTATTGATACCCCACGATCGCTAAGTAAACTTAACTTGCTGATGACACAACATGTTCTTTGCCGCAAGTCATACACCCACTGCACCTTGACATTGTTTAATGACACAACACGAAATATGTTCATAACTTGCTCATCTTCCCAGGAGCATCCAAAAAACAAAATAGGCCACCAAGGTACAAAGAGATATTAGAGGACACGTGCAAATAAAAAAGCTACCAGGCTGATGAGGTGAAGTAAAATTCTTTCTTTTGCTCTCAGTGTTAACAGAATGGTCAAACAAAATCATAAATGCCATTGTTAAGTCATCTTTTCCTCAGATGGTTCTGCACCCAAAAATGAAATAAACTTTCACAGCCATGACACACGTATTTGAAAGAAAAATTACTTCATGCATGGGCAATTTCACAAATTCTGGAACTGAAATATCAAAACTGACATTTTAGAAAACTTCATTAGTCAGGAAGTCGTAAACAAGGCTTTGAACAAATTCATGCTCCAGCTTTCAACTGTTTACTTCATATCATAGCTGAAATTTATGTCAATTAAAAACTAAAAAATAAAATTGATACAAAATCCCAGTCGTCCCATCATGAATAATTAAAAAAAAATATCAGAGATGATCTCGTCCTTCAAACACAATCAGGCACCATTTTCTCATTTTTGTCTCCTGCGTTTCAATTCTTTCCTTTCTTTGCTGTTGTACCTAAATCACCCCTCGACCTTTCCACTTAACATTTACAAACTCTAGATTTCTAAAACAGCACACATTAATCTCTGCATCGTTAAAAAGGGCATAAAGCCACCACCAGTCTTCTCTTCAAGAGGAAAAATTTCTCAAATGTAATGGCTGTGTTGTGTTTTCGCTTATAAGGTTTTCCCACACCCTTACTCATCAATAACCTACATCCCAAAATTTGGCTTGGCAACCATGAGAAACAAATCTGAAAAATTATCAAAGGTTCTCACTGCTAGTTGTTATCAGCTGACTGAACTATACACTAGGACAGAGAGCAAGGTTACATTTTCCTTCCCAAAAGAAATATAGCTGGAATGACAGAACTTTGCACAAAACCTCTGCACTAACCAAGCAGAAGCAGTCCCCATTTTTTAATCATTTACCACTTCAACGAGAAATTTTTGAAATCCAACCAAACTAAAAAATGTCATTTGAATACTGTAATACATCTGTTAACTGTCAATTTTATTCCACACCAGGACCTCCCTCTTCCAATGTTCTTTCATATACAAGAAATGAATTTCAGCAAATTTTTTTGCAAGTCAAAGTCCAAGTTCTAAATCTTTGGCTTAATAATGAATTATGAAGAAACATTGTACAATATAATCAAGTCAACTTAAAATAAATACACAAAACATTGCAATATATTCAGCATGTCAGGCAGCATCTGCAGAGAGAGATAAACGAATTAAGTTTCAAATTGATGTGGTTGCCAGATCTATGGAGAATGTAAAAGGATGACTGCTCACCATCCGTAAACACTCACCCACATTGGCTCCCAGGTACAACTTGGATTTTAAAACTAATGATGTCATACGATTTCTTACCATGACAAAGACACCATCGAAAATTAAGCAGCAAGAAAAGCATCATTCAAGCAAAATAACAGATAGGAGGGAAGGATGGAAAATCCGACAAGGAGGATTCCATAACTTTATAATCTGATAGGAGAAAGATCGCTAGATCCATGGATACAGATCGCATACAGCAGTTTTTTTCTTCAACCTAAGGTCCATGGACAAGCAGCGCATTGTACATTTGTTACTGCTGGTCTGCTGCATCATGGCACCAATATTTGTAACACAACCTGAAGCTGAAATTGAAAATATGAGCATTATATTTGATGTAGGGCAATGCTAAACACGCCCTCTTTTTAGCCCAGTTGAACATCCTGCATCAGCAGTTCTTGATGTTACTGCCAGCAGTCATAGCATTGCTGCGGTGATCCAGGAGGCAGCAAGAAGGAACTTAATGTGTCCATTTTTTAAACATTGATTTTTAATTTGAACATGCTGGAATCAGGAAAAACAAATGGGCAAAACACAAACACCCCTGATATAATAAACAATTGATATGTGAAACAATATTTTAAATTTGAAAACGGGGAAAAAATGAAAACTCTAAAGAAATGCTCCACAAAGTAAAAATGCTATCACTATTCTGGGAAGAGGCTGGAGCTTTCCAGCTAACTTCCACCTGCTGTCCTGTGAGTTTGTTATCAGTGGCTATGATAAGAAAAGGAACACTTAAAATTGGTCTGTGTATGAAAAAAAAAGATCCAAATCAGGTTTATTGTCATGAGTCATGAAATTTGTGGTTTTGTATCTGGAGTGCACAATATAGCAGTATTGTGTATCACAGGTGCAAAATTGCTTTGTAGTTTTGTAAATACAATATTTAAAAATAAATAATTAGTGTAAAAAGTGAGATAGTGTTTATAGGTTCATTATCAGTTTAGAAATCTGATGTTGGAGAGGAACAAGTTGCTTTTGTAATGTTGAGAATGCATCTTCAGGCTCCTGTACCTCTTTCCTGCAGGTAGCAGAGAGAAAAGGGTATGGTGTGGATGGTGAGGATCCTTGATGAAAGAGTCTGCTTTCTTGAGACAGCTACCAATGATGGCACTGCTGAGTTTACAACCCTCTGCGGTCTGTTCATGTCCTGTGCATTGGCAACCAATTAGAATGCTCTCCACGGTGCACATTGGCAGCAAACATTGGCTTTAAGTTTTAGCTTTTTCAATTTTACTCAGGTGCTCTCCTTACACAAACCTTGATCACGATCATCAAAAAAAACAGCAGGTTCAAGCTATTGTTCTTAATCTTCCTTGGAGTCATTTTTCATCCAGAGTTGAAAAATTAGGTTGGGGTGGGTGGGGGGGGGGGGGGGGGGCGGGGAGTGTAGGGAGCAGGACAAAACTTGTGAAAATCTCACATTTAACATTCAAGGGTTCAATACTGCAGCATTTAGCAGCACATCCATGATCCTCAAACGGCATAATTTCACATTAAAAGACAATTTCCCCGTGTCTAAAATGTCGGCTAGTTTGCAGTTTGGCAAGCGCCAAAGGAAATTATAAGACAATCATAAAAGAGAAAACGTATTGAAGTTTAAGTCATGGTTAAATCAGATATAAAGAGCAACTTTTATTCTCCTCCTTTCTTTGATTGTCTCTGCAGATGAGAATGGCTGGCTTCCTCTCAAGTTCTCAGTTGTGCTGCAACTCAAGGAGGTCAACGTGGGGCCTACATGCACAAGCGTTATGAGGTGGATAGTGAGGTTGGGAAGCGTGGGGGATAGGGATAGTTAGTTTGGGACGTGGTGTAGTCTTATTCATCTCCATATTACAGGAATAGTTAGAAACCTGGAACCAGACAGTCCATGGGATTAATCGAGTCACAGCACCAGTAAGTCAGAGGTAACAGCAGTTTTAAATATCCATCATAAAGCAAATTACAACAGCCCTTTTTCAATAGAACCAGATGACAGTTTCACTCTCCACAAATGAAAGAATCAGTCAGATGACAAAAATCAACATCCAGAATTACTCAAGATTTTTTTTAAAAAGCAAGCATATTATATGGCCATCCTACCCTGGGCACAAAATCTAAGAGTTTACTGCATTCCTTCAAATCTAAAAAGCACAGCTTTACATAATTTCATTGGTGATTTGTCTTCTCACTCAGGTAAAGGAAGTTGGACATGGCCGAATATTTTTAAATGTTATTAATTTTTAATTCAGAGATATAGCAGGTTAACCGGCTCTTCCAGCCCATAAGCCGTGTAGCCCAATTACACCAAATTAACCAACTGACCCCAGACATCAAGAATATGCAAGGAAACTGGAGTACCTGAAGGAAAGCCACATGGACAAAGGGAGAACCTATAAACTCCTTATGACAGTGGATTTGAACCCGGGTCACTGGTGCTGTCATTGTGTTGGGACAAGCCCTTTAACCAGGCTGCTATCTCAGGATTTTCTCAGAAACCATCAATAACAGGCCTAGATCTAGAAGTGAGAGTCCTGAACATAAAGATTCTTAGCAATCATTTACTGGATCATTCAAGAAAGAACAGTAGCTGAGAAATGTAGCAAGGCTGCATAAAAACAGCAATTTCATCCGTAATTGAACAATCACATTCCAAATTACCTACTGTCACAAAAATGCAACCTATACAATTTTAATCTTCCTATGGTCCATGCCGAATGTTCTCTTAGATCAAAACTACTGCACGTAATGTGAAGCTCTTGCATCGTGAACAAGATTGTTCCCGTGGCAGTAAAAAAAATAGGTTGATAATAATTGTACTAAATTACAAACCCACTCAAAAAAGCTTTCCCATTTACGTAGCTTGGATTATTTGCATTTTAGAAGATTAATCCAACCCATGAAACCAGATTTACTTTTTTCCTTTCTTTACAAGCCTAATAAAATAACTTTAAAGAGATCTCTTCCACGTGACAAAAGAGGTCTTGACACGTTTCCTCAGCTCCTCTGCAAAATACTCTAGTACTGCACCAGAGTAAAATTTATGTTTTGTCCCATGTTCTTCTTCTTCTTTCTTTGGCTTGGCTTCGCGGACGAAGATTTATGGAGGGGGTAAAAAAGTCCACGTCAGCTGCAGGCTCGTTTGTGGCTGACCAGTCCGATGCGGGACAGGCAGACACGATTGCAGCGGTTGCAAGGGAAAATTGGTTGGTTGGGGTTGGGTGTTGGGTTTTTCCTCCTTTGCCTTTTGTCAGTGAGGTGGGCTCTGCGGTCTTCTTCAAAGGAGGCTGCTGCCCGCCAAACTGTGAGGCGCCAAGATGCACGGTTTGAGGCGTTATCAGCCCACTGGCGGTGGTCAATGTGGCAGGCACCAAGAGATTTCTTTAGGCAGTCCTTGTACCTTTTCTTTGGTGCACCTCTGTCACGGTGGCCAGTGGAGAGCTCGCCATATAATACGATCTTGGGAAGGCGATGGTCCTCCATTCTGGAGACGTGACCCATCCTTTGTCCTTTGTCCTTTGTCCCATGTTACACATCTATGAAATGATAATAATTTCGGGCAGCAAGCAATCCATTAACCTTCTAGCATTATTTAGTACATTTTTTGAAAAAAAAAGTTAAATTTTGCGTATTTTCACAATATAGGCTGCTGAAAAAAAACCTTAAATTAACAATAAACAAGTATACTTTTGCCTTGAGCTTCATGACACTTGAAAATGCTTCCCACAACTGAGATGGGTCTTGATATCTAAGTTAAGCCACCAGATGGTGTACATTGACACCAGGATGGGATAGACAAAACTGGACCCTTGGCTTTCCCATTTATTCTCTTTTCTCTGCATCCCATCCCCAACTACTCTTCTCTCAGATAATTATGGGCATATAGTAATTAGATTATGAATGAACAACCTCCATCAATATAGTAAGCAGAAACATTTTAAAATTATCCTAAAAAAGAGAGCTGGAAGTAAATCTTCAGATTTTCCAATTTAAATGCAGGTTTTTCTTGTATTTATACATGTTCAGCAAGTTTTACCATGTAAATAATTTAAATGGCCGTGAAAGGACCAAATTACTTGTCATTGAGTAACTTGAGGGAGACATTTGAAAGGTTCAAAATACAAATTAGCATTCAAAGTTTTACATATTCTTGAATTAAACATATGTATTTTGATCAAAGAATTTAAACCGCTAATATTAGCATTCAGTAAAAAAATATAAAAAAATATTTCATCTTTGTTGTAGTGTTTAGCATAAACACTGCCACTGCATTGCACTACACTATTTTTCAATTAAAAAGGTCCAGATGTTCATGAAGCTCCAGTAGGCACAGACACTTACAAGAAATGCTTTATCTGCATTGCAATAAAATCACTACGACCATCAGTTCTAGGATGCATTACCATATTCATGATTTTTCAACCTATTATTCCACCCCACCTCCCAACATACTAGTTAATTACATAGTATAGCAAACAAATAATCTACATTGATTGCTGTGGTACATTTTGGGTTCTTGAACAGGTCAGAATTGCAAAATGAGATCACTGATGCAATGACTAATAGTCAGATTCTTGAGATTTTCACATTCCAGCATCTTTTACACCAAACAGCATGAGTGTGTGGTTTGTGGAAGTATCTTGTGAATTTTAAAAGTTCAATATTTCATTAAATGCACAATTTAAGAACCTTTGTATTAAATGTCATTGTCAATTAATTACAAGGCAAACGAATAAGAATTTATAAAATATGGGTATCATGGCTCTGCAGTGGTAATTAAATAAATAGCCACTGTTTCACAAATCATTCCCTTAATTAGTTTTAAAAAGATATCACATATTCAAGTTTTAAAACCATCTGAAACTCACAGAAGGAAATGAATGTTACTGCAACAAATCTGTGCTGCTCCATCCCCATCCTCACTAGGCAGCCACAGTTCCCTGTAATACCATGCAGCCCTGAGGCTCTCTCACAGTTTTCACAGGTGCTGGAATCAGCTGGAATTCAACTCCAGCTGCTCCGAGAAGATGTTCGATTTAATTATTCTCTGCTTTCCCAAAGGAAAACAAGAAAACGAAGGGAACAAAAGAGCACAAGAGCACTGCCGAAATCCAAAACTGTCTGCAAATGTCCTTGACCAAGATTGTGGCAATAAAATATAGAATTGGGTTGAATTACATAAACAGAGGGATTGTAGCCTTGAACACGAGAACATTCCCAGACATTCCAATTACAGGTACTAAGATTTAACACACATTTCTCATTTATATAATTTTCAAATACAAAACGTTCTGAGTGTGTAAAGCATTTGAATAATTTTCAAAGACTCTAATATTCAGGTTTGATATTATAAAAGTCAAGTTTGCCTATGGAAGATTATTGTTTCAACCTGTGCTATTTTTTCAGCAAGCAACTTGAGGCTTTATTCTATTGTGAAATATTCAATCAATCTTGAATTGGTCCTGTTGCTGCCATGTTGAGTTTTTGCCTTCAGATTCTGAGCATTAGTGACCATAAGTGAACGTCAAGAAGAGGCGTATAAAGGGATACATGAAACATACACTGACTACTCAAACACTGCAAGTTTTCATCCTTCCATCTGTAATGACATCCGAACCTCTTGAGTCTGTTGCAGCCTCATTACACCCTCAGCCATCTGCTATTTGCTACCTTACAAAGCATACATCTAATTTTAGGCTTTCCGATAAGTTGTACGAGTCCATTATGTAAATTGTTCATTATAGCCACAAGTCTTCAGTTCATCCTGCTTTGCACATTACATTTTCAATTTCGAAAGCACAATTCATTCTTCAAACATCTATTACTTACAGGTTATTAATTTGTTCAGAAAGTCTTTGCAATATTGGATGAAATTATTCTGGGAGGACAGAATCCCACACAACAAAGTTGGAGATTCCACGTCATGAAGACTGACGTGCCAAAATTTCAGCTTTTACCGAACAGAACTATGGCATCGACGCAAGAATACCCAGCAACATAATCCTCTGCCTTTGTTAGGCAACCACTTTCTGTAACTACTATGTAATTACAAGTTTAAAGTTGTGCTACAGAGTGTTACTGCATTCAACAATTGCCTCTTGTGACCTTACAAGAAAATAAAACCTTTTCCCCAAATATATTTAAAATTCATAAGTACTTATAATAATGTAAAAGAAATATTTCTCTGCACATGATTATTCCTTAGATTTTTCTATTTAAAGCTGCAGCAAGGAATTGGAAATGTCTTTTCTGTAAATATTTGTTGTAATCTAGGCTGACAAAGCAATACCTTAGAGCCACAGATTAAAATATCCTTTTTTAGCTAAATCTGCAGTAAGATATGCAAGTCAAAAATGCATCTCCAGCGACCCAAATTCAAATCTACTGTTGTCTGCAAGGAGTTTGTATATTCTTCTAGTGTCCGTGTGGTTTCCTCCAGTTTTCTCCCACATTCCAAAGGACAGGGTTAAAACGTTACTTGGTCAGATGGATGCAATTTGGTGGCATGGGTTGAAAGAACTTGTAACCATAAAGTACCTCTAAATTGTAAAAAAAAATTAAATATCAAGTCAAATTTCAACCACTCTGAACATTTTTTTCTCCCAAATAAACTGTATTGGAACTCACTGGTCATACAACCATTATCACTGATTTCAAAGAACAGACAATAGCTATGATAAAGTCAACTCAGGCATTCAATATTAACGGAACCATGGGAATCATGCAAAAGACAGACTTCAGTTTAATTCACTCACTTAAGTCAGGAAATTTAATTTTTTAAAAATAAAAGTAGTGGTAATATTCACATCACCTTTTTCTTCTTCTCCCAAAAGGAATTCTTTTATCTGCTGCATCAGCCAATGTTCACAAAAAGAATGTGATACTATTTCAACAGCTGGATGCTGAGTTCTCTTGACTACATGTATACATTCTCCATGACCTGGATTGCTTTAAGCTCAGCAACAATTAGACTAGAATGAAAGACAAACTCACAGAACCATTGGACAAGACTAACTCCATTCACTCATTTCATGTTATTTGGAAATTAAACCTTTCTATATGAGCACATTACTCGCCAGATACCTATAAAACAAACCTGATTTTGAATCAATGATTATACAGGTACACGATCCTTTATCTAGAACCCTTGGGGGACAGTGTGTTCTGAATTTTGGAGTTTTCTGGATTTCGGAAAGCCCACCCAAATTATGCTGCCTATCCACTCCCACCCCCTTCCAGTCGCCCTGCAGTCTCCCCCAATGGCTCTCTCCCCCGACCGCCCGTCCCTCAGCCACCTCCCCTGACCGCCCGTCCCTCGGCCACCTCCCCCCGACCGCCCATCCCTTGGCCGCCCGCCTCCCCGTCCCTTGGCCGCCTCTCCCAACCACCCATTTGCAGGATTTTAGGTGTCCAGATAAAGGATCGTGTACCTGTATATTGGAATGAATACCTGCATTTCCACTGATATTTCAAATATAAAATTGATAGGTTGAATATTCCGTAATTACATTGACCAGTTTAAGAATAGTAAAATCCCTGGTGTCCAGAATTCAAGCAACTGGCAACCCAAAGCAACCAGCAAAAATTTTTTTTTAATTAATTTAAATAAAAATTTTAAATTGTAAATGTTCTCTGAAGCAACACAACCCCTTGGTGAAGATGGGAGCAAACATTCAACCAGCAGAACACCCCGGTTGTGCCATGCCTGCGGCAGCTGTTTAAATAAAGTTGTGTTTGAATAAAATGGTGGTACCCAAGATAAAGAGCTGGCCAATGTTGCTCGCTGCTGGGGTGACTCTCCCAAAGTGCCTCCCTGTCCGTGCCTAGTTAGAGTCTTTATTAATATATTAGTAAGGCTTTAACTGTAAAGTTGGAAGGGGGGGGGGGGGTTAATTATGATGACAGCATGGTTAGCATAGCAGTTGCCACACAAGCGAACAGGGTTAGAATTTAAATTTTGTAAGTTATGGGAATTACCTGATTAAAGTGAAATTTACTTAATTATGGTTTACAGTACTGATTTTTTTTCAAATTAGTTTATATTTTGCACCGTCATTTGTCTTTTAAAATGTTTACTCTGAATGCAGATGTGTTAGTTAGGCATTATAAGAGTGTGTCTCAGGCAACCAAAAAATTTGCACGACTGGTATCCGCAATCCCAAACGTGCTGGATACCGGGGATTTTACTGTAATAAGCAATGTCCATAGATTTGACACCTGATCTCAGCCAGAATAGCCACAACTGGTCAGGAATCAAGTATTTATTAACTGTACTCAGGAATTTAAACAACAATGAATTTCAATTTAAAATTTGAAAAATTTCCCTTCAACATTAAGATAACCAGTTTCCAGAATTACTTTCACTCACTCACAGAACCACTGGCAACAGCTGGTGCTTTCAGGACACAAAAGGCAAGGCAGAAAGACTGGAAGAAATAGTGAAAGGCACAAAATTTCTGGCACTGCAGAACATCTCTTTAAAAAGCAACTTAACACTCTCCTACCCCCTAAGTATATCAACCCTATTAAACTATGCGTCGGGTTTTAATCTCTGTAGTGCAGTGAAGTCAACAGTGTAAGAAGCAGGAGGCAAAAACAAACAAGGTTCATTTCTGAACGTGGACCAGAGATCTTAATAGCTTACGTGGGCATCAGTGAGAGCCAAGCTTTGGCTCCAGCTCACCTTCCATCATGCACTTGAACCCAGGAGAAGTGAAAGTTCAACCTCACTTTCCAATTGGTTCAAATTATGGATACCTTTGAACAACAAAGATCACAACACAAAAGATCAATTCCACAACAAGAAAAGCAAGAAATGGAGGAAAATAAATAAAACAGAATTAAAGGCAATGCACCTTCGGCAAATCCTGATTAATCATAAACAAGATCACAACAATCAGCAGCAAATCCTGTCCCACTGTCCTAAATCGATAATAACCAGGTTGCACATCCTGAACAATTAAGTTAAACACAAATCCAACATTACAGGACAACCACCATCATGTGAGAATTGCCTTACATCCACTGGAAAGCAATTGTCCACTTTGATTTAAGGCATGTTTCTGTTATTATTGTTTATTTCATTCTTGTATACAAATTATAAATCAAAAATCTGCAGATCTTAATAACTATAAAAATTACTACTCAAATAAAATGGGGTAAAGTTTATTCTTGCATGCACAATAACAAGGAGTTAATCGACTTGTTCCAGACTTTCTCCATTATAAACAATCCTTGTTTTATTCAAATACGTCTTACTTGAAATCTTATTTGTTGGAAGCTGCAAATCTTTGCAGTATTTGGACAATCACAAGAGGCACACAATCACAAATGCCAAAAATTCAAGAAATTGATCTCGACAACTCAACCATTTAATGTTGAAAGTCTTCGGCAGTTTTTTATTTCAGAAAAGCAAAAATGCAGCTCTAGCACATTTTTCTGCATATAGACTGAATAATGAAGGTCCACTGTCATGTCTACAATGGCAGCTGAGGTACTTTTCAAAATGAACTGTTCAATTTGGTCAAGAATATTTGACAGATACACTCATTTCATCAGGGAAAACAAAAACTTCAACAATGGCTCAGCAATTGTACCCACAGGCACAAGAAAGGTCAATGGTTTAATTCTTTGTTGAAGTCAGGGCAGTAGCTGAGATGCCATAAACTACATTAATTTCCAAAACATTTGACTTTCACTGCAATTATTCAGAAAAAGACTGCAAGGGTATTAAGTGAATAATTCCTTATCCGTTAGATTTGTAAATATTTAAAAACTGACTTCACTCTGATTTACTTAGCAGCATGGATATTATCCATTAGCAAATCTCATTTTTTTCCTATGAGCAATGGAGTTGTACTTTCTCAAAATTGTTCAGGATAACTGAATTGTTAGCATTGTACTCACCAATAAGTCTGGGTCTTTCGATCAGACGAAAATTAACTTTCAAAACAAAGGATCGAAAACAAAATCCATCAAAACTTGGGCAGAATGCTTGGAAAGAAAAAGTGAAGCTCATAATACTTGAGCCACACTAGGCTATCTATAATACTAATAGTCAACTACAGTGTCGATATTGATTTTAACAGGACCTAATTTACCTTTAATATTTCACAGTAATCAATCTGCTGACATGAGCACTCAAGAGATATTGCATTAAGTCCAACTTATCAGAATCCGAATATATTGGTAGAGTAATGAATGGAAAGCTTGTGCTGAAGAAAAATGTAATTATGGCATAACATATGCACAACGGCACATTTTTAAATATTAAGAATCCTAGCTGACAGAAGTCCTCAGCTTTCAACAAAATGTCAGCCACCAAGACACTAACCTTGCATCTTAAATGCTGTAAAAACTATGTGTTTATTATCTGCCATTTCCATTCAAGTCACTTAATTATTGCCTGCGGATTTTAAAGAATGTGGTAATGGTGCTCAGTAATAATCAGGTGAATGCATTTTCAGATTAATATTCCGGATCCCAATGTGTTAATTTGATGCAACTTTCAGTTGACAATATGTGATTAATGTGTTCCAATGCTAGCTGAGCTTGTGTCTCTGACAGTTTAAAATGCTAGGTTTCTTTATCAGTATCAATAGTTGACACGCCTTTGCCTGCTGCTTTGCTAGGACCACCACTAATTTGTAATGAACTTGCTTTTCATGAAGCACTATGATTTTTTTAAATATTCTGTCAAGTGTCAGTTCCTTGAAGAAAATTACAAGTTTCTATAGGTGTGATTACTGACAAGCATTTGTGATTAAGAGGCATTGCTTCACAAAGAGGTTCTATTTAATAACACTCATTTAAAACTGCTCATTATTAATGGTTGAAAACAACATGTAAAAACTTTTCTACATTTTAACAGAAACTGCACTGATAGAAAAAAAATCAAGTTTTTATTAAATGCTTCGGATGAAAAAAACAAAATTCTCTCAAACTTGGTACAAATATACAAACTATAGAGTTTTTTTCCTAGTTTTGCCTTTAATACCAGTTGTACATTAAGAATATTCAGCAATTTTCCCTCTATACCCTTAGTTAAGTCATTATTGTACTTATTTGGTCAGTGTGCAAGAAAGCCATTCACAAATGTAAACACAATTTGCCACAAATACCTCGTCAATACATTAAGATGTTAACTTTATTTTTCTTTAGCGCTTAGTGCACATTGAAACAAAAGCTACTGCTCCTTAGAATAAATGTGGGGGGAAAAAAATCAATATATTAAAATCTGTTACTTTTGATACTGTTCATCAAATTAACTATTAATATAGTTGTACTGTCATTAATATTCCTGCCAATTATTACTGAGCTGTTGACATCTGCTGAAACAAGTATTTCAGTACGCTTAAAAATATCCAAAAGCCACTTCACTGAAATTACCAATTATCCATGTAAATCTTCGGCGGCAAACATGATGTCACAAGTTGATTTTTTTAAAATCTGCCACGCTTGAGTGCAACTCTGACGCACTGTTGGCATTATTTTGAATCCAATGGAGCTCTCGTACACTCAAGGTAAGAATTAAACTTTATTTCATGCTTGAAAAATCTTCCCTTGATCTTTGTTGTTTTAACCACTGATACTGTACGCATTATGCTGACACTACTGGGTTGAGCTCCTGTGAAGCTACAGCCCAAGGGCAGATAGGTCTCAGGTGAGTCTCAGTGGCATTAGTATTGAGATCTCCTGCAGGTAGATCTGGTTCAATGCTGGAGTCGGTTGTCAAAATGTTGGGAGCTCCGCTGAGTAGGCGGTTGGAGTTCAGTCAAGACTTTGCGGCCATGGCATTGGGAGCTCCAGTGAGTTAGCAGCCAGGGCTAATGTTCAGGTCAGTGTCCGTGGGTCAGGGCTGGAGTTAGCAGCCATGGGGTCGGTGGCCAGGGGCAGTGGTCGTGTCATCAGGAGCTCTGGTGAGTCAACAACCGGAGCCAGGGTTCAGGTTCAGTGGCATCGGGAGCTCAGTGAGTCGGTGGCTGTGATGTTAGGAGCTACAGTGGGTCGGCAGCCGTGACCATAGCTGAAGTTTCCCGAGCAGGTTCCACGACAGCGTTGGGGAGGTGTCGGGATTGGCGACAGCCGATACAAGTATTCTGCTGCTTAAAGTAGATATCTGGAAGATGTAGTTGACCAATAATCGGAAACATACTGTCGTGACAGACTATGTTATATTTTATATTGTGTATAGATATGTTTTAAAGGAGATAAATAGTGGTGGGTTTTTTAGTGTAGATCACAAACACTTCACAACACAGATCTCTTGAAAATGCCAGAGCTCTGCTCAAGCCAGACAGTCCAGCCTCCAAGTGATTTTGCAAAAAAAAACCTTTGAAGAATGCCTATAGAGACTTCACAAGGAAGTGTTAATTGGACATGCTGTGGAGTAATGGATTATTGTTTTGGAAAGCAACAGATGAACAGACTCGGAAGATTGGGTCCAGTGTCGCAGTCGGAATCCAGTTTGCTGTTCTAAGAGGTTCATGTGGTTTTCTCTGAGTGTGAGAGAGAAAATTCACTTATACAGTTCAGCAGCAGGCACTGGAACATGACAAGCTTGCAAGCTTGAGAAAAACCCCATTTTGAAAATGGGTTGTGAGTTCTTAGTTCAGCCTGTTCAAAGCCCTTGTGATCCATACAAGAGGAGATGGCTGGCTGTACAATGTTTCACCTGAGATAAGGGAAACAGAAAAGGAACTCTGTGGTGATCTGAAAGAAAAAGGGTTATCATCTGGAAAACCCTGATGGGGCAAGTTTCTTCAGCAAGACTCTGACTTGGCTAATTGGAAGGAATCGGTTTGTGTCCAACGAGCAACAAGTCTCTCTCTCTAAAAACTGACAAGACCCTTCCAGAGCAGTAACCATTTATCTTTCAAGCACCAAAGCCTGATGAACTTTATAAATGTTAAATTCTGTGCACAGTAAAAGAATTGCCTGCAACAAGTGAACTTGGAGGAATGAGAAGAGAGATTGGACTGTGAATCCAAGAACTTGTCTGAACTTACACACACAATACATACACGTGCGCTTAGAATTAGAAGGGGGTTAAGTTAATAGTAATAAGTTAAAGTTTGATCCTGTTTTCATGTTTAACCATAATTAAAAGCAACTTTTGTTAATTAATCATTTGTTTTGGTGAATTTCTATTACTGCTGGGTTTTGGGGTCCTCTGGGCCCATCACATTGTGTAACAAAATTTCAATACAAGTTTAAATTAAAGGACACAAAAAAAAGAGCAATACTCAAAATCTCCAAAACAAACTTTAAAAATCTAAATAAGCCTATGTGAGAGCTGTTATTCCTGCGCTGGCAAGCAGAATTCAACACCAAACCATAAAGGACAACACCACAACTAATGGGATCAGTCTGCCCTCTTGCACCCAATACATTATATATATCTATATATAGATATATATAGGCTTTGGTGAGGTCAACAAAGGTGATGTAGAGTCCTTTGTTTTGTTCTCTGCACTTTTCTTGGAGCTGTCTGAGGGCAAAGACCATGTCAGTAGTTCCTCTGTTTGCGCGAAAGCCGCACTGTGATTCTGGGAGAATATTCTCGGCGACACTAGGTATTATTCTATTAAGTAGAATCCTAGCGAAGATTTTGCCTGCAATGGAGAGCAGCGTGATTCCCCTGTAGTTTGAGCAGTCTGATTTCTCACCTTTGTTTTTGTACAGGGTGATGATGGTGGCATCACGAAGGTCCTGAGGTAGTTTTCCTTGGTCCCAACAAAGCTTGAAAAACTCATGCAGTTTGGCATGCAGAGTTTTGCCGCCAGCCTTCCAGACCTCTGGGGGGGATTCCATCCATACCTGCTGCTTTGCCACTTTTCAGTTGTTCGATTGCCTTATATGTCTCATCCTGGGTGAGGACCTCATCCAGCTCTAGCCTTAGGGGTTGTTGAGGGAGCTGGAGCAGGGCGGAATCTTGGACTGAGCGTGAGCAGGAAAGGGCTTTGGCAAATACTAGAGCGCATCGGATGTCCCCCAAAGTTCCTCAACATGATTAACCAACAGCACGAAAATCTACAAGGTCGGGTCAGATACAGCAATGAGCTCTCTGAACCCTTCTCCATTAACAATGGAGTGAAGCAAGGCTGTGTTCTCGCACCAACCCTCTTTTCAATCTTCTTCAGCATGATGCTGAACCAAGCCATGAAAGACCCCAACAATGAAGACGCTGTTTACATCCAGTACCACACGGATGGCAGTCTCTTCAATCTGAGGCGCCTGCAAGATCACACCAAGACACAAGAGAAACTTGTCCGTGAATTACTCTTTGCAGGCGATGCCGCTTTAGTTGCCCATTCAGAGCCAGCTCTTCAGCACTTGACGTCCTGTTTTGCGGAAACTGCCAAAATGTTTGCCCTGGAAGTCAGCCTGAAGAAAACGGAGGTCCTCCATCAGCCAGCTCCCCACCATGACTACCAGCCCCCCACATCTCCATCGGGCACACAAAACTCAAAACGGTCAACCAGTTTACCTATCTCGGCTGCACCATTTCATCAGATGCAAGGATCGACAACAAGATAGACAACAGACTCTCCAAGGCAAATAGCGCCTTTGGAAGACTACACAAGAGTCTGGAAAAACAACCAACTGAAAAACCTCACAAAGATAAGAGTATACAGAGCCGTTGTCATACCCACACTCCTGTTCGGCTCCGAATCATGGGTCCTCTACCGGCATCACCTACGGCTCCTAGAACGCTTCCACCAGCGTTGTCTCCGCTCCATCCTCAACATCCATTGGAGCGCTTTCATCCCTAACGTCGAAGTACTCGAGATGGCAGAGGTCGACAGCATCGAGTCCACGCTGCTGAAGATCCAGCTGCGCTGGTGGGTCACGTCTCCAGAATGGAGGACCATCGCCTTCCCACTGGCCACCGTGACAGAGGTGCACCAAAGAAAAGGTACAAGGACTGCCTAAAGAAATCTCTTGGTGCCTGCCATATTGACCACCGCCAGTGGGCTGATATCGCCTCAAATCGTGCATCTTGGCACCTCACAGTTTGGCGGGCAGCAACCTCCTTTGAAGAAGACTGCAGAGCCCACCTCACTGACAAAAGGCAAAGGAGGAAAAACCCAACACCCAACCCCAACCAACCATTTTTCCCCTGCAGCCGCTGCAACCGTGTCTGCCTGTCCCGCATCGGACTTGTCAGCCACAAACGAGCCTGCAGCTGACGTGGACTTTTACCCCCTCCATAAATCTTCGTCCGCGAAGCCAAGCCAAAGAAGAAAAAGAAGATATATATAAAATGCCTTAAGATTCAAATTAATCCTACTTACCAATGGCATTTCCTGGACCAGTTAGTCCTAATTTCTTCTTGACTTCCTCATTAGAAAACCTGTCATCTGAATTGGAAACAACATCTCCTTCTCACTGATCATCAACACAGGCGCACCCAAGGATGCAAGCTTGACATCTACTCGTTATACACCCACGACTGTGAAGCCAGGCACAATTCCAATGCCATCTACAAATGACACCAAATTTATCGGCTGAATCACAAATGGCATGAGGAAGTGTACAGGAGGGAGATAGATTAGCTTGTTGACTGGTGTAACAACAACAACCTTGCACTCAACGTCAGCAAAACCAAGGAGATGATTGTAGACTTCAGGAGGAAGTCAGGGGAACACGACCCAGTCCTCATTGAGGGCTCAGTAGTGGAGTGGGTCAAGAACTTCAAATTCCTGGGTGTCAATATCTCCATTCCTGGATGTCAATATCTCCAAGGATCTGCCTCCACATTGATGTAATCACAAAGAATGCTCACCAATGGCTATACTTTGTGAGGTGTCTGAGGAAATTCTGTAGTCACCAAAAACTCTAAAATTTCTATAGGTGTACAGTGGAGAGTATTCTGGCTGGTTGCATCACTGCCTGGTGTGGAGGCACAAACTCTCAGGACAAGAATAAACTCAAGAGAGTTGTTAACTTGGCCTGCGACATTACAGGCACTAGACCACTCCATCGAAGACATCTACATGAAGTGGTGTCTTAAAAAAAGCAGCCTCTATCATCAAAGACCCTCACCACCCAGGCCATGCCCTCTTCACTCTGCTCCCATCAGGTAAAAGGTACAGGAGCCTAAAGACGCGCACTCAATGGCACAAGGACAGCTTCGTCCCTGCTGCCATCAGAATCCTGAATAATCAATGAACCAAAGACTACCTTACTTTTCGTGCAATTTATTGTTTTTTTTAATTTAATAATGTTGAGAGATGGTTATTTGCATTACGATGCTGTCGCAAAACATCAAATTTCATGACTTGTTCATGACAATGAATCCTGACTCTGTTTTCTTTATATTCCTCGAGGATTTCATTGGATTTGAACTTTCAAAACCACACGCTTCCATTTTCCTTGCTGCCCAAACTTTTTTTTCCCAACTTCATTTAAAATTTTCAAAAAAACTTTTACAAAGCATGGAATATAAAAAGCAAAAGCAAACTACAACTATCCCTCCCAACCCACCCTCAGCATACCCAGCAAGGGGAGCATACAAAGAGCAATTAAAAAAAACTTATACAACACTAAGATATTACTAAACCCATACAATTCAAATTAGGTGACCACATCTTAATAAAAAAAAAACCATAATTATCATACAAACTGTTATTTTCTCCATATAAATACAAGATTTCAACTCATTACGCCAATGAATTATATTCACCTCAACCTCATCCTTCCATGAAATAGCCACGCATTTACGTACTACCGCCAATGCTAGATGAAGAAAAGCTGTCTGAAACTTATCCAACCCCAAATCATTAAGTAGGGAAGTACAACCCAATAGGAAAAATTTTTGATTGAATAGAAATGTAATCTTAAACAATTTTTGAAGAAATTCCCTAATTCTTTGCCAAAATGGTTGAACCTTATCACAAAAGCAAACTGAATTTAAAAATGTTCCTACACATACTCCACATCTAAAACACACTTCTGAATCACTAAATCCATAGTTTTTCAATTTCTCAGGGGTCAGATACAACTGATGCAAAGAATTATAATTAACCAAACTATATCTTACATTAAGCAATTTAGTCACTCCATCATGACACATAATCTCTCAATCAGCCTGATCAATATGACAAATTAAATCACTTTCCCATTTGGACCTAGATTTATCTAAATTTATTTTATCCATTCTGTCTTGCAATAATGTTTGTATCTCAGAAATAAAACCCTTATTTAATGAATGAGAAGTCAAGAACTCAAATTTCGTTAACTCAGGAATTTTCATCTCTCTTCCGAAATTATCCTTCACTAATGCTCTAAGCTGATAATACACAAAAAAAATGCACTGAAATTCCAAATTTCTCTCTGTTGATTAAAAGATAAAAATTTACCTTCTTCAAAAGAATCTCGCAATAATTTTATTCCCTTAATCTGCCAGTCTTTTAAAAATCTATTATTCAGCGAAAAAGGAATCAATTTATTTTGATATATTGGAGCCTAGACCGATGATTTATCCTTTGTACCTATCAATAAATTCCTTTAGTCCAAATCTCTTGCAACTGCTTCAAAATTGGTACATTATATCCCTGTAATAAAATAGGATTCCACTTAAATATGAAATAATGTGGACAAGATTCTGAAATACTAGCCAATTCTACTCTAGCCCAAGTAGGAAGATGCAAAACATCCAATATACGATTAATAAATCTTAATTGAGCAGCTTCATAATTTTGAAAATGAGGCAATTGTAGACCTCCCAATGCATATTTCCAAGTCAATTTATGTAATGCTACTCTAGCTAACTTCCCCCCTCCATAAAATCTCTCGTACTACTTTACTTAAATCTTGGAAAAATTATTTAGGAAGTAAACAAGGAATCGACTGAAAAAGATATTGAATTCTCAGAAAAACGTTCATCTTAATACAATTTATTCGACCTATTAATGACAAAGGTAAATCCTTCCATTTAATCAAATCAGCCTTAATTTTTCTAATTAATGGTACATAATTTAATTTATATAATGATTGAATATTTACATCAATCATTATAGCCAAGTATTTAACTTTATTGGTCCAACGAAGTTTAGTAATTTGTCTACACAAATCATAATTTGCTTCAGAAATTTTATCCAAATTCACCTTGTATCCTGACAATACACAATATTGTACTTGCTGACCAAACCTTAAAAACTTTTTTTGAAATTCCCAAACTCAACCACCCTATCTTTCATCCTCAAACACTAATCCTGAAGATTCCCACATCAGATAGCCTTCCCTAAATTCTACACTTTACCTGAGAGCAGTCTTATCCTTATCCAAATCACTAGGAAAACCTAAATAAGGTCAGTGTTCCCAAATGCTTCCCCTCTGAAACTTCAATCATCTGGTCATTCCCAAACAGAAGGTCAAGTACAATCCCTAAATGGATTATTTAGTTATTGCTTCAAGAAACCCTTCTGGATGAACCCAAGGTTCTGCAATATCCAAGCCCCTGTATCCCCAGTCATCACTGCGGAAGTTAAAATCATCCAATGTAGTCACTTGCGAGTTGTACAAACACCAATTTTAATTGTTTAACAATTTGGTCCAAACACTAAGTTTAATAATTCAACACTTCAGTTCAGATATCATTATCTGTGGTCGTGTACACGAGCTGACCTGCCAACTCAGAGAGAGGAAAATAAACCGCCCAGCCTCATGCTGCCAGTCCACTGCTTTGACTCCATCACGCCCCAAGCTTCTGCTTTCGCGAGAGCCTGGACCTCCAAACGATGGCTTGAGAACTAAGTGGCACAATCCACCTCATGACCACCCATTTCCCCCCACCCCCAAACAGGAATATTGGAGGTTAGTCAATGTCCAAATGTGTCAGTTTGAGATGGTCCACGGAGACAGTCTCATGTTTTCCACCCATGTCGGTAATGAAAACCTTGGCACTATTTTGCAGTGCTCTGAAAGGTCCCTTGTCTGGCTTTTGCAGAGGTGTATGGTGGGAATCTCAGCGAAGGAAAATGTGCTGGCAGTCCTGGAAGTCAGGTTGGACGTACGTGGTTGTGAGACCATGTCGGGACATTGGGACTGGAGAAACCGTGCCCACCTTCTCACAGAGGTGCATCAGCATGGTCTATGCGCTACCAGGGTGAAGTCCCCAGGGGCCATAAGCAGGGCACCGTACACCAACTCAGCCAAGGAAGTTCCTAGGTCCTCCTTTTGGGGCAGTGCATATGCCTAGCATGACCCACAGCAATTTGTCAATCCAGTCTGGGTTCGAGAGCTATGCCTTGAGGGATGCCTTCATGTGCCAGTACAAATGTTCCACTATGCCTTTTGCTTGCAGATGGTCAGCCATTGTGTGATGCTGCTTAGTGCCAAGCAGCCAGGCTGTTGCTGATCACAGCCCAGAGATGAACTGGGCACCTCTATCAGAGATGAAAGGCCAGCAAGTCAAAACAGGCTATCCAGTGGGCAGTGAGGGCATGTGCACAGGTCACAGTGAAGGTCTCAGAGAGTGATCTGTCTACAATGGTGTAAAGGTGGCTGTCACCTATGGATAGGGGCAGCGGTCCCACGATGTCGACGTGAATGTTGTCAAAACACCAGTCTGTCAGGGTGAAGTTCTGCAGTGGCGCCTTGATGCGTCACTGAACCTTGGGCATTTGACAGGGGATGCATGCTCTGGCCCAGTTGCTGACCTGTTTGCACAACCCATGCCATATGAACTTGGCTGCAATAAGGTCCTTTGTTGCCCAAATGGAAGGGGGAGCTAGGAAATTAACCATCTCAAAGATCCAGCAGTGGGGATGATCAATCTTGCCCGTCCCATAGACACATTGCAGAGGAGTGTGGTGTCAGTGGGCCCAAATCTCACATCCTCTATAGGTCGCCAGATGCGGCGACTGTGAGCGGTCAGTGCGTTGTCCTGTGGATGTACCAGCATCGCTGCCTTTGCCAGTTCTTCCTTGGCCTCATCAAACGCAGTAGTGGCTGCGTCATCCCAAACGAGCTCTTTCGGCTTGTTGGCCCAGACCTTGAAAAGTGGTCGTATTATCCTAGCTGCTGCTGCCACGAAACGGTGATAAACATTGACCATGTCGACAAACCTTGGAGTCCCTTCACAGAAAAGTTTGGGAAACTTGTGAATGGTCTCGACCTTGGACAGGAGCTCCATGCTGGTTGATGTATTGGACAAGGAAATGAGGCTAAACTTACACTTGGCAAGGTTGTTTGCCAGGCCATGTTCATTGTGCCTCTGGCATAGCTATTGGAGGTGTGCACGGTGTACCTGGTGAGAGCAGCTGGCGATGAGGATGTGGTTGAGGTAGATGAACACTAAGTTGAACCCACAACCTACTGTGTCCAAAGGCCTTTGGAGAGGATGGGCAGTGCTCTTGAGGCTGAAAGGCACATCCAGGAACTCAGAGCCCAAATGCTGTGACGAGAGCTGTCTTGGGGATGTTGTCCAGATGGACTGGAATCTGACAGTACCCATGTACAAAGTCATTCTTGGAAAATACCTTGGCACCATCCATGAAGTCCTGGATGTGAGGGATAGGGTATCAGTCAGCTGTTGCGACCTCGTTAAGATGGCAGTAGTCCCCACAGGGTCTCCAGCTCCCAGATGTTTTGGGGACCATGGGAAGCAGAGATGGCCACGGGCTGTTTGAGCGGTGAACTATACCCATTTCCTCCTATCCTGCGCAATCGTCTTTGACCAGTTGGAGCTTGTTAGGGAGCAGCTTACGTGCACGTGTATGGAGCAGCGGTCTGAGGGTGGGGATATGGCGCTACACCCCATATTTGGGGCTGGCCATTGTGAACTGGGAAGTTATGATGTCTAGGATCCTGGCATACTCGTGGTCAGAGAAGGTCACCGAGCTGAGGTAGAATGCAGTCAATTTGAATGTCTTGGAATTGATGAGACATTGTCCTTTCAAATCCACCAGCAGAGAGTACGTCCAGAGGAAGTTCACACCCAGTGGTGGTTGTGAGATATCGGTGATGGTAAAGGAGTTGAAGTTGAAGTTGAGCAGGATCGTGTGGACCCCATATGTCCTGATGCAGATGGCAGCGGTCAGGGAAGGCTCCTTCTTTCCCGTTCAAGCGTCACTGCTAAGGGTTGGTTTGGGGGGGGGGGTGGGGGCAAACACACTGACCTCCGCTCCCAAGAAAATACAGCCCCGAAAGACAATCGCAGATGTAGAGGAGTTGACCTTTCAGGCCTGCCGCCGTTGCCACTGCTGATGGCCGGCTGAGCCATTTTCCAGATGTGTGCAGGATGGTCAGCATCAGTGGGCCGTGGAGCCCCATCTTTGGTAGTAGTAGCGCTACTCGTCCTTACTGGCGCTATTTGAGGCTGACATCGCTGTCGTCCTTTCCATGGAGGCTGGGGCCGTCAGTATCACCAGGCAAGGCATAGCTGCCACCCGATTGATGGTTGGTTCCCCCTGCTGTTTGGCTTGCCATAGTACAAACACAAGGGCTGTCAAGGGTCGGTGAAATCATTATCCGAGAGGAGCAGGAAGATATCCTCAGGCATTTGCTAAAGGAAAATCTGTTCGAAGAGGAGGCAGGTCCGTGTCCATCCATCAGGGCAAGCATTTTGTTCATTGGTGTGGATGGTTTGCAGTTGCCTAGGCCATCTCTATGTGCAACAATTTTGCCATCCTGTAGCGGTGGGAGAGACAAAATGTATGCTTGAGCATTTTGATCCTTTCGTACGTGTTGTTGGCTGATGGTTGGTGAAGGTAATCAATGATGCACACGGCAGTTTCCTGGTCCAGCGCACTGACCACATAGTAGTACCTTGTGGCGTCGGCAATTATCTGGCGTGTGTTGAATTGGGCTTCGGCTTGTTCAAACCATACTTGTGGTTGTGATGTCCAGAAGGTGGGCAGTGAAACTGCGCTCTTCTGAATTGTCTCTTTCCTTCATTTTGCAATCCAAAAGAGGCCATTCTGGATAGTCGGGGTCACCACTGTCATTGTTTGTGAGTTGTACAAATACTAAGTTTAATTGTCAACAATTCGGTCCAAACATCAAGTTTAATAATTTAACAATTCAATTCAGATGTCGTTATCTGTGGTCGAAAACACAAGCTGACCTGCTAACTCAAAGAAAGGAAAAGACAATATCCAGCCTCACGCTGCCAGTCCACTGCTTTGACCCCATCACATCCTGGGCTCTCGCTCTCGTGAGAGCCTGAACCTTCAAACGACAGTTTGAGAATTTAGTGGTGCGATCCACCTCACCCCTACAATAATCCTGTTAGTTTTGTATGTTTTGTGGATTGTGCCTGCATATTTGTTCCTTAAGCTCCAGTTGGCTATTGAGAGGCAGATAATATACCTACATCACAGTGATTGCAATTCTTTTATTCCTAAACTCTACCCATATTCCCCACTGGATGAGTCCTCCAGTTACCCTCTCAAAATCCAGTGACATTCTCTTTAAGCAGGAATGCAACCTCCCCCACCTCTTGTACCTGTCTGTGACATTTGAAATATTTATACCCTGGAACATGTCGCTGCCAGCCTTGTCCTTATCTCAACCAAATTTCTACAATGACGACTATTTCATACTTCCATGAACTAATCCAGGCTCGAAGCTCATCTGCCTTACTTGTTCTACTCTTTGAAATGACACAAAATACATGTCAGACCGTCATTCTTGCAGAATAGACTACATAGTTTGCAATTCTCCATTACACTCACCTTGAAGCCAGAGCAATTTGTTTTGACATGGAATGCAATTCCAGCCATGAGTCCCATTACATCACAGGCAAAACTCTGCCCACCATCAGCGAACAGCAGCAATCATCAAGGACCCTCACCACTCAGGACATGTGCTGTTCTTGCTGCTGGTATCAGGAAAGAGGTGTCGGTGCCATAAGACTGAAACCATCAGATTCAGGAACAGTTGCTGCCCCTCCACCATCAGACTCCTCAACAACAAACTCAGACTCATTTAGACTCTTACTTTACATATTTATTATTGAATATTTTTTTCTGTACTGCAGTTTGCTTACATTTCTTTTTCTTAACATTTCTCTCTTTTGTATACATTTCTTGAGAACAGTTTTTCATACTACTGACAAGCATCAATTCACTTGGCCACAGGATAAAGAATCTTAGGGTTGTATGTGATGTCATGTTTTACTCTGACAATAAATATGAACTTTAAAATCGGAATTTGAACTTTTTTTTAAATTCAGAGGCTTTTTCAACATTGATTATCAAGTGTGAAATTCTGGTGGACATTCAACATTTGGAACAAACTATTTTTTATAAAAGATGGTACACTGGGGTGATGTTGGACCAGATGCAGCAAAAAAAAAAAAGCAATGGCAAACTTGTTAAGTGCTCACTATCATCAAACAGTGAAGTCATGAAAAGTCTTTCAATGTTTGTGATCATTCAACTTTTGTCTTGATCTCCTGCATGTGGCGGATGACTGGACTCCAAATTATTTTACAATTTGAGTATAAATTCTGCAGTTTGATTCCTGGTTAGCTTCTTTGGACAACTCTTTGGTGCTGGTCAACCGAAGACATCACTATCATTGAAATGGACATTCTTGGGGTTTCAAATTGCACAGCAAGTTCTGCTGCTTCATTTGCTGATGACAAAAAGAGATGCAATTTTGCTAGTGAATGAGTAATACTAGGTCAAATGGTGATGGGTTTTACTCATCTAATAAAATAAAAAAGGTACTGGGCTTCTCCTCCAGGAAAAACAAGGACTGGTTTGACGAAAACAGCCAGGAAATCCAGGAGCTGCTGGCAAAGAAGCGAGCTGCCCACCAGGCTCACCTTACAAAGCCGTCCTGTCCAGAGAAGAAACGAGCCTTCCGTCGCGCATGCAGCCATCTTCAGCGCAAACTCCGGGAAATCCAAAATGAGTGGTGGACTAGCCTCGCCAAACGAACCCAGCTCAGCGCGGACATTGGCGACTTCAGGAGTTTCTACGAGGCTCTAAAGGCTGTGTACGGCCCCTCACCCCAAGTCCAAAGCCCGCTGCGCTGCTCAGACGGCAAAGTCCTCCTCAGCGACATGATCTCCATCCTCAACCGATGGTCAGAACACTTCCAATCTCTTTTCAGTGCCAACCGCTCAGTCCAAGATTCCGCCCTGCTCCAGCTTCCTCAACAGCCCCTAAGGCTAGAGCTGGATGAGGTCCTCACCCTGGATGAGACATATAAGGCAATCGAACAACTGAAAAGTGGCAAAGCAGCAGGTATGGATGGAATCCCCCCAGAGGTCTGGAAGGCTGGCGGCAAAACTCTGCATGCCAAACTGCATGAGTTTTTCAAGCTTTGTTGGGACCAAGGAAAACTGCCTCAGGATCTTCGTGATGCCACCATCATCACCCTGTACAAAAACAAAGGCGAGAAATCAGACTGCTCAAACTACAGGGGAATCACGTTGCTCTCCATTGCAGGCAAAATCTTCGCTAGGATTCTACTAAATAGAATAATACCTAGTGTCGCCGAGAATATTCTCCCAGAATCACAGTCCGGCTTTCGCGCAAACAGAGGAACTACTGACATGATCTTTGCCCTCAGACAGCTCCAAGAAAAGTGCAGAGAACAAAACAAAGGACTCTACATCACCTTTGTTGACCTCACCAAAGCCTTCGACACCGTGAGCAGGAAAGGGCTTTGGCAAATACTAGAGCGCATCGGATGTCCCCCAAAGTTCCTCAACATGATTATCCAACTGCACGAAAACCAACAAGGTCGGGTCAAAAACAGCAATGAGCTCTCTGAACCCTTCTCCATTAACAATGGCGTGAAGCAAGGCTGTGTTCTCGCACCAACCCTCTTTTCAATCTTCTTCAGCATGATGCTGAACCAAGCCATGAAAGACCCCAACAATGAAGACGCTGTTTACATCCGGTACCGCACGGATGGCAGTCTCTTCAATCTGAGGCGCCTGCAAGCTCACACCAAGACACAAGAGAAACTTGTCCGTGAACTACTCTTTGCAGACGATGCCGCTTTAGTTGCCCATTCAGAGCCAGCTCTTCAGCGCTTGACGTCCTGCTTTGCGGAAACTGCCAAAATGTTTGGCCTGGAAGTCAGCCTGAAGAAAACTGAGATCCTCCATCAGCCAGCTCCCCACCATGACTACCAGCCCCCCCACATCTCCATCGGGCACACAAAACTCAAAACGGTCAACCAGTTTACCTATCTCGGCTGCACCATTTCATCAGATGCAAGGATCGGCAATGAGATAGACAACAGACTCGCCAAGGCAAATAGTGCCTTTGGAAGACTACACAAAAGAGTCTGGAAAAACAACCAATTGAAAAACCTCACAAAGATAAGCGTATACAGAGCCGTTGTCATACCCACACTCCTGTTCGGCTCCGAATCATGGGTCCTCTACCGGCATCACCTACGGCTCCTAGAACGCTTCCACCAGCGTTGTCTCCGCTCCATCCTCAACATCCATTGGAGCGCTTTCATCCCTAACGTCGAAGTACTCGAGATGGCAGAGGTCGACAGCATCGAGTCCACGCTGCTGAAGATCCAGCTGCGCTGGATGGGTCACATCTCCAGAATGGAGGACCATCGCCTTCCCAAGATCATGTTATATGGCGAGCTCTCCACTGGCCACCGTGACAGAGGTGCACCAAAGAAAAGGTACAAGGACTGCCTAAAGAAATCTCTTGGTGCCTACCACATTGACCACCGCCAGTGGGCTGATATCGCCTCAAACCATGCATCTTGGCGCCTCACAGTTTGGCGGGCAGCAACCTCCTTTGAAGAAGACCGCAGAGCCCACCTCACTGACAAAAGGCAAAGGAGGAAAAATCCAACACCCAACCCCAACCAACCAATTTTCCCCTGCAGCCGCTGCAACCGTGTCTGCCTGTCCCGCATCGGACTTGTCAGCCACAAACGAGCCTGCAGCTGACGTGGACTTTTACCCCCTCCATAAATCTTCGTCCGCGAAGCCAAGCCAAAGAAAGAAAATATTCGGCCTCATAAATAATATTATAAACATTTCATTTCTCTGGTAATCAGTAATTTTCTTGGTGGGGGGAGGAGGCTAGAATCCTTGATGCTCAGTTGCCATGTATTAATTCATTTTGCACAAAACGATGTCAAAGTTTAAAACGTACTATATTGCCAATAGAACAAAATTACTTAAGCAGCCTCACTTGGACAAAACCTGCCTCAAAACTAAAAAAATCCCGAATGTTTCAGAAGATGTTATTGAACAAAATATTTTAGCAAAATAATAGACCAAGTACAAAAACTGCAATACACTGAAGTTAATCTGTTAATTTAACTTGCAGGGGGACATCAAACACACACTTGATTTTACTCTCTTATCAAGATCCTTTGTCAAGATTTCTTTGTCTACAAAATTGCACTGACTTTCCTGTCTCTGAATGCTCATTACCATTTACCTTTTAACAAATGCTCTTGAAAGTCATTATCTACATGAAATCAGTTTAAAAGCAAGAGGCATAAAGGTTACTTTAATGCTAATGATGCCTTCACAATATACTCAAGTTAATTACTATTGGAAATTGTGGTTCTCTTTTAATTTAATGCTGAACAATTAATGAAGAATCTGCCACAACAGCAGAATTTACAAAAATTATCGGTGGTCAACAGGTCTACTTGTCCTAAGTTAGTGTTTTTATATTAATTGTTATTGCATATTGTAAACCTAACTGGATAAACTACTTAAACAATTGCAAAATTCAGCCATTCCTTTCATCGGTGTTTGCTTCCAGGGGTACCTATATCAAGCCTTTAAAATATGGATTTCTTTTGAAGCGACAATGTATATAATTGAACACAAATGTATTGAGAGGGGATCTCATAGAGACCTATAAAATTCTGGCAGGACTGGACAGAGTGGATGCAGATGGGATGCTTCCAAGGATGGGAAAATCCAGAACCCGGGGCCATGGTTTGAGGACAATAGGCAAACCATTTAGAACCGAGATGAGGAGGGATTTCTTGACCCAGAGGGTGGTGAATCTGTGGAATTCATTGCCACAGAGGGCTGTAGAGGCAGGTTCATTAAATATATTTAAGAGGGAATTAGATCTATTTCTTCAGTATAAGGGAATTAAGGGTTACGGAGAGAAGGCGGGGACGGGGTACTGAACTTTAAGATCAGCCATGATCTCGTTGAATGGCGGAGCAGGCTCGAAGGGTCGAATGACCTACTCCTGCTCCTATCTTCTATGTTTCTATTACCCCAGAGGTAGAGGAAATGTCTGAAATCCTGCAGGCTCAATGTTAATGGTCTGGATTTTAAACAGTGGGCACAAGTATGCTCACATCTTGCCTTTCAGAAGCTCAAAGGCAATGGAATACCAATTCAAAAATAATTCATTGATTTTGGCTGAGCAAAATTTTGTAAACATCAATGAAATGAATAACTAGATCAACTGGTCAGTCATCCTGGATGAGGAATAAAAGATAGCTGGAACAAAGGACAAGTCCCATTCAAGTAACACTTGACGATTTGCATTCATCTTTGGGAGTTTAATATTTTATCCAAAAAAAAGGGACATTAACAGGTGAGTACTTCTGCATAACTGCACTTAAGTGTGTGCACATCTGTGTTTATGTTGTTTTTCTGGATAGTATTATCTAGGCCAACTGAATGCGTACCTGCCTATAAAGAAATATTCATGAAAATCGAAGTGAATTATCTGCTCGTTTTCAACTATTTCTGTGATTTTACTTCATGTTTCTTCAGAACCACTAATTTCTTTTTGCACGCTCCAATCTCTGCTGCAATTACAGACCATGGGTCAGTGCAACTGACACCACACAGATAGAGCATAGGAATTGTAGTCACAACAGTTCCTAACAATGGATGCACATGGTATTGATTTTAAACATCAATTCTGTTGGAGCTGCAGAAGCAACAAAGATAATTTGTGTTGAATTGCCCTGCAATGAATTTTCTGTGTTTGATAAAAGTGACTTAAAATAGCTAAAAATCATTACACTGGTTTACACTTGCTGAATTCAGGTCAAAGTGAAAGCTGAAGGATTCACTGTATATCAGAACACAAAAAAAAATTAACATTATTCCAACAGACTGGTTTTTAAAATACAATTTTCACAATGCTTTAAGTATATTATTCTGCATTACACTGAGTACCTGCTGTACGGCCCACAATTAAATACTTAAAGCATACAAATTAAGATTTACAGCTATGAATGCCTGCACATCAAATATACAGAGTCCTACCCTGGAATATCAGCAGTTTCTGATGTACAACTGGGTTTAATCTTCTGACTTGCTAACCAATTTCGGGTCTTTATTCCCAGAAGCAGAAGAGTCAAGATACAGAGAAATATGAATAAAGTGAATGTTCAGTCTTTTTCCATGGGTAGATTTGTCATGGTCATGTACTTACCTTCATTGGGAGTGGTGCTGGCCGCTGCTGATATGTAAGCGATGAAACTCGCTGGGATAACAGCGCGCTTGCGCAGGTGTGTCAAGCGTCAGTATATGGGTGATGAATCTCAGGTGCAGGACGAGGAGAAAGAGGGTCAGGATCACCCATGTGGCAATAAGCCAATGAGAAGGTCAGAGGAGTTCAGTTGGTTGCTATTTGGGAAGTTGAAGAATGCAATGTGCCTGGTGAATAAGAAAGTCGACTTCATGGTGTGGTGAAAGAAACAAGTGAGTGTATTCTTTATTTGTCAGCTGTGGTAAATCAATGCCATTACAGTGATTCTCAACCTTTTTCTTTCCACTCACATACCTCTAAGTAATCCCTATGCCATCGTTGCTCTGTGATTAGTAAGGGATTGCTTAAGGTGGTATGTGAGTGGGAAGGGAAGATTGAGAACTACTGCTCTTGACCCAATTGTTACTGAAATATTTTGCTTATGAAAAATTGTCAATGGCCCATTTTCTTTGGAGTTATGAAACTATGCACATAACAAGTCCGTTAGGGACAATTAAAACAGTGTTTTTCAAACCTTCTTTCCTAATCACAGAGCATCTATGGCATAGGGAATACTTAAAGAGGTATGTGAGTGGAAAGAAAGAGGTTGAGAACCACTGAATTGGAGAGTTATAGGCTTAAGATGAGACAGGAACAATTGAAGTGGGACCTGAGAGGCAATGCTTTCATTCAGAGAATGGTCAACATCTGGAATGAGTTTTTCAGAGGAAACTCTGGAAGCAGATACAATAAAAATATTCAAAAGACATTTGGATAGATTTATGGACCGGACGATCCTAGAAGCTTATGGACCAAATGCAAGCAAATGTGACTAGCCCAGAATATCAATTTGGTGAGTTGGGTCAAAGAGATGGGCCGGTTCCGAGCCGGACGTCCTTAATGATGTAACTGTTTGTACCACTGCTGTTACTGTTCGAAAAGTGGCCAGACTGCAGAGTAGTTTACTTACCAAAGAACGGCCCATTATTTGCTTTGGAAGCAGCAGTCGGATCCTGTCATTCACATTCAGCTCTACACATCTTCAGGCAATTTTTTTCCAAAGCAACTGGATTGCAGGAAATTACTGGTTGATTGTACCTGGGGGTCTCAATCAAATTTCTGTTGAGTATGGACCTCTGGTAGAGCATTTGGTGTCCATATAGTTATTTACCATAAACGGCAGCAACAACTACTTTGGACAATTAAATGATGTTAGAAGCTGGCTGTAATATTGTCCAATTTGTTTTATTTTCAAATTCCTATTTCCTTCCAGATCATTGACATACTAATCCTCCAACATTTCTCAGCTGTGTCCTTACTTGTGAAGGGAGTTCCAATGCCATATTTTTTTTTTAATATAAAAAGCACAGTCAAAGGAATATCCACCAGGGATTCCAAATTCGTCACTTTGGTTCGAACCATGACATTGCATGAGAGCCAGTCATTTGATATCACTTGTACCATCCAAATTCGGCAGGACTGACCATTTCATAAGCTGCATTCATGGCCAGAAATAACTGAGGTGTATAAGCTGGGATGGCTGACCTGCCCATTACACCCCTCGAACCGATCAATTGATGCCATCTTCTAGCAAAGCAACTGAACATCAAATTATTCTCATGTATTCAGTTCCACTCTCGTACTCAAAAACAGTTGATGTTGCAGAATAATCTTAACAACTTGGCTTTCCACAAGACCAAAAAAAAATCAAGAATCAAGATTAATTGTCCTTGATCCTGATTACCAATGAATGGGCGTGCCATTTTGTGCAAAATTATGGGAATTTCTATTTGTGTCATAGTCATGAGCAATTGAACTTGTGATTCGAACTTCACTTCAACCAATTTACGTTAATCTGGCTGGCTTACACTGGGCAAATACACTGCATCAACAAGCAAATAAATGGATACTTTAGTTTATAACACAATCCAGAGTTTGGTCACCGCCATTTTTCTTACATCAATTCTCTGTAAGTGTTCCAGCTTCTTTACCTAATCACAGAAAGAAGGTACAAACTTCAGAAATTCTGAAGAGGGAAATAAAATTTATCCCTCTAAATACTCCCAATATCCTCCCCTTCTCCATCTACACCCCCCTCCCCCCTCCCTCCACCAAAAAGGTGGCATGTGATTTTCTAACAACAGTCCTGGACAGACACAAGCTCACATCAACTGTCAAGGGATTTCAAATGTTCCAATAATAAGGAGTAACATCACCTAACCCAAAGTTATTTTTCCATTATTAGGCTACCATGAAGTTGGGAGTATTCACAATGTCACAGGCCTGAAGTGCTCACATATTTGTGCTGCATCTTCACTTTGAAAGGCAATAAAAAAAACAGCCACGTCAATTACATGTCAAGGTAAAGACTGCTTTCAAATTTTACCATCTTGGGAGATGAGGGTGGAAAAAGAGGATCTTCAATTATAATTAATGCATCATCAAAACCTTAGTAGCCTCAAGATTTCCATTTTGGTAACACATATTAGCAGTTCAATTTAAAACAAATGCTGTAAACTTCAAAAACAGAAATGATCAGCCATAAAAATTCAGTGACATAACAAGAAGTCAAAACACAACGATTAGTCAAAAGCTCTAGCGATTTGAAAAATTGTAACAACAGTTCTTCTATTTAATAGAAATTTATAAGACACTGAAAGCTCTGTCAGCGCACACTGTATTTCAAAATATAATGAAATGTCTAATGTGCATAGCATTTAAAATGTCAAATCATTTCATTAACACAGAAGATAATGATAGCAGTAATAAATTAAGCAAAGGCTGTATCAAGCCATGAAAGACTGAGCTAATTATTTAGTGCAAAATCTTTAGGATGTTTGTGTTTAAAGCACAAGTAACTTCCACAGCATAAAGCTATTATACACCAGATGAAGACGAGCTAGTGAAATTTTATCTCTGCTAAGGCTATTCATAAATCTTGTATCTAATTTAATTCGATCTAGTAGTTGCATCTGACTTGCTGCACCACAATTTGATTACTGCAACCATACTTTTTAACCGCTGTCAGGAAAGACAGTACCTTATGTAAACATCTGCTACAACACATGCCGTCTTTCTAAAGCACTGGTGTTAAATCAAGCTACAAAGATGAATCTTTATTCTCTATACGAGAACGGATTTTCAATGAGGTAACTAAATGTTGCTTCACTATTCAAGAAAGAAAAAAATAGCAAGGTTTATACAAAAAAATTGCTACAAATAGAGTTCAAAGATAAAAGACATTGAAAATTTGTATGGAATTGCCTTCAGCATAATAAATGCATGCAAAAATATCATAGTGAAATAGCATCATAAACATGCCTTTCGATTTCTAAACTTGCTGGATATAATGCCTCCACCTTGATGGATTTTCAAATTCTAACCAAGCCTCTAAAAGAGATCACATTCCTAATAATTAGGAATTGTAATTAGTCAACAAGTTCCTGAGTCTTTTACTAGATTCGAGTACAAGCAATGTAGCCTATTAACCCATGATAACTTGGGTTTTGCTTGAACTCAATTTCTTAGTTTACCAAATACAAATTGTAGACCTGAAGGTTCACAAAAGGTTGCCCATGGAAATCTGGTTTGAAATAAAGACATCAAGTCAACTTTATTTATCGCTCATACCATGCTCACACTGAAGGATGAAATAGTGTTTCTCCAGGACGACAGAGCATATTTACATAGATACAAGATAGAAAGCCGTCAACACATTAAAGTATTAAGATGTATACACTGAAAGTCCACAGTGACCGATGCACATCTGTTCTGGGAGTTCAGGAGCCTGATGGCTTGGGGGAGAAAAAAATGTTTCCCACTCTGGACGTAAGGGTCCGAGTGCTTCAGTACCTCCTGCCAGATGGCAGAAGGGAGAACAGTTTACATGCGGGATGTGTGGAGTCTTTCACAACGTTATTGCTTTTTACCTACCTCGAGTGTAGTTGATGTCCTCCATGCTAGAAGAGGTTCCTCAATGATCTTTTCCACTGATTTCACTATCCTCTACAGGGTCTTGTGGTCTGAGGTGGCACAGGATGCTCTCAATGCATCCTCTAGAATGTAGTGAGGATGGAAAGTGGGAGATGAACTTTCCTCAGCCTTTGCAGGAAGTAGAGGCACTGCTGGGTTTTCTTGGCTATGGAGCTGGTGTTAAGGGACCAGGTGAGGTTCTCCGCCAGGTGTACACCGAGAAACTTGATATTCTTGACTACCTCAACGGTAGAGCTGTCAATGGTCAGGGGATCGTGATCTCCCCAGGCCCTCCTGAAGTCAACAACTATCTCGTTTTTTTTTAAACGTTCAGATATAGGTGGTTTGCTCTGCACCAGTTTGTTAGCGTCTGCACTTTGTCTCCATATGCCACCTCTTCGCTCTTACTGGAACTTGATGATGTGGTTCGAGCTGTGTTTGGCTGCACAGTTGTGGGAGAGTAAACAGCAGTGGACTAAGCATGCAGCCCTGGGGGCCCCCATGCTCAGTGTGATAGTCTTAGAGATGCTGTCTCTGATCCGGACTGCTTGAAGTCTCCCTGCCAGGAAGTTGAGAATCCAATTGCAGAGGGAGGTGTTTAGGTCCAGCAGTCTCATCTTCCCTATCAGATACTGAGGTATGATCGTGTTGAATGCTGAACCGAAGTCAATAAGCATCATTCAAACATACAAGTCTTTATTTTCCAGGTAGGTGAGGGCTAGATGAAGGGCGGTGGCGATAGCATAGTCCGTGCAGCAGTTGGATTTATCTTTTTTTCTTTGGCTTGGCTTCGCGGACGAAGATTTATGGAGGGGTATGTCCACAACTACTGCAGGCTCGTTAGTGACTGACAAGTCCGACGCTGGACAGGCAGGCACGGTTGCAGCGGTTGCAAGGGAAAATTGGTTGGTTGGGGTTGGGTGTTGGGTTTTTGCTCCTTTGTCTTTTGTCAGTGAGGTGGGCTCTGCGGTCTTCTTCAAAGGAGGTTGCTGCCCACCGAACTGTGAGGCGCCAAGATGCACGGATGGAGGCGATATCAGCCCACTGGCAGTGGTCAATGTGACAGGCACCAAATATGAATCCAGTAAAGGGGCAGCAGGTGCTTGATGTGCCCCATGACAAGCCTCTCAAAGGACTTCATGACGATGGGCATGAGTGTGACAGGGTGGTAATCATTGAGGCAGGACAAAGATTACTTCTTTGGCACAGGGACAATGGTGGCAGCGTTAAGGCACGTAGGAACCACAGCACTACTCAGGGAGATGTTAAAGATTGTGAAGACGTGTTTACAGTTTGTGATTTATGGAAGTTAATGGCAAAGAAGGATTAAATGATAGTCTATCTTCTTTAGCTTTAGTTGTCAAATATTACATTTTAATGCAAGAGTTGAGAATTTTTAAAGGAACACTATATTACAGGAACATTCTTTCTGCATTTACTGCTGCCAGAGGTAGGAAAATTGTTGAGAGACGAAGGAGATAAGGAGGTGACCAAAGGGATATATGAATTACAAGACGACAAATATCTTGTTTTTCTGGCTGAAATGGACAATTTAACAAAAACAATAAAAATGGGAAGTGATTGCTTAGCTGAGATGCAAGGACATCTGGGCATCATAGTACACATGGATGATGAATAACAAAATTTAGTACACGGTGCAAGTTTTAAAAAGTATAAAATATTGTAAAAAATGTTGAAGTTCAAACATGGAATGCACCTCGCCTCTCCCCAATCCCTGAGAAACCACCCTGACCTAACCAAAACAGAAAACCTTGCACCATTTCCAATTTTGTTCAATTCTTCCTTCCTGCTCTTCTGAGAATTTCAGATTTCATTTTCCTTCCCCGAGTTATTCAGCCTTTACCACCCTTCGTTCCACAGGACCTTCTCTGCTTTATTTGAATATTTTCTATTCCCCTGCCAACCCCCCACCCCACCCCCCCCATGTTACTTTTAAGCTCATGTTTAACTTTTCAAAATTCAAGATTTTTTATTGTTATGAAATAAACCTATGTAATATTACACAAAATTGCATTTAGACTGTCAGAAGGCAGACACAGATTTGCCATCAGTAAAAATTGCTTGGCACCCCTTTGTGTCATAGAAAGCAGCAAAAGAGTGTCCTTCAGAGTCACTGAGTGTTCATAGATTTGCCTCCAGCATTCCTGTAGCCTCTGTAGCCATACAGACCAGTCCAAACCACCAGCAATCCAAGTTCCAAATCCAAACCTCCAATGTGATCAGGAAGCCTTCAGTGCCAGAGGCCCTTCAGGAGCTCCTTCCTCTGGCAACGCAGTTCTGATACCCCTTCAGTCAGTCTTTTGATGAAAGCTTCTCCACCTGAAGCTTTAACTGCTTTCACCATCTTTTAGATCCTATTTTTCTGTTTTGGAGATAACATAATAGCAGGCCCTTCCAGCCCACAAGCCTAAGCCACCCAAATATATCCATGTGATTAATTAACCTATTAATCTGGGACATCTTTGGAATGTGGGAGGAAACCAGAGCATCTGGAGGCAATCCATGCAGAGAGAATGACAGTGCTGGATTCGAACTCGAGTCATTGCCGCTGTTAAACCCCTAGACTATCGTGCACAATTCCCCCCCCCCCCCCTCGGATTGCAGGATTTGCATTATTTTACTTCTGAATGGACGATAAAATAATAACTTGTTTCATTACAAGTGTTAGCTTTACAAGAGTGAAGTTGTGTAACAATGAATGTTTTAAATGGAAAAACAACTGGTATGTCACGGTAAAATCTGGTTAAGGATGACAACCTGTTGGGCAGCAAATTACATACATTTATTTCACAATTTCTCAGCTGTGTTATATATTCAATGCAAGTTAGCAGCTTCAAAATGCAAAACTATCTAAAACGTAACAGGCTGAGTGTTAAGAAAAGTTTTTGTTTGAATTTGCAAGAAGCAATTTATCCTTTCTAGGCTAAAAAGTAACCTTATTTATTGCAAAGCAATACAGAAAAAGAGCCTAGTTTAAGTGAAAAGTCTAAATCATAGCATAAGCTACAATTCTGTTGTAATAACCTGGGTTGTTGTCAGAAATTCCCCATGTCCACATAGTAACAAGCACAGGAAACCAAAAGTGCAATCAAAAATGTGCCTAAACTACAGTAAACTTTAAAAGCCACAAACATTATTCTTAAACTAAGCAGATGGGCATGTTCTTTGTAAGACAAGCTTGTAGTATAACGACTCTACCAATCACCTGCATGCAGTTGAAATAATCAGTGTTTTATACACACACACACACACTCTTACTGAAGTCTAAATATATTGAACTAATTTTCTCTTTCCATGGATGCTTCCCAGTCAACTAAGTGTTTCCGGCTATTTCCTTTCATAATTTGACTTTTCTAGCATCTTTTCTGATTTTTTTCCTTTTCAGACTATGGTGGATCAAAGAATAAGAAAAACAAAAACAGTTGTGAGAGCCAAATAAAACTAGAATATCATGAGAAATACAAATGTTTAATAAAGGGAGGTTCTATAAATTTTCCAAATCAGTAATTCAACATTAAACTGTGTTGAAAATAAAATTTCACAAACATGAAAAATAATAAAACATTTGATTTTATTATTTAAAAAATTCTTTACTTTGCACATTCAGAGACCATCTTCATATGACAAGGACATCATTTGCTGCCTCTGTAGTGAGTCCAGTGCAGAACTCATATTGAGGTAGACGAATCTGGTTGAAAAATCTCAGTGTAAAGGCCTCTCAAAGATACTGGTCAAGTCTTTCAGCTCTCCAAATTTTAACAAAAATTTGAGAGAAGGGCTATGCAAGGCCAAGTGAGCCACCTTCAAAACTGATGCTGAAGTCTGAGTCACCTAATTTCATGCTCAACCTGTTTGAGTGAACCGAATGGGGGTTTCAGTGGAGAAGTTTACTGGTCACCACGATTGAGGTTACCTTTATTCTATCACTTATCTTCAGATTGATCAAATTTAAATGCATTTGAATCAAATTTGATGTTTTGTGGCAGCAGTATTGTGCATTACAAGTCCAAAATTGCAATAATTAGGGTTCTGCAAATATATATTTTTAAAATTAATGTAAATGTTTAAGATAATTTCCTTCTGTCCCATCCAACCCCCCACACTAATTTTTTGGCCCAAATCTCTAATATTAGCTCAATAATTTAAATATGAGACAATAAATACTTTAACACCCCAACACTCCAGTTCAAATTTGAGCACACTCACTGCACCACACTTGAATTATCTTTGTTTTTAAAAAAGTTATTGATGTTTACATTATGCAAAATTGAACAGTAGTTATAGCAATGTACAATTCAAAAGAAAGCCCCCTATAATTCATGAAAATCTTTGCACTCCTAAACCCCAACTTCAGTCACTGTTATCTTATTTATCATAATCGTAAAAGGATTTACTATCACTTGCTTCCACCTGCCAGCAAGAACTCCCTGCAGTACTGACCCATTTATTGAAGCAGAGTTTAGAGTTTTGACAGATGGTTACAAAATCATTTCTCAGTATCCTCGAAATATCTCTGCTGATCAATTTCAAAATCAATGAAATATTCAAAACTTTTATATTTCTTGTTAAATGTGTTAAAATACTACGGTTCATGCTTTTAGTTATGACAGAAATAAGCTGTGCAAAGGCAAACATTAACTGAGACAATACAGTGGCAGCCCCCAAGAATAAAGCTCTGCAAAAGGTAATAGAAACAGCCCAAGACATCACAAGAAATTCCTTCCCACCATCGAGAACATCTATGGGGAACACTGCCGTCAGAGAGCAGCAGAAATCATCAAGGATCCACACCATCTAGCACACTCCATTCTCGCTGCTACCATCAGGAAAGGGACATAGGTACCACAAGACTTGCACCACCAGGTTCAGGAACAGCTACACCTCCAGTATCAAACTCAACATCAAACTCAATAGGAACTCATTTAAGGACTCTTACTTGTGCACTTTATTCATTTTTTTCTCCTCTCTGATTTGCAGTTTACACTTATTTGTTTACATGTAAACATTGTGTACATATTTTTGCACTACCAATAGTGGTAATTCTGTCTTGCCTGCAGAAAAAGAATCTCAGAGTATGTGATGTCATGCATGTACTCTGAAAATAAATCCGAAATCAGAAACTGAATCTGAAGCTTTGGAATGCATCTGAACACCATGGCGCTTAACTGGGCCATTCCAATGCATGAAAAACAATGAACCTCAAAGAGAGAACCAGCTCGTGACAGGAGGCAGCAGATACACGAAAATTAAGTGCACACAGCATTGTCTCCACCCTTATTGGGCAGTTACATTGTTGTCCTGAGTAACACAGAAGTAGATGGCCACATGGTTCTTCATTCCTCAGGATTATTGTTGAGTTTCTATCTTCGGGCTATTTTCTTGTTCTATCCTATAACCACAAATCTATTGATCTTCATTTTGGAAAAAAAATCAGACATGGAAGGGAGTAAATTTCAAAAACTGACTCACCTCATAACAACAGTCTGTCCCCCCTCCAAGGAGGAGGGCTCTGGGAACAAGCATAAAAGAGAAGTATAGGACAGATCAGCCATTATATAGAACAGCAGAGCTGACTTTGGAGCAGACTGGCCAACTCCTAGTTTCTCATCTTTTTCTGATTCCTGGTTCTTGACTCCTTGATCCAAGTTTGGCAAGAATTTTATCCATTTCAATAAGTTCTTATTCTTCTCTACTCTAAATTCTCCAGTCCAAGTCTACTCAATCCCGTGCAAAAGACTCACCATCCCTGGCACTGGTCCAATCTTCTGATTTTGCCCACTCATTCAACTTAGCCACAAAGATGGACCAGATATCCCCTTTTGCTTTGTGACAGATTATATTGTATATTTAGGGACATAAATTGGGCCAGGTTTTTAGAGTAGGTCACATACAAACACTTAAAACAGATCTTATTTAAAATATTGGACCTCTGCTCATGGTAGACATGTCGGCCCCAGAGCCTTTGCAAAAGCTTTGGAGAGTGCCCAAGACTTCACTAAAGGATTGTTGTTTACAAAAAGGCAACAGATGAAAGAACTTGCCGGAGCCGCAGACTGTCTGGAGTGGAACTTGCTGTTCTAAGAGGGTCATGTGGTTTTGCAAGGTGGGGGGGGGGGGAGAGAAAAAATTCAGTTCTACAGTCTTACAGTCAGCAGCAGCAGCTGGGACTGGATCAGGACAAGCTGGCAAGCTTGTGGAAAACCCCATTTGGAAGACGGGTTGTGAGTGTTTAGTTCAGTCTGGTCAAAGCCCTTGTGGTTCATGCAAGAGGAGAGGACGGGCTGTCTAATGTTTCACTTCAAATAAGGGTAACAGAAAAGGAACTGTGTGGTGACCTGAAAGAAAGAGGTTATCATCTGGAAAACCCTGATGGGGCAAGTTTCTTTGGCAAGACACTGAAGTGGCTGATTAAAAAGGAATCAGTTTCTGGGCATCCAGTGAACAACAAATCTCTCTCTCTGAAAACCGACAAGAACCTTCCTGAGCAGGTTAACCACCAAAGCCTGGTTAACATTATAAATATTAAATTCTGTGCACAGTACAAGAATTGCCTGCAACCAGTGAACTTAAAGGAATGAGAAGAGAGATTGGACTGTGAACCAAGGAACTTGTCTGAACTTACATACACATTACATACATGTGCGCTTAGAATTAGAAGGAGGTTAAGTTAGGTTAGTTAAGTCAATAACGATATGTTAAAGTGTGATCCTGTTTTCATGTTTAAAGATAATTAAAAGCAACTTTAGTTTAAGTAAACATTTGTCTTGGTGAATATATATTGCTGCTGGGTTTTGGGGTCCTCTGGGCTCGTAACAGCTTACAAGTCCTAATTGTGTTTTTGAAATTAGTGGGGCCCCATACATTCTCACCCCTTAACCTGCTGACCAGATTTGCTACTGCAATTACTCACTGACACCCTATGTCCATCTTGGCACTTTCCACATCAGTTCATTTCAAGACACATCAGAACTTCAGCAGCTGAGCTCCATCATGAAAAGACCCACAATGACATGGGAAAGTGCCAATTCATCGTGACCCATAAAATTAAGCGGTCATTTCATATAATTATGTAAAGGTTTACAAATCACGCTTATTTAAGCAAAAAAGCCTTCGTTGCTGCTCATCAGAGGCATGAGAACAAACTACTATGTTGATCTAATTGAGTGCACTATACACTAACTTAGATTTCTCGATCTGCATCTCCACAGAATCAATGGTTTGTTCATCCCTTGCAATTTCATTGCTCAAACTAATAATGAAACCATTGCCAACAACTATCACTCAACAAATCTGCCAAATCAAAGAATAATTCACAGCTGAACTTTGCAAATCAGAATTGCATCATAAATCTGCAATTGTTACTCAGTTCTGATGATCAATTTTTATTGTTTTAGCCAATTTTGATATGAAGTTAATAGTTTTAAGTAACAGACCAGTTCATCTGATTTGTGGAATGGAATTTAAAACAGTAGGACGTAGGATGCATCGCGAGTAAGCAAATTTATTGCTCATCCTCCGCCAGAAGACCAGTACACCAGGTTCTGCCAGTTTCTTCTTGACACATTGGAACTTACTAGGCATGAGCGTGGCATGCGTCTTTTGAACAAGGAAGGCTAAAATGACAAGAATCCATCAGATCTGATGAATGAGATGCTGGCATTGTCACATGCTCATTCCCATTGTCTGCTTTTCAAAACCTTATTTCTGTCAAAACTTCCAGCTCACGTTGCCATACCCATTGGAAACATGGATTTCCACCATCCCCGTGACGTGGCTCGAGAGGCTGACAGGCTCTATCGTACTCCTACACAAGAGACTGCCCAAATACATCCAATTTTTGCAGCAGAAGCATCTCCCGCATCCTACCAGCCTCCTGTATCTACAGTCCAATCCAAGAAAGAGGAAGGTGCTGATGTACATCGAGAGTGGTGTTTTTACCATCGCCACTGGGGATAAAATGCCCATAAGTGCATCCAGCCATGTACCTACTACAAAAAGAAATTGGGAAACGAGAGAGCCGGGTGCCAGTAGTGGCCTCGGCAGCTGGCGTAAATGCTATTGTATCTTCAGGATGATGCAGGTAAGCGCAAATTCCTTGTAGACACAGGTGCTGAACTTAGTTTGCTCCCGCTGACCTATTTTGAAAGGACGCATAAAAAATGGCACTTGACCCTGCGAGCGACAAATGTAACTGCCATTCCAAGTTTCGGCACTAGATGAGTCACAATCGGAATAGGTGGATCCAAGTTCCATTGGAATTGTGTTCTCGCTTCTGTCGCTCAACCCATTTTGAGTGCGGATTTTTATTGGTAGAGGTAAAACGCAGAAAATTAGTTCACGCCACCACCTTTCAGACATATCCACTGGCGTGCATCAAGGGGAGAGTTTCACAGCTCAGAGTATGTACGTTACACAACGCATATACTGCTCTTCTCAACGAATTTCCCCATATTCTCACTCCTAACTTCAATGCTAACAGCCCATTGTGTGTCTCATTACATACACATCAGGCCCACCGGTCCACGCCAGGGCTCATCGTCTGGCGCCTGATAAATTGCGGCAAGCAAAGGTAGAATCGAAAACAATGGAAGAATTGGGCATCATCTAATGCTCAAACAACCCTTGGGCCTCATCTTTGCATATGGTATCCAAGAAGATGGAGACCTTGCGGCGACTACCGTAGGCTTACTGATGTCACTACACCTGAAAGATACCCAATTCCACACATACAGGATTTCACCGCCCATCTGCATCATTGCTGCATATTTTCAAAGATTGATTTGGTTAAGGGATATCATCAGATACCGATTCATGAGAATGATATTCCCAAGACAGCAATTATTACGCCATTTAGTCTTTTTGAATTCTTCAGAATGCTATTTGGCTTAAAGAATACTGCACAAACTTTTCAGCAGCTTATGGACGCTCTAGGCACAGATTTAGACTTTGCATATGTTTACTTGGACGACATCCTTGTAGCAAGTCAAAATGAGCAAGTTCACCACCTGCATTTGCGCCGCCTTTTCTAACGGCTCCAAGACTTTGGTCTGACAATTAACCTTGACAAGTGTCAATTTGGCAAGTCAACCATAGAATTCTTAGGGCATAAAATTACAGCAGACGGCATATATCCGTTATCAGGCAAGGTAGACAACATTCGTACATTCTCCAGACCTGTCACCATCAAAGGGCTACAGAAGTTTTTTGGAATTATAAATTTTTAATCAGATTTATTCCCGGGATTGCTGACATCCTGCGTCCCCTGTTTGACATCATCTCTGCTCCAAACAAAAACAATACCTGGACCACATAGGCAGAGGCCGCATTTATGTCTGCCAAAGAAGCATTAGCCAAAGCAGCAATGCTTGTGCATCCAAATCCTGAAGCTGCTTTGACGCTTAGCACAGATGCCTCAGGAACAGCTGTGGGTGCAGTTGTGGAACAATACGTCAATGGCCATTATCAGCCCCTTGCCTTCTTTAGTCGTTATCTAAGACCAGCGGAAATGAAGTACAGCGCCTTTGATTGAGAACTATTAGCACTTTATCTGGCTATAATGCACTTTCGTTATATCTTGGAAGGTCGACATTTCACCATATTCATAGACCGTAAACTGTTCATTTTCACCTTTAGCAAAGTCACAGATCCATGGTCGGCAAGACAACAACGACATTTGTCCTACATTTCGGAGATTACTATGGACATACGTCATATTTCCGGAAAGGACAATCTGGTTCCAGGTGTGCTCTCTAGATCAAGTGTGTGCCATATTCAAGGTGGAGTCAACATTGCTGAAATGGCTGCAGCACAATCTGCAGATCCGGATATACAGGAATACAGTACTGCTATTACTGGACTCAACATTCAACAGGTGGCACCACAACAAGGTAGTCCAGAACGCCTTTGTGATGTATCATTGGGCTATCCTCAACCACTGGTCCCATTATCTTGGATACGGCGTCTTTTTGATGACATTCACAATCTATCACACCCATCCATCAGGACTTCAGTCAAAATAATGTCAAACAAGTACATGTGGCATGGGCTGAAAAGAGACGTTGCGCAATGGGCATAAACATATATCCTGCCAATCTGCAAAAATTCAACACCACATTGAGGCACCTCTGCAGCCTTTCCCGACAATACGCAGAAGATTTGAGCATGTGCACGTGGATCTGGTCGGACCATTACCGGTATCACAGCAAATGAGGTATATTCCCACTGTAGTTGACCGCTTCACACGCTGGCCAGAGGCCATTCCATTACTAGTCAGTGACACTGAGGCATGTGCTGGAGTGTTCATCCCAAATTGGATTGCTAGATTTGGAGTGCCTACACACATAACTTCGGACCATGGACCACAGTTCACTTCGGCATATAGGTTTCCTTGGCTTGTTTTTGTGGTACACAGTTGCACCACACTACTGCGTACCATCCGCAGTCCAACGTCCTGGTGGAACGTTTCCATCGACAACTTAAAACTTCACTGAAGGCCCGACTCACCGGCCCCAACTGTGTCGATGAACTACCTTGGGTTCTACTAGGAGTATGAACGGCTCCAAAAGAAGATGTGTCTGCATCGTCTGCAGAATAGATGTATGTTATGGCCCTTATGGTTCTAGGAGATATTCATTTCACAAGCAATTCAGAAATGGACGTCCTGCAACAACTCCGCAAGGGTATTGCTAACAACAAACCATCCTCTACCAACTGGCATGGCAAACCTAGGCAACAAGTGCCCCAATCACTATTAAACACTGAATTTGTATTCGTACAAAGACAGGTTCCAGGGGCCGTTACTAAAACCATATGAAGGACCATTTTGTGTGATTAAGAGAGATGGAGTGGTATATACATTAGACATCGGAGGGCATCCGCAGCTATTCAGCCTGAACAGACTTAAACCTGCCCATACAGATCTATTTCACCCAGGCGTCGTGGATGTCCACCTAAATCAAGCATCTTAAGTTATGGTGACGATTCGGGGGGGGGGGGGGGGTGACGTAGCGGGCGCACAGTGCAGTATTGCAAACTGCCACCATCAGTTCAGACTTACCTGACACATTGCGGGCTGGCAGTGCTGGGCGCCAAAGTACAGCGAGTGGATCAGATGAAGCCCCTGCCTAAAGGCGCGAGGCGCGAATGGCACATAGCTTTTAACCTGCTGGTCCTGTGGACCAGTAGCTGTTCACTAATGAGCTTATTAACAGGCAGGGAATAAAAGGTCTGTGTATGACTGCAATAAACCAGTCTTGAGTTGACTACCTTTGTGCGTGTTTGCCTTTATTTAGTAGCATCTACCATAGTAGCCGCTACAAGTTGGCAATACTCAATTTTGTTCGTCTTTACACAGTATCCTTCACAATCGTCACATCAGTACTTTCTGACCTCCCACCTGAATTTTATGCCATCGACACTGGGAGCTTTATCACCTGGTTCATGCAGCCAAGCTCCATCAACATGCACAGCCTGCTCTTTCAGTTTGTAATGAGTTTTTTTTAAAGGATACTTGGATCTTTGAATGGCTATAGACTTTAGATTCTTTAAGACTTGAAGATGGTCTCTGACTTGGGACATGGGTGGTGCTGGAACAAGACAGGAGATCTCAAGCCAATGAGCAGTGGCTTGGCAGGTTTTCGGGTGGGAGCAGTTGCGGAGGAAAAAGTGGAGCAAATTGTGCTGTTGACCTTGTGGTATAGTGACTATTTTAAAACAGGCCACAAAGTCTTTAATGGAAAAAAATAACAGGCAAGACTCAGTAGGCAAATCTTGACGTTTTCTTCCTGTCCCCTTTGTTGGGTAGGGCACAGCATGAGACATTTCTCACTCCGAAAAAAGGGGCACCAGGAAAAGTCACCAGATGTCACTGTAAATCACACAGAAGATTAAGCATTAAAGATTATCCCATGTAGAAGTCTGTTACCTTGCCCTTGCTTGCAATGATCAACAAATGAATTGGATTCTTAGAACATTACAGCTTAGAAACAGACCCTTCTAGTCTGTGCCAAACTATTTTTCTGTCTAGCCTCACTGACCTGCACCCAGTTCATAGCCCTCCATACCCTTCCAATCCATGTACCTGTCCAAATTCTTCTGAAATGTTAAAATTGAGTCCGTACCCATCACTTCAGCTAGCAGATTGTTCCACACTCCCACTACTCTTTGTGTGAAGAACTTCCTCCTAAACCTTTCCTCTTTCACCCTTAATCCATGTCTTCTGGTTTGTATCTCACCTACCCTCAGTGGAAAAAGCCTGCCTACATTTACTGTCTATACCCCTCATAATTTTAAATACCTCTAACAAATTCCCCTTCATTCTCCTATGCTCCAGGGGATAAAGTCCTAACCTGCTTAACTTTTCCCGGTAACTCACTTCCTGAAGTCTGGGCAACATCTGAGTAAATCTTCTCTGCACTCTTGCCTTATTGTTATCTTTCCTGTGGTTAAGTGACCAAAACTGCGCAGAATACTTCAAATTTGACTTCAATGTCTAATACAACTTTACTATAACATCCTACCTGTGGTAGGAAATATATCAGAATTGAGGTAGTTGTAACAATACACTTCAATAAGATGCCATTTGGCAGATCTTTATGGATTCAAAGGAAACCAAGTTTCAGAAGTGTGCTTTTTGTTTTAAAAGTTGTATTAAAATGTAGACATGCTATTTAGACACATGTCTTTGATGAGCACTCATGTGAAAGATTATAAAGACCATTACACAATGGAATCAATGTGCCATTGTGGATTAAGAATTGGTGAATAGACAGATGGGAAAGAGAGGGTCATTTCAGATTGGAAGCTGTGAGAAGATATATGTTACAGGAATTCAGTGCTGGTCACAATCTGTCAAAAATTTGGGAGGGAAAACTTCAATAAATTCAAGTTTCCTCAAGTTACAAATTTGAGTGGCAGTGTGGGTTAAGAAATGGTTGCTAAGGCTGCAGGATGCTTTCAATGTATTAAGTGAATAGACAAGGACATAGGGGATCCAGACAACGTGCCAAAATAGGTCATATACCATGGTAGAAAAATTGTAGACTATAAATGAGATATGGTGGTGCTTGTGTTCACAGTATTTTGAGTGTCCTTGTATGCAAATTACTAAAAGTTCACAAGTATAGTAGCAATAAGGAAAGAAAATATATTGCAAATATACAAGCCAAAATACATTGGCTTTGGTACTATTCCAAGCTCCCATTTCATTTAGTGCAATTATCACTTTAAGGGCTAGTACAGGCTGCAACCAATTACAACTTTGGAGAGACTGGGTGGCAACAACTAGTACAGGCTGTACCCAAATTTGCTACTTTGCAGAGAAAAACATTTGTTGCTTTTTCCATGAACACAGGTGGCGAGGGATTCATATGTAGAACACCGAAGGAAATGGCACATTTTGACCAGCGGCCATCTCATCAAGCATGGACCGGGAATGACTGTGTAATAATGGCCAATTTGGCCAATTCTCCGTGTCAGGAAAAGAACAATTGCTGCATTGGATCATGACCAAGGTAGTGGTTATTTCAAGTGACCCGTACCTGGGTTTTGAAAGCATTGTGGAAGTCACATGTTTCAGTTCCCTGACAAAAGGAAAAGCATCCACACAAAAGGATATTTCTCTGGAAGACCCTCTACAAGGATTTGTGAATTTTGGCAGTCTGGTCACTCAGTCTCTCCCATCTCCTTCGTGGTTATTCTGTGCATCAGTTTAAAAGTCTGCATTTTGACAATGGATTTCTAAGACTGAACTCTGGAATGTCTTTCCAGAATTGTGCAGAAGCTGTAATAGTTTGAGCAGCACACGCACACAAGTGGATTCGATTTGACTAATGTATATTATTGATAATTATGAATAAATATATTGTTTTAAAAGAAAAAAACCCCACTGCCTTGGTGAACTTCCGTTGTTGATGGTCTGTGATGTAACAAAGTGGAGGCTTATCCAGGATCTGACCAAAATTGCAGCTTATTGATCGATTGATTTTCGATTTAAATGATTAAATTCCTTTCTGAAAGCCAATTAAAAGGCTTGAGAGTGTGTGGGGAAAAAAGCAGCAATGGTTATTGATGAGTTTTTGGAATCGCCATCCTCTGTAGGTTTGAAAAAGGATGAGTTGGGGGTTATTGCCCAAAAGTTGAGACTTATTGCAAAAAAAACCATCTACGAAAAAGGCAGAGATCTGGAGAATTACAATTAAAAAAAACTTGTATAACAGTGGGAAAGTTTGGAGAGGTGGTATTGCAACTGTTTCCCGAGAGTAAATCGCTTGAGCAACAGTTACCATTGGAACAGAATGAATTAGAAAAACAGATTTGCGGAAGCAGAGAAGCGAGGGCGGGTTTTGAGAGAGAGCGCATGCAAAGGTAGTTTGAGGTGGAAGAAGCAGAGAAGCAAAGGCAGTTTGAGAGAGAGATGAGAAACTGAGATCCTCTCTGGACCTAGTGAGAGGTTTGTGATCAGTAGGGAGGTTAGGTTAGTTCCTCCATTTGATGAGGCTGAGATTGGTAAATACTTCCAGCATTTCAAGAGAGTTGCTGTGAGTTTAAAGTGGCCAAAAGACCATTGTTCCCTCATGTTACAAAGCATGTTTAAAGGGAAGGCCCAGCAGACTTATTCAGCCCTTACAACCAAACAAGCTGCTGATTTTGAGACTGTAAAGCAAGCTATGCTTAAAGCTTATGAATTGATTCCAGAAACCTATAGGCAAAAATTCAACAATTTGAGGAAATCAGTGAATCAGTCTTATATAGATCCTGTGTACTTTGAACAATGGGACACATCAAAAAATATAAATGATGATTATAACTGACAGAGCTGGTGTGAGTTGAGGGAATTAAAAGGTGCATTCCTCATGACATAAAAGCATATTTAGATGAAAAGGGATTGGAAACTTGGCAGGAATCTGTTAAATTAACAGATAAATATGCTTTAACCCACAAGGTTAAGTTTGTACCAAGTAGAACCTTCCAAAGGGGTAATATTGACTATCGAAGCAAGTTAGAAAATAAATCAGAAAGTAGCGCTAGTGGTAAAGATGAAGCTAAGTAAAAGAAAAACCTTCGGGTTCCCTTTGCCATGATTGTAAGAAACCTAATCATGTGATAGCAAATTGTTCAGTGCTAAGAAAAAAAAAGGCAGCAACAGATGCCTGTATTCAAAGAGGTGAAAAACAGAAATCAAAAAGGTTTCAGACCTGCTGATAACTTTAGGGTTGAATTCAAATATTTTCTGTCAGAGGGTTTAGTTTCAGTAAAGGAAGGACACCACAAGTGACAGTGAAAATCCTTCGAGATACTGTGGCCGCCCAGTCACTAGTGTTGGACGGTGTTTTGGAGTTTGGTGATAATACTGTCACTGGTGGAATAAATTTGATTCAAGGTCTGAGGGATGATCCTGACTTAATATCTCTGCATAGGATAGTGCTGAAATCACCATTAGTTGGTGAACCTGTTACAATAGGGATACGATAACGTTTACCAGTGGAGGGAGTTTCATTGTTATTAGGAAATGTCCTTTCAGAGGGGACAGTTGACCCTGTGGTGCAGTTGACGGTGAAGCCAGTCATTGATGAGACAAAGATGGATTTGGATACATTTCCAGCCTGCACCGTGACTCAGGCTCTGGCTTAAAAACCTTGCCTGTGCAGACGGATTTCACAGGTGTGAGATAGCACAAAACAGCACTCAGGTTGAAATGACCGACCAAAGACTTTACCTTCTCCTTTATTGGGCCAGAGTTCTGGTGCCAAACCTGAGCATAAAGATTTATCGTTATCCTGAAAAGAGTTTATAATGGGACAGGACAGAGATCCCAATCTTACTGAAGTGAAAGAGGAGGCTCTTAATGATGAAATTGAGAAAGTGACAGTTGGCTATTATTTCAAGGAAGGCATATTGATGAGGAAGTGGAGAGCACCTGATATCCCTGCCAGTGAAGAATGGGCAACTGTTGACCAGGTTGTAGTTCCTAAAGACCATCAGGATGAAATTTTAACCTTAGCCCATAGCATGCCCTTGAGTGGTCATCTTGGTGTAAGGAAAATTATGTACAAAATTATGAAAAAATTCTATTGGTCTAGTTTAAAAAATTGGTGTGACATTTTGCAGGACCCGTCACATTTGACTGGTTGTGAGTAAACCATATCAGAATCCATCAATGGCTCCTTTACACCCATTCCTGCTTTTGATAAACCCTTTTTAAAGGTTATTATGGATTGTGTTGGCCCATTTCCCAAGACAAAAGCTGGGAATCAGTATTTGTTAATGGACATTTGTATAGCCTCCACCTTTCCAGAAGCAGTTCCACTTTGGCACATTAAAGCTAAAGCTGTGTCAAAAGCTCTTATAAAATTTTTCACTTTTGTTCAATCAGTCCAGGGAAGTAATTTCACATCTGGACTGCTTCAGCAGGTAGTTCATAAACTGGGAGCAAACCAAATCACATTATCTGCATATCATCCAGAATCTCAAGGGGCCTTGGAGAGGTTCCATTCAACTCTCAAAACCATGACAAGGACTATTTTGAGAATGAGGATTGGGATGAGAGTGTCCATTGCTTTTGATTGAAGTGAGAGTATCTGGTTTGGACCCCAAGTTAGAGGACCTTTATGATGTTGAAGGCACAATGGGTTAATGAGGATGTGCAGTTGAATTTGTTAGATTATGTTTAAAAATCATTTGCAGAAAAAGTCTTTAAATAGCTCAAGAGATTTTGAAAACAGCTCAGGGCAAAATGAAGGTCTGGTATGATTAAAAAAAGGCCAGGGTGAGAATTTTTAAACCAGGGGATGAAGTGTTAATCCAATCCCCTTATAGCTAAATTTTCAGGCCCGTATGAGATAGAGTCAAAGGTGAATGAAGTCATCTACCTAGTTAAAACACCTGATCGGAGACGTAAAATGCAGAGATGGCATGTCAACATGACAAAATCTTTGTTACGACCCCAGAGGACCCCTAAACCCCACAACAACAGATATCCACCAAGACAAATGCTTACTTAAAACAAAAATTGCTTTTAATAATCTTTAAACATGAAAACAGAATCAAACTTTAACTTATCACTATTGACTTACTTAACCCCTTTCTAATTCTAAGCACAATTGTATTTAATGTGTGTATAAGTTCATAAAAGTTCTTTGGTTCACAGTCCAATCTCTCTTCTCATTCCTCCAAGTTCACTGGTTGCAGACAATTCTTGTACTGTGCACAGAAATTGACATTTATGAAGTTCACCAGGCTTTAGTGCTTGAAAGGTAAATGGTTACTGCTCAGGAAGGTTCTTGTCGGTTTTCAGAGAGAGATTTGTTGCTCCAGGATATCCACAACTGATATTCTTCCATCAGCCACTCCAGTGTCTTGCTGATGAAGCTTGCCCCTTCAGGTTTCTCCAGGTCACCACCAAGTTCCTTTTTGTTTCTCTTATTCCAAGTGAAACATTAAATAGCCAGTCCTCTCCTCTTACATGAACCACAAGAGTTTTCACTAGGCTGTCTTCCAAAAGGGGGCTTTCCATAAGCTTGCAGCTTGTCCTGTTCCAGTCCCAGCTGCTCTTGCTGGCTGTAACACTGTACAAGTGATCTCCGTGTCTCTCTCTCCCTGACTCTGAGAGAAAGCCTGTTTGACTCTCTCTGCTTGCAAAACCACATGACCATCTCAGAACAGCAAGTTCTCTTCCAGACAATATGTGACTCCAACAAGCTCTTTCATCTATTGCCTTTTGTAAACAACAATCCATTAGTGAAGTCTATTGAGCATTCTTCAAAGCTCTTGCAAAAGCTCTGAGGCCTCAACATGTTTAGCATGGGGCTGAGCTCCAGTATTTCAAATCAGATCTGTTTTAAAGTGTTTGTATGCAACCTACTCTCACAAACTTTTCCCAATTTATCTCCCAAAAACATATCTATATACTCTGTTACACCTTGTTCCGAGAACTTGGCTTTTAGCAAAGAACAACCTTCACCACCAGTATTGGTTGTTGATACAACTAAGGAGTCTAGGGACCATGAGACCATACAAGCTGACTCTTGAGTCACTTCAAACAAAATATTATCCCAGTTTCTCTGTCTAATTCAAGTGTTTTGCAGAATTTGGATGCAAAGTTGGCTCATCTTCAGCCCTAGGAAAAGGTGCAGATGAAACAGCTACTTTTTTGAAACCCATTTCCAGATGTGCCTAAGAAAACCCCTATAACTTGTCATGATGTTGGAGATGCAAAACCTATCAAACAATATCCATAATAGAATGAATGTTGAAAAGTGCAGACTGGTAGATCAAGAGATTGAATATATATTATTCGATGTCCTACCTCAGATTGGAGTTCACCTTGTGTAGAGAGCATAAACTAGATCAGATGGTTAGATTTTGCACTGATTATAGAAAAGTTAATGTGGTAACAAAGACAGATACTTATCCTATCCCTAGGGTGGATGATTGTGTGGACAAGGATGAAGCAAAATTTCTTATGAAGATGGACTGATTAAAAGATTATTATCCCTCAACAGACAGAAGTAGGGAAATTTCTGTTTGTGACCTCGTTTTACCATTTGGAATGAAAAAATGCTCCAGGGGCAAAGGTTTAGAGCACAAGGATGCTTATACTAATTAGTTGGATTACGGGGAATGACTTCTGCAAAGCACACATCTCCAAGTTAGATAAATTGTTTAACCAACTTTCAAAAACATACCTTACTGTTAATTAAGCTATAAGTGAATTTGGCCATGCAACTGTGACTTATCTTGGTTATGTTGGTCAAGGCAAGTTGGCACATGTCAGGGAAAAGTTCAAATGATTTCTGAGTTTTCTGTTCCCATGGTTAAGAAAGCTGTTAGGAGATTTGTAGGAATGATAGATATTATCAAAAGTTCTGTAAAGGTTCTGCACAAGAATTTGGTTAGGAAGGTTCAATCATTAGGTATTAATGTGAAGTAGTGAACTGGATTCAACAATGGTTGGATGAGAGATGTCAGAGAGCAGTGGTGGAAATTTGGAGGCCTCACGGATTGGTACTAGGGCCATTTTTTTTGTCATATATATCAATGATCTGGATGATGGGGTGGTAAATTGGATTAGTAAATATGATGATGATACCAAGATTGGTGGTGTTGTGGACAGTGCAGAAGTTTTTCAAAGCTTGCAGAGGCCAGTTAGAAGAGTGGGCTGAAAGATGGCAGATGGAATTAATACTGATAAGTGTGAGGTAGTACATTTTGGTAGGACTAATCAGCAAAGGTCATACATGTTAAATGGTAGACAATTAAGGAGTGCCATAGAACAAAAGGATTTAGGAATTCTGGCACATAATTCCCTGAAGGTGGGAGTCACATGTAGATAGGGTGGTGAACAAAGCTCTTGATACGTTGGCCATCATAAATCAGAATATGGAGTACGGGAGTTGGGAAGTCATGTTGAATTTGTATGGAGCATTGGTAAGGCCAAATTTGGAATATTGTGTGCAGTTTTGGCCGCAGAATTATAGGAAGGATATCAACAAAATAAAGAGTGCGGAGAAGATTTTCAAGAATGTTACCTGGGTTTCAGGGTTTGATTTCAAGGGACAGGTTAAACAGGAGATGGGATTTTATTCCTTGGAGCGAAGAAGATTGAGGGGTGATTTGATAGAGGTATTTAAAATTATGAGGGAAACAGATAGATTAAATGTAGATAGGCTTTTTCCATTGAGAGTGGAGGAGATTCAAAGCATCTTCACTCAGAGGATGATGGGAGTGTGGAATGAGCTTCCAGCTGAAATGGCAGATGTAGGTTTCAATTTTAATATTTAAGGAAAAGTTGGATGGGGAAATGGACGAGAGAGGTGTGGAGGGCTTTAGGCCGGGTATGGGTCAATGGGACTAGATGGAAGTAAGTATTCTGCATAGTCTAGAAGGGCTGAACTGGCCTGTTTCTGAGCTCTAATTGTTACAGTGGAACCCTGACTTAACTCGAACCTGGATATAACACGATCAGCCAGTGGACCTTTCTTTCACTTTCCGAAATTGAAATAGTTTTCAAATCAAGATGGAGTGCACCGTTGGAAGAAAAAAATATTTTTCAATGAAAGATAATCTTCACGCACTTGACTCAATCAAGAATAAAAGCAAATCCAAGCTGCACATGATCTCAGCATATCTGAATCAACACTTCATAGCTGGAAATCTCAAGAAGTTGCGCACATCGCTTTGGAAAGTTGAAGAGGTGGGACTAAAGGCCAAATGCACAAAGGTAAAAATGTCAGCCTCAGACTCCCTATACGTGTTGTTCGTTCAAGCACACTGAGAAAGCCTTCCAACTTCTGGGTCTATTCACAAAACTCAAGCCGATAAGTTTGACCAGCTGATCAATGGAGAAACCTCACAGTTCAAAGCTAGTAATGGATGGCTTGACCGGTTTAAATGCCGTCACAGGATTTCTCAAGTGTTAGTGTCTGGATAAGTTCACTCAGCTGACAGCGTCACCGCAGCGAATACCCGGCAGAACTAAAATCTTTCTTAGAAGGTGGCTATGTCAAATAACAGGTGTACAACTGTGACGAAACCAGCCTCTATTACAAGATGATCTCAAACCACACGCTGTCTAACAAAGGTGACGCCCATTGAGGAGAGGGGTTCAAACAATGCTAAGATTGCTTGATATTGTTGTTTTATGTTAACAAGATTGGAATACAAGTTAAAACTGCTCATGATTGGCAAGTTTTGCTCGCTCCACTGTTTCCACCTCGTCATCATTAAGTAATTACTGTTTGAGTACACTCATAGGAGCAATGCTTGGATAACCAGTATCATCTTTGAGGATTGGTTTTGCATAACTTTTGTCCCTGCAGTCCATGCACAGTTACGTAATCAAAGCTAGAATTCAAAGCTCCTCTTTTGCTTGACAACTGTCCTGCCCACCCACCAGCTGCCAGCCTATTAAGCTGCAAAGTAAAGATCCAAGTTTCTTACCTCCCAAAGAACAGTACATTTAAGATCCAGCCCCTAGATCATGGGATCATCTGTGTTCAAGCAGAATTGCAGATGTGAATTAATTTGTAGAACTGTAGTTAAATAAACAACGCTGGAAGACCATCTGAAAAGCATGAATGTCAAGGAAGTTTTCCACTTCAGTGGGAAGGGCTGGGCTGCAGTCAGCTCCTCATGTGGAAAAATGCTGGGAGAAGTGTCTGGATCCAGACTTTTCATCACGAAAATCCACTAAGGAAGATGATGAGCAAGAATTCTATGGCTTCACAGATGGAGGTGAGTGAAGCGCAGAGGCTGTTTCATATTAGGAAAGAGGATTTTCACCAGTGGCACTCTGCCGATGACAAATGCCTGACATATGAGTATCTGACAGACTCTGAGATCATCTGTAACACCGGTTCCCGAACCACAGGAGGATGACAACGATGAGCCTCCACTACACTCCACCCCCCCCCCTCCAAAAAGTGTCTGAAGCCACTGAGTACCTAGAGGCTACCCTACAATGGCTGGAGACCCAGGATGTGGACCACAAAAATCCTCCAACTCAGAAGCATTTTGGATTTCACTCACTGCCAGTGACCTGCTGCATTCAGGCAACAAACTCTTAATGACTTTTTGAAGAAATATATGATGGTTGTAAGAAATAAAAAAGATTGCAAATACAGGTATTGTACGTGTTTGTTTTTTAAATGCTGTTTATCGTGACCCCAATTTAGCACGGCCCTGCTTTTTACACCATCTGATTTTTTGGACCCAAACCACCACATAATAATGGGATTCCACTGTATGGGTAAATAAAAATTTTGCTGGTATCAGTTGCCCTTCCTTTGACTAACCTACTGAAGGGTGAAAAGTTGTTTGGACAGAACTTTGTCAGGAAGCATTTGATAGCCATTTTAGGTCATCAGCCTGTGCTTAAGTCACCTGACTGAGAAGCCATTTTCTTTAGCTAGAGCAGCATTATCACAAGAGAATGGTTGTGATATGGACCATACAGTGGCTTATTTAACCAAGAAATTCAATGAGCATCAAAATAATTATTCTACCATAGAGAAAGAATTATTGTCATTTGTATTGGCTTTGCAGCATTTCAATGTTTACATTTGCACAGCTCAGGGACCACTTGTTGTGTATACTGACCATAACCCCTGAGTATTCTTAAGTAATATGAAACAAAAATAGACAATTGTTAAACTGGAGTCTAATTCTGCAGGAATATCATTTACTGATAACTCATAGTAGTGGCAAGGACAATGTAATTGCTGATGGCCTTTCAAAATGTTAATTTTGCAATATTTGGCAGCAAAATTATTTGTATCCGCTGCTGAAAAATTTAATATTTGGCTCTATCATGTAACAAAAGTGAATATATTATTTCAAACCTGGTAGGTTGCAGTTAAAATTTTCTTCTTACAGATCAAAATTTTCTTTGTTGGGGCTAGTATGGGTGGGGGGGGGGGGGGAGATATTATAAGTTCCTGTTCTTTTAGTCTGAGTATCACTTTAAGGGCTAGTACCGGCTGCAACCATTCACAGCTTTGGAGAGACTGGGTAGCAGCAGCTTAGTAGAAGCTGTACCCAAAATTCACTACTTTGCCGAGGAGAAAGAACATTTATTACTTTTTTTCCATGAACACAGGTAGTGAGGGATTCATGTGTGTAGAACACTGAAGGAAATAGCACATTTTGACCAGCAGTCAACTCATTAAACATGGTGTAGGAATGACTGTGTGATAATGGACAATTTGGCTGATTCTCCCTGTCAGGAAAAGGAGAATTGCTGCATTGGATCGTGACCAAAGAAATAGTCATTTCAATTGACCCATATCTAGGCTTTGGAAGCATAGTGGAAGTCACACGTTTCATTTCCCCTACACAAAGTAAACCATCAAGACAATTATTATTTTCTTTTAAAAGGCCATATTTATTAATTAATAGTAATAACATGTTACTTAAATGAAACTGTGCACACCGACAACCCTGAAAAAAAATGCAAAAAATGTACTTTCTCTTCCTCCAAAGTTTCAACTTTGGGTATAGTCTGTGCTGGATGTTGCCACCAAGTCTCTCCACGGCTGTGAATGGTTGTAGCCGCTACTTGCCCTTAAAGCGATACTCACAAAATGAAACAAACGCTGGTGTGCAACGTAACAGTATAATAATATGAATATCCTGCTACAGTTAAATCAGATCTGAAATATTACATGCTAACCTTGCCCCACAATTAAAGTTATACTTGTTATTGCGCTTATAATATCAAAGGGTTCACCAAGTTTACTCTGTGGATAACAGGACAGCCTTACAGAGATGAAGAAACTGGGCTTTTCCTCACGAGTTCCAACGGACAAGAGGTGGTCTTAATGAAAGATGCAAAATTCTTACATGAGCTCTCATGGAGGTGCCACTTACATTGGCTGCAGACATCAGGAACCAAGTCATCGTCTAAACACAAGATTCAACTATTCACAACAGCATGGGAAAAAATCTCTTTACCCAGAGAGCAGTGAATCTTTGCAATTCTATATCTTAAAGGACTGTGAATGTTTAATGACCAAGAATACTGAAGACAAAGATCAGTAGATTTTTCAGTTATTAAGATATAAGGCTCGTTGGGGAAATGGTACCGAAGTTTTAGGCCAGTCATGATCTTTCTGAATAGCAGAGCAAATGTCCTGGATAAAATGGCTTAGTCCTGCTTTTATATGTTAAAAAATTCCTGAGAAATACATAGGCAAACAAGATTCTAAACTGAAGCTTCTGATTCACACAAATATTCCATGTTTATTGGCATCAACTCTAACAAAAAAAATGAGCAATTCATAAAAATCTTATACTATTAAGTTACATTCTTTTGGATAAATGTCCACTTCATTCTCTTTTAAATGGCACTTGTCTAAAAAAGTATTTAAATATTACTTAAATAACAATCTATTGACTAAATTATGACAGCATCTGTCTTGATGTTAACATTTGCCAATTTTTATTGCTCCTATTTGTAGACTGACGTATACTAATTTTGGAAATGCAATTGCTGTAAAAAATTGAGGGTCAAAATGCTAAGATGCCATGCTTTATTTGTGCAAGTTAACTAACAAAGTAAAGATTACAAGAGAAAAAGCTATTTTCTGTCTTGGAGGTAACTTCTGTTGAGCAAAAATGAATCAGCTTCAGTACCTCATTTATTTCCTCATTCAAGATGCTCACACAATAGCCTTAAATTAATGGTCAGGCCAACAATTACACATTAAAACCTGGAGATATTCAAAACTTGATTACAATAACAGCCAATGACTGTACAGAACCACTGTCACATTTTTCTGACTGTTAATGAAAAAAAACAACCATCATCGTCTATTCAAGTTCAATGCTCATTTTCTTTGGTGCCAAATTTCTGCAACATCATCTCCTGCTGTGATTATGTCAGATCTACAGTCAGAATAATTACACGTCAAATTTAGTTTATTGTCATCTGATTGAATACTGTCGAAACAGTATTCTCAGGACCTCGGTGCAAAAACACAGACATACAACCAGACATAACATGTATACAAACAACATATGCAGGATAATATTTTCTCTACAAAGAAATAAATATTGTTTCATGAATATGAAAGTCTCAGATGGTGAGTGTGAGCAGTTCTCCTCACTGCCCATGGGAAGAAGCTGTTCATCAGCCTGGTAGTGCTGGCTCTGATATTCCTTTATCTCTTCCCCAATGGAAGCAGCTGAAAGATGTGTGCTGGGAGGAAGGGGTCCTCAATGATTTTGCATGCCCTCTTCAGGCAATAATCATGTCAATGTAGGGGGAGGGAGGGGAGGAAAATGTAACAATTCCAATCCGAGAAAAGGACATGGCCTGAAACATCATCCAAAACCAAATCTAAGTTCAATCAATCAAGATCAGGGACAAGAAAGTGAAATATTCATTTCAAAGGCTCCAGCTCAGCAAGCTGCTGCCCTGGATCATCTAAATGTACTGGTTCTCAATTTTCTGACAACCAGCTGGTTGCAGGTCTCATCCATTTCAACTGCTTCTGTCAACTGATATGATGTAGAACTGGATGGCAGGAGCATGATGTTATTTTGAACATTGAAATAAACTTTGTCAAGGAAGATGGAAAATATGATTTACTCAACTCTCATCTGAAATTAGAAATTAAATTCACTCAAAGAGTTGAGGCCTCATGCTTGGAAAACTGGGAGTTAGTTTTAATGCTCTGGTCATATAGTTATCCATTGAAAAATGTTTTGGATTCAGTTTAATTCTATATATTGAGCAGAGAACCTTGTACATCACTCTCCTGCAATACTGCACCATCAGATATGATGGGAGGCAAAAACATTAAACCAAGATTCCACCCGCCTTCCATTTTCAACAAAGTTTTAAGGCACAATTTTCAGGCCTGAGTTGCCCCAGTGTTGTGACCAGTATTTATCCACAACCAACATGAAATCGGACACAAAAATGCTCCATCTACCGAGCAGCTCAAGCAGCAAATCTGCAGAGAGAAAGAGTTCATATTTCATTTTGATGACCTTTCAAAAAGGATGAAGCACTTGAACTCTGAAAAATCATTGTCAACTGTACTTGGTGTTTTATAAAGCTCATTTATTGACCAAATGCAAGAACTTTTGATTAATATCATAAAAACACCATATTGGGAAATATCAGACTCAATTATCAGCACAGGGCAGTTGACAAAAAATGACTTAAATCTCTCAGCCATTTGAAGTTAAATGATCAGATTCTTGTTTTTTTTTTAAAAAAAAAAGCATAATTTGCCTCATACCAGTAAATACCATTTATGGCCTACAAGATTTTAACACTCAAAAGTTTTATGAAAATCCTCCAGTCAAAATTATTTATAGAAACCACAACAAGTACACAACATAATTTTTATTTCTTACCCAAGTATATTAGCACATATTCTTGAGCTGCATGCAATGGAAGAATCTTAAGCAGTATTTAAAAAAAATAAACAGGTCCTGTTTCTGATAAGTGGATTCAAAACGATTATTTGCTGCTTTGTCAAGAACTCTTCACCATAGTATTGCTTAATGAATGATGTCTTCTGTATTGCAGTCTTGTTGCGGTGAGGAATTCTGCAAAGCAAACTGCTCTCCAAAACAAGTGATTTAACCATGTGCTGCACCAAAGTTTCCCTGAACCTTGGGTAAGAATAATCTTTGTCCAATATTAAATCTGCCATGGTTATTCTGCTTACAAGCTCCACAGAATCACAGAATTGATTCATATTAATTTTCAGACTAAGTGTCAAATAAATTACATTAAACTGAGAGAACATCAACTTTAGATCTCAGAGGATCTTTCCTGGGCCCAACACATCAATGGTACTGTGAGGAAAGCACATCAGCACTTCTACTTCCTCAGGAGTTTGTGAAGGTTTGGTACGACACCAGAAACCCTGGCAAATATCGACAGAGGTGTGGTGGAAAGTGTGCTGATGGGCTGCATCACGGTCTGGTCTGGGGACACCAATACCCCTGAACAGAAAGCCCTCCAAAAATGGAGACATCACAGGCAAAACCCTCCCTACTAATGAGTAAATCTACAAAAAACGCTCCAGTCAGAGGGCAGCAGCAATTATCAAAAGCCCACACCACCCAGGACATGCTCTGTTCTCACTGCTGCCATCAGGAGCGAGGTCAAGGTGCCACAAGACTCGCACCACCAGGTTTGGGAACAGTTGCTCCCCCTCCACCATCAGACTCAACGACAAACTCAATCAGGGACTCATTTAAGGACTCTTATGCACGTTATTTTCTTCGTTCTCATTAGTTGTCTGCTAACAGTTTTTTTATTTGTTTACATGTTCACACAGTGTACAGTTTTTAATTGCACCACCAATTAGTGGTGATTCTGTAGGAAAATGAAATCTCAGGGTTGTATTTGATGTCATGTATGTTCACTGACATGAAATCTGAGCATTAAGTTTGATACTTCGAAATCAGCCACAAAAATTGGAGGGTGACGTATGGTGCAAATCAACCAAGAGGAAACAAAGCAGACCAATTCTTAAAGCCAGAAACAATTAACATAATGGATACAGGAGGACACACCATGGTTCATGTGGAGTTCCTCACTCACTGAGTGAAAGAGCATCAACACCAGACCCATTGTTGTTCAAATGCATTTAAACTTACAGCATTTCTTTTCCAGTCATCATTTTTCTTCAGACATTCCATAATTTGTTTTCAAATGCAACAAATGACTTGCACTAATAATCCCATATATTTAATTTATAAATTCCTTACATTTTCTTTCTCCCGCCTTTTATGCACTTCACCTTCCTTTCTTGGGTATTTGTTTCACATCATGACATTAACCAGAGAAAAGTTTTTAAAAACTGTTCCCTTGGATACAATGGAGGAAATATTCCAACTGTTTAAGGTAGATTTTTAAATAAACATCAGGTATGGCAGTTCCATATATCACAAAATAAAATCACATTTTGATCAAATTGTCATTTAAATGCATATGCAACCAAGTTTCCACTGCAAATCATTTTTTTTAACCTATTTTCCAAACAAATCAAAATTTAACAAGAAAAAAAAGGCAGAACTAATCAGAAGAATTCAAATTTGTCTTTTCAAGATCAGTCCATCAATTTTTTGGGCTATTCACTAGGAGTTAGGAATCTTCTCCAGAGAGATGAGTTACACTATGTAGTGCAAGCAAGGTACAGAAATCCTACCTCTGGATCTGAAAACATCACTTGCTCAATTTTTGAAAAAAAATTAGAATTATTAAAACCTACAAGACCCAATTTCACTATTCATCTCAATGTTTAAATCAATTAGTGTTATATAACGTAAATACTCCTCAAATTCTTAGCCTAACAGAAGTGGAATGTAAAAATTTCATTAGCACTTCACAATTCCAAAATGCTTTTAAAACCCATCAACTGGTATATGTTAATTGCTCCTACATTTATCTTAATTTTCACCATGGGCTGTCTAATGTGAAGTATTTCCCATATGTTCAAAAACAAATCTAAGAGCTGACTATCAACACATACAAAAAAAATTAACATTACAGCAATTAGCAGCCTTCAAGTGATCCCCTCCCCCACTTTCCTTCCACTGTACTATCAAAGTCACACTAACCTATATGAACTACCCCAACTCCTCTTCTACAGACTGCCTGTATTAGGTGCAAGCTACCGAATGCTCATCATTTTTTTTAAAGCAGACTTACAGCTCCTGTTATCAAACTTGTTTGCTTTTTACCATCTTTTGCAATCCTCCTTGCACTTTTACTCTCCATCACTTACAAATTCACCAAAGCCCACAAAACGAGACTGACTGCAAAAAAGCAAACCGTTTACTGGCTTAATTTGACTTTATGAACAGAACGATAATTGCCTCATTACACTTTTCAACGCAACTAAACTGGATGTACCACCAAAGCATTTCATCAAAAAGCAGCTGGAGGCTGAGGCAGATACATATGTATAATTCTGAAATAAATACTTGGAAAACAACGAAGGATTTAGGCGCTGATTATGCATGTTCCATTTGCAATATTAGCTTTCAGCAATATACCAAGTAATGTACTGCAGCAAAAATGCTTAGAACAAATATCCTTTCATTTTTAACAATACACTTATCATGTGACATGGTTAATTCATCCTTTTAAATTGTCACAATCATCTGCACCAGACCTGTAACTTCCAGTTCTTCACCCTCAAGCAAAACAGCTGAATCTTCTCCAGAGATAAAACCCAACTTTCAAACAGAACCCAATCCAAATTAGTATCCCTTAAATGTTTTGCTGAGTTTGTACGGGCAAAATACAAGACGCAACATAAAATATTTCATTCAAACTTAATAAGAGTTATAAAAGCTATAGACTAATTAAACATCAAAAGCTGGAGCATATTAGCAAAACAAGATACAAAACCTTCTCCAGATCAGCATCTTCAAATTAGAGAATTTGTCGTGAACATTGCAGGCAGCTGGCTCCTATAATTTTAGTTTATCAATAGATGAAAGATGATACTGTGCTCAGAAACTCTGGTAGTGAAATGATGCCAGTTTCACAAGGAGCAGCAGGGCACTGAGGTTGTTTGGAAGCAAAATTTCCAGTACAATTTCCAGGCTTCAACAAGGTTACATACAGTAATAACAAATTCAAAGAAACAAGATATGCAAGACCTGACCATTCAGCCTGCTTCAACATTTAATAAGATCAAAGCTGATATCTGCCTCACCATCAATTTCTGACTGATCATGTGCACCTTGGTTTCCTTAACGTCTAAAACGCAAATCACCATTTCAATATTTATTTGCTCAGTTATTGAACTTTCCCAGTCAGCTTGGTTAAAATACGTACTGGACTTTACAAATAAATTTCTTCTCATCTGTTCAAAATGCTGCCTCTATTTTGAGACCATGTTCTCCGATTCTAAATACTCAAGGTGGAGGAAACCAGCTTCTGTCAAGTATTGCCTCATATACAGGGAGGCAGTAGTCCAGCCAATCAATCCATACATAATTCAGCAGTTAAAAACAGTGCCAAGTTAGAGGTGCAGAGACAGAGACACACACAGCGAGAGCACGCGAGGGACAGACACAGCATAATTTTACTCTTGAGAAACTAAAACTGCAGATGCTGAAATCTTGTGCGAACAATAGAACACCAGAGGAACTTTGTGAGTGAGACAGAGCATTCATCAGTACAAATGGTCACCATTTCGATGGAACCCTTTTGTGTTCTTTACAGAATTTGATAATGGCAGTAAAGAAACTGTCTTCGAAATTGGTGATGGTGTGATCTCACACTTGTGAATCACTTCCCTGCCAGGAAGAGAATGAAGTGAATGCAGTTAGAGTGGGATCATACCACCTTGCTTTGCTGAACTCAGGAATATCATCCCTCAAATAAAACAATGCCCCTCCTGATCCTGAACCATCTTAGGGTTAAACCTCCATTTCACGTACAGGTCGCGTATCCCTAATCCAGGTTTTTCAGTTTTTGGGGTTTTTTTTTAAATTTGTAACAATGGAACTAAGCAGCACAGTAGCATCAAAATACCTGTATCAGTGATTAAACAGCAACAACAAGGCAGACTTTTTAAGTGCCAACGAGACACAAGTGGAAAATTCACATGAAATAATGTTTAGTTCTCACAAAAAAAAACTTGATCTCTGCTTACAAAAGAAGACCACCTCCCCACTAGTCCCCGTTCCTGCCTGTGAGCCCAAGATGACTTCTCTGCTTGACATCTTACCAGCCAGAAACAAAGATGTCTTTTTGTACCTCAGAGCTCATTTAACCAAATTGGTGCCAACAGAGCATCAGAGCTCCCATGGACAAGTCAGGTAGTGAATTTATTTTCCCCAACTTGTGACGTCATGTCGGCACTAAAAAAAATGTTTTTTTTTTGGATATTCGGATAACGGGTGCTTGACCTGTAAATTCTTTCTTACAATATCTATATGCAGTCTCACCATGGATCTGAATGAGTAAATTGAGACGTCTTCATTTTTCCTCAACTCCTCTTGCAATTAAATAAGTCAAAATCCTTTGCCTTCTGATTGCGTGCTATACCTTCATGTTAACATTCAATGATTTGTGCACAAGAGTACCTCAACATCAATGCCTTTCAATTCTCATTGACAAAGTACTTCACTTCCCCTCCTCCACTGAAGACATTTATTTTCGCACCTGACATTCCATCTAGAAGTCAATTTAACCTGCCCAAATTCCCTTGAAGCGTCTCTACAATTTACAAACATTTCAGCCATCTCGTTGTACAACGTGAGCAAAGTTTCATCCTCTCCTCCTTGAGGAATCACTGACACATTGAATATCTGATGGACTCTGTTCATCAGTTTCCTATTATGAAAAGGAGCTGCTTATTTCAATTGTTTCTAGTTTACTCCCTATTGCTTGTTCCAATTTTGTTCAATCTTCTTGTACAACACATTTTCCAAGACCTTCACAAAAGTCCAAATGCACCACATCTGCTTGATCCTTCATCAATACTGCAAGATGAAACCTCAAAAATAATTAGATCTACTTTTCTTGCAAAAAATCTAATTTCATTGCTGCTCAATACTGATACTTTTTCTCCGCAGCCTTACAATTATAGGTTCCAGCATTTCCCTTCAATATCTCACGATAATCCACATTTCCCCTTCTTCAACACAGAGGTTACATTGGCCACTTCGGAATCTATGGAACCATCCTAGGTGTGAGTTTTGAAGCAGACAACTACCACATCCATCTCCAAAGACCATTCTTTCAAAACCTTGGGATGCAAGTCATCAGATCTTAGTGATTTCACCGATACAATTTTGCTTTCTGATACTAATTTCTTCCATCCACATGCCTGTTGTCCTCCATTACTTCTGGGATATATACTGTCATCATCTTCTATAAAGACAGAAAATACTTAATTTCTGACCTTGATTTTCTGTCTGTGGAACCAATGTCAACTATTTTCCTCTTCACACACACTCATGAGCTTTTCCAACATCTTTTCACATTTCTCACTGGATTATTCAATCTCATTCTTGATTCTGAAATTTTCAACATCTTCAGGCTTACTTTTTTTGGTAATATCTTCCTTGATCCAATATCATCTTCATCTTCACATTAGCCTTGACTAAATCAGATTTCCTGTTGCATTTTTGGGTTGTAAAAGAACCCATTAATTTAACAATCACACAATTCTTTACACTTCAACCAGTGCTGGTTTAACATACCATCATTTCAATACAAATTCACAAAAATATTAAATCTCTGACCTATTTTGAGTCTAAATGCCTTATCAAAATGCTTTGACCTGCACTATTTTGATGCATGGGAATGGGGGGGGGGGGGGGGGGTGGGGAAGAGAGCAGGAGATGAGAGCTGGACCTGAAATATCTGGACAGGAAGTCATCAGAACCAGATACAGATAACAAGAGGGCCACCCCCAATAAAAACAATCATCTGTGTTGCCTGTTAGATATATGGCTTCGGTCTCAAGACCAAGCCAATCTCAACTTTTTTGGCTATGGACCCCCCCCCCCCCCCCACCTCAGACTATGCTCAGGATTTATGGGCCCCCTTCCTAACTTGCCTTGGAAATAAATCAAATTTTGGTTTCTTTCATTCTTCTCTCCCACAGACTACACAAAAAAAACCCCAAAAATATTTGTTACATGAAAATTGATGTGTCCCTTGTTGAGAATGGCTGTGCCAGAGGTTAGCTTCATGGTACAAAAAAAACCATTAGTGAAAGAACTCAGTGGATTGGGCGGCATCTGTGGGGGAGGTGGAGGGAAAAAGAGTTGCTGACAAAACAAATGAAAGCGTGGCGTCATGAGAAAATTCCTCCAGTAGTTTGGTCATTTTGCTCCAGATTCCTCCATCTGCAATCTCTTATTGCCCTATGATGGATCCCAACTGGTGAATAAATTAAGCTGCTGTTTCCACTGACTGAAATAATAATGGTTTTAAAAATGGCCAGTTATACATGTACGGAAGATAGTCAATACTAAGGCACAGAAGCTGGCAAGAATCAAATTATAGTTCTTTAAAATAGCATTTCTGCCAAAAATTAAAACTCCAGCGGTTTTTTTCATAGCTTTTTTTTAATGAATCACACAGCCTTTTGTTCATGAGGTTGAAAATTAACTTGGAAACCTTGTTGGAGAAAAAAAAAATGGCAAGCTGGTTTAAGCTGCAATATTTCCAATAGTTTTATTAGTGAATCTAAAATGAGAGAATACCAGAAACCAATTGCACTTCTACTGGCTCTTTGAAAAGGCAACTCAATAATCCAGTTTCTCTCATTTCTCCCTCAAGAGAATTGGATAAACACACAAGACATTACAACTGAATCTGTTTCTACCAACCTTTTGAAAACTAGCTCCACATAAAAATACTTGATTTTGTTCATTTCCTCTAGTTACCAAAGAAAATAAAATTCATTATGATCTTTCATGATTTAGAACATTTGCACCAAAGTGTCTCAACTTTATCTGCTCCAGGAATTACTCAGCTTCTTCAATTTATTCTACAAGTGATTTGCAGCTCACCAATATCATAATGTCTTTCCTAGTGCTCAGAAATGAACACCAGCTGGGGCCAAACTAGTGATACCAAGATTTCATTCATTTTCTTGTTTTAATATTCAATTCCCTCATTATTAGATGATTCTTTGAATAGCAATAGCCTCTTTGAATTATTTTACTATATCACTTCAGGTCAGCACAAAACTTGAAAATTAAGGTCCATATCCAAGTCCTGTCTGTTATATATCGTCTCTTTTAGATTACATGTACTTTAGATTTAGACATGTAGTAGGGAAATAGGACACTTTGGCCCACGAATCTGTGCCGGCCAATTTACACCCAATTAACCTATAACCTTTTGTACGTTTTGAATGGTGGGAGGAAACTGGAGCCACAAGGGAAAACCCACAGAGGAACAGGGAGAACGTACAAACTCTTTACAGACAGCACGGGATTTTAACCTCTATCAATGGTGCTGTACAGTTGTTGCGCTAACTGCTGCGCCAATAGTGCCAGGAGAATGTTGTTGTTTCACTCCCTCCTCTCTAAAATAAAAAAAAATTCTAATACTCTCTGCCTTCTGTCCCTTGAATTTGAATCCCATCTATCAAAATGATGCTATTTTGTTTACTTTTCGGAAGTCTGTCTGCATATCAAATCACCAACTTTCCTTTAACTACTCTTGCATTAATAGTTTTTTGGGAGATAACAGGCCAAATACACCCATGTGACCAATTAACCTACCATTCCTGAATGTCTTTGGAATCTAGGAAGAAAGCAGAGCACCTGGAGGAATCCCACACAGACACAGGGAGAATGTATAAACTCCCTACAGACAGCACTTTATTTGAACCTGGGTGCTGATGTGGTAATGGCATTGCCCTAACTGCTGCTGTGCTTACTATCCAGCCTGCAAAAACAATGCTGGAGAAACTAAGCAAGTCAAATAGTGTACTTTATATTGCAAAGATACATAACCAACATTTTGGGCTTGAACCCCTCATCAAGATATGGAAAAATGTCAGCAGGCACCCAAACAAAAAGGTAGGGGGAAGGGGAAGGGGAGGAGCACAATCTCAAAGGCAGGAGGAATGAGGTGGATCAGGGAGGATCCTTTCCTTTTCCTTCTTCTCTCTACCCCTTCCCCCTCCATTTACAGAGGTATCCCTCCTTCCCCTGCTTGCTGGTGTGCCTTTCCTCCCTGAACCATCTATTACCTCCTACCTTTGGGATCAGGCTCCTCCCACTACCATTTTGTTTGGGCACCTGGTGATATTTTCATACCTTGAAAAGGTATATATATCGTTATCTTTGCTATATTAAGTACACTATTTGACCTGCTGAGATTCTCCAGCATTGTTTTTACTTCAAGCACGGTATCTGGAGACTTTTGTGTTTTACTTCTTCTAAATGTGCACCCCTTTCTCTTTATATTAACCTCTAATCATTTTTCATACTTTCAATTCCCCCATTTCACTTCTTAAATCTTTTTTTTAATCTCACCTATCTACAGGAAATAAGTCAACAAGAAAGAAAGAGTGCAGACAAAAATTACAAGGATGCTGGTAGAAGTTGAGGAGCAGAGATAAAGGGAACAGTTCTTGGAGGGTCAGAGAATAAGAGATTTGATAGTGGTAGACAACATTTTGAAGGATATAGACAGGGTAAATTCAAGCAGGCTTTTTCCACTGAAGTTAGGGGAGACAAGAACATCAGGACATGGTTCAAAGTGAAATGTTTAAGAGGAACATTCGGAAGAACTTCACTCAGAGAGGTGAGTATGAAATAAGCTGCCAGTGGAAGTGGTGAATGAGTGTTTCATTTCAACATTCAAGAGAAATTTATACAGGTGCATGGATGGAAGGGATATGGAGAGCTATGGTCTGGGTGATGGTCAAGCTGCAATAGCTCAGCATGGACCAGAAGACTAATTTCTGTGCTGTCATGTTCTACACTTCATTAAATATATATCAAGAATTGTTTATGAAAGACAACACTATAGCACACCAGCCTTTTCAACTTCAGTTTTAATATGCTACCTTACAAACAATCTGAGGTGAATCATTCTTAATTCAATGTATATAATAAGTCAATTAAAAAAAAATCAGATTCAAGAGGTCTATGTAAAGTTGACCTGAGGTTTTTTTTTTTAAAAATGGTTATGGATGAATTCACAGATAAAATGATACATGCATATTGGAAATAAATTAATTATATTCAACTGATCAAAGCAAAGACCCGGCAGTCCAACTTCAACTTACCTAAAATACAAGATTGGCCAAGTAAAAACACAAAGGCTTTTTAAAAAAAAAAGAATTCAAGAAAATTCTTCTCAATTTCATTAAATGAAGAGTAAAATTTGCAAATGAGCTTCTTAACAAAATAATTAACTTTGTACACATGCAGTGGTAAACATTTTGTAGAATCTATAGCCCCTTTTACACTCATGTCCCACAAAATTGGCCGTTTAGCGTCCTGGGATAGGAATGGCGTTTTTGCTGATCACATTTGATCGCTCTTAACTGGGACACTGTCACATTCACACTTTCAAGGAGACATCCTCAGGGTTAGGACTGTTCTACCTTCTACTGGTGACACTATGACACAACGAGCAATGGTGTATCTGCCCTAAATCCTGAACTGGTTGCAGCTGAAGACAGTGACTCCATTCTTAACTTCAGGTGTGGTGCTGTTTGCATTAAAGAAGTCATCTCAGGCTCATGGGCAGGAACGGGGACTAGTGTGGAGGTGGTCTTCTTTGTAAGCAGAGATCAAGTTTTTTTTTGTGAGAACTGAACATTATTCCATGTGAATTTTCCACTTTTGGAAATTTCCTAGTGGAATTCCTGCAGATGCTGGTGTTACAATCAGGCAAGTGTAGAATGGACAATTGTATTCAAGGGCAGAAATGACCAAGTTTTTGCATGAGTGTCGGAACATGAAGGAAGAAAAGATTAAAATGAAGGTATAAACTTTGTTGTGGGAAAGTCACAGTGGGGGGGGGGGTGGGAGAGAGAGGGGAATAAATAGCAATGGTGGACAATTTTTAAACTCTGTGGGAAAGGTGGTAGTGTTATAGTGCACAATTTATAAATGCAGTAGGGAAAAGGCAATAGCAGACCTGACCTCCCAGAATGCTATGTGGCATGCAGCTGTGCATTCTAGGAGGGCAGGTCAGCCATCACTTTTTCCTACTGTCTTTATAAATTGAGCGCTATAGCACTACCAACTTTCCCATGTTGTATAAAAAATTGTCTGCCGATACTATTTATTGCTAGTACTTTCTCATGGTCCCTTAAAGGTTCATATCAGTTTGCTCAACAACAATGGGCTGAAGGGCTCATACTCTGCTGTACATAAAGCTTAATTATGTTATAATTAGGCATGATTAATTTTTTTCAAATATGTGATCTTAATACATTGGCTCCATAAAATTTTGGATGAAGGAGGATTTCTGATTTGATTCGGAAATTTAAAATGTTTTGAATAAATGAGGTTTTCGGAGAATCCAATTTCAGATAATCGGAGTTGTACCACTCACTTTCCTTTGTTCCAGGGAAAACAGACCCAGGATATTTATTCTCTCCTTTTAACTTAAGCCCTCCTTTTAACTTAAGCCCTCCAATCCTAACAACATCCTTGCAAATCTTTACTATTCTCTCTCCAACAAAATTAAGTTTTCTTCAACCTGACACCCAGACTACACAAGAGCAACCGAGCTAACATTTTGTACAACTGTAACATGACATCCCAATACCTGCACTAATGCCTCTGATGGTGAAGGCAAGCAAGCCACACACCTACTTCACCCTGTTTACCTGTGTCTCCATGCTGAGGGATCTCTATACTTGCACAAAGGTCTCTGTTCATGTACAAGTAGGGGTCTTTGTTTAGATTGGTGTTGATTAATATATCAAGTGCATTAAAACATTAATTAGCCAAAATATTAATACATAAATACAACTTGGTTAATGCTTATGCTGGGACAGTTGTGGGTATCTAAGGACAGTAAAAGGGGGTCCTAGTATGCAGGTTGCCTGGGCAATGACAGACAAGCTGAAATTCTATTAGCCTGACCAAGGTCAATGAGTGGGTCTGGAATGTATCACCTTGGCTGATTATTTCCAACAGTCTCATTTCACTCAAGAATCAGGTTATTTACCGGAACAGGAGAGAAACACATATGCGTCATTGGCCACAATATGGTGCATCATGTTGATGGACAATGCATTGCTTAATGCTGAATGGATGATGTTTTCCGCCTAAGAGGTGACTGTTTTGAGATTGGTTAATGTCAGATAATGTTGGAGAATTTAAATCCATGCATTTGTATGTTCATCACCTCTACGTAGATGATAGACCTCCCACAGGGCTATGAAACCAATGCAAGGAATTGGCTGAAGTCTGAATCCTTCATTCCTCAGGAGAGTAAACTGCTGATTTGGATCTCACCCCAGAACCTGGATCGACAATTAACACTAATCCACCACATTCAACAATACTCCCCAGGGCTTTGTCATTCACTGGGCCTGCCCTGTCATTCACTGGGCCTGCCCTGTCATTCACTGGGCCTGCCCTGTCATTCACTGGGCCTGCCCTGTCATTCACTGGGCCTGCCCTGTCATTCACTGGGCCTGCCCTGTCATTCACTGGGCCTGCCCTGTCATTCACTGGGCCTGCCCTGTCATTCACTGGGCCTGCCCTGTCATTCACTGGGCCTGCCCTGTCATTCACTGGGCCTGCCCTGTCATTCACTGGGCCTGCCCTGTCATTCACTGGGCCTGCCCTGTCATTCACTGGGCCTGCCCTGTCATTCACTGGGCCTGCCCTGTCATTCACTGGGCCTGCCCTGTCATTCACTGGGCCTGCCCTGTCATTCACTGGGCCTGCCCTGTCATTCACTGGGCCTGCCCTGTCATTCACTGGGCCTGCCCTGTCATTCACTGGGCCTGCCCTGTCATTCACTGGGCCTGCCCTGTCATTCACTGGGCCTGCCCTGTCATTCACTGGGCCTGCCCTGTCATTCACTGGGCCTGCCCTGTCATTCACTGGGCCTGCCCTGTCATTCACTGGGCCTGCCCTGTCATTCACTGGGCCTGCCCTGTCATTCACTGGGCCTGCCCTGTCATTCACTGGGCCTGCCCTGTCATTCACTGGGCCTGCCCTGTCATTCACTGGGCCTGCCCTGTCATTCACTGGGCCTGCCCTGTCATTCACTGGGCCTGCCCTGTCATTCACTGGGCCTGCCCTGTCATTCACTGGGCCTGCCCTGTCATTCACTGGGCCTGCCCTGTCATTCACTGGGCCTGCCCTGTCATTCACTGGGCCTGCCCTGTCATTCACTGGGCCTGCCCTGTCATTCACTGGGCCTGCCCTGTCATTCACTGGGCCTGCCCTGTCATTCACTGGGCCTGCCCTGTCATTCACTGGGCCTGCCCTGTCATTCACTGGGCCTGCCCTGTCATTCACTGGGCCTGCCCTGTCATTCACTGGGCCTGCCCTGTCATTCACTGGGCCTGCCCTGTCATTCACTGGGCCTGCCCTGTCATTCACTGGGCCTGCCCTGTCATATGGTTGATATTCCCAAAATGCATTTGTCAGAGTTTAATTCTATCGACCATTTCCGGGCCACCAGAAATTTCCTTCCTTCCCATAATATTCCAGAGCACTTCTGGTCAGACTCCAAGCCAGCTTTATGCATTGCTAGACCTCCAACAACATCTCGTTCATTATGCTGACATGCTCCAAGATATCACCATTCCTTCCTGGATTCACTAGTTTCCATATTCTTCTCCGCAGTAAATTCAGACAAAAAATATTTATTCAAGTCTTTTGCTATTTTCAATGGATCCACACATGGATTACCATATCAATCCAGAAGAGAATAAACTCTCCCTCTCTTTTAAGATATCTCATCTACTAGGGATGTTTTCTTTTCACCTCTAGTGCTTCTCCTCCAGCACTTTCTTTCCTCCTTCCCACCCCCCCACCTTTTATTCAGGCACCTGCCTGTTTTTTTGTTCATAACTTGAAGTGCTCAGGCCTGAAACATTAGTGATACATCTTTGCCCCCAATGGATGCTGCTGGACCTTCTGTGTTTCTCCAGCGATTTTGTGCATTAACAGACCTCAAGGCCCCCTTTTTCTCCTCCTCATTTCCTTAGATGCACTCTTGAATCCTTTCAGCAGCATCTTTAAACTTTGGTAGTGTATTACCATGGAAATCCTGATGTATCCACATGATGTGCCCAACAATCCTGGAATTGCACTTCCTGTTCAGTAGTGGATTGGACAAGTAGATAGAACTAAAAATAAAACTGTGCTGAATTTGTAGTGATAATGATTGACCTTGCACATGGCAATGACTAGAAACATACACCTTCATCTCAGAAGGGGTGATTAGAAAACTGAAATTATTTGTACACTCAGATAATACACTGATTCAATTTCTCAAAAAAATAACAAAACTAAAATGTGCAACATTGATGGTTTATGGATTTCTCCTTTCATATCACTTGTAAAACATCATTACACCATGCAAGTGATAACAATTTCCAACAACTCCAGAAATAAAAACAATCCAACATTGGTCTTGTTAACTCTTCAGTTACTGAACACCCCCCACCCCCCCCATTAAAATTCATGGCTAAATGTTGGCTATTGAACAATCGATTTGGTGGTACAACTTTTGTTGTATTCCTAATGACTGTTACTAACAAGAAAGCAGCATAAAATGTGAAATTTTATTCTGCACCCACCTTGCCGTCAAATTTGGAATACTCATTGAATGGGTTGTTCAGTTGCTGTGGGCAGTGTTCAAGTCGTACAGAAAGCATAGACGATGTTCCGGTATTCAGTGGTTTTGCACGGAAGTCCTTCTTTTCAAACAAGCAACCCAATTCTTCAGCTGAAATAGAATGAACAACTTTTGAACATTTAACAACTACAAATAAATGATCTCTGAAGTTTACAAAAATAATTGTTCTCAGGTCCAGAAGATGATACACAACTCTCCTGGTATTTTGAAATAACAGGTAAACCAGGATATTGTTTACATTTTCCAGATACACCACAAGAAACTGCACTGACATGTTCCCATCATATCACACAAGAAACTGAAACCAGATTGGTCTGTCTAAAACCCAGGGCCTTGAGGAACAAGCGAAAATTGCAGAGGTGAAGTTTCAAAAAACAAGTCCACCAATAAGCATAAAAAAAGTTCACAAGGGTGACTAATTACCATATGTTGTTAAAATTTCTATTGAAGTAGCAGTTCAAAAAAACTCTTTCCAGAGTGAATGTTACATGATAAAGTTGCTATTAATGTGCCACATGCACTTAATTTCTAATCCTTTTCTTAGCTAAATTAGCAACTATATTTCTGAGGAATCCCAACATAAAAAATTCTATTACAATGAGTTAAATTATAGGTATAGGTATCTAATCTTTTTATCTGGGATCGTCAAGACCAAACACATGCAGTTGTTTGGAATCTTCTGGATTTCAGAATCATTTTGATTTTGGTCCCTTGAAGCAAATGTCTCACTCCTAGCTGCCGTCCGTCCCCCCCCCCCCCCTACCATGGCTATCCGGAGCCCCCCCCCCCCCCAACCCCGGGCTGGTGCTAGACTAGTTTGCGCCAAAGGCCAGACTAAGTGCGATGGAGGGGTGTTGAGTGGTGGTTCGGCATGCACCATACAGGAGGCTCTTGACCAGCGCATCAGTCAGGTGGAGATCGGAGGCGACGGGGTGGCCCAGGAACTCAGCCAAAAATGCAGCCCACCAGAGGCCAAGTGCGACAGAAGGCTGGACATGAGGTGTAGAGCTACAGGAAGAGTGGGCCATCAGGGTGGTGGAACAGAGCACTGGTGGCTTTCAGACGCTCCACCAGCTTTTTGGGCCATGCTCAGGCACACTCCGGCAGCACCATCTGTCTGTCACTCCCTCCCACCAATCCAATTCTTGATGCAGCAGGAGGGGTGCAGTGCTGCTGAGCCAGAGGCTGCCACCTGCTTCTCTCCCACCAGGTGCTGGGGGCTGAGAGTCACCTTTCCACCAAAGTTAAGAGAGGGCGCCCACAGAGGTGGGCAGGGAAGAAGGGGTCTCCCTTTGAAAACAGAAATTGTTACAGGAAATTAAAATTACTTGTGTGTGATCTATCAAAAAAAGGGCCGGTTTTTGGATGTTGCTGGATAAAAGGTTAGGCACTTGGACATAAAATTAAAAACAGAAAATGCATGTTTTGCATTTTGCTCCTCTTGCATGTTTCTCCCCCCCCCATTAAAATTGAAGTTGATCGAGTGCACCACCTTCTTGAAATATTTCATAAACACTACAAGGGAAGATTCAAGCATGACTTTATTCACATCATGCATTTATACCAATGCCATTTCACACAGCATACTCAAAAGATTTCTAAAGCCAAAATGATCAAAATAGACTATGGACTCTACAGGTTGAGAAAATTAGTTAGTTAATGGAGCTTTGCAATGATAATAATGTATCTGGAGCATCAGGATTCTTTTTATGACCCATTGATTATGTGAACCTGAGAAAAATATTAACTTTTAAGCGATTAAAATAAATTTGCAACCACTGAAACTTAGCAAAGGACAAACTTTTCAAGTTGATCCTGTGCAGATATCACACATTCTATAACATGTTTTGGAACCAAATTTAATAAAATGCCAACAACTCAAAGAAGACGCCCTCTCGACAATTAGCATCGAAATAACCAAAATTAACATTACAATTTCTACATGAATATTAAAATCAACACTATGTGCTTCAGTCAAAATTATTAATAGCACTTTTGAACAATTACCCATTCAAACACATCATGCTTGTTCTCCCACCTCACCACACATACCATGACAAATTTGCTGCAGTCGTTCTTTGCATCATTCACTACAGTATTTAGCAGCATTAATTTACAAAAATAGACAGAGGATTGAATTTTTAAAACAGCATTACTGAATGATGCATTTTCATTTTTGTTTGAAAAGGTCATTTAAAAATAACTATTTTGATATTGGAAATATAAAATTCTGAAATATTAATGCAGAATCAAATTGTATACGAGGATCCAAAACATGCTTTACCTGAAAGTACAGTGTTTCTTTCTTTCCACTGAACATTTTTACATTTAATCTGATTTTGTCGTTCTTTTCGTAATCGTTCAAGCCTTTGGGCTGCGAAGAGGGGGAAAAATTTTAAAAAACAAAATCTGTCTCAGGAAGTCAGCAATAAAAGCATCATAATGAAATACATTTACACATCTTAAATGGGTATTTTATATTGTATTATAACTATGTCAAAAGCTCATAAATTTTCAAAATTGACACCATTGCTATGCAAATACCAACAAAATTCTGAAAGTGTCCATGATTAATAATTGAATTTAAAAGTCATAAAACATTAATAGAGCTCGTAAAGAGTTTCAACAGTGCAGGGAATATTAAAATGTAAAAACATGTGTGATTAATAATCTGGTTCACAACTATAAATCATTAATAATCTTTCTTCCCGAAATGTTAATGGTTAATAAAAGTCAATTGGCTATCAGATAACAAGGAATAAAATTATTACCTGGGATTTCTTCAACTCAAAATGAAGTGAATTCCTTGCTCAATATTTTGTTCTGTTACTATTAAACTAAAATATTTTGGACCATCTTTCTGAGCAGACTTGGTTTTTTTTTAAATAGAAGAAAAACCATTATTAACTGGGTAGAAGTTAGATGCAGTGAACCATACACAGAGTTTAACTAGAAATTTTTATGAAAAATTTATTTCTGGAAATTTTTAAAGTCTGACTGAGAATTTAACTGCATATTCTACCAAACAGGTTGAGTATAATTCTAGATGATCTGCATTATATATTTTGCATTTAAAGCTAAGCATCAATTTCCAAACAAGGACATTACCAAGCTAATCTTAACATGTCGAGTGGAGAAGAGGGTGGGGTGCCATGAGAGAAATCACTTGCAATTCAGAAACAAGCCAGTATCCTGTAGGAAAAATAGTAGTGTCTTCTTCAATGCCATCAATAGTGAAACAAAGCAAATGTCTTCTTGGTCTCAAGATGCAACATTCCACATAACCTTGATGCCACACCCTCCCCCACTCAACCACCTCCCCCCCCCCATCTCTTGTACACCACTAAAATGCAAACTTTCTATAATATAAACGTCAAGTTTCAAAATTTAAACAGTTGCGCACTTTTCTAATTTAAATAGATTTTTGATTGAAACAATGTTCACCATTAAGAATCACCAAACCATTATTACTAAGCATAAGTGTGCAGTTATGGAGATAAGATTAACACATTCCAGTCTAATAACTCTTCTTACTCACCCAAGATGCATTTAGGGTTTTACCTGTGTTTGATCGTCGTCGAATACCAAAATCCCAGCTTGAGGTAATGTCAACTGATTGCGAGTAGTCATAACCCTGAGTCTCACCACTCCCTTCCTCCTGCACACTTGTCCTGAAATTGCCAGATACAGGAGCATACATTTTCTCCATATCAACGTCATGGTCAATAAGAACCATTTCACACATCCCCGTGTCATCACTCGTGACATGTGACTGACGGATATGAGCCAGGATAATAGCAGGGTTGTCCAGAAAGGCCATTCTTTTGATGAAGCAGCTTCTTTGAAAGTTATTTTCTCTCTTCCATGTTACATCCTGAAAGCCGAGCTGAAAATTAAAAAAATAGAATGAACTTGTAAAGCATTGCAATTGTCCTCAAACAAAATTTTAACAAAAACTTTCCTTCTGCCTAACGAGCATTGCCAAGTTGAAACCTTTCAACAATAAGGAATATGTGAGATCAAATATTAAAAGAAACATCAGAATGCTCTTTGCAGAATAAACATCACTTGAAAATAACATTGTAATATTTGACTACTTGTTATATATACATAAAGTGATTATCAAGGTTTACCACACAGACCCCACATCCAAGCACACATCAAATTGTTCAATTGCACCCCAACCCTTCTGATACGAGACTATGACTGACCATTTTATAGACGTTTCCAAAATAATCTCACTCCTTGCACTATTAGCACTGAAAGGTAATTGTGCAAGTAAACTGAGCTATCGATCTTGTGGAAGCAGAGGTATTTGCATAAAAACCTGGACAAGCAGTTGAATTGCTAAGGTATAGATGACTATGTGCCAAGTTGTGGTTAATGGGATGAGCAAAGACTGTTGGCATGGAGACGATGGTCCAAATGATTTCTCTCTGCGGGCATAAACTCCAGGCAGAGAACACTCTCATAGGTAAAGCTACCATTTTGTGCTGGACCAATGTCCTCAGGTAGGTTGCAAAAATTATAAATAATGGTCAAGGACCTGTTTGGATATTATTTTTCAATACTGCATTATTAAAAACTGAAAGCATAATCAAACTCCAGTCTGGGTGTAACTGACTGCGAGCTGGAAACTCTGTATAATTTCCTTTTACAATTTAGATTTTCTTTCCTATCAAGGCTATTGAATTGATTGATAGCTCTGCTGCCATCACATTCACTGTGGGCAGGCAGTGACCAAAGATTCCATTTATTTGGGAAAATTTAATTATGATGGCAGCTGGATCTATTTTATATCGAGAAAGAATGTACAGGAACAGATACTGATCATTCACCTTGCCGATTCCAGGCTGGCCTTCATATTTTACAAGTTCAACAAATTACAGGGAGTATCTAGTGTAGCTATTGGAAGAGGATTTATTCATATTTGGAAAAAACGGTCTTATTCAGGATGATCAGCATAGCTTTGAGAGAGGCAGGTCATACCTTTTCAAATTGATTTTGAGTTTTGTTTGAGGTGATGAAGATTATTGCTGAGGACTGAACAGTGAATGTTGTCTTCATAGAGTTTAATAAGGCATTTGACAAGGTCTCTCAGGCCAAAATAATCCAGAAGATTAAGGCTCATAGGATTCACAGTGAGTTGGTGGATTCAAAATTAGCTTGACCATAAACACCAGAGGATAGTGGGGATGGGGTAATTCTGTGTCTGGAAGTTTTGTGACAAGTGGTGCTCTGCAAGAATGCATGCTCGGATCTTGATAATTTACCTGGTCCCCTTGGCCTCCAGCTCAAGAAATTATTTTTTCAACAATGTGATTAAAGCACAAAATGAGCTCAAGCTAATGGCATACAACATAACTGCATGTTTTTAAAAACCAGACATCATATATCAAAGGGTGTCAGTTCGTGCTTTGAATGAAGAGGTAAATAAGTTTTGAATCTTGTAGAGAGGAAAACATTACTGGTCAAATGTCTGCAGGAAAGCAATTATCTTTCAACAGGGAAGCAACAAATGAAAGTGTCACACAAAAGACTCCTAAACAAAATGAGAGCCCATGGAATTACAGGAAGAATATCGGCATGGGTAGAGCGTTGGCTGGTCAGCAAGAAACAGTAGGAATAAAGGGATCCTATTCTGGTTGGTTCCACAGGGACTACTGTTGGGGCCATTTCTTTTTGCACTGAATATACAGTAAAATTCCAATTATCTGATCAGATTCTCCAAAATCCTCATTTATCCAAAATTTTTCAGAGCCAAACTGACCAGGGACCTCAGGCCCCCTGGCACGAGCAGACCTCAAGTTCCCAGACAGGAGTGGGACCTTCGGGCTCCCAGGCAGGAGCAGGGCCTCAGTGGCGAAGTGTCAGTGATTGGCGGAGGGCAGCATTTTTTTTTGGTGAGAATTAAACTTTATTTTAATGCTTAAAAGGCCTTATCTAGTCGTTTGTTGTTGAATAAACACTGTTACAAGTGATTTGCTGTTACTACTGGGCTTTTTTTTTTAAAAATGACCGGTTCTCCATTAAAAACAACATTTGTCCAAAATGGACCCGGTCCTGACCATTTCAGGTAATCAGAATTATACTGTAAGTGATTTGGATTAAGGTATAGAAGCTTTTGTACCCAAATTTGCTTATGATACCAAAATAGGTGGGAAGGGAGGCAATCCTGAAGATACAGAAAGGCTGCAGAGAGATTAAGAGATTGGACAAAGAGGTGGCAGATGAAATACAATGTTGAAAAGTGTATGGTCATGCACTTTGGTAGAAGAAATAGATGGGCAGATATTATTTACATGGGGAGAACATTCAAAATTCAAAGGGACTTGGGAGACCTCATGCAGGATACCCTAAAGGTTGACCTCCAGGTTGAGTTGGCAATGTTGGCATTCATTTCTAGAGGGATAGCATACAAGGGCAGGAATACAATGTTGAGATTCTATAAAGCACTGGTGAGACCTCACTTGAAGTACCGTGCACAGTTTTGGGTGCTGTGCTGGAGAAAAGATGTGATGGCATTGGAGAGTCCAGAAAATATTTACTAGAATGATACCAGAAATGAAAGGGTTAGTATATGAAGAATGATTGTCAGCTCATGGATGCACTCAAGAGTTCAGAGGAAGATGGGGACCTCAGAGGTATTTTGAATGCTGAAAGGCCTGGACAGAGTCGACATGGCAAGGAGATTTCCTCATGGTAGGAGATTTGAAGACAAGGCGGCATAACTTCAGGATAAAAGAGCATCAATTTAAAATAGATGCAGAAAAATTTCTTTATTCAGAGGGTCGCCAGTCTGTGGAACTTTTGCCACTGGCAGCTGTGGAGAAGCAAGATCATTGGGTGTATTTAAGGCAGAGAATGACAGGTATTTGATTAGTTGGGCATCAAGGGTAACGGGGAGAAAGCCGGCAAGTGGGGCTGAATAGATGGATGGATCAGTTCATGATTAAAACAGTAGAGCAGACTCAATGGGCCCGCTTCTGCTCCTATATATCCTGATCTCATCATGTGGGAGATCAAAGAACCTCAAAAGGAAATCAAGTCTTTTCCATTACAACCAGAGCATTGAACCACCAGCCTGTTGTGCACAAATTATCCACTACAGGTTGTACCTCTGTTATCTGACACTCTGTAGTCCAGCTTCTTCAGATGAGAGTAGATGTAGGACCACTAGACAAGGAGATGGAAGAGGAACTAAATGAGTATTTTGCAGCAGTCTTCACTGTGGAAGATATTTGTAGTGTGCCAGATGCCAAAGGGTATTAGGGAAGTGGTGAGTGCAGTTACGATTTCAAATGGAGAAGCTACTTGGAATGTTGAATGGTCTGAGGGTGGATAAGCTTCCTGAACCAGTGGATTACACCCTGGGGTTCTGAAAGAAGTAGCTGCAGAGACTGTGGAGCCATTTCAGGAATCAATAGATCCTGGTAAGGTCCCAGAGGACTGGAAAGTTGCAACTGTCACCCCAGTATTCATGGGAGGAAGGCTGCAGAAAGGAAAGTTGGCCTGACATTAGTGGTTGGCAAGATGTTGATGTCAATTGTCAAGTATGAGGTTATGGAGTACTTGGATACACAGGACAAGACAGGTCAGAGCCAGCATGGTTTCCTTAAGGAAAAAATCTTGTTCAACAAACTTATTGGAATTCTTTGAGTAAGTGACAAGCAGGTGAGTTAAAGGAGATGCAGTGGATGTCAAATATTTGGATTTTCAGAAGGCTTTTGACAAGGTGTCACACATGAGGCTTCTTAACTTAAGAGTTCATGGTGTCACAGGAAACATACCAGCTTGAGAAGAGCATTTCTTATTGACAGGAAGCAGAGAGTCAGAATATTGGGATCATATTCTGGTTGGCTTCCAGTTGCTAGTGGTAATCCACAGTGGTTGGTGTTGGGGCTGCTTCCTTTTATGTTGTACATTAATGATTTAGAATGTGGAATGAATGGCTTTGTGGCCAAGATTCAGATGATGGAAAGGTAGGTGGAGGAGCAGGTTGTGTTGTGGAAATAGAGGCTGCAAACAACTTGGACAGATTAGGAGAATGAGAAGAGGTAAATGAAATATTATGTTGGAAAGTGTATAGTCATTATGATGGATTATATCATATTTTGTATTGTATATAGATATGTTTTTGAAGGAGACATATTGTGAGAATAGTGTAGGTCACAAACAAAATTCACAAAACAGATCTCATTTAAAATGCCAGAGCTCTACGCAAGCCAGACAGTCCAGGCTCCAAGTGCCTTTGCAAAAACTTAGAAGAATCCTATAGAGACTCCACAAGTAGGTATTAATTGGACATGCTGTGGAGTGATGGATTATTTGTTTTGAAAGCAACAGATGAACACTCTGAAGAATGAGTCTGGTGGCACAACCTGTCTGAATGCAGTTTGCTGTTCTCAGAAAGTCATGTGGTTTTGCAAGCAAAAAGAGAGGGGAGACAAAACAGGCTTTGTGAAAGAGACTGCGAGAGCGAACTGGTTTCTGCAACATGGCAAGCTGGCAGCTTGTTTAAAACCCTTGTGGTCTACACAAGAGGAAATGGCTGGCAAGAGTGTTTCACCTGAAATAAGGGAAACAAAAAGGAACTCCATGGTGGCCTACTAAAGAGATTATCATTTGGAAAACCCTGATGGGGCAAGTTTCTTCAGAAACTTCCAAGACTCTGAAGTAACTGATGGAAATAAATCCGTTTGTGTGTGTCCAACGAGCAACGAATCCCTCTCTGAAAACCAGCAAGAACCTTCCTGAGTGGTAACCATTTAACCGTTTCCAGAAAGCCTGGTGAAAATTCATAAATGTTAAATTCTGTGCACAATTCAAGAATTGCCCGATACCAATGAACGTGGAGGAGTGAGAAGCGAGATTGGACTGTGAATCAAAGAATTTTTCTGAATTTATACATTACATGCATGTGCACTTAGATTTAGAAGTAGGTGAAGATAATAGTAATAAGTTAAAGTTTGATCCTGGTTTTATGTTTAAAGAAATTTAAAAACTACTTTTGTTTAAGTAACGATTTGTCTTGATGAATTTCTATTGCTGCTTGGTTTTGGGGTCCTCTGGGATAGAAACAACAATTTCTAAATGAAGAAAAATTGAAAGTATCCAAATGCAAAAGGACCTGGGAGTCCTTGTGCATGACAGCCTGAAGATAAACTTGCATGTCGAGTCGGTGGTGAAGAAGGAAGTGAAGGAAAAATGCAACGCTGACATTCATTTCAAGTGCAATAGAAGATTAGGGATGTGATGTTAAGGCACTGATGAGACCTCAATTGGAGTAATGTGACCAGATTTGGGCTCCCAATTAAGAACTTGTGTGCTGACGTTGGAGCAGGTTCACAGGATGATTCTGGGAATGAAAGGCTTTTCATACGAGGAATGTTTGACAGCTTTTGGCACATACTCATTGGAATTTAGGTGGGGACCTCATTGAAACATTTCAAATATTGAAGGGCAAGGACAGAGTAGATGTTGAAGGGTTGTTTCCCATGATGGGAGAGTCTAGGACAAGAGGGCACAACTTCAGGATTGAAGGGTTCCCACTTTGAACAGAAATGCAAAGGAATTTTTTCTTCTGCCAGAGGGTGCCCAATCTGTGGAATTTGTTGCCACAGGCATTTGAGGAGGCCAAGTAATTGGGTATATTTAAGGCAGAGATTAGCCAGGGCATCAAAGGTTATGGGGAGAAGGCCAGACAGTGGGGCTGAGTGGAAAAATAGATCAGCTCATCATTAAATGGTGGGGCAGACTTGATGGCCTGAATAAGCCCATTTCAGCTCTTTGTCTAATGATCTAAATAACTGTAAAGTGCATTGGGGTAGTACTGATATCATTGAAAATTCAACAGAAATGCAATTCTTTTGAATATGGTAATAGAAAAGCTACATTTGCAAAATTACATTCATTGAGCGCAACAAGCCCATGCTGACACAATAATCATCAAGGAAAGTAACAACTCCAAAAGTACCAGCTGCCTTATGATTTGTAATCTATATTGTATCTTTGGCACAGAAATATGCCTTCTGATTTGAAGAACTTGAAACAATTATGAACAAGCACAAAAGCTGAGAATAATGGACAAAGTTTACATATTCTTCTGCAATCTACTGAAGCCTTACACAACTTCAAACCCCCCCGCACCAGCTCTTTTTATTCAAGTTTTATTTAATCTTCTGGACATACCAGCAGGAAGCATGGGATTTAAATGAAAAATCAATGCAAAAGCAGTGTGGAGGAAAAAAAATAACTACTCCTATTACAGCAACACATTAAAAATATCCTTTTCCTCCTCTTCCCAATTCTCCAGAAAGCAAAAAATTGTTCACAATACTAAAAAGAGAATGGCATTACTCAGTTCACACCACATTCTGCCCGAGGTTCACAAAAAACTCAGTATTGTCAATGCAGAAGATACTAGATATGAAACTTCAACATCAAAATAGAAGTTCCAGCTCAAGGCTCGATTTCAGTGACAATAGTCCTGCACAGTCAGTGCTTAAATTAATAACTCCAATGCAACACAGAACAGATTTTTTTTTTTAAAAAGTACACTACATCAACTTGCTCCTTCAGTCACACTACACTGTTAAATGACATTATCTGAGCACACTATATGGAAAAATTCCATTTCAACAAATATGCTTAGGTTCCATTCACCCTCAATGAATATTTCAATGAAAACTTCAAACAGTTCTTTTCAGGAAGTAAATAATGGGAAAATTATTAGAACTCAGAAATTAAAGTCAAATGCAACTTCCTGATCCTACAAATTGTCTTGGACTAGTTTTGCTGGCACCATATCAAAGATAATTCCTTTGAGGATGAGATGTTACTTAATTACAAACGAGCAACTCTGTAGCTGAGATAAACTGTGCTCTTACTATCAGATATCAGAAGGTAAGATCAGGAGGAAAATTAGTCAATTTACCCATCTAATTCAACCATCATCAACTCAAATAATTAAGTTTTTATCTTGCTTTCTCATTATAAAGTTTGAACTCATGCTATAATTTTTTTTCAGAAAATAGCTGTGGCTGACCAGTCCGATGCGGGACAGGCAGACACGATTGCAGCGGTTGCAAGGGAAAATTGGTTGGTTGGGGTTGGGTGTTGGGTTTTTCCTCCTTTGCCTTTTGTCAGTGAGGTGGGCTCTGCGGTCTTCTTCAAAGGAGGCTGCTGCCCGCCAAACTGTGAGGCGCCAAGATGCACGGTTTGAGGCGTTATCAGCCCACTGGCGGTGGTCAATGTGGCAGGCACCAAGAGATTTCTTTAGGCAGTCCTTGTACCTTTTCTTTGGTGCACCTCTCTGTCACGGTGGCCAGTGGAGAGCTCTCAATGTCAGTCTAAATTAATCCCATCTGCTGCACATGGTCTATAATTGTTCCAACTTCTGCATGTTCATGTGCCCGGGTAAATGCCTATAAACTGTTACCACCATTTCTGCTTCTTCCACGTCCAGGCATCTACTACTGAGCAAAAACAAAACTTGCACTTTCTCTCTTCTCACCTTAATCTATGCCCTCAAATATCTGAAGCTTGGAAATAAACTTTCAAATTTAACATTCTTCAAAAATCAATTTTGTTCATTGGAAATGTTCAAGTATTTGAGCAATAGTTCTTTTTTTTTGTTTTAAAAATTGTGTTAGAAGTGGACTTAAGAATATTAGTTTAAAGCAATATGGCTGAGTAGTGTAATAATAAAAGGGAGAAATTAAAAGTAGGTTCTGTGGTTGCAATTTCAGAAAGCAATCAATAGCTTTTTAACAGTGATCATTGGAAAAGCATTTGTCTAACAACCCAAAATATTCTTCATCGTCTTGCTGAAATGAACAAAATTCCAGAATGAAAACATTAGATTTTGTACGTAGCCAAAAAAATTATAGTCCTTAAAAAAAAAAAAATCATGGCTCCCGTTGTGAATAAAACAAGACATTCACTGTAGAAACAAAAACACTCAACTAGTTACAACAATTACACTAAAGGTATACAGTATCAAGTCAACATGAATTAAAGGAAAGACACTTTCAAGATGGAAAAGCTGTGCTGAAGGCATATTTACATTATTAGCAATGTATGGTAATAATATGCAATGTATTTGATCCAAATGTCATCTCTCCATCAGTAGTCCTGCCTTCACTTCCAAGAACATCAGCAAAAGACTTGCCCTTGATTTTCTCTACCCTGCCCTCTTCCCATTCATAAAACTGATGGCAGAGGGAAATAAACTGCTTTTGTAATGTTGGGTGTGCGTCTTCAGACTCCTGTAACTCCTTCCTGATGGTAGCAGTGAGAAAAGGGGTGGTGAGAGTCCTTGACGCTAGAGGCTGCTTTCTTGAGACACTGCCTCTTGTAGATACCCTTAATGGAGTGAAGGCTAATGCCCATGAGGGCTCTGGCTGAATTTACAAACCTCTGCAGCCTTTTCTTGTCCTGTGCATTGGCACTGCCATACCAGACAATAATGCAACCAGCCATAATACTCTCCACAGTACACCTGTAGATATTTGCAAGTCTTTGGTGACATACCAAATTTCCTCAAACTACTCACCAAATATAGCCGCAGACAAGCCTTCTTCATGATTGCATCATCGTGGAGGCCCCAGATATTCAGAGATGTTGACAACCAGGATTTTGAAGTTACTTATCCTTTCCACTTCTTACCCCTCGATGAGGACTGGTTTTGTGTTCTCCTGGTTTCCTTTACAAGAAGTCCACAATCAATTCCTTAATTTTGCTGACATTGAGTGCAAGGTAGTTGTTGTGGTAGCACTCAACTAGCTCATCTCTCATTCTTCATTGACATCCAAGATTCTGCCAATAACTGTGGTGTCGTCAACAAATTAGCATATGGTCTTTGAATGGTGTCTAGCAACTGTCATGGGTGTAGAGGGTAGTGCCGTGTGCAAACCTTGTGCAGCTCTGTTGACTGTCAGTGAGGAGATGTTGTTACCAATCCGCACTGACTGTGGTCTTCCAATGACAAAGCCAAGGATCCAGTTGCAAGGGGAGGTGCAGAGGCTCAGGTTTTGAAGTGTGCTGATCATTATGGAGGATGAGTAATGGGAAATGTACAGTTTTTGTCCATTTGTATGGAATCACGTTAGGTTGAATTGCAAGGTCTTCCTGACAACAATTTGGGGTCTTGTATCCAAAATGGGAGATTTAGATGTGGCAGATTCTCAGTGAAACTTACCCCAACTGTTAAATCAGTGTTTCTCATCATTTTAGCTAAGGGAGGGCTGAGGAGTGACTTTGGAGTTAAGCAGAATCATGAGAGATGAGTGAAAGCCGATAATACACAAAGCTGAACATTTTGACCCTTATTCTGATGGCAGCAAAAACTCCCAACAATGCAAGCCAAAATGGATACAAAAGCTCGAAGGGCAACAGCAGCCTGTAAACGAGTTTTTTTTTTCTAAAAGTAGATATACCTCCTAAAAAAAAACTTGCATATTTATTTAGTATATTGATGAGGCAACCTACTAATTAATTCAAGCCGTACATAATGAAAATAATCTGTTTTTTAGTATCTATGCCAACATTAGTGCAGATGATGCTGTAAATTACATATTCAATGCATTTGTTTTCTTTGAGGAGCTCTGACAGGTTGCTGTTACTTAAATACTGCAGATGCAATTTTCTTACCACTTATTATGTTGACAATCACGACTATTAAAATGTGCAACTTTCACACAACTGACTAAAAAAATTGGGGTTAAACAACTGGTATGACTATGCAACAGACAACAGGTGACATTACAAACAAAATAATGCCGGAAATATTCAGCAAGTCGGGCAGTCCTAGTGAAGAGAGAAAAACAAAAAGTTTCAGGTGCATGACATTTCCAAATTTGAAGCAAGAGAAAGAACCCATGTAATCTGAATTAATAAACCAGTATGACAAAGTGAAATATTTAACTGAGGTTTTACCAAATATTAACAATTAAATTCCATTATTTATTCAGAGGCAGCTGAAAATCAGTTTTATGCACTAAATGACATGCCAGCTACTTAATACAATCACTCTAACCTATGGTCATCAAACAAAGAAATATAGAAAAGAGCAGAAGACCATTCAGCCCTTTGAGCTTACCCTACCATTCAATACACATGGTTAATCATATATTTTCAGTACCCTGCTGCTACTGTCTAAAGCATTCATCAAACTACTTTACTCAACTTAATTCAAACACATCTTGTTGGTTCAAAGACATTTTCGAAAGGTAGCATTTGGAAATAATAATTCCTTTTCCCAGGAGATAGTTAACTTGTTTTATTTTTCAATACACTGGGAACCCAACTTTTTCAAGCCTGTGTGGATATTTACAGCCTTTAAATCAGATGACATCAAACCAGATCCCATGAATACATAAACCCATACCTGTTGTACACAAGTCACTTTTTTCATATAACTATGCAAACTATTTAGCTGAAAAACACAGTAAAATGCTGGAGAAACCCAGAAAGTTTTTTCAGCGTCCATAAAAAGCAAATACATAATGCCAATGTTTTGGGCCGGAGCCCTTCTTCAAGGAATAAGTAGAATGAGCCAGAAACAGAAAATCTCAGAAAGGCTCAGAATTCAGACGATGCTGGCCTGGGGAGGAATTCAGACCCACAGAAGGTGTTAATTGGATTATGATACGGGATGAGGCAAGAATTTATCATGATTGTGTGAAAGGAGAGAGCTGGGGGAAGGCAACAGGGCAAAAAGTTGGGGGAGGTTGGGGATGGGGAAAGCCAAAGAAGTCAATATTAACACCATCCGGTTGGAAGTGGAAGAGGAGGCATTGCTCCTCCAATTTGTGGGTGGTCTCAGTCAGGCAGTGCACACAAGACCAAGGACAGACATGTCAGCAAGATAATGGGATGGGGAATTCAAATGGGTGGCCACTGGGAGATCCACATTATTGCGGCGGAGAGCTCAAGTGCTTAACAAAATGATCTCCCAGACTACATCCAATCTCTCCGATGTAGAAGAACAATAAAGCAATCTATGAAATGGGAGAAATTAAGAGGTTGTGTTTCCATTCCAATACCAGTGTTGAAAGGGTGTGGTGACAGCTCCAATGGGAAAATAAGGGAAAAATACCTGTCAATGAAAGCCCACATAAAATAAGGAATTTGATTGCATGGAAGCTGCTACAGGCAAAGGCATGCTCATTAAATTCTGAATGAGATGTCATGTGGAGATGTCTGGTTGGGAGAATGAAAGACAAGCTCAAGATTACTGTTTCAGCTGCAGAAATAGTTGAGGGAGGAAAAATATCAGAAATAAAATGAAGTTCATTGAAGCAGGTGCAAATTTCACAAGGAAATGGAACTAAACCCAGGTCAAAATGATAGCAAGAATCTATTGCTGCTAAAGTGACAGACAGAGTTAAATAAAATCAACATTGGACAGACATAAAGAGAATAGCTGGCCTTAAGTTTCAGAAAAAATAGCTTATTCTGTAGTTGTTGCTGGGATAATGATTCCAATCATATCTCTGCAGAAAGAAAGGTGGATTATCAACAGCTGACATTTAAACAGTGAACAGAGGGGAAAATCAAAGGTCGTCAAAAAAACTTTCCGCATTTAAATCTAACTTCATTCCCAAAACACTCAAGTTGTCATTTAAAAATAATAAGCTTGTAGAAATCCTTCTCAATGTCACAAGGGCTGAAATGCTCATTGGTACAACTGATTTAGATTGATAATCACTCATGCAAGGTTCTCCAAAGATAAAATTATGTGCAATTTGAAAGTTAGCTAAAGAAAACAAAATCCACAGAAATAGGTTTTTAAATTTTCCTATTTCAAAGGGATGGTAACAATCTTGCAATTTACACATCAGGTAATAAGTTGGGTGCCACCAGATGACTTCATTAAAATGATCGTGCAATTTCTACAGCAAAGGAGCCAAATACAAAACTTAGCATTTTCCCCACAAATTTAGGTCTCTCCCCAAAATAGATTCCCCACAGATGTTAAAGAAAAATGGAAGATCAATTTCTGCTTGTAGCATTTGTGTAGAGGAGGATGTAATATTTAAATTGATTTTGATAAAGGTTTCCATCGCATGGATACAATAAGCTTCAAGGGGATGTCAATGAATGTTTCTGAGGATCAAGGAGAAATTTAGCTGATGTAGGCTCAGTGTATGGGACAATGAGCAGTTTAAGAATTAGAAGTGGATGAATTGGCCCACATCACCTGCAAGATACAAAATGTCTACAGAATCAATTGTAAGAGAATTGTTCAATTCAGTAGATTGAGGGGGTCAATGGTGATTTTCAGCTCTTAAATCAGTCACTATCTCACCTCCCCCAAGATACAGCCTTGGCATCCAGTACTATGAATGGTTTACAACAAAAATAGACACCTGACATATGTAGCTATTTAAAATGAAATAAGTAGATAATTGTAGGCAAAGCAAAGTTTGAGACATTATTACAAAAGAGTGAAGGTTTGAATACTCAAGAGACTATTGAATCGGGCAAGATAATTTTATTACAGAAATTAGTTAGGATGATAAATGAACCAAGGTGTTGAGTGCTGGAAGGTCGATCATGGGATCAGTTTCAGTACAGCATGTACCTTTGACCACTAAAGTATAATCATGAGACTTGTAGTCTGAAAGGTCAGGGTTTGCAAGAGTTAGCTACAAAAGGATAAAGACATCAAAATGACAAAATCAAACAGAACAAAGAATGATATATGATTGATAATAAAGAAATGTTTAATAAATAAATTTGATAATGAAAGGGTGAATGGAAAGAAAGATGAAAGAAAAAACAGAACAGGTTGAAGAATAAGAAAATTGAAGTGAAAAGTCCAAGTTTGTGAAAAGAGGAACTGAGAAACCCATCCAAGGCATCAAAAATGAGTGAAGATCTGGAATAAAAGCATCAATGAGTCATAAGTAGCTCAATCACTTTCAAAAATGTAATTGCACAAATATTTTCAAAAGGAAACAAATTCTAAAATTATGGATAAATTGCACAGGATGTTGAAATTAGATTTTTTTCAAATGTCAGTATCAGAACAGCATCAAAAATCTTTTCCAGTTATGTTACGATTCAGCAATGACAACTCAATGATAATATTCTTTGTAAATTCACCAAAATATGTTCCGTTTCATTCTTACATTTCAAAGCATATCAAAGATTAAGAAATAGAAGTTATGAAATTAAATCATGCTGTAAGCTCAGGTTGCAGTTGATTGCAAGTTTGCATTTATAAAATAAAATCAAACAAGGCCATCAAACAAAAAACAAATCAGCCATTTTCTTGTATTCTTCCTCAGAATGACAAAAGGAGATGTGTCCTAAAATAACTGTACTTGCTTTAAACAGCATGCTTAAAAATTCCTGAAGAGCAACACAATGCTCTGAAAATAATTTCAAAACAAGTCAGTTTATATGTTTAGATGTTAGTTTAACTGAATGGTTAATCATTATTCTAAAACAAATGAATGCTAAAATGCTCCTGAATGCAACAGCTTAGAGGTCTAAAAGGTTGCATTTCAGACTCAAAAATTGCCACTACCCCATCAATGCATCAAATAAATGTTGGCACCTTAATTGTGCCTTTATAACACTGTTAATGGTTTGTTAATTTACCTCCTACACTGTTATTATACTTCCAATGATTTAATGACTGCCAGGGGAGTTTGCAACATATGCACGAGTTTTATCCTTCAACATTATTTTCGGTTTATGTCATACAAAATACCCCTCTTTGATGTACAAATTGGCCATGTAAAAAGTAGTTCTGGATTTTCATATGGTGAAATAAGATTATCCAATATCAGAATGGTTTTGATGTTTTCTGTATTGTAGGAGGCACTTGCCATTACCAAATTTGGATCTAGAGGCTCTGCAGCTCCTTGTGGCAGCCCTATGGTGTGTACTACACAAAATGTTTTGCAGGAATACAGCACAACCCATCCCATCAGCAAAAGATCTGCGCTCTTCCTATTGGCGAGCAGCAAATTCAGACACTTGTTTATTGCAGTGAATTCTCAGGAAAACCATCCTCTAAGCAAAAGGAAACTATGAAGGTGCAATCTCCACCTTCAGGCAGAACTGATTTTGGGGGGGGGGGGGGGGGAGGGAGGTGAGACATTGAGTGGATAGAAAGTGTATGGAGGATTACAAAAAGTAAACGTAGCAGTCAGTTTCTGAAGAATAATATTTGTTCATCAATACAAAAGATGTTTCAATCTTGGAACATCAATACCCATGCTTTATTGAGTTTATAAATTGAAAAGTAATTTCAAAGTTTTGCGTTCTACAAGGATAACTGCAAGGAAGGGTTTTTAAACAGTGCGGAAAGAAAGGGCATTCTGTCAGTGAATTCACAATACTGATCTCATAATTAGCAGCTTAATTAGGTAATTATGGCTTTGCAGGGGATGCCGAAATGAAAAATGACAACACTGCATCACGGTCACCTACTTGTATCGCAGTTGTTGTATTTTTGCAATCTTCCGAGGCAAACAAAATTAGATAATAAAAGTGATCTTTTCATGCTTTTTCCTGTAAAGAGAACTACAGTTAAGTTTAACTTCCAAAAATTTGCTTAAATTCTGAAATGTACACAAGGTTCAAATGCAGAATCAAATTTCCTCAACATACATAAAGTGGTACAGCTCCCAATTCAGATATCCAGGATTCAAATTGATATTCCTTTTGTGATCCATTTTTATGATGCACCATTTAAAGGGGTATCAGGATTAGGTAACTTATTGTATATTCTAAGTTAGGTAAGGCAGCAGATAGCACAGTTGCCAATAGTAGAGACAGGAAAATGATTCGCCAAAATAAGAGATGCTAAAATTTCAGAATTACTTTGCTAAAAGAAGTTAGATCATGACCATGGACAAATTTGAAAAACAGGATAATGTGCCAAACCATAAACCACTGTAGGTCAGCAAACACAGGAGTAATAAGTGAACACAACTTGACAAGAGAAAGGATCAGGCCAGAGGCCATCAGAATTAAAGTATGACAGGGTGGGGAGGCCAACAAAGAGAGATAAATTGTTGCCTTGAGGTCATGAAAGCCACACCAGAATTGGGACAGAGGAAGTGGTCATGATGATGCCAAGGCTGTGGGGTCACAAACACAATTAAAGGTCAAAAACATCAACTAATGTTGCTTTCTGACAAATATAACTTCATATTGTGCTTCATAAAAGGAACAAAGGTCTTGTTTATACACAAAAAAGTTTCGGTCAGGGCACGGTGAGGTTTGCAGTTTATTCATTTTAACCATTTTGTTTACATATCTAAACACAGAAACACTCCCTGTTATTAATTACACCAAGTGTCACACATCTTAAAAGGGGAATATATGCAGAAAACTAACTAATTTACTCATCCAAGAACACTGTTGTAACAGTCATGTGCTAAATAAAACCAGTAAAGCAGAACAAAACTGCATCAACATCTGGAAAAATAAATTCCATCATAAAGCTAGTATCAAACCATTTAATGTCATTGTTTATCCGACTAAATGGCACCACAACCTGCTTGAAGGCTACAAAGAAACTTGAGAATTTTAATGTCAGTGACGAAAAGAAAAATTACCTTCAGTTGGACAGATAAATACAAACAAGACTGATGGAGAAAGAATAAACTTAATAAGCCAAAAACCAAAGTTGTGCAGTTGGCTGGATTATCCAGTTCTCAAAAAGTGAAATTCCTAATGACCGGATCAACAATCAAATGGAGAAGGAAAGCATGCAAGGCCAAGAATAACCTCACAGGATATACAGAGAAGGCATTCTAAAGCTGGCATTGTCTGTGAAGAGCAGCAGTTAGCAAACAAACCAGCTGTGGCAGAAATTACTGCAGTTGACTGGACCAATGTATTTAACTAGTCACTGCAAATGAAATCAAGGAGGGCAGTTTAAAAATACAGCCATAACTCGACTTGCGCCCGATTAAGTAATGTCTGATCACAGATATGTCTGAGGTCACCGTAAGGGCAGTATTTTAGCGGCAGCAACACTGCTACTGAAAGAACACACAACCAGACAGGTTAATCTCAGAGAGCAGACTAACTGGTTTATTGGTGGCTGACGGGGTGGACTTATACTCCCAGCCTGGACCTGGCTGAGAACCGCGCTGGGGGGCGCAGACATCATTCGGGCGTCACGTGGTTCCCCCAGCGAGGGCTTAAGAAGGGGAAACCCCCCCCCCCCCGACGGCGCCATTTTGGCCAGCTACCCGCCTCGTGGATTACAAGCGGGGCCAGTTTGCCTGCCTAGTGGCAGGCCGCCACAGTATCTTGTTTGCGTGTTATCTCATTGGCTAAATTTTATCTGAAAATATATAGTGTATCATGGCCCCCCCCCCCCCAAAGCAAGCCTCTGGAAGAATCAAAGAAGGTGTGCCATCAATTTGGAAGAGAAGCTAAAGGTGAAAAAACAATATGAAAGTGATAAAACTCTAAATGTTATAGCACTTGACTTGGGATGGTCTCACTCAACCATAACCACGATCTTGAAAAATGAAACAAAATATTACCCAGGACGTTGAAGGAACTGCACCAAGGAAATCAACAACAATAACTAAGCAGTGAGAGGAACCTATAGCTGAAATGGAGAAGTTGCTTGCAACATGGATAGAAGATCAGAATCAAAAGCATATCCTCTCAAGCCAGATGACTATCACAGTAAAGACTCGTGTTTTGTTAAAGATGCTGAAAGCAAAAGCTGGACCTGATGATGATGTGCAATTTAACACTACTAGTGAATGGATTATGTGTTTTATTCTTTGCACAATGTTAAGGTGATGGTTAGTCTGCAAGTGCTGATGTGAAGGCAGCTGAAGTTTGTTGAAGAATTAAACAAATTTGTAGAGGGAGGGTATAATGATCAACTAACACCCGAATTGATTTGCACCCCACTTCCAGAACATAACCCGGGTGCAAGTTGATGCGTAGCTGTACTACAGAATCCCCAATAAATGTTATAATTTTATACCCATCAAATTGCACGGTAATGGTCAAGACCAAGCCTAGGCCAAAATGTTGCACAGGTATGTGGATAGGAACAGTAAAGAGGGATTATGGACCACACACAAGGCAGGCTACTTGGATGGAGTTGGAGCCAAAGAACTTAGTTCTGTGCACATAGATCTAGGGTTCTTTAGTTGGCACGTTATCACGAGTTAACAGCCCAGGCTAGTTGACAGCATTTCAGAAATGACAGAAAAGACTGATTATTTGAAATTTTTTAATTTAGTATAAAATGTTAGGGACTGCAACATGCCAAAACAAAAGATGAGGTGCTGTTATTCCTGTTGGTTGTCCATCCTATCTATGCCTTTCAAATCTTATAGACCTTGATTGTCACTTCAGAAGAAACCAAAGGACAAATTAGATCATTTTTTTTTTTAAAAACCATATGTATTTTGTTACTCTAAATTATTGAATGCAGGAAATGATGAGTTGATCAATGATTAATGGTTTCTCAAATTTATGTACTGACAATTAGCCATCTTCCATTGATTCAAAGAAAACTTGATAAAGTATGAGAACTGATTTTTGACAGGCCTTTCACCATAAATTGTTTACTTTGTTATAAATTGCAAATAAAATACCAGACAAACTGAACAGCAATTATGTATTGCAATACCTTTGGCTAGCTATACATAATAACCTTATGTTTGATAAATTATTTTGCACTGCAATGAAAATTAGTATTTTAAGATGTGCTAATGGTAGTCTTTGCACATTTCATTGCTAAATTATTTAATAGAATCATTGATTTGCATCAGTTTTATACTGGATTGAAGAAAAATTCCAGTGTGACAATAGCAAATGACAATGGAGATAATAGTCTGGGCATGCACAAGCAAATAGGAAGAGACAAGACAGGCAACTCATGACCCTGGTTACTTCTGTTTTTATTGTGCTTAATTATAAAACCTGGAGCAGTCTCATGAATAGATTTCTGTAACCCACTATTTACAACATTGAAATTTTTTAACTTTTATTATTTGGAAATTCCCAAGTTACTGAGCAAAATGAACCAAGGTGAAACATGCAGATGGGATTAATTTTTTAATTTAATGGTATTGAAATTACACTAAGGAATTGGAGAGCCCAGAAAAGGAAATCTCTGAAGTGGGCAGAATTTGGAAGAATGTGGCATCTTCCTTGAAGGGCTCAGGCCCAAAACATCTTTATATATATATATATATATATATATATAAATATATATATATATATATATATATATATATATATATATATATATATATATATATATATATA